>NC_080682.1:21327769-21952769 GCF_030445035.2 Dasypus novemcinctus | reverse complement strand
AGTTGAATACCTGTTTCCCACATTGGAAGTCCCGGGTTCGGTTCTGGTACCTCCTAAAAACAAGGAAAGAAAGAAAAAAAACCAGCAAACATAAAAAAAAAAATCAACACAGGGTTGCTGGTGTGGCTCAGTGGTTGAACACCATCTTCCCACATACAAGGACTCCCAAACTTGGTACCTTAAAAACACATAGACACATACTCACACCAATAAACAAATCAATTAGTGTAATAAACCACATTGATAAATTAAAGAATAAAAATCAAATGATCCTCACTATTGATGCACAAAAGGCATTTGACAAAATACAGAAAACTTTCTTGATAATAACAAGCCAAAAGAGGAAAGGAAGATTTCTCAATATAGTCAAATGCATATATGAAAAACCTACAGCTAGCATTGTACTAAATGGTGAAAGACTGAAAGCTTTCCTGCTGAGATCAGGAAGAAGACAAGAATGCTGACTGTCACCATTGTTATCAAATATTGGGCTAGAAGTTCTACCTAAAGCAATTAGGCTAAATAAAGAAATAAAAGGCACCAAGGTAAGAAAGGAAGAAGTAAAACTTTCACTATTCACAGATGACATGATTCTATATCTAAGGAAATCCTAAGAAATCCAAAGAAAGCTATTAGAATTAAAAGAGACGAGTTCTTTAAAGTGGCAGGATACAAGATTAATGTGCAAAAATCTGTAGCGTTTTTACATTCTACTTATGTGCAATGTAAGGAGGAAATCAGAAAAAAAATCCATTTATGTTAGAGACTAAAACAATCAAATATTTAGGAATAAACTTAACCAAAGACAAAAAGGATATATATTTAGAAAACTACAAAACATTGCTAAAAGAAACTGAAGAAGACATAAGTAAATGGAAGGACATCCTGTGTTCATAGATTGAGAGAATAAATATCATTAAGATGTTCATTCTACCCAAAATCATTTACAGATCTAAAGCAATCACAATAAATATCCCAAGAGCCTTTTTTGCAGAAATGGAAAAGTCAATAATCAAATTTATTTGGAAGGGTAAGGAGCCCCAAATAGCCAAAAAATATCTTTAAAAAAAGAAGAACAAATTTGGAGGACTATCACTTCCTGACTTTAAAGCATATTTCTTAGCTACAGTGGTAAAAACAACAGGGTACTGGCATAGAGACAGAAGATAAACCAGTGGAACCAAATCAAGAATTCTGAAATAACCTCCCACATCTACAGTCAAGCAATTTTTTACTATTAAGACCAACCAGCTGGGCCAGAACAATCTATTCAATAAATGATGCTGGCAGAACTGGATATCCATAGCCACAAGAAAGAAAGTGGACCTTTATCTCACATCTTATACAAAAATTCACTCAAAACAGATCAAGGACCTAATATAAAAGCAACAGCCCTAAAACTTCTCAAAGAAAATATAGGAAAACATCTTCAAGATCTTATAGCAGGCAGTAGTTTCTTAAACCCTATACCCAAAGCATGGGCAACAAAAGAAAAAATAAATAAATGGGACCTCATCAAAATTAAACATGTTTGCACCTCAAAAATTATGTCAAAACAGGGAAAAGGCAGCTGACTCACTGGGAGAAATATTTGGCAATCAAATATCCAAAAAAGGTTTAATATCACAATACCCAAAGATATCATACAATTCAACAATAAAAAGACAAACTACCAGATTAAAAAATGGTCAAAACACTAGTCCAAAGAAGAAATACATTAAAAAATAAAAAATATATATATTTTATGTATATATTTACATATATGTATATATATGTATATGTGTGTGTATATATATGTATTTTTTGTGGTTTCTCAAAAGTTTTATTGTACTGACATACATATAACCTAAAATTTTCCCTGTTAACCATATTAAAATATGTAAGTCATTGCTGTTAATTGTGTTCACAGACGGCGGACTTGGCCCAGTGGTTAGGCCTCCTTGACCCGTGTGGAGCTGGCCCATGCGCAGTGCTGATGCGCACAAGGAGTACCGTGCCACACAGGGGTGTCCCCCGTGTAGGGGAGCCCCACGCGCAAGGAGTGCACCCCATAAGGAGAGCCACCCAGCACGAAAGAAAGTGCAGCCTGCCCAGGAATGGTGCCGCACACACGGAGGGCCACACAACAAGATGACACAACAAAAAGAAACACAGATTCCCGTGCCGCTCACAACAACAGAAGCAGACAAAGACGACGCAGCAAATAGACAAAGAGAGCAGACAACCGGGGTGGGGGGAAAAGGGGAGAGAAATAAATAAATAAATAAATAAATAAATAAATAAATAAATAAATTTGTGTTCACAGTGTTGTTTTACCATCATTGTTATCCATTGCCAAAACTTTTCCAGCACCCACAACAGAAATTCATATCAATTTAAGCATGAACTCCCAATTCCCTACCCTTATTCAGTCCCTATTAAATTGTATTTTAGTTTCTGATTCAATGAATTTCTGATTCAATGAATTATTCTAATGATTTTGTATCAGTGAGATCATAGAATAATTGTCCTTTTGTGTCTGACTTTATTTAACCCATCATGATGTCTTCATGGTTGATCCATAGTATCACATGTATCAGAACTTCATTCCTTTTTATGCTGAAAAATATTCTGTAACATGTATATACCATATTTGGTTATTTATATAATTATATAACTGAAAATAAAAATATTTGAAATCTATAACATTTTTTTCCTCAGGAATTTCAAGTTTCTGTCAATTCACATAATCGAAACATCTTTGCTCCAGCACAGACTAAAGACAAGTGACATTTTTAAAAATTAAGACCTACATCTTTGGTTTAGAATTCTTTTGAAATCTAATGATTCAAAAGACAGTTAGGCAGTAACTATTTGACACAGTTATCAAAAAGATATTTTTTTTTCTCCAGACGTCATCCCAAGTTAACTTCATTATAACAAAGCAGAACTATTTCTTTAATTTTTTTTTGTTTTTTTGTCTTTATTCATTTTTTTAATATTACATTAAAAAAATATGAGGTCCCAATATACTCCCCACCCCCCTCACCCCACTACTCCACCCATAACAACAATCTCCTCCATCATCATGAGACATTCATTGCATTTGGTGAATACATCTCTGAGCACCACTGCACCTCATGGTCAATGGTCCACATCATGTATTTTTTAAAAGAATATGGTATTTAGTTTTATGAGATATGAATACAATCAAGCATTTTCTTTTCACTTTCTTCATTAACAAGGAGACTTTGATCATGTCAAAAAAAAGTTTGGATATGCGTTGGGTGTTTTCGTAGTAGTTAAGAGTTATAAATGACAACTGAGGGACTGCTGAGTTCCTAGCCAGGGGAGCTCTGTCACATTCCCCAGTGGAACAGCAACAATCTCCCAGGTGAAAGGGCAAAGGCCAGTGAAGAACGATGGTCCAATGATGGGCCCTTGATACTGATGACTTATGCTTATGAGCCTGTGTGCTTAAAATTTCAAATAAGCCTAGAGCTTTAGGGTGCCTAAGAGTTACCTCCTGAGGGCCTCAGTGTTGCTGAAATGTGGCCATTCTTTAAGCCAAACTCAGCATGTAAATGCATTACCTTCCTCCCAGCCTGGAACATGAGCCTCCCTGGCACCGAGGGATTACTACCAAGCACGAGCTGGTGATGCAACTAGAAGAAGACCTTGAATAAAAGGGGGAAATGGTAAAGAAAAATAAGTTTATATGGCTAAGAGACTTCAAAATGAGTTGGGAAATCATCAGAGGGATCATGCTTACACATGTCTCAGCAGGATCCCAGAAATGGCCAAAGTAGATACAACCCCAGGTACCAGTGCTCCTGAGGGCTACAAAGACATACAGGTTCTATGGTCATGGCAGATGGCTCCGGAATTCAGTGCCTTGTCAGTGGGCCCTACTTTGGAATTTGTCCTCCTGAGTGTGATGGAGTTAGACTCAGATGTGACCTTACTACACATGCCTCTTCTGTCACTTTCTGAACCTGGAGTTGGTGTATACTCAGGAGACTTGAATCTCTGGACTGGCCATGTGCCTCAGCAGAATTGCAACACCTGCTCTCCTGTCCATTGACTTACCCAGCTCAGCTAAGAGGGAGGTAAGAATGGTCAACCTCCAGACCAGGGAACCAAGAGTGTCTACAACAGCAAGCAAGAGAATCACATCCATCAGTCATGTGGGATCTAAGCCCCCTCTTGATTTAGAGGTGGAGTGGACATCACCATCCCAGGGGGCACAGGATGGAGGAATAAAATATGGATTAGAGTGGACTTACTGGTATTCTACTATAGAACTATGGTGACTCTAGCATTGGAAGAAATCGTATCATTGATGTGGAGACAGTGTCCATGGTAGTTGCTGAGAGCAGGGAGAGGGAAGAAGAAATGTGATGTGGGGGCATTTTCTGAACTTGGAGTTGTCCTAAATGATATTGCAGGATTAGAGGCTGGACATTATATATCCTGCAATAACACACTTAATGGACTGGGGGAGAGTGTAAACTATAATCCATGTGATGCAGCAATGCTCCAAAATATATTCACTGAATGCAGTGAATGTGCCACAATGATGAAAGAGGTTGTTGATGTGGGAGGAATGGGAGAATGGGGTGTGGGGTATATGGGAACATCTTGTATTTTTTAACGCAACCTTTTGGTGATCTATGTATATTTTTTAAAAAGACAAAAAATATTTTTAAAAGTTTCACTTGAAAGAAAGCTAAAGAATAATCTAGGGTTTGAATAACACAGTAAAAACAGAGGAGGATGAGAATGGTGGTTGATAGTACAGATGCAAGAGTGTCCTTCTGTGAGCTAGAGTATATGTATGTCACAATTGCAGGGCAGTGGAAATGTGAAGCATGAGAAAAATATAATTGCTATGATTTATGGACTGTGGTTAACAGCAGTAGTGTAATATTCTTGCATCGATGCCAAAGATACTGTACTGATAATGGGGAAGAGGGGTAAAATAGTGTGCCAAATATACATTATTGTTGGTGGTAATTTTCTGATGACATTATCTCATAATCTGTAACAAATATTCCACTACAGTGCGTTGGGAAATGGTGATATATGTGAGTTCTACACATGTGCATGATTATTTTTTAATTTCCCAATTTCTGCAATAAAATTTTATTTTTTTACAAAAAAGAAGAAATACAAATGGCAAAGAAACACATGAAAAAATGTTCAATATCACTAGCAATTAGGTAAATGCAAATCAAAGCTACACTGAGGCATCTTTTCACACCTATTAGATTGGCCACTATTTAAAAAGTCGGAAAACTGTAAATGTTGGAGAGGACATGGAGAGATGGAATGCTTAATTCATTGTTGGTAGGAATATAGAATGGTATAGCCTCCATGGAAGACTGTTTGGCAGTTCCTGCAGAATTTGAATAGACTTGCCATATGACCCTGCAATTCCATTATTAGGTATCTACCCAGAAGAACTGTGAGTACTGACACGAATAGTCATCTGCACACTGATATTCATAGTGGCATTATTCACGATTGCCAAAAGTTAGTAACAACCCCAGTGTCCATCAATCTATGAATGGATAAACAAATTGTGGTAAATACACATGATGGAATATTGTGCAGGAGTAAGAAAAAATGAAGTCGTAAAGCATATGACAACATGAATGAAACTGGAGGACATTATGTGAGTGACGTAAGCCAGACACAAAAGGACAAATATTGTATAATAGCACTATTATGAACTAAATACATTGTGTAAAGTCATGGAGTTAATAACTACGATATAGGTCACCAGATAATAGAAGGAGTTTAGAAAATAGAAAGCTGAGGGTTAATCTGTGCAGAATTGGTAAAAAATGTTGTGTGCATACCCACCATATGGAAGTTGCTGACACTGATTTCCAATTCAGGCACCTAAGCATTTTCTGGTCCCTTTTTCTCTCTCTTTGCCTTCCAGCATTTGACCCTAGACTGGCCACATACTGCAGCTACAGAGTGAGAAGGAGGTAGAACAACAAATAGAGAATCTGATTCACTCTATTCCACCACTGCAGGCTCCAGAGCCCACGATGGAGGAGGGAGGAAGTTTTAATTTGAATAAAGATTTGAGTGCAATTTACATTGGACTTGACACTTTAATACTTGGAGAAGAAAATAATTTGTTCTTTACTTTCAAGTGAAAGGAAAAACTATAAGAACTGCCTGAAGTATTAATGTGTTAGGGAGTTTTGAGATAACATTCTGAAGATGAAATGATGAAAAATAAAATAAAATTGTTTCTTGCTTGCACCCTGTGAGCTTTAGCTCCTTCAAGAAATTGATTACAAATGCTTAGTAGATTAGGTATTATTATCCCCAGGTTACAGATAGAATTAAAGATACCTGAAAAACTGTAAAACTCAAGTGATGGAACTAGGATTCAAATTCAGGTGACTGTCTCCAAAATCCAGCTCTTGCCCATACCACCCAAAACCCAAGTTTTTTCCTTCCCCATGCTGTCTCCACTTTCCCACCCATTAGTGCATTCAAAAATCCTGCAAAGGAATCAATATTGGGAAATCTTGCACACTTCAGATAACACCATGTTTACAAAATTCTGCTGTTTGTACTGAATAGTTTTTATTAGGAAACAGCCAAATACCTTTATAATTCACAACATGATTCCACACCCATTACCTAATTTAATCTTCAGAATAGCCCTACAATAAGATAGATATTGTCATTTCCTCCATTTATCACAGAATGGCTAGGCTCATACATAAAAGACATAATCAGCAGGAGTTCATCTTGGATCTACTACCCTGTAAACTTCACAGATGTAAGAAAGATGTCCATCTTATTCACTGTTCTTTACAGCACCACCAGACTACATGCATTTGAGTATTTACTCTGTTTTTTTGTTTTTGTTTTGCTTTTGGTATTATTTTGTTTTTTCTCATCTCTTTGATCACATTTTCTTTTTCCTCTACATTTTCCAACAGTTCTTCAAATTAGAGCTTTCAAACATGAATTTGATTTTCTAAGTGTGAAGCCTCTTTTTCAAGCCTCCCATTATCACTTTTTAATTTTGTCCCTGCATTGTATTTTCCTTAAAATCTTCACAATGTTTAATAAATCTCTTTTGCCTAATCATTTTTAATACGATCTGTTTTCTTCTCTGACTTTCTGCTTCTTTTTTTTATTGAGCAAAACGCAGCTGAGCTTCTCCTAGAAAATCTAAATATTTTCTAGAAACTCCAAGCTTCCTTACAATCCAGTCACTTCAGGGTTAATGCCTGGTTGAGCAGAAGAAGGCTCCAGGGCCAGGTTTCAACCATCACCCTTTGCAAGACTTACTTAAGGTGAGGAATGCAAAGAGCACCAGCAAAAGGAAAAAGAGGTTATCAAAATAATTCAGTTTACTCTTTTTAGTCCTTATAAACTGAAGTTCATTAATGACCAAACACTGTTAGTCTTTTTCAGGATCATTGAATAAGGAATGCCAAGGGAAAAGAATCACTAATTTATTAAATTCACTATAGTTGTCAAATTTACATAGAAATTTTCCAATGAGATATTCTCAAATTTTGTATAGGGATTATTTTTAATTGATACAATCAATTCTAAATTTCTTATAAAACATTTGACTGGAAAGAGTATCAAGAGAAAATCCAAAAATGGTAAGTGGGATATAAAAGACCAGACATATCAAATAATAAATATTTTATATAATTAAGTATTAAAGCAGGGTAATACTGGCAAAAAAAAAAACAGCTGGATAGAATTAATTTCATTATGTTACATATTTTCTAAAAATATATAAACAAAAGAGGAGGCAACTTAAGGGGAAGGGAGAGCTAAAGAAAGTCTCAGAAATTGCTTTGATATCTGTGTCTGCTTCCTGTACATCTTCAGGCAAGTCACTCAGCTTTATAAACCTCAGGGGTCTTTATCTCTTGGAGGAAGATACTTTTGACCTTACATGATTGTCTTAAAGTAGAATATCTTTACAGGACTTACAGCATCACCTGGACCTTGAGTTCCACAACATACCCTGTTCTTAAAGAGTTTAAATAGCTCATATTATTGATATTTAAGTATTATCCCATGAAGAGGAACAATCCTTTCTATACATCTAAAAATTCCAGAATAATTGGGGGTAACACAAACAATAGGACCATAGAACACAAAACAATAGAAACACAAAAATAAACATTTGCCAAATATTCAACACTTTTGTCAATATTTAAAAATGGTAGTAATAAAAATGAAAATTTTACATACTTTCATTTATTTTAAAAGGAGCAAAGGATTTTCAGTTAGTGTTAAAATCTTTTTTTCTTTATTATTGTTGGGTTGATATAAGGAGTTATAAAAATATTTGATGGAAAAGTAAAAAGCTCTAAACTACGTGTGTCTAGAACAGTTGTGCCATAATTCAATAACATGTAATAGGAATATCATTTTATATGTAATATATAAATAACAGTAACTTTGTTAGTTTCCCAATCCAAAAGAAAAGAATGTTGGACTAAAACAGTTATTTTAAAATTTTATGTGCCATGAAGTTTAGAGAATCTGATGAAATCTCTGGTTCTTCTCTGTGGAATAAATGCACATGCTCACAGACACACAAAATTTGTGTTTGATTTTAGGGTTTCACAGTTCTCCACAAACCATTCATACACTCTGAAAGTCTTTTCAAAGTCTATCTAAATAACACTTTCAGGTATTAAAAGAAACCTTATTGGACAATCTTGTTATGATTGATGAGTTGATGCTGCCATCTTGTGGCACAGTTTAATCATATCATAAGTAGAAACCATTACTGTGCTGGTTCTCCAGAAATGCCATCTGTATTGTATTATATTTGAACACAAAGGAATTTTATGCTAATTTATATTACCATGGTAGTTGTTAAGTTATTTACATTTATTACATAATTTATGCAATACTATTTAAATTTTATTTGCTTTTTATTTTCTCCAATAATTTATATGTCATAGACTTTTTCTACTGGAGCTGACCTTTAATATCGATATAAAAACTATATTTAAACCTATGTATTTTTTGACAAACTCAATAATGAAGCTCTACGTTAGAAAGTCTCTTTTCCTCCACTGAAAGATAAAACATGCAGTGTGGTGGCGGACTTGGCCCAGTGGTTAGGGCATCCATCTACTACATGGGAGGTCTGCAGTTCAAACCCTGGGCCTCCTTGACCCGTGTGCAGCTGGCCCATGTGCAGTGCTGATGCACGCAAGGAGCCCCACGCGCAAGGAGTGTGCCCCGTAAGGAGAGCCACCCAGTGCAAAAGAAAGTGCAGCCTGCCTAAGAATGGCGCCACCCACATGGAGAGCTGACACACAAGATGACTCAACAAAAAGAAACACAGATTCCCGTGCCGCTGACAACAACAGAAGCAGATAAAGAACACGCAGCAAATAGACACAGAGAACAGACAACCGGGGTGGGGTGGGGGAAGGGGAGAGAAATAAATAAATAGATAAATCTTTAAAAAAAAAATGTTCAGTGTGATTTCACTACACTTCCTCATCAACTGTCTCTCAATTTTTGTTTAAATTATCTGTAATATTATATATTAGTTTTTATTTTGAATTTTGTAATATAGCTTTACTTGTGTAGCCTGAATATTTGTGGGCTATTCACATATTTATAATCTCTCTCTCTCTCTCTCTCTCTCCATCCCTCCCTCCCTCCCTCCCTCTCTCTCCTTCCCTCCCTCTTTCTCTCTCTCTCTCTCACACACACCACCTGATTCTAAAATCAGTACAAAGTAACGAAGTAATAAAGTTTGAAGTGTGCTCCCCCCTCCCACAGAGATTGTTTCTTTGATTGGTGTAGAATAGGAAGATGTAAAAATGGTCTCTTTCTTCTTTGGAAGTTCCACATTCCAAACGTGCTGGTCTGTCCAACCACATATGATTTTCCATTCTTTTGTCCAGGGCAGCACATTTTCTACTTTAGGGAAACTCACCCACCTGGTGGGCCTGCCTGTCATTGACTCCACTTGCCCAAACCACAGAGTTGGGCACTAGATCTAGGAGAGTAGGTTGGAGAACAACGAGACACCCTGGGCACAGCCTCCAGATCAGGCCTGAGCAGGACCACAGGATCCTTCTAGGGGACTTGATAAAGAGATGATAAGTCCTGTTCTGTTGGCCTCTGTGGAGAAGACTGATATCAATCTGATCTTTAATCCTGTATTTTAAAATATGAAACACTTTTTTTTTTCTCTTTCATTTAGACATTTTTTGTTTCCTTTATTCTCAAAATGTAAATATATACCAGATTATCCCTGGTGTAATTCTCATTGTGTTTGGTACTTTCCAATTTGAAACCAAAGGCTTTCTTCAGTTCTGGGAACACAATTTCAAATTTGTTTTTATTTATTGCTTCTCTTCCATTTTACTATCTTTGCTTGTTTGGAAGTTTATTATATATATGATACCAATGAGATTTACTTGAGAATTTATGTTTCCCAGTGAGACAGAGTTGGACACAGTTGTGATTTCCCTACACATGCTCTTCCATCCCTTCTATTACTGTAGTTAGTGCTAGAGTTGATAGGTGTATGTCCAAGAGAATTAAATCTTTGGACTGCCATATGCCAGGTGGGCCCTGAATCTCAACAGAGTTGTAACATCTACTCTGCAGTTCATTGGACTCACCCAGGACAACTAACAAGGAGATGATGATGAACAATGACCATCCCAAGAATCAGAGAGAATCTGCAACTGCAAGCAAGATAGTCCCATTCATCTGCCCCATGGGATTTAAGCCCCTTCTCAATTAGAGGTGGAGTGAGCATCATTATTCCAGAATCCTCAGGATTGAGGAATGAATAATGGACTAGAGTAGGCTTACTTGTATTCTAGTATAGACTTACTGTGATTCTAGCAATGGAAGCACTTCTATCACTGATGTAAAGGTAGTGTCCACTGGAGGTTCTGAGGGAAGGGAAGGGAAAGGGGGAAAATAGGTGTAACATGGGAAGAGTTTCAAGAGTTAGGAATTGTCCTGCATGACATTGTAATAACAGAAACAGGCCATTATGTGTCTTGCCATAACTTACAAAATTGTGCAGGACAGAATGTAAACTACATTGTAAACTATAATCCACACTTAGTGTCAGTGCTCTAAAATGTGCTCATCAATTGTAACAAATGTACCACATTAAATAAAGGATATTGTTAATGTTGGGAGATGTGGAAAGAGTAGGGAGTGGGTATATGGGAATCCCTTATACTTTTTATGTAACATTTATGTAATCTAAGTATCTTTTTTAAAAAATTTTAAAAGTTTATTTTTAAAAAGTGAATGAAAGGATGCTGCTTATTTGAAGCAGTAATGTGTCTTTTTTCTCCTCTTGAGCCAAAATCTAAATCTAAGGATTTTATCATTGTCTGTTCAGGTTTACATTATAGGAAACAGAGACATAGAGGTGACAGGTGTGCCTGGGCAAGCACAAAAGAAAGATTGCTGGGGTCTCAGAGGGCTCTCAGAAGGCACTAGGATGTCTAGCACATGAAAGGAACCGGCAGCAGCAGGTTTTTGCAAGGGTGGGGAACATTTTAAAACACAATCATGTTCTCATCTAAAAAGTGTGGCCCAGTCAGTAAATAGTAATTGTGCCAATCATATGCCTAGCATTTTTTACTCTTGAAGGGCACCAAATGGGGAGCCAGAAAATGAGTAGAAATCTTCTGCCAACTGCATTCTTCCAATTTGATTCTTTTTTAATGCATTACGTCAAAAGTCAACCAGAGGTGTGGTGTGGATTTTTCACCCCCAAAAAGAGACATTTGTTTCAGTTTGAATTAGGCTTGCCTGCATGTGACAAAATAACAGTAACTTAAATAAGCAATTTTTAAAAGTTTATTTTCTCTCATATAACACAAGTCTGTAAGTAACCAACTGTTTTAGTTTGCAAGGGTGCCAAAATGCAATATACCAGAAATGGGTTGGCTTTTAAAGGTGATTTATCAAGTTGTAAGCTTACAGTTTCAAGGCTGAGAAAAATGTCCAACTCAAGGAAGCGCAGGTAATGCTTTCTCGCCAAAGGCAGGCTGCTTGTGAGCCTGGACTCCTCTCTCAGAATGGCAAGGCACATGGTGCCATCTGCTGGTCTCTCCTGTCTCTTCAAGGTTCCTTTGAGTTAAGCTTCTGGATCCCTCTGCCTTGTCTCTCCTGTGGCTTTCTCTCTGTATTCATTCCATTTATAAAGAACTCCAGTAAGAGAATTGAGACCCACCCTGGTCACACCCTATTGAATAATTGTAACAAAAGTTCCCACCTATAATATGTTTACATTCACAGGAAGGGATTAACCCTAATGACATGATTTTCTGGGGCCATAAAAGCTTCTAACTATCACATCGACATATGACTGACGTGGCAACTATACTGTGCCGGGAACCTAGCAGTTTTCTCATGGTAAAAGATGACTGCTTAGGGCCCAGCCATTAAACCTGCATACCATGGCACAGGAAAAGAAAGGTAAGAGGAGGGGCACTCCATTGAAAATCTGAGACTTCCCAGAAGCCCCTCCCAAATCTTCCACTTCCAAGTCGTTGGTTAGTATTTGGTCATAAAACCAGTCTTTTATCTTGGTTGCAAAAGGCCCAACTAAAAGTGTGGCTTGCTTTAAAGAAGCAGTATGGAAGATGGGACATATGGCTACAATTGCTGTGGCAGAGGAAAATGGAAGTTATTTGGCTTCTTTTCTTCTCAACCCTTCTTTTTCCTAGGAAAGCTCTCTATGATAAACATCTTAATATAATGGCTAAAACAATAAGCTTTAGAGTATAGGGGTCTGGGTTAGAACTCCAACCCTACTTCACACTAACTGCATGATCCTGCCTCGACCCCAAGATATCCTCCACCATCATATCCTCTTTCCTTTTGTGTAGTTGTACTGATCTCTAACATGTCAGCCTTTATTCACTTGACCCTCTCCCACCAAGAAAACGTAAGTTCCCTGGATGAAGAGGCTGTTCAATGTTAAATCCTCAAATCCTGGAATAAGTCTACCAATTAAAAGTCATTACATACATATTCATTAATTTAGTGAACAATTTTAGTAACTAATATCCTTTTGAGGAGAATATTTAACAGAAAATAATTTATTAGGAAATGTCTAGGCTTTCTGTTTTAGTAAAAACATGCTAAAAATAAGGGGTAATGGATATTGGTGATGGTAAAACAATATTTTGGTAATGTAATTAATACTAATGAATAGGACACCTGAAAATGGTTAAAATGGATAATTTTGAGTTGCATATTTATTACTACAATAAAAATTCAAAATTAAAATAATATTTTATATTAAATCTTGTAAAAATATTACATATGCAAAAACATAGAAAATACCAGAAAAAGATAAATACAAGTTTTAAAAAAGATTATCAGCGCAAACAAAATCAAATTACAAGAATATGCATTTTTCAGGATTTCATTGTCTTATAAAACAGATTATCTACATTCATACTTTTCTGATTTTTATGTATATTATACATATATATGAAAATAATGAAAATAAATGTATTAAACTGACCACAGTTTTTATATATGAGTAGTGAAATTACCTGTTATTTTTATCTTCTTTGTGCTCCACTTACAAAAATTTTTACACTGATTTTAAGCCTAGGGGAATGATTATGACCTTGTCACTCTATCAATGCTGCCTAAGAAAGAATTCATTTATCATGAATCATGAAACTCATTTGGGTAAGTGCTTGAGCTAAATCTGCCTCCTAATTTTTACTCATATCACTATTAAGACTTGTGTCAACCTTCTTTTTCTTTTCCTACCCAGGTGTAGAGTATTCTATAATATAGAAATAAATTGTATATATTTAGATCATGCCCAACCATCAGAGCTAAAATGCTTGCACACTTTGGTTTGTATGTTTCAAAAATCATTTTAACTTCTGTGAAAATAGCTATAATTCCTCTTGAATTCTTCAAAATGTTTTCAGAGGGGCAAAAAGTGTTAAAATATTTTTAACTTCATACTATTGTATTCCTATGTTAATTTGGAAATTAAAAATGAACATGAAAATGGAATATAAGCTTTTCTGTATTCTAGTTCACCTTTGACTTCTCAATACCTATTATTTCGGAATTTTTAGAATTATTCTGGTTTCTGCGTTCAATTTTTGCATTTTGTTTTTAATTTTTTAGTAACCTATCCCTATTTATTTTAATCTAAGGAACTACAAACAAACCAAGTATAAAACAAAAAAGTAAGAATAAAGTAAGAGGTGGAACAACTTAAGTGTCAAATATGTGGAGAGGCATCCAGGAATTATTACCAGAATTTTCCATTGGTAGAACAGTAAGATTAAAGGTTTTTATTTTTATCACTCTTCTTTTGCTTTCCATAATTTCTTTTTTTCCTGCAATGATCATGACATTTTATTTTAAGAAGACAATAATGAAGAAAACAAACATTAAAAAATAAAAGGGACATGGCACGGAGATTACTTTAATTTTTTTTTTTAAATTGTGAGCTGAGTTTGATTCTCCCTCTTTGATGTTTTCAAATTCTATATATAGGATGGGTAATATATATGTTGTCTCAATGAATCTCATATAGTCTTTGACATGTAAAGTGTACCAACTTGTGTGATAGTATTAGAGTCTAGAAGGTTCTAACATTTAGTCACTTTTATCATATTCCCAATAAAGAAGATGTTTGGGGAAGCAGAATTGTTATGACTCTGTGGGTCACCAGGAATTTTTTTATATTTTTTTCTTCCTTTTTATTATCTTTTTTTAAAAAAAGATACATAGATCACACAAAATGTTACATTAAAAAATATAAGAGATTCCCATATACCCCACGCCCCACACCCACACTCCTTCCACATCAACAACTTCTTTCATTAGTGTGATACATTCATTGCATTTGATGAGTACAGTTTGGAGCATTGCTACACAGCATGGATTATAGTTTATATTGTAGTTAACACTTCCTCCCAGTCTATTCAGTGGGTTATGGCAGGATATATAACGTCCTGCATCTGTCCCTGCAATATCATTCAGGACAATTTCAAGTCCCAAAAATGCCCCAATATCACACCTCTTTTTCCCTCTCTCTGTCTTCAGCAACTGCCATGGCCCTGTCTCTGCATCAATGATATAATTTCTCCCATTGCTAGAGTCACAATAATTCTATAGTAGAATACCTGTAAGTCCACTCTAATCCATATTTTATTCCTCCATCCAGTGAGCCCTGGAATGGTGATGTCCACTCTACCTCTAAATTGAGAGGGGACTTAGATCACACATGGTTGATGGATGGAACTCTGCTTGCAGCTGAAGACTCTCTTGGTTCCCTGATGTGGTGGGTGACCATTCTGATCTCCCTGCTAGATGACCTGGGTAAGTCCAACAAACCAGAGAGTAGGTGTTGCAACTCTGCTGAGGCTCAGAGCCCAGCTGGCACATAGACAGTCCAGAGATTCAAGTCTCCTGAGCATACACCAACCCCAGTGCCAACCACAGGTTCAGTAAAAGTGACAGAAGAGGCATGCATAGAGGTGACACTCCATCACACTCAGGAGCACAAATTCCAAAGTTGGACAGGTTTTTAATTAAATTATTACATATTCTATTTCTAATCTTTTAACTTTATTGCCATTTCATCTCCTATTAATTGAATTTGGCAATATATTAGACTTCATTTTTGAAGAAGTTTTGGATCACAGAGGGGTTCAACTATGGTAGGGGAGGAACACTGATGTGGGGTATCACCAGGAATTTTTATCATCTATGGTCCTTGGAAACTTCATTAGCCATTGTTTGGTTTGGGTTTCCACAGTAAGAAAAAGAGAGAAATTATAATGCATTCAACATAAATTCCTTAAATCATAATATAATGCATAGGAAAAGAAAATTACAGCTTGAACTTACTTATGGAAATTGATGTAAAATAAAAGAACATTTTATTAAATTCTACTTCACATACTAATGAATTTTATCAAATAAAGTAGATCACTGCTCTAAAGAGAAGTATGATTTAAAGGGAATTATTTAGTAAATTTAGTGCAATTCCATCCAAAACCTCAACATAACTTTTAATAACTCAAACTGATTTTGAAAACTTATGGAAGAGAAAAATGCTCAAAATAGCCAAGAAAATTTTGAAAAGTAAAATCAAAGAAAAAGGATGGTATTTATTATGGCAGATATCAACACATATTACTAAGTTATATTAATTAAAACTGTAAGGTGTTGGTACTAGGAAAAAAAAAGAGAGGACTAGAAAAGAATAGAAAACCCATCAACAGACCTATGTAATATGCCAATTTAATATTATATATCTTTAATACAGATCAAAAAGGTAAAGATGAATTAATCACAAAAAGTTGTTGGTCATTTTTGAATGGTCATTTGAAAAAATAAATAATATTAAAATTCTACCGCACAATACTCAAACAAAAAAAAAATCTTAATTATAAATACATGGGAAGAAAATAATAATGCATATTTTTTATTTTGTTATAGGGATGGTCTTCAAATGTTAATACATTTGACTATCATAATTTTAAATGACTGCACGATAGTGTGTAAGTTAAGTTAAGACACACAGACTGAGGAAAATATTACAGCATATATTACAAAGGGTTAAAATTAAAACACACGAAGAACTACCACAGATCATCAATAAAAATAGAAAAACTCATCAGAACAATAGACAAAGGATACATAATGGCATACCATGAAGAAGAAACTCAAAGTCCCAATAATCATGAAATAAATGTTTGGTCTTCCTACTACTGAAACAACAATTAGTTACTATTTTCACACAACAAATTGACCAAAAAATGAAGAAACATGAAAATATAAAACACTGATGAAGGGGTGAAGGAAGAGGGTGATAACTCATACCATGAAGGTTGTTCATGTTTTCATTACAAAGGCAATGTATGTATATTGCTTCTTATAGCAAAAACATAAAATGACAGGTAAAGGTAGAGTTCCTTTTGATTACCAACTTTGTACTGTCCTCAGAGGTAATGTTCATTTGGTGTGTATACTTCCAGACTATATTATTTTATTTTATTTATTATTACTCAATCTTATTTTGCTTACACAAGTTTATATAATTATCTAAACTTATATTCTGATGAGTTCCTTTTCTTCTTTACGGATGATAAAATGAACTAAAATTAAGATGGAGGATAAGTTGCACTGTATCTATCTCCACTCCCACACCTGTGTTTCTGCACAGACAGGAGGTCAGACTTTCCAAGAATTATTTAACTTTGTTCTTAATCTTCTGCTCATGGGCCTTGTAAATTCCCACTCTGAAACAAGTTAAGTGTTTTCTTCATTTGGACTAATGTTTCCAGAAGCAGTTGTAAGAAAGAAATTTTCTTCCAGAAAAAAATAAGGCTCAGCTGGTTGTGGAGAAGAAAAGGATTTATTCTCAACCTTGCAAGAAGGGGCACACAACCAGAAAACGTGGCTGGCGCCATGAACAAAGAAGAATGACACAATTTATACCCCTAAGACTAGCACGCAAGTGCTTCCTCTGTTTCTCCATAGATTGGATACTTCAGAGGTTACAACCCATCAGAAAAGATCTAACATTTCCATGCAAAAGTTTGTGATTAACTGCTTCCCCCATCACATTCCAACCATTTTAGTTTTTACCTACTCCCCTTTGCTAAATAAGGAATGGAATTTAGTGCTGAATTGGTGTTGACTTAGCTCTTTCTTGGGCATCGTTTTTACTGCCTATAGGACTAAGTTAAGCTGGTTTCCTTTGTTCATGCTTAACCCGGGAATGGAAGACTGAGGCAGTAGGCTGCCAGGTTACATTAATAAATATTTTATTCCTTTATGTGAAAACTAAACTAATCTTCATTTCTTACAATTACCCCCTTTCTTTTAAACCTTTTCTTGTTTTTATGTTTCCATTTTTCAAATTTTCTGAGAGCTATCTCACACTCTTCATCATAGAGATCTCCTTCTTTAAGGGGGTACAGATATTTTGCCTATACTGTATGGGCATTTGTTTGGTTAGGGTGGTTTCAATGAGTCTTTGAACTAGCCCTCGGGCATATGGAATGATACAGCATCTGACTGTGGTAAGCACCCCAGCTGAGATAATGAGGGAAGTTAAGATGGACAGTGCAACCCCTTTTCATTTTCCAAACCAATTTTTAGTCCATCCTGTGCGTGAGTGAATTGCTAATACCAGAATTTTCTGCTAATTCCTCAGATAGGGCTGTTAGGCCTTGTAAAGCTTTAGTGACAGTTCTGTTAGGGGCAATGTTATTGGGAATGAATGTACAGTAACTACCTCCAGTCATAACACAGACTCCTCCTTTTTCAGTTAGCATCATATTTAAGGCCATTCTATTTTCCCAAGCCATTCTACTAGTAGCATCTAATTGTTTTGCAATTCCCTTAATTACAGTCCTGGTATAATTAATAATTTTTTGTTGATTATAATAAATATAATTAATCTAATGTACATTTTATTAAATTTTATTAATGGTGACCCACCAGAACAAGAATAACTCAAACCCACCTGCTACCTGATTTCTAGTCTTAAATTTATCTGGACTCCTCAGGGAACTCATATTATTTATGAGTTTTAGATAGATCTGCTCATCAAAAGAACCAAGTAAACTTCTCTCTCTTTCACTGGGATGTAATTTTCACTTTTTTTTTTCAAATGCCAAGGTGAATTGGGATAGCCAACTGGACCAGAGCACAGGTTTCACCCAACCTCTCAGGCAGTATTGGTCAGAAAACACACTTTCCACAGCACCACCGCAGGTCTGTTCGAGGTCTGACCAAACTGGAGAAATTGTTAGTATGATCACTGCTTACATTTCACACTTGTGTACCTGAGGCCATAGTTCCAAGCTTCTGGAATCCTTTCCCCTGTCTAGAGAGACAAGCGGAGTGATTCCCTGGGCCCAGATGGGAGGCAGGTATCGCCTTGATGTTTCTGTTTTTGACTGGTGGGAAGAGAGAGGACAATGTACTACAATTTTCACCAGGAGCAGCATTTTGGAAGAGGAGTATCATGCACTTAAACTCCTTTTTATGCTTTTTCATGCCTAGCCGAAAGGGTACAATATGAGCTGCACGCCGGTTTGTTGTACAAGCACAACAGTTGCTTTTGTTTAGACTCTGAACTGTATATTTGATTCATTTTACCCAGGCATTTGTGTTCCCATATCTTGTTTCTATTTCTATGGTTTGCTTTAAATCTTTTGCCTTAAGTGTCCTGACTTCTTTGGGATCATTTTGAATTGTGGAACTGACTTTTGGTTGGTTTTCCTGTGGTATTTCTGAAGGGTTAGCTGGAGAGGGTGTTGTCAATGTTACATCCACAGGAGGAGGAAGGACTCAGATACGGAACCTTCCCAGAAGATTTTTACCTGTAATGTTTGCTCCCATTCCATATAGTCTATTGACTACTTGGTCCCTGGTGCTGTTCCTAGTTTCTAATTTGTCTACTTTTTTAATAGTTATTACTATTGGATTGCACTGATGATTTTAAATTCCCAGTTCCCTCTTAGGGACAATTTGGATTCTTAACAGAGCTATAGGTAGACATTTAACACATGATAATTTGGTTTCTAAGACCAACTTAGAGAGAATTTTTTTAAGGTTTGGATTATTTTTTTCACTTTCACTGAGGATGGTGGGTGCTAGGGTATATGGAAGTTCCATGTGATTCCTAGACCCTGCATAATATTTTGCAACACTCTGGATGTAAAGTGACTACCATTGATTGAATCTATATTTTTTATTAACCCATATCGGGGAATGATTTGTTTAAGGATAATTTTTGAAGTCTCTGATGCTGTAGCTAAAGCAAGAGGGTATGCTTTTACCCACCCTGTCAGGTGATCTACAATAACCAGAACATACTTTAGGTGACCTACAGGGGGCATTTCAGTATAATCAACCTGAATGCTCTGGAATGGCTTGAGGCCGGGCTCCCTCCCCGCTGGCACTTGCTTTCTTAAACCTTTATTATTAACTTTTTGACAGATTATGCACCATTCACTTATTTGTCTGGCTATAGTATAAAGGCCCATACACCCAAAATGCTTGAAGACCAGGTCACACATGGCCTGTACTCCCCAGTGACTCCCTCAGTGCAAAACTGCTAGTACTTCCCTTATTATTTGCTTATTCAACATCTGCTGGTCATTTGGGAGGAGCCACTTTCCTTGGCTATCTAAGGTTACCCCCAATTATTTTCTTTTACTTCCGTTTCAGAGAATACAGGGATTCCACTTTCTTTGGGGATGGAGGGTATCAGGACCATTAGTTCCAGAGGGGAACAGAGAGAAACCACTTTGGCCTTCTCAGCCAATCTGTTGCTTTTACTTCAAAAGTATGACATTTCTTTTTTTTTTTTTTTAATTTTATTCATTTTGTAAAAACATTACATTCAAAAAATATGAGGTCCCATTCAACCCACCACCCCCATCCCACCACTCCCCCCCCCAGCAACACTCACTCCCATCATCATGACACATCCATTGCATTTGGTAAGTACATCTCTGGGCATCTCTGCACCTCATGGTCAGTGGTCCACATCATAGCACATACTCTCCCACTTTCCATCCAGTGGGCCCTGGGAGGGTTTACAATGTCCAGTGATTGCCCCTGAAGCACCATCCAGGGCAACTCCAAGTCCCAAAGACGCATCCACATCTCATCTCTTCCTCCCATTCCCCATACCCATCAGCCACCATGGCCTCTTTTCCCACACCAATGCCACCTTTTCTCTGTGGACCTTGAATTGGTTGTGTCCGTTGCACCTCTATGTCAAGAGGAGGCTCACATTCCACATGGATACTGGATGTAATCCTCCTACTTTCAGTTGTAGGCACTCTAGGCTCCATGATGTGGTGGTTGTCCTTCTTCAACTCCATGTAAGCTGAGTGGGATGAGTCCAATAAATCAGAGTGTAGGAGCTGAAGTTTGTTGAGGCTCAGGGCCTGGCTATCATATTGTCAGTCCAGAGATTCAAATCCCCTAAATATATCTTAAACCCCAACACCAACTACAATTCCAGTAAAGTAGCATGAAAGTCTTATGAAAAGAGATCCCATCTGAGACCAGTTCCATCACACAGAAACACCAGCTCCAAAGAAGGGCCATCTGACATGGCAGTGAACCCCATCTGCCATGACCATAGGTCCTGTGGGTCTCTTTAGCCCTCAAAAGAACCAATACATGGGGTTGTATCTACTTTATCTGTCTCTGAGACTCTGCTCAGGTGTGCATAAGGGCAATCCTTCTGACAACCTCCAGACTCTTTTTTAGAGACTTGTAGCCATATAAACTCATTTGTCCTTTCCATTTTCCCCTCACATTAGGTCAAACAGCATTTTAAAGTCATGTTATTATATGTAGACAGGGATATTCTGCTGATCCTCATTGAACCTTTAATTCAAGGTCGTTTTCTAGTTGCATCTTCAGCTGGTATTTGGTAGTGATCCCTCGGTGCCAGGGAGGCTCATCCCCAGGTGTCATGTCCCACGCTGGGGGGAATGCACTGCATCTACATGCTGAGTTTGGTTTCAAGACAGGTCACATTTGAGTAACATGAAGGCTGTCAGGAGGAAATTCCTAGGCATGGTGCTGCTCTAGGCCTGTTCTTATTTCAGGCATATAGGCTCACAAGCATAGTCATTAGTATCATGGTCTCACTGTTGGACCCTCATTCCTTCCTGGTCCTTACCATTGCACCTGGGGGACTGCCGCTGCTCCCCTAGGGACCACAACAGAGCACCCCCGGCCAGGAACCCAGTACCCCCCAGCTGTAGTTTTTAATTGTTGCCACTATGAGTATATCCAAATATTACCATGCACCCTGGACATATGCCCTGTATAGCTCCCTGTCAGCCATATATTACCTGTCAATAGTATCCTATACCAGTATTCCTCCACTGCCATTGTTGAACCACTCTGTGATCCAAAACGTCCTGAAAAGTGAAGCCCAATATAATGTCAGGATCCCTTACAAGTAAAATGGAATATAGCTATGGGTTTAAAGGTTAGATATAGATTTGGAAAAATTCTACATCCTATCTTTTTCTGTTCTTTTTTCCTAATTATTGAACTTCTCTTCACAAGAGCCCTAGACCACAGTAATTCATATATACAATATACAGTACTCCCACACATCTACCATAAAACCTTTTCCCTTCCACAGTGATATTCTTATAACTTATTCATATCATATTTACTTAAACTGATGTACAGACTCTGAGACAATAGCTTTCAAACAAGGTGACATCTGTGCTTACATTGTGGTCCATACTTTAGGATATGCAGTTTTCTAAATTTTTAGTTATCCTATGTTTTACATTATGGTTTACATTATTAGTCTGTCATCCCCTATATGTTTATGGTGTAATGTTACAGGTTTTATATCCATCCTTGTGTACTCTCGTGAAACTCCTCTCTTACCCCACATTTACTTTGGTTCCACACATTTAACATCCATTTTCCCCTCCCCTTGGGACCCACAGTGACAGCCAATGTCCATTTCCCGAGGAGCCACGTCCAGAGATACTTGCAACAGTGTTCAGGGCCTACCTTGCTCAATTGCCCCAATGCCCTGCGACCCTTTCTCTCGAGAGATACAGTTCCCTCTATTTGATGGCATTAGTTCTCCCCAGGATATGGGTCCACCCCCACTCTCACTACTTCAGTCTCTACCCAATGGTACAACCCACTCTGGCAAAATGAGCATTCAGACATTCCCCAGGAGCCCGTCCCGCGTCAGACCATCCTCTCTGAGCATCCTAAACAGGTAACCCTCCTAATTATATTTTGATACGATTTTCTCAGCATTTTACTCTCAACCAACACCTGACACTCTCCTATGTTCATACGGTGCCTCTCCCTCCCCCCACTTTTTGGGCAATATTACCCATCCGCCCATCCCCAGCCCCCCTCAAACCTGCAAAGACCCACCCAAAGGCAACCCCTTGCCCCCATTTTATCTCTTCTTTGTGTTCATACTTACCCCCAGCTCATCATAAATTCCACCCCTGCAGACGTCGGCTCACATCCTTCCTCCACCCCTTGATTTCCTGTAAGCCTATCGTTCAGTCTCTAGCTCTCTGAGGCAGCTTGTTTATTTCATATCATTGAGGTCATGTAGTATTTGTCCTTCAATGCCTGTGTTGCTTCACTCAACATAAGGTTCTCAAGATTCATCCATGTTTTCATGTGTGTTTGTAGTGTATTTGTTCTTACAGCCGAGTAGTATTCCATTGTGTGTATATACCACATTTTATTGATCCACTCGTCTGTTGATGGGCATTTGGGTTGATTCCAACTTTTGGCGAGAGTGAACAATGCTGATATGAACATTGGTGTGCATATATCTGTTTGTGTCCTTGTTTTCAATTCTGCTGGGTCTATACCCAGCAGTGGTATTGCTGGGTCATATGGCAAATCTATGGTTAGTTTTTTGAGAAACTGCCAAACTGTCCTCCAGAATGGCTGGATCCTTCTGCATTCCCACCAGCAGTGGATGAGTGTTCCCCTTTCTTCACATCCTCTCCAGCATTTGTATTCTTCTGTTTTTTTCAAAGCTGCCAGTCTTATGGGAGTAAGATGGTATCTCGTTGTAGTTTTGATTTGCATTTCCCTGATAGCTAGAGATTTGGAGCATTTTTTCATGTGCTTTTTAGCCATTTGTATTTCTTCTTTGGAGAAGTGTCTGTTTAAATCTTTTTCCCATTTTTTAAATGGGTTGTTTATCTTTTCATTTTCAAGATATAGGAGTTCTTTATATATGCAAGTTATAAGTTTCTTATCAGATATATGGTTGCCAAATATTTTCTCCCATTGTGTGGGTTCCCTTTTTATTTCTGACAAACTCCTTTGAGGTGCAGAAAGCTTTAATTTTGAGGAAGTCCCATTTATCTATTAGTTCTTTTGCTGCTCGTGCTTTTGGTGTGATATTTATGAATCCATTTCCTATTACAAGGTCCTGTAGATGTTTCCCTACACTGCTTTCCAAGGTCTTTATGGTCTTGGCTCTTATATTTAGTCCTTGATCCATCCTGAGTTGATCTTTGTATAAGGTGTGAGATGGTAGTCCTCTTTCATTCTTCTACATATGGCTATCCAGTTCTCCAGGCACCATTTGTTGAATAGGCCATTCTCTCCCAGTTGAGAGGGTTTGGTGGCTTTATCGAATATTATATGGCTATATATGTGAGGTTCTATATCAGAACTTTCAATTCGATTCCATTGGTCTGTGTGTCTCTCTTCATGCCAATACCATGCTGTTTTCACTACTGTAGCTTTGTAGTATGTTTTGAAGTCAGGTAGTGTGATTCCTCCAATTTCGTTTTTCTTTTTCAATATGTCTTTGGCTATTCGGGCCTCTTTCCTTTCCAAATAAATTTCATAGTTAGTTTTTCTAGTTCCTTAAAGAAGGCTGTGTTGATTTTTATTGGGATTGCATTGAATGTGTAGATCAGTTTTGGTAGGATAGACATCCTAATAATATTCAGTCTTCCTACCATGAACAAGGAATATTCTTCCATTTATTTAGGTCTTCTTTGATTTCCTTGAACAGTCTTGTATAGTTCTCGGTGTATAAGTTTTTTACCTCTTTAGGTAAATTTATTCCTAAGTATTTAATTTTTATATTTACTATTGTGAATGGTATTTGTTTCTTGATTTCCTCCTGATCTTGCTCATTATTGGTGTACAGAAATGCTACTGATTTTTGCACATTGATCTTATAACCTGTGACTTTACTAAACTCATTTATGAGTTCTAGAAGCTTCATTGTAGATATCTCAGGGTTTTCTATGTATAGGATCATGTCATCTGCAAATAATGAAATTTTGACTTCTTCCTTTCCAATTTGAATGCCTTTTATATCTGGTTCTTGCCTCAGTGCTCACGCAAGTACTTCTAAGACAATGTTAAATAGGAGCGGAGACAATGGGCATCCTTGTCTTCTTCCTGAGTTTAGAGGGAAGGATTTTAGGATTTTGCCATTGTAAACAATGTTGGCTGTAGGTTTTTCATATATACTCTTTATCATGTTCAAAAAATTTCCTTGTATTCCGATCTTTTGGAGTGTTTTTATCAAGAAAGGGTGCAGTATTTTGTCAAATGCTATTTCTGCATCTATAGATATAATCATGTTATTTTTTTCCTTCAATCTGTTTATATGGTGTATTACATTGATTGATTTTCTTATGTTGAACCATCCTTGCATACCTGGAATAAATCCCACTTGGTCGTGGTGTATAATTCATTTAATGTGTTGTTGAATACAATTAGCAAGTATTTTGTTAAGTATTTTTGCATCTAGGTTCATTAGAGAAATTGGTCTGTAATTTTCCTGTCTTGTGGTGTCTTTGTTTGGCTTTGGTACTAGGGTAATGTTGGCATCATAGAAGGAGTTCAGCAATGTTCCTTCTTTTTTGATTTTTTTGAATAGTTTCAGCAGGATTGGTGTTAGTTCTTTCCGGAATGTTTTGTAGAATTCACTTGTGAAGCCGTCTGGCCCTGGGCTCTTCTTAGTTGGGAGATTTTTAATGACTGATTCCATCTCTTTGCTTGTGATTGGTTTGTTAAGATCATCAATTTCTTCTTTCATCAATATGGGCTGCTTATGTGTTTCTAGGAATTTGTCCATTTCCTCTAAATTGTCATTTTTGTTGGAATATAGTTTTTCAAAGTATCCTTTTATGATAGTCTTTATTTCTGTGGGGTCCGTGGTGATATCGCCTTTCTCATTTCTTATTTTGTGTATTTGTGTATTTGCATCTTCTCTCTTTTTTTCTTTGTTAGTCCCGCTAAAAGTTTGTCAATTTTGTTGATCTTCTCAAAAAACCAGCTCTTGGTCTTGTTTATCTTTTCAAGTGCTTTCTTATGTGCTATTTCATTTAGTTCTGCTCTTATCTTTGTTATTTCCTTCCTTCTTCATCCTGTTGGGTTACTTTGTTGTTGTTTTTCTAATTCCTTCAAATGTGCTGTTAGTTCTTCAATTTTTGCTCTTTGTTCTTTTTGATATGTGAATTTATGCCTATCAATTTCCCTCTCAGTACTCCTTTTGCTGCATCCCATAAATTTTGGTATGTTGTGTTATCATTATCATTTGTTTCAAGGTAGTCATTGATTTCTTTTGAGATTTCCTCTTTGACCCACTGTTTTTCTAAGAGTGTGCTGTTTAATTTCCAAATCGTGGTGCGAAATCTGGGCCTCTGTCCCTTGTAAATTTCCAGCTTCACTCCACTGTGGTCAAAGATATTGTTTTGTATGATTTTGATCTTTCTGAATTCATTAAGCCTTTCTTTGTGGCCTAGCATATGGTCTATCTTGGAGAATGATCCATGTGCACTTGATAAAAATGTATATCCTGCTGTGTTTGGGTGTAATGATCTATATATGTCTATTAGATCCAGCTCCTCTAATATACTGTTCAAATGCTTTGTTTCTTTAATGATTCTCTTTTGAGATGTTCTGTCCAGAGTTGATATGGTGTATTAACATCCCCCACTATAATTGTAGATGCATCTATTGTTTCACTTAGTTTTTCCAGCGTTTGCCTCACGTATTTAGAGGCACCCTTGTTAGGAGCATAAATATTTATGATTGTTCAATCTTCTTGACAGATTGTCCCTTTCACTAAAATGTAGTATCCTTCTTTGTCTCTCACAATTGTTTCGCATTTAAAGTCTATTTTGTCTGTTATTACTAGAGCTACTCCTGCCTTTTTTTGGTTATTGTTTGCTTGTATGATTGTTTTCCAGCCATTCACTTTCAACCTCCATGAGTCTCTGGGTCTAAGATATGTCTCCTGTAGACAGCATATAGATGGGTCATATTTCCTTATCCAATGTCCCAGTCTGAATCTTTTGATAGGTGAGTTTAATCCATTGACATTCAGTGTTATTACTTTCAAGGAATTATTTGTGTTAGCCATATTTTGATTGGATTTGTGTTTTTCTTATTTTGTTTGTATTTTTTCCCTTCTATTTTTGTCTTTTTTGTTGCTCTTACACTCTCCTCCCACTCTGCCTGTCCTGTTTTTTCCTTTCTTCCTGCAGAACTCCCTTTAGAATTTCTTGAAGGGGAGGTTTCTTGTTGGCATAGTCTTTCAGTTTCTGTTTATCTGTGAATATTTTGAACTCTCCATCATTTTTGAATGCTAGTTTAGCTGGATAGAGTATTCTTGGTTGGAAATTTTTTTCCTTTAGTACCTTGACTATATCATACCACTGCCTTCTTGCCTCCATGGTTTCAGATGAGAAATCAGCACTTAATCTAATTGAGCTTCCCTTGTATGTGATGGTTTTCTTTTCTCATGCTGCTTTAGAATTTTCTTTGTCTTGAGCATAAATACTATTAAGTCCCTTCCCAACAAATTACTCCCAGCTTCTGGGATGTATGACAAAGGGCTTAAAATTTGACTGTCTTCCCAACAAATATTAGTGGGAGAAAGAATTGGGACCTCAAATCCTTCTCCTTTTACACCTGAGACTGTAAGGGAGCTGCCAGAGAGTTTGGTTACTCTGGGAAGATAAGTCACAGAGGATCGGACTGCACCAATTTCTGTTGTAGAATGGAAGAGGTTCAATTATTTGCGTATAGAGAGGCCAGGACTCAGGAATGATTTTGAGAAGGAAAAATGGTTTACTGATGGCTGGCCAGACTCAGGAGCTTTCTGTTTCAATCCCGAGCCCTGAACTAGAATTTTTAGTCCCTTTTATAAAGAGAGGAAATGCCAAATGGTCCTTTAGTTTCAGTTCTCAATAGGCTTGAATTAGCATATATCTTCCACATCCTAAGTAAGCTTTTAGCATGTTTGGTTTGCATTTCCCCTGAATATTCAAAGTCTATATTGTTTGCATTGATAAACTGTTTTCTGTGACTGGAGTCATTGCCATGGTCACCAAGGGGAGGACTGCAGCCCCCCATTATCCCACAACCACAAGTCAGCACAGACAGTCTAGGTTAAGGTTATCTCCTAAGAGACAAAGAGCCTCTCACCCATAGCCCAAATCATTTCCCCCTTATGCCAAAGTTTAACTTGCTAAGCTTTGGCATAATTATTGTTGGAGCTATGAGGTGGATGGCTATTTGCTGTTTTGATTGATTACTTTACTTATCAATCTTTAGTGTAACATCCAGGACTGTTTTTAGAAGTTTAGAAGTTTTCATTCTGGACAGCAGACTCCTGGGGCAGGGGCCCCCTGCAGTCATCCTGGGGCCACCAGCATTCACGTGGATTTCCAGTCAGGCTCCAGATCCATCTATTAATTTTGTTTTACCCTTAAAGAGTTTACACTTTAATTTGAAAGGGGTGCTGAAGGGAGATGATCTCTTTTCTGTAACTGCTTCCTGCTGGCCATGGGCTGTAGTCATTGCCTAACAAGGTGTAAAACTCTTATTTTATTTTAACTGGAGGAAGATGGATCTGGCATTCTGTACGAAGTTGGGTGAAGTTTACATATGGTTAATAAGATGTTCACTCTGAAAGAAACAAACTTAATTAAAAATTTGGAAGACCTGTTTTTAAAAGAGGACATTGGATTGCAGAGGTAGACAAGGTAGACATCTTTATAAAGATGGCACTCCTTTTTAAAAGCTGGTGGGAACAGTATATATATATACTTTTTCTAAGTTATTTATTTTTAGAGAGAAATTGCAATAGATATTTAGTTTGTTTGAAGACACATTTCAAGCTGTTTAATGATTGGCACTCATGTGCTCTGTCAAATGCTCCTGGTGAAATGGCACCCCTTGGGCAATTGGTTTCATTCAGGATTGGTACACCAAGTTGGAAATTTTCTTAGTTTTTAGCTGTGGGAGTGATCAGAACTACAGAATAAAGGTTTCTTTTTTTTACACCTTGGTTTTAATTGTACAATTTCTAGTAATTTTGACTTGTTCAATAGGTGACTCATTACTGGCAAGCAAACCTCATTTTTGCTACACAGTAGAGTACAGTAGAATATAGTAAGTTGACTGAGCCTGGTTGAGACTCCCACCTTATTTTATAGACATGTTTATTAACTGTTTAGAAAATGAATTTACTAGGAATTTAACATGTCTAATATACTTTTGCACTTGATCTGAAATAGAAAAGATAACGTTATAATTATTAGGCATATATTTAGTACAGGATAGGAGTACAGAACTTAATATTAATTACTGTATTACTTAATGCAAAGGATTTAGAGTTGCAATTAATAATTTTAAATTTCAGGTTTGTAATACTTTACATGTTATCTCTCCATGGGAGCAGGCCACAATGCCAACAGTGTTTAAGTTTTACTTGGTATCCTGGTATCATGGCTCCACTTAGTATGTTCTTCACAGTGAGCAAGTCGCAGCATTGTTGATTCTAGAGAGAGTTTCCAGTAGTTTACCACCTGGTGCATAGTGCTCTCTGGCACTATTGAACAGTGCCAGTCTGGAGGCGATATCCATTATACACTTGGCTGTACCGAGTCATCATTGGCTGCTGCAGGAGCTTGAAACTGCAACGTAGTTTCCATCGACTTCAGGAGCAGAACCAGAGGCTGATATAGCAAATATTTCTAATTGAGGGGTCAGGGACCAGCCTAGCCAATAATTCACATGGAGAGGCAACTTGTAATGTATTCAAGGCCTGGTTTGAATGCACAAAAGATTTTCACAATGTTAAAGTTTATTCCTTGTTTTTATATATATTTTAAACAATTTAATGCAAAACATCATATATCAAATGACTGCTTACTTATATAATTTTACCATAAAGATAATAGTAGGTATTTTACTTTAGTAATAGAGGGGGAAAAATATTTTCCATTGTTAAAATGAAAACAGAAGATTCCCAATAGAATCAAGATAACTTTTTATTACCATTTACTTAAATATGCACTTTGCGGTGGCCTTCAGACAGGTTTTATAACCACCAAGTTATTTTTTGCAACCACTACCAATCCAAGTTTTTAGTTAACAATGACTTCTAAAACTAGAACTATTTAAGTGTTTTCAGTTTGGAACATGTCTTACAGACTTTTTATAATTTACTACAATCACATTGACTAGTTACCTTACATTTAAATAAACTTAGTAAATTATAATTACTAACCAAAGAAATTTACTTTATTTCTTTAAAAAAGCATATCTACAATCTTTTTTAGGTTAATTTTATTAATGTGAACTTAAATTTTTATTGCTTTAAAGATTTTGTACATATAATGTTAATTTAGTTTATAAATTAACTATGGGAGATTACACTTGAGCTAAGTAAAATTGAAACCATTATAGTTTATGCAAGGAATGTTCTCTTTTTATCTTTACAGGAAGCTAAAACTTTTTCTTTGTTTAAGTTATAAAAATGAATAATTTTTTTTAAAAGCACATTGACTACCAGGTTTGAAAACACATTATACAATTACTTAATTTGTTGAATCATAATCTCGGAAAGATCTCTCCATAGTTTCATAGAAATTACTGAAATTTGTTAACAGAGCCACTAATTACCTTTATTTTTGTTGGAAAGAAATCTTCTAGAAGAAAATAAGGCTCACTCAATTGTGGAGAAGAAAAGAATTTATTCTCAATCTTGCAAGAAGGAGCAAACAACCAGAAAATATGGCTGTCACCCCCGAACAAAGAAAATGACACAATTTATACCCTTAAACCTAGCATGCAAGCTCTTCCTCTGTCTATCCATAGATTGGATACTTCAGAAGTTACAACCTATCCAAGAAGATCTAACTTCCCCACACAAAAGTTTGTGATTTAACTGCTTCCTCTATCACATTCCAACCATTTTAGTTTTTACCTGTTCCCCTTTGTCAAAGAAGGAATGGAATTTAGTGTTGAATTGGTATTGACTTAGCTCTTTTTTGGGCATCTTTTTATTGCCTTTAGGACTGTCTTAAACTGATTTCCTTTGTTGCTGTTTAACCCCGGAGTGGGAGACTGAGGCAGTAGGCTGCCAGGTTACATTAATCAATATTTCCTTCCTTTATGTGAGAACTAAACTAATTTTTGTTTTTTTACATTTTATGGCTGACAAAAAGTTTAAACTGGGATATTACAGGGCAAACTGATTCTTAATTCCCTAGCATAGTAGATAGGTTTAATCTGCCACACCTAGTCTTGCCTTTAAAGCTCTTGCCAAGAGGAGGCCCTTTCCCAATTGTTTCTATAATCAGATTTCTATGACTTTTTCATCCTGCTTAGTTTAATTTGGGCTTTAAGAATATTTACTTACATATATAACTGCATATTTAATTTTTAACAATCTGAATAGAGCTCTTTTAAGAATTTTCACTTGTTAATTTGATATTATTATTCTGATGTGTGAAGACATACACTGAGCAAACGGGCAGACACAAAGAGACACAGAAACACAACTCATTGATGTTACTTATAATTTGCATTATTTTATATACTGTTTAGCTTAATGTGGGGTCCAGAAATATATATTACTTATATAACTGCATATTTAACCTCAATAATTTGAGCAAATAGGCAGGCATGAATAGTATGACACAAAAACATAACTTTAGTTACTTAAAACTTCCATTTTTTACAAAATAAGTGTGACTGCAGAACATTTCAAAGACTCCTGAAACTTTTCTTAATTTGCACTATGACTGTGCAGTTTTACACTATGACCATGCAGTTTTACAGAAGATTTTTTTTTTCTTAACTAATGACTTGTAACCAAAATGTTCCCAATGCTTTAGCACTATTTTTTTTGTTTCAGAACTTTATATTTTACTTTGAATTTAGCAGAATTTTGGATAAGCAACAAGATTAATTTTATGTATATTTACTTAGGCTATTTGAAGCCTCAGGAAGACAGACTGGTTTCTCTCGTGAACTGCCACTCTTAGGAACACTGACAGTTAAGGCAGGAGATTTTCTTTTTTTCCCCCTAGTCCTTGGAGATAATAAAACTCCAGTGATTGTTTAAACCTAAGGGCTAAGAATTCCACCAGGCAGCAATTTAGTTTACTCTTGGATTCATGAGAGAAAGCAGGGTTACTAATACCAGGACAGGAAACAGGGAAGTCCCAGCTTTTTTTGGGACTGTAGGGGCAGAAGCTATCATGAAATAACCATAGGCAAAGACAAGGGGTGAGGTCAGGCTTGAAGCAACCATAAATGAAGGAAAGGTTAGTTTACAATTTATACTTACAATAATAGTTTCAGGCTAAATTTACTCAGTTATAATTTCAGTTATTATTTTTCTACTGTTTTATAATATAAATGCATTTATAAATGATTTTAACTCTTAGTTACAGTTTTTTTTAATTTTTTAAACCTGTTAATTTTATAACACTTTAAAAACCTTTCATTTGACTTATAACATATTAAATGAACTTAACTATTACTTTAATTTTTCTTTTAAGGTAAAAGAACAAATCTATTGCAGTTAGTTTGAAATAAAAAGTTACTTTTTGGGATTTGATTTCTATTTTCTCTTTGTCTTTATTTACTTTTTTAATATTACATTCAAAAAATATGAGGTCTCCATATACTCCCCACCACCCTAACCCCACTACTCTCCCCATAGCAACAATCTCACCCATCATCATGAGACATTCATTGCATTTGGTGAATACATCTCTGAGCACTCCTGCACCTCATGGTCAGTGGTCAATATCATAGCCCACACTCTCCCACGTTCCACCCAGTGGGCCATGGGAGGGCATACAATGTCCAGTAACTGTCCCTGCAGCATCACCCAGGACAACTCCAGATCCCAAAAATGCCTCACATCTCATCTCTTCCTTCCATTCCCCACACCCAGCAGGCACCATGGCCACTTTCTCCACACCAAGGCCACATTTTCTTCTATTACTAATTATTATAGTTCATGAATAAAATATCAGTAAGTCCATTCTCCATATCCTATTCCTCCATCCTGTGGACCTTGGAATGGTTGTGTCCACTCCACATCTATATCAAGAGGGTGCTTAGATTCCACATGGATGCTGGATGCAATCCTCCTGCTTTCAGTTGTAGGCACTCTTGGTTCCCTGCTGTGGTGGCTGACCTTCTTCAACTCCATGTTAGCTGAGTGGGATAAGTCCAATAATCAGAGTGTAAGAGCTGAAGATTGTTAAGGCTCAGGGCCCAGCTATCACATGGTCAGTCCAGAGATTCAGATCCCCTGGGTATATATTAAACCCCAGCACCAACCACAGTTCTGGAAAAAGTAACAGGAGAGGCTTGTGAAAAAAGATCACATCTCAGTCCAGCTCCATCACACAGAAACACCAACTCCAAATAAGGGTCAACTGACATGGCACTGAACTCCATCTGCCATGGCCATAGAACCTGTGGGTCTCTGTAGCCCTCAGAAGAACCAATACCCGGGGTTGTATCTACTTTATCTGTCTCTGGGACTCCACTGAGGTGTGCATAAGGGCAACACTTCTGATAACCTCCCAGCTTTTTTGAGAGACATATAGCCATATAAACTCATTTGTCCTTTCCATTTCCCCCTTTTATTCAGGTCAAAAAGCATTTTTAACTCCTGGTATTATATGTAGACTGAGATATTCTGCTGGTCCAAGTTGACCCTTTTATTCAAGGTCATTCTCTAGTTACATCATCAGCTGGTACTTGGTAGTCATCCCTTGGTGCCAGGTAGGCTCATCCCCAGGAGTCATGTCCCATGCTGGGGGGGAGACAACGCATTTACAAGCTGTGTTTGGCTTTAAGACTGGCCACATTTGAGCAACATGGAGGCTCTCAGGAGGTAATTCTTAGGCACCCTGCAGCTCTAGGCCTTGTTCTTATTTCAGATGCACAGGCTCACAAGCATGGTAATCAATATCAAGGGCTCACTGTTGGAACTTCATTCTTTTTTGTTCTTTGCTGTTGCACTTGGGGGATTGTTTCTGTTCCTTTAGGGACTGTGATAGAGCTCCCCTGGCTGGAACTCAGCACTCCCTCAGTTGTTGTTTTTAATTGTAGCCACTATGAAAATATCCAAACATTTTTATGTACCCTGAATAGATGCCCTGTAGAACTCCTTGCCAACCATGTGTCCCCTTTCAGTAACATCCCACACCAGTATTCCTCTGCTGCCATTGTTGAATCTCTCTGTGATCCAAAACTTCCTGAAAAGTGAAGCCCAATATATTGCCAGGTTCCATTAATAGTAAAATGGAATATAGCAATGAGTTTAAAGGTTAGATATAGAATACATATTAACTTGGAAAAATTATGGTAAAAATAAATTAGAGTATCAAAAAATTAAAAGATGCAGAAGCTTTGTTTTTGATGTTTTGTCTTCCATCACTACAATAAGTGTTGCCTTGTATGCAAATTGGCAAGGCAACTACTTCCATCTTTTCCTCAGTCTCTATGTCCTATCTTTTTCTTTTCTTTTTTCTAATTATTAAGCTTATCTTCATAAGAGTTTTAGATCACAGTAATTCATATATACAATATACAGTACTCCCACATATCCAACATAAAACCTTTTCCCTTCCACAGCAATAATCTTTTTACATATTCATACTATATTTACTGAAACTGATGGACAGATATTGAGACAACAGCTTTCAAACAAGGTAACATTTGTGTTTACATTGTGGTTTATATTTTAGACAATACAATTTTCTAAATTTTTAGTTATCTTATGTTTTACAGTACAATTTACATTTTAGCCTATCAGCCCCTATATATTTTTGGTGTAATTTTACATGTCTTCCATCCATCCTTGTGTACTCTTGTAGAACATTTCTATAAGATTTGATTTCTAGAACATAATGTTCTTTTAAAAGAGATAAGACCCTTTCTTCTTCAAACACTGAGGAAATGAGGTTAAAGCACAAGAAGCTATTTTGATAAAACAGATTTTCTTTGTATATTGAGTATTCAGGAAACTTTTACTAAAAGAGACTAATGACTTGAAAGACTTGGAGAAAGAACAAAATTTTTAACTTTGCATCTGTATACTACTTGATACTAAACTTTTTAAAACCTTATAGACAGACTTATCAAATCTTACTCAATTTTAATCATAAAAATTTTTCTTCCACAAACCTTCTACACTTTCAGCATTCATTCAGGTTTTGTCATATACTCTACTCTTTCCTAATAATCAATCATTTTATCTTAGGACAAAATCATCTTCTGTTTCCTTAACAATAAAAACACATTCCATATATTCCACATACTAAGTTACCAGGCAAACTTCTTACAACATATAATTGCATTAACACTAAACAAGCTTGTTAAAATAATGAACTTTTCTTCACTTTAAATACTTAGTAGCATGTAATACTAGAAACCATTTTTTTAGAATCAAGTTGGCAGGGGAGGCTGGCCACCAACAAGTTTTCTTGTTATAAAATTACCTTTTATTAGTAGTATTATCAATTCAGTTTTTGTTTATTATAGGCTTTTTGGAATTAGCCATTTAAATACCTTAATTTAAACAATGCTTAAACTTTTTATAATTATTTATAATTTTAAGACAAATTTTACCTTCACAGAACACATTTCCTTACTTAAAGTTACCACAATACCTTTTAAGAACCTGGGCAGAATGCAAACATATTTTGGCTTTGACACCCTAGGGAAGGAACTTTCCTGCATTTATTTTGATTCTGCTTTTCATCCTCTTCACTTCCCCTCCCTCCCCTTCCAGGCAGTCAGGTGCATAACAATCAAATAGGAATGTGGCTTATGAATAGAAGGTGTGGACTCACTGGAAAGGGGCAAGCCAATCCCCCCTTTCCAACTTTCTGCTAAAATGGGCAGACAGAACTTACTCAAATTCAGTACCCCTCCTGGGGAACCAGCCACCCTGACTGGGGCAGCCCCAACAAACCTGGGTGCATGGCACAGACACAGACAGCCTCCAAGCCCCAGCAAAGGGGTGGACCAGAGACAAGGCATCAGAGCATGTGCAACATCCAGACTCTGCAAACATCCAGACTCCACAGTTTTGCCCCATAATCAATTCACCTCCTTGCCAATGGCAAGGGAGGGTTCTAGCTCAATTAAATTCTACTTTACATAACCACACAACTCCAACACTAGCATTGAGCTGACACAGACAGAAGCACAAAGGTCACTAATCTGACCCACAATTTCTATATATATATTTTTCCAGCATGGCTGCCCCCACAGCCATCACAAACTTTAGAGAGAACACTTAACACTAACATCTGGTATAAAGCAAATTCATTCACAATTCAGCACCACAACAAAAGATTCCAGCTGACCTTTTTCACTGTTTAACTTTACATCCAGACCAAGCTTCACTAGAAAAGCCAATCCATTTTCCTGTAACCAAATTTTTTTTAAAAATCCAGACCAATTTCCAGGATGTTAGGACTTGAACCTATAAACATTCCTTCCTATTATAATCAAGCTTCCACTCCTTCAGTAGATATAAGTCTAATACCAGTTTCTAACATGCAGTTAGACAAACCTAAAACACCAGGCTTTTTCCTGGTTTTCCTCCTTTTTCCAGACCTAGAGAGAATGGCTTCCCCCCTATTTTCTGGGGCTACTAGGGTTCTCTTGGGAGGTGATCAGCCTCCCCCTCCTAGCAATTAAAGCTAGGGCTTTCCAGACTGTGCTCACCTGGGGAGTCTTACTTTCTTCCATGTTCAGAGTTCTTTTTCATTCCCAGAATCTTTCTCTTCAGACCTTCCATTGCCCTAAATTTTTGTGAGGAAGATTCTGGTGGCACCCACATCTTTTCTGGATTAAATTTAATCCAGGGATGCCCATATTGGGGTTCACCCAAGTCCTCCTGGCTTCCTCGGGTATTTGGAAGGGGCATTAAAATGCTACCATCTCTGGCCTTCGTTTGTAATCCTGGACGAGCCCCCAAAAATGTTGTAGAATTGAGGGAGGTTCAATTATTTGCCTACAGAGAGGCCAGGGCTCAGGAATGATTTTGAGAAGGAAAAATGGTTTATTGATGGCCAGCCATAACTGGGAGCTTTCTGTTTCAATCCTGAACCGTGAACAAGATTTTTGAGTCCCTTTTATACAGAGAAGAAAGGCCAAATGGTCCTTTTGTTTCAGTTCTCAACAGGCTTGAATTAGCATATATCTTCCACATCTTAGGTAAGCTTTTAGCATGTTTGGTTTGCATTTCCCCTGAATATTCAAAGTCTATAGAGTTTGCATTGACAAACTGTTTTCTGTGACTGGAGTCATTGCCATGGTCACCAAGGGCAGGACTGCAGCCCCTCATCATCCCACACTCACAAGTCAGCACAGACAGCCTAGATTAAGGTTATCTCCAAAGAGACAAAGAGTCTCCCACCCATAGCCCACATCATTTCCACTAGAAATGTAATTTCTTCCTGATAAAGGTCCAACCTTAGATTTGCTAAAGGCTCCCAGTAGACTTTAGAAGTGAGGCGCCTCAGACCCCGCTAATCCCCAAAATTCATGAGGAGCATTACCCCAACTCTCTTTCTTTAAACTGGGCATTCACTTTTGAAATGACCAGTCCTCTTGCAGTGATAGCACCCTGCAGAGCTTTGCATTTTCCTTGCCCTCTTATCTAAATAAGCCCATTTTGCATCTTTATCTTGCCTCTGCCTGTTCCCTCCCAGACTCATCTTGAATCTTTTCCTAACCATTTGATCAACAGCTTATCATAACCTTTGATTTCTGTTTTGTTTTTCCTCCTCTCTCCTTACGAACACTTTCTGGGACTTTCTCAATAACTCTTTCAATGGCTTCCTCCTATTTTCATCCTTCTATTTTCTGAATCTTCTTCTGAATGTTAGGCCAAGACCCTTTCATATAGCTGACTTTTAACATTCCCTGAGCTACAGGATCATTAGGATTCATCCCTGAATATTTCCTCATTTGTTTTCTCAATCATTGCAGGTAAGCAGAGGGAGTTTCATCCTTCTCCTGGACTACTTTAAATGCTTTATTCAAGTTTGGAGATTTAGGTGCAGCCAATTTGATCCCCTGTATAATGAAGTTTCTAAGATTTTTTATTTGTGCTCTGTCCCTCATGTTATTATTATCCCAATTAGGTTCTGAGTTTGGGGATTTCTGTTCTGCTGCTATTACCCCCTGTCCAGGTGGATGCTGCCTTTCCCATTCCTTCATAGCTGCCCTCCACCCATTCCTCTTTTTTCTCCCATAAAGAGGATATTCAGTATGGACATACATTCAGGCCATGTGTATAAACTAGGACTGAGGAACTGATCTACTTGTTCAGCCAGCTCCACTGATCTTCCATTAGTGATTTCATCTCCTTTTTGAAATTCCTTACTTCAGTACTTGTCAGTGGGACATTTACATAGCCAATTTCCCCTGGTTCCATTGGTACTTCTCTCAGCGGATACAAAGGCTCAATGGAGTTTTGTTCTTTCACTTTCTTTAACTCAGATACTCTAGGGAATGGAATATCTTTTTTACGCTGTTCCAATTCTTTCCTTAGCTGTTAGTGGGTTGTAACCAGTGGGGCTGTTGGCCCCACCTGATTTTCCAGTTTTCTAAGGTTTACAATGGGTTCTACTGGGCCTTCCAAGTTTAATGGCCCTTCTCCTGGGAGGGAAGGGGGAACATAAGGAGGAGGGAGATTAGATAGGTCGTCCCAGAGTTTAGTTTCTACAGCTTTAATTTCTGCAGCCTTAGTTTCTGCAAGCTTAGTCTCAGGGTCTAGATTTTCAGCTTTCATAGGATAGAAAGTGGCCCCCTTTCCCATTAACCAGCACATGACATAGTCAGACTCTTCATTGGAGAAGGGTGTTTTTCCATTAACATAGAGTACGAGGTTGGCACAAAGCCTCATCTGCCCCATATTTTGGCCAGAAAACATCAGGTGGTAAAATACTTTCCTTGGTCCAGATAAACAGCAGTATTTAATCATTTTCTTTTTGTCTTTTAGCTTGGTCTGATCTCTATCGCATCCTCCCTAAGGGACTATCTGGAGGAATGTCTCCAGGGGATTCTACGGATACTCCATTCTCTTTTTACACAATTGACCGACTGCCTCTATTTTCCATTCTGAATCTTGTCTGGATCTCTTTCTCTTGAATCTTTCACTTTTTCCTCTCTGGCCCTTTTCCTCATGGGAGAAGGGAAACAGGAATTGGGACTCCTCATTCACTTCACACAGTATGTTACAGGTCTCATTCATGCACAGTTAACCTCGGACTCATTAGAATTCCCAACAACCAAGGTAATATTTAATAGACTTTCTTCTTACTTTGGTCCATGCATGGGGTCCCCTGGTCAATAAGAGGCAAATTTTTCCTTCCCTTTTTCTCATTCACAATCAGCAGATCTAAGCATCTGTTCTAGGGCCTCTTGACTGCCAAAGGCAAGGCTCCCACCACTGGAGTCCAAGACCTCTTAAACAGCAGGGTGCACCACCCCGTTGTCTACCATGGGGGTCCACTCTCTGAAGCATCAGAATCCTGTGTGGGCCCCCAAAGTTGTAAGAAAGAAATCTTCTTCTGGAAGAAAATAAGGTTTACCAGATTGTGGAGAAGAAAAGAATTTATTCTCAATCTTGCAAGAAAGGGCACACAACCAGAAAATGTGGCTAGCGCTCCAAACAAAGAATAACAACACAATTTATACCCCTAAGCCTAGCTTGAGAATATGTTATATCATTGTGGGATTCTCTATTCCTCATCTCAGTTTAGAGTTCTAAGTCTCATTCCTACTGAATGAGATTTGAGAATACAGAAATGAGAAAATTGTTGCCTAAGGATACTGTGTGACTTGTCAATTACACAGAGTAAGAAAGAATGAATCTTGCATTAAACATAAGGGTCCTGACACCCAGTCCAGTATTCCTTCCTCTCTAATGTATTATATCTCAAGCTACAGTATTCGGTTTACCTCCCTGCAAGAAACTTCTTCCTTTCAAATGTCCTTCTGAATGAATCTTTTACTTCCTTGTTTCTCAAGCTGTAGATAAGTGGGTTCAACATGGGGATCACTGCTGTGTAGAACACAGATACCACTTTATTGATGTCCAGGGAGAAACTAGAACTTGGGCCTACATAGATAAAGAAGAGTATCCCATAAAGGATGGAGACAGCTGTCAGGTGTGAAGAGCAAGTGGAAAAGGCTTTGCGTATCCCATCAGCAGAGTGGATGCTCAGGATGGCAATGACAATGTAAATGTAGAAGATCAAGATGAGCACACCGCTGAGTACTCCTAGGGCTCCAGCCAAGATGAAAAGTAAAAATTTATTGATGCGGGTGTCTGCACATGCCAGAGAGAGAACAGGAAGCAGATCACAGAAAATGTGATTGATGATATTTGGACCACAGTAGGTTAGGTGGAAGGTGAAAGTCGTATGGGTCGTGGTGCTCATAAGTCCAATGGCATAGGGCCCTACCACCAGCTGCACATAGATCTGCTGGGACATAATGAGTGTGTAGAACAAAGGTTTACAGATGGCCATACAGTGATCATATGCCATGGAAGCCAGGAGGAAACATTCAGTACTACAAACTGACCAAAAAACCATAACTGGGCAGCACAACCAAAAAAAGAGATTACTTTTTCCTGCAAAAAGATGTCAGTCAACATCTTAAGACCAATGACAGAGGAGGAGCAGATGTCCACAAAGGACAAGTGGCTGAGAAAAAAGCACATGGGAGTGTGGAGTTGAGAATCCATCCAAATGAGAGCAATCATCCCCAAGTTTCCCAGAAGAATAACAAGATAAACAAAAAGAAATACCAGGAAGAGAGCAACCTGTTGCTGGAAACTATTTGTCAAGCCCACAAACAAAAATTCAATCACCAAAGTTTGGTTTCTGTAATCCATTTCTCTGATCTGATATGTTACGAGAAAGAGAAAGATTTTTTACTTAGCAATAAATTTATATTTAAGTACTTCTTCATTTCACATCTGAATTTAGTTTTTATCTTTTAAGTGACTTAGCATAAGCTGACAGATATCCTGCTTGATGATCTGCTAACTATGTGGTAACACAGAGCAAGACACCAAACCCCACTGTACCTCTTCAGTTCCTCTCTTTGTCAACAGAGAATCTTATACAGAATCATAGAATTTTAGAGCTAGAGGCAAACTTTGGAGACTGTTTAAGGCAAGTTCTCTAACTATTCCAGATTACCTTTCTAAAAATGTCTGCTATTGAACCAAGGATGTCTTAAGAAACATTTCATAGGAAAGGCATTAAGTGAACTCAATGCATTCAGGCTGATATCTCTCCTCACTTCAGGTAAAGGGTAAATAGGTGTTAGGAGCATACCTTCCTCCTATTCCTTTAGATGCTATAATAACAGTTAACTGAATTTTCTACAACACAACATCTGATCTGAAAGAAGGGAGGACAGGCTTAGGCAAGAGAATTTGGCTTTGGAGTAGGGATCGAAGTCCTCAACAGCATCTCCTCCGTGCTACCCGCATTCCTTCATATCACTGGAGTCTACACCTATTAATTCAGTAACTGTCTATCAAATGGATACCAGAGAAGAGACTATTTGCTGAAAGTTGAGTAGGTGCTTTGACCCAATCAGTGTATCAGGCTCTTGGGAGAGAAAAACAACTGTTTTAAGAATGAAAGGAGCACTCCTGTGCATTTATCCCAGAGAAATAAAAATGTCCGTCCACAAAAAAAAACCCGTACAAGATTGCTCATAGCAGTTTTATTTGTAATGACCCCAAAACAGAAACAACTGAAGTATCTTAAAATAGGTGAACAGTAACCAAACCATGGAACATCCATACCATGGAATAGAACTCAGCAATAAAGAGGAACTAAATATCAGTACATGCAACATTTGGATATATATCAAGGATATTGAGCTGAACGGAAAAAAAAAATCTCATAAATTCACATGTTCTATGATACCATTTAAATAACATTTTGAAATGGCAAAAGTATAGATATAGACATGTTATTGGTTGCCAGAGATTAGGGAGGGTGGTAGGGAAGGTGGTGAAAGGAATAACTCTGTGTCCTAAGTGTGGCAATGGCTACACAAATTTATACATGTGATAAAATGGCAGAGAACTATATACACACATCGTTCTAATATCAGTTTCCAGGTTCTGATGTTGTTCTATAGTTACATAAATGTAGAAATTGAGAGAAATTGGATGAAGAGTACTCGGGACCTCTCTAAGCTAGCTTCAAATTATCCTATGAATTTATAATTACTTCAAAATTAAAAGTGAAGAAAAGGGAATGAAAAGGAATGGAGGAAAAGGAGAATTGAGGACAGAGAAAATGAGGATAATTAAAAAGGGGAGTATGAATTTTGGATCTGATTCCAACAGTACTTTTGCACAAAAATGTTCACAGGACATGAGAGAAGAGAAGTATGCACTGAAAGACTTCAAAGGCTTCTCTCTCTCCTGGTAAGAAAGCTTGGAGAGGGTTGTGTTTAAGCATAGAAATTAATTAAATGAAAAGCTGCTTGGTGGGAAGCGGCTGTGGCTAAATCAGTTGGGCTTTCATCTACCATATGGGAGGCCCTGGGTTCACATCCCAGGGCCTCCTTGTGAAGGCAAGTTGGTCCATGCCCACGCCACAGAGAGCTGATGCAGCAAGATGATGCAACAAAGGGGGACAAGCAGACACAGAAAAGATGCACAGCGAATGGACACAGAGAACAGACAGCAAAACAAGCCACAATGGGGGGGGAGGGACAAATAAATAAATCTTTTTAAAAAAGCTGCTGGCATCTTGTGGTTGCACAGGCAATGGGACTTAGGAAAGAAAAGGGCTTGCAGGGGGTTAACTTTAGAATAGGTAGAAAGACTATATCTTAATATTAAAATGTTTCAAGAATTTATTATATTCTGAAGAGAGGAAGTCTTCAGGTCATTTATATTTTTTCTTATTACACTAAGAAGATGGAAACAAACGCTTAAAATGTCAAAGTAAATTGAGGTTATGGAAGATTTATTTTGATAATTAGGAAACTAAAATATTCATACACATTTATGATGTGTAACTGCCTCTGTAAACAAAGGTCATGAAGTAATACACCATTGATAATAGCTGTGCATTTAAAATTCTGTATTCTACTTGGAATCCTAAAAAGTACAAATAATAGTTGTTGACAGTAGAATAGTGTATTAAGCTGTACTGTTCTCAGCCTGACCCAGTCCAGAGATTCTAACAGAGAAAAACCATGTATGATGAGTGAATTTGTGAATTTGGGCAGAAGCTGAATGGGACCTCAGGTCAGCTGATTCAGAGGTCTGTTTTCTATTGATACCCAATCTAAGTAAAAAGTAAGAAATTAAGATCCAAATAAGCAATGGCTCCTTAAATCTAACAGTCAAGGAGTCTGTAGATCTTCGAGGACATTTCAGTATCTTTATGCCAAACACAAATTTCATCTAGATGTACATTCAAGTCAGATCACTGAAACCAAAAAAGACACAGACTACACATTATTATTTGTATCAAATTATTCTCCCAGTGAGTTTAGAGATTACTTTTTTCTAGGCTTCTAAACTCATTTTTTCAATTTAGGAAATCATTTGACTTATATGTCTGAGGGCAATTTAAGAACTCTTAACTCACCAGTCTGAAGAGAAAAACCACTGAACTCTTTGTTTACCCATGTCAAAGTGACTTACAGAACTAACAGTTGCTGATATAAAAATAAATTACCCTTTAAAAAAAGATACTGGTCATTCTTCTGAGCTCCTTTGGGTGTCTAGCAAGATAAACAATACAGTGATGCCACCTCGCAAAATGGACCTTCCAAAAGTACTTTGAGAAAGAGTTCACTGACTGTCAATTCCACACAGAACACAGGAGAGATTTTTCTAAAGAGCCATTGGTAAATTGGAGCCAACTCTCTTAGGGAATCAAAACCTCAGGAGATTAAGACTATAGGGAAAATATTAAAAAGTTATATTTTGAGAAAGTAGTTTCAGAAGCTTTGAATCCACTGTGATTGCACAAAATACAGCACTTTCTCCCTTTGGTAACCCATTCCCTTGGGTAATTTTGAGCCTTTCTTGGCTGCATGATGAGCACCTGCACTTGGTGCTAGACAGATTTAAGAATTCTAAAATAGAGCCCTTCATCAAAGAGATCACACTCAGCTGTGGATTCTGAGAGCACAGAGGTAATAGGGGCAACGTGATTGGCTCAGGAGTTACAAGGAGGGAGAGATCATTGGAACCAGAAAAATTTGGAAATGGTGTCATAATAATGATGATTCTCAAAGGGAGCTAAGATATAGGATAAATAAGAATTAATTATAGAATGGAATCTAGTCTAGGTTACCAGAGGAAGGGGTGGGGATAGGAATGGGAAGTTAAGGCTTAGAATGTACAGGGTTTTTACTTGGAACCACAGAAATGAATTGGTAATGGATGGTGGTGATGGTAGCACAGCACTGCAAACACTATTAACAATACCAAAATACATGTATGGATGTGATTAAAGGGGGAAATGTTACAGTGTATATATGGTAACAGAATAAAAATTTTTAAAAATCCATGAAGCTACACTGCACTTGAAACCTAAGTTAAACCATGGACTGTAATTAATAGTACAATTATAAATATGTGTTATCATCAACAGTAACAAATATTTCACACCAATGCCAGGTGTTAATAACAGGGTGCTGTATGGGGATCCTGTATTTTATACATGATTCTTCTGTAAACCCACAACTTCTCTAATAAAGGGGGGAAAAGATGACACAATTCACATGTTCTGAAAGATGAAAAGTATTTAAACATAAACTTATAAAACTACAATTAACATATTGTGTCCTTCTTGTGCAAATTTTCAAAAAAAATTGAAAAATTTGGGCTTAGAAATGACAAAGGGAAATAAAATATGTCTTTCCTATTTTTATCTAGAGAGCTCATCAGCATCTTTGTCAGCCAGGATTTTGCCTTGTTTACTGACTTTGTTCTGTCTTCACTCTGTAACATGTCCCACAACCACTGTTACAGGTCACCTCTTAGATGGCCATTGCTTACTTTGAGACCTGAAGTATTGTCTGTCTTTCTAACTGTTCATTAAACATTGATGATGCAAAATCTAGTAAACAGAATTTAGGAGGACAGCCATAAGCAATTCCAAAGTCTCTTTCTGGAATTGCTATTTCTACTCCTAATCATGTTTGTCTAGCTCTAACCGTTGCTGTTCTGATATCCTAATATATTATTCTGCCTAGAATTCTCTTCTTTTTTTTTTTGGATTCCACCAATTTATTAAACAAACAAAATTAATACTAGCATTACTGAATATAATATTAATAGAAAATTGCAGGAAGACTCTAAGTACAGTACCGCAATTATAAAGAACACAGTTTAAATCAGCAATTCTCAAAATTTTTGGCCTCAGAAACTTATTAGATTGAAGACCCCAAAGAGTTGTTTATTTATAATTATTGTGCTAGATATTAAATCTAAGAAATTTTTAAATATTTAATTATTTTAAAATAATAATAAACATACTGTGTATTAATAGAAATAGCATATTTTAATGAAAAATAATTACATTTTCCAAAATAAAAAAATTTAGTGACAAGAGTGGCATTTACATTTTTGCAAATCTCTTTAGTACCTGGCTAAGTAGAAGAAAATTAGATCCCTGCTTTGCTTCTGCTTTCAGGCTGTGGCAATGTGTTGTTCTGGTTGAAGAATATGAAGGTCTGGCTTCACACAGCTTAACTGGGAAGCTACAGTTTCCAGTGTGAACCCCTTCTTCATCTAGTTGCCACTGATGTGGTCGACTAGCCTCTGGAACACAACCATCTTTCTTTCTCCTAAACTTTGCTGTTGTTTGTTCATGTTAATTTTTGTCTACTTGTCCTGAGTAGATGTCTGGAGAGATTGCTGACCCAGATCTTCCTTACAACACATGCAAGGGTCTTCTTCTCTGAAAGAAGTTGCTTAAGCCCCAAATCTGTCTCTGCTCCCAACGAACTCCAGCGCCACTCCTAGAATTCTCTTCTAACCGTATTTATCTGACTAGCTCTACTTGATTTTCATATTTTTTTTAAAGTATTACTTCAACTTAGAGAATTCCCTTGTTGAGGATTGAATCATGTACCCACCAAAGGCATGCTCAGGCTCCAAGCCCTGGAAGGTGTGAACCCACTTGTAAATAAGACCTGTATAGATGTTATTAGTTAAGTTGCACCCAAACTGAATGAGGGTGGCCCTTAATCCAATATAGCTGGAGTCCTTTAAGCAAAGGAATTGGACATGAAAGGAGAAAGCCATGGGGAGAAGCTGGAAGTCAAAGGAACCTGGAGGAGAAAGGAGAAGACATTGTCAGGTGCTTTACCATGTAACACAAAAGTTGAGGATCATGAATCACCAGCAGCTAGCCCCAGAATGCCTCAGTCTTTGGGGAGAAGAAAATATTGTCTTATTGATGCCTCAACTTGGGGTTTCTCCTAGGCCTCAAAATAGTGAGCCAGTAAATTCCCATTGTTTAAGCCAACCTGTTGTATAGTATTTATTTCAGCAAAGGGTTTCCAAAATTTTTGTTCCACAGACCCCTTTACCAGTCAGGTGGAAACCAGGGACCCTTTACTAAGTCCACATTATACTTCATATTATTTAATAAATATATCACACCCACACCAACATGTCCCCACAAGAATAACATTCCTCTGAATTTCAATTCAAGCTCATGGACCCCTTGTTAAGAACCCCTGCTGAGGTCAGCTAACAGGAAGGTGAGATGGCTAACTACCACACTAGGGAACCAAGAGAGTCCACAACTGCAAGCAGGAGAATCCCATCCATCAGCCATGTGAGATCTAAGCCCCCCTCTCAATTTAGAGGTGGAGCCACAGGGGGCACAGGGGCCACAGGATGGAGGAATAAAATACAGATTAGAGTGGACTTACTGATATTCTATTATAGAATTATTGTGACTATAGCAATGGAAGAAACTGTATCATTGATGTGGAGGCAGTGCCCATAGGAGTTGCTGAGTGCAGGAAGATGGGAGAAGAGGTGTGATATTGGGGGCATTTTCGGTACTTGGAGTTGTCCTGGATGATACTGAAGGGACCGATGCAGGACATTATACATCCTGCCATAACACACTGAATGGACTGGGGACAGTGTAAATTACAACATAAAATATAGTCCATGTGGTGTAGCAGTGCTCCAAAATGTATTCTTCAAATGCAATGAATGTACCACACTGATGAAAAAAGTTGTTGATATGGGAGGAGTAGAGCCTCATATTTTTAATGTAACATTTTGTGTGATCTATGTATCTTTAAAAAAAAAAGACGATAAAATATTTTTAAAAAAGAACCTCTGCTGAGTCTTTGTGTTAAGCAGGGACAGAAATTCACTTGGATATATATTTTTTGTCACCTTGCAAGAGGTTCCTGTTATTTTGTACAGGGTGATGTGTTAAGTTTCATCATCAGGAGCAGGGGAACTATGTCTCAATCAAGGCTTCTACAGACTGAAGCCCCTGATGTGCCTCACTGATTCCCTAGGAGGAGGTAACTTATTTTCACAATGGGCCCCCTTAACTTTAAGTAATATCTGCATGGTTCACATCCACTGGAATGGATTAAGATTAAGATCATGTTTTTCCTGGGGTACAAAATTCAATCTACCACATGTAGCAAAGAAAAACTATTACACACAACAATTTATAATGTTATACTGTACTCTTCTCTTTTTATAATTTTAGAGCCAAACTTTTCCTTCCTTTATTCACTAAACAAATTGCTAAAGTTAATTGTGCCATCCTTTTCACTTGTGGACCTGACATTTTTCTTTTGTGTTAACAAACTGCATTTATTTATTTACATTTTTTTGGAGACATTTTAGGTTTACCAAAAAATACAGAGTTCCCATATTGCAGAAAATAAAGTCCCCATATTGCACCTCTCCACCCCTCCCCCCCGCCCCATTATTCACACCTTGCTTTAATTTGGTACATTTGTTACAATTGATGAAAGAATACTCTAATTGTACTGCCAACTATACTCCATGGTTTATATTAGGGTTCACTGTGTTGTACAACCCTATATTTTTCTTTAATTTGAAACATATACAACCTAAAATTTCCCCTTTTAACCACATTTAAATATATAATTCAGTGCTATTAATTACATTTACAAAGTTGTTCTACCATCACCAAAACTTTTCCATTATCCCAAATAGAAACTGTACAATTTAACCATTCATTTCCCATTCACTACCCTCATCCTGGCCCCTGTTAACCTGAACACCTGTCTTACTATTTGGTTCTTAAATATTAATGATGCAAAAATTTCTTGAAATTGCATATAAAGGTGGATAGCAAGCAGTGAGCCATGATTTTTTGAGAACTTTTTTGTGAATAGTATAGGGGAAGACAACTGCAATGTGTGAGTATAGTGAATGGGAGAATTAAATTAAAAGATCAAGAAAGATTACTGGAAAAAAAAAAGAAAAATTACTGGGAGGGAAGCAGTTTTGGCTCAACTGATAGAGCATCTGCCTACCACATGGGAGGTCCAGGGTTCAAACCCAAGGCCTCCTGACCCATGTATGGTGAGCTGGCCCACGTGCAGTGCTGATGTGTGCAAGGAGTGCCATGCCACACAGGGGTGTCCCTCGCATAGGGAAGCCCCACACGGAAGGCGTGCACCCCCACAAGAAGAACCACCCCATGTGTGAAAAAAAGTGCAGCCTGCCCAGGAATGGCACCACACACACAGAGAACTGACGTAGCAAGATGATGCAACAAAAAGAGACACTGACAAGAACACAGGTGGACACAGAACAACACACAGCAAATGGACACAGAGAAAGGGACAACCTGGGAGGGGGGAGGGGAGAGAAATAAAATTTAAAAATAAATAAATAAATAAATAAAAAGTCAGTGAAAGATTACTGGGTATATGTATTATATGATAAATATTACTTTGTGTATATGTCATCATGTTCACATAATTCAAGCAAAAGATTTGAGTCATTTTGAAATTCCTTTTGACTACATGAGCTATATTTTATGTACTATAATAAATTGAATAAGATCAAACTAACTTTACTCACTGTGATAAAGCCCATTTGGTCATGGCATTAATATTTTTATATGTTTCTGAATTCTGTTTTCTATTAATAGTATTTTATAGAAAATTTTTGCATCTACATTCAAAAGGAATATTGATCTGCAATTTTCTTGTGAAATTTTCTATGGTTTTGGTATTAGGGTAATTCTGGTCTCATAGAATGAGTTTGCTGTGTTGCCTCCCCTTATATATTTTTTATATATAAAAATAATACATATATATATCCTTTCTGGAAGAATTTGAGAAGGATTGGTGTTAGTTCTTCTTTAAGTGCTTGGTAGGATTCATTAATAAAGTCATGTGGACAAATTATCTTGTTTAACATGCCATAGAAGCAATGAGATTTCCTTGTCAGTTACATTATTTTTGTAACTAACTCTTCTCAAATATTTTACTTTTGAAAATTATCAGTAGTAAGTTAATAGGCCAACTATAGCCATTTCAAGTCTTTTCCATCTATGGATCATTTTTTGTTTTGTCATGATGCTTCCCTGAAGGTCTACAATCAGCAAAAGGCCAGAATGGTTTTATCTTTAGCAAAGGATTGCCTCAGAGTCCCGTGGAAAAGGACTATGCCAGGTACTTTGGGGTATAGGTTTCTGAGAACATCACTTAAACAACTTTGGGATCATACCGGTGGACTGAGTTGGGATACCCCAAGCTCTAGTTAGGAATTATGTGGGTTCATGAGACTGCTAACCCGAGACCCAGTGGAACAAGAATGAATTACAGTTCATGCAGTACTGGATGACCTGGTAAGGGCTGATTGCAGTTTTCGTTTGGAATTTTAATGATGTTCTTCTAACTTTTGGATATACACAGAGCCCCTTCTCTTTCCTCTTAAGCTATCTATAACTAATAACAATTTATTATACTCTGCTTTTAAAACTGAAGTAAAGAATTTTAAAATGATAGCTTATTTTCTGTGCCTGAGCCCTCCAGAATTCAGAAATTCTTTTTGAATCTTATTTTTATAGCAATATAGTTACTGGTAAAGGTTCAATAATAATGTCCTTTTTATCTAGAGAATAACTGGAAACATTAATTATGCAACCAAGGCCTTGCCTGGAATATCATATTTGAGAATGATACTCATTTAATCAGATATGACCAGTCACTTTTATGAAACCAAGGTTGAGTTTATGAAGCCAATTCTTACAAAAATTGATCTAGGAAAATTCACCTAGTACCTGGTTTACAGGTTTTGCAGCCTTACAGATCAGTAAAGCAGATCACTTTCTAGCAGACCCAGGAAACTTAAAATATTTCATCCAATTGATGAATATTGTAGGTGGCAAATTCTTGGCTTAACTTCCTAGCATCAAGGAACTTTTAAAAGTCCAAACTGAGGTTCCTTATGTAAACCTTCAGAAAAGCAAAATTACAAAAACCCATATGTAAAATCATCACTCTTGCTGCACCTAAGTAAATGAGCAGGACAAAAGTAATGAAACCCAACCTAATTTATGATTAGGAATAAATTTTTTTTAGATATTTTTATTTTAAAAAATTATGCTTAAAATATAAAATTTGCCTTTGAAATCACTGTAGGTGTACAATTCAGTGGCTTTAATAACATTCACAATGTCGTGCAACTATAACCACTATCTAGTTCCAAAAATTTTCATCATCATAGTTATTTTAAATCTATCTGAAAACATTCATCAGGGTCTTCTGTGGATCTCTTTCCATTGTTTATAGTCTATTGCTTCACTTGGCTTCCAATTATGCTGTCTCATCTTTTTATATGCCTCTTTATTTTTTATTTTATCCAAGGCTTTGAAAATTGAAGTGAAATTTGAGGCCTAATATAATAATATTCTAGAGATGGCTTATGTTTGTTTCTACCAGGTGAAAGAGCAATTAGCAATCTGTGATAACCTTAATAAATCAGTTACTGAGATGAAGACCAATCTACTTTTGGTTCTTACTATCTCTAGTGTGTTGCCCTTTGAGGTACTAACCCAGGTCTTGGTGATGGGAACCACCAAGGGTCTTTCTCTGCAGAGTCTTGAACTGTCTTTTTATCCAAGATATTCTCAGCCCATTGGCCACCTTTTCTAGAATTGGCTGATGCATCTTGGGGAAAGTGGCTATAAGAGTTGGGCTCTGCATCCTGAGTTCCCTTCATTTCTTTCATTATCTTAGTCATGATTTCCATTCACGTTAGCTTTCTTAAGCTTTCAAAAAGATTCAACAACTGTTCAACAATTGTTCAATATTTCTCATTATTCTTGGTGAGGGAGATCATCCAGATAATATAGACTACCACCACTGGAAGCAGAACTCCACACTGTGTCTTTTTGACATGATCCCATTGATATTTGAGACACTCCTGGCTCCTTGGCACAACAGTCTTAATGCCCACTGCTGGGGAAGCCATGAACACATGTTCAGTGGTCATTTTCCAAGGCTCACCAACCCCTGCCTCCTTTTATATTGTGTGCAGATGTCTCAGTCTGTTTTTATTCCATAGGCAGGGGAGATGTTAGGCCTATGAGAAGGCCTGAATGTGTACCTTAAACTGGGAAACCAGGAACGTTCAGCCCCAGGGGCTTTTAGGGCAGGAACTCTTAGTGTCAGGACTCCCTCCCTCTGGGGTGGATAAATATTCAGCCCTCAAGCAGCACAGGTTTATCTCTTCTCTCCAACAAGCAGTGGTATGTGCAATGAACCTAACCGGAGCAGATGGCCTCCCTGGGAGACCATGAAAGATGGGAACTCTTCCCCTGCTCTTTTGGACACTTGGTGTTTTGTAAATAATAAAGCAGTCAGTTGCTGAAAGTTCCTATTGGGCCTGAGCCTGTGTTGCCATGATACACCATGAAGCAAATCACTACACACTCACTTTGTACTTTTCTTGCAGTAGACCGTAATTCTGTTATTTTTTCAGAGTCCTAGTCTTTTTAGAAAGGAATAGTGTTTAGAAATCAGAAAATGGGTGCTAGGGATGCTGAATGCAATTGGAGTGTCATTATTTCTAATTGGAATGCTATTATTTCTAGATCCTCTTGGTATAGAAAGCTAGGAAATATGTTTTTAAAAGATATAGTTTAAATTTATATTTGTAATTCAAATTTAACATTACAGTTTATTTCTTAGCTCCATTTTTTAATCTTTAATTAAAATCTTGGTTCCTAATATCACTAAAATTTATTTGATGCTTTACTTACAAGATACATGAAATACTTTTGAAATCATAATACCAAGATTACTACTAATGATATAACTATTGAGTGAAGCTTAAGTTTTCCTGAAGTGGTTTTGAACTTAGAGTATGTTTAAGGAGTATTTAAAGAATGTGTTTCAAAAGTTACTTGATGTAATTATTTTTACCTATGATTATAAATTTTTGGATTTATTTTTGCCTTTTTTATTTCATTTCTATCAGTTTTTGCTTTGTGCATTTTTAATATCAGTTATTATATGCATAAACATTTAGTATTGTTTCGTCTTCTTGATGAATTGACCCCTTTATCATTATGTAATGACTTTATTTATTCCTGGTAATATTCTTTCTTTAAAATATACATTAATATAGCCACTGAAGCTTTCTTTTAATTAGTGTTTGCACAGTATATTTTCACCTTTTGAGATAACCTATGTTTATGTATATTTAAAGTACAGTCCTTGTAGGTAGTATATAGTTGGCTCTTATGTTTTTAGCCAAACTGATAATCTGTGCTTTCTAATTGTGTGTTTAGATAATTCTCATTTAAAGTGATTATTGATATGATTATATTTAAGTCCATTATACTAACATTGTTTTTTATTTGTACAATTTCTTAATCCCTTTTCCCTCTTTTCCTGCTTTCTTTTGGATTATCAATTTATAATCTCATAATACATCCTTTGTTGGCTTATTAGCTGTATTTATTTTTCATTATTTTAGTGGTGACTTTATGTGTTATAGTCTGCATCTTTGACTTTATATACTTCATATATAGTGTAAGAATCTAAGATCATAGGTAAAAATAATTACACAATAATTACACAATGCCATATTATTTTCTAGTCTGACTTGTGGAAAAATGCACTAATCTTGACCCAGTATGAGGGCCAGATAGTGTTACCTCTCATCCTCAGGTGCTTCTTTCCTGAGTTGAGGGGAGTTTCCTCAAATGCAGACTTTCAGGATATCAGCATAGAGATGACATTTAAAGCCATGGGATCTGCTGAATACTCAAGAAGGAACATCCCTAGATGTCTACTCTTTTTCTCTGTGCAGCTTTCTCCTCTACAGTACTGTGTTCCATGTACTATAGATGCTTTTGTCTCCTAAAACACACATCTGCATCTCTTCAACTCAAGAGACTGCTGAATTCTGCCTGGGTTTCTAATCCTTATACTTCTGCCTGAAAACTCTCTCAAAGCAGTATGTTGGTACAATTGCAGTATTTACCTTAATATTTTCCTATAATTCAGGGATCATTGTCCTTCTTTGACTGATGTCCAGTATCTTGAAAACTCTTGCTTCATTTACTTTTTCTTTTTTTTTTTTTTTTTCTTGTCATTTTAGGTAGGAGGATAAGTCCCTGTTTCTCCATTTTGGTCTGAAGAAGAAGTCAATAATTTAATTTTTTTCATGTTCTAATTACCCATTAGGCAGTGTATTTAAGGAAGAAATTAGTAGTGAAGGTAAAATTTCAGAATATTAGCATAGAGATGACATTTTGGGATTGGGTGATATTTTCTAGGAAATGAATGAAGATCAAGACAAGAAGAGGTCCAGGGGCTGAGAACTCAGTCTCAATGTTTAAAAGTTGGGAAGAAGTAGACAATCCCCAAAATTACACTGAGAAAGATAGGAATCATGAGAATGCTGCATTTAGAAGCCACTTAGGAAAATTATTTGAAGAAACATGGAGTGGTGAGTAATGTCAAGTACTGCATTAAGTTAAATAATGAGAACTGAAAATTGATCACTGGATTTGGAAATGTAGACATCGTTGGAGTTTTTGGAGTGTTGGGGACAAATGCCTCCTTGGAGTGGGTTCAAGAGAGAAAGTCAGGAGAGGAAGTGGAGGCAGCCCTATAGCCAATATGGAGTGGAGCACAAAAAGGGCTTAGTTCCTGGATGGTACATGAGGGAAAATTGAAGATTCAAGAGTGCAGGCAAATGTATGTATGAAGTACCTGAGTAAGCATCAAGGGCATGGAATCAGATGCAGGATTAGATGGACTGGCTTTAAACATAAATGTGTAGAATATCTTTAGTATAAGTGAAAGATATATGGATACAGGGGCAGATAGTTTGGTGAGGGAAATATGTGGAAAATTGCCTTTCAAATAAACAGAGCTAAGATTTTCTCACCCTGCATTTTATGATCTCTCTGGTTATATATTTAATGCCTGCTCATTTCTATTCAGTTATTTGTGTTATCATTTTTTAAATATCCATTTCTTTCCTGAAAGTTTTTATCCAACTATTGAGGATATTTTTGAAACTTTACGCAACTTACACATAGACATTTTGCTTTTTATTAAAGATAATAAATAAATTATTAAAGATAATAAAGAAAGAAAGAAAGAAGATTGAGAGGTAGAGAATGTAAATTCTTAGACCCAAATACATGACCTAAAACCAGTCACTCCAATCCACAATGACCTCTTCCTCTTAAATCTCAAAATTTATTGTATGAAATTTAGAATTGTTGTTGTAGAATTTTCTAGCTGCCTTTATTGCTAACAGCATATATATTAGAATTTGTTCAGAGTTTAGTTAGTAAAGCCCTGTTCTTTGACATGGCATAAAATGAATGTTTTAAAAGTTAAAAAATATGGTGTATGTCACTGAAATCCAGAAATGTGTTTACTGTTTTTGATCACTTAAAGTATATTACTTGTATAAAGGCATACCTACAGGTAGACCTTGGGAGTCCATTCCCCAAAGGAGTCTTTCTTTGACCATTATAAATAAACATAAAAGAAGGTATTTTTCAAGTCTCTGTGTAGTCAGGTTTCTGCTATTATACATGTTTGATTTTTTCATGTCTGTCCAGTCTCCAAAAACAACCAGTGAACAGGGACAGTGTTTGAATTTTTAATTCCTGTCGCCTTAGCGACATTGTTTCTTCCTCAGCAAAACTCTGCTCTATTTTTCAAAAATGTTTCCAACATAGAAGTATTTTAATCTGGATGGTTTCCTTTAAGAAAAAAAAAAAAACATTGTGAAACAATAGTGACTCTATTACCATGTTATCTATTTTAATCTTCTCTCTATAGATGTAAACTCTTGAGGTTCAGGGATCTTCAGGGATCAAGTGCCAATTTACTCAAAACTTTCAAGAAAAGCATATCCTTTGTATAGTACCCTAGGAGAGTTAACAATACACAAGAAATGATTTTATCTGTGTTGGGAGACCCCAGGTTAATAGGGCAGAGATAACCCCTGTTCTTCATAAGAATATAATAAGTCCTTCTGATATTTTGAGAGAATACCACAGTGGAGACAATTCTTGCGATAACTCAGGATTTTTGAATTTTGGAATTCTTTTTGAAAGAATTAAAAGAAGTGAATAAAGGATATTCTAAAAAAGGTAAGTATGCTGAGTTTTGGGTAAATCAAATTTCCTTAAATGAGATTATTATGAGTATATCACCAGAATCAATTTTTTTTTTTATATTTAGGCTCTCCAAATAGATCATTTTAGCTAAAATATTTATATGCTTGTTTCACCCTGAGCAAAAGGCTTGCACAGTTCTTAAACCCGAATAGAAGGTTACATTTAACTTTTTTTGCATTGTCAAAATGTTTTATCAGGCTCTTCATTTTCATGAGAATTTGGTGATATGAAATGACCAGTGTCCCACTGCAGGTGATTTTGTGATATACAGTGTTTTTCAAAACTAAACACTTTCAATTACATTTCATGGTTTTCCTGCACTTACATGAACTCATTCATGAACAAACAAAATGTTATCTGAAATCGATCATGTTTCTGTCGGAAGCCTAGATTTATATGAGCTATTATTTAAGTAATATTTGCCCCTTTGACTAAAGTAGACTTAATCCCTAGGGAATTCCATACATAGTTTATTGGAGGGATAAAAGACTCATCTATTTTTACCAACCACTATTACACCAATATGGCAATTTATTTCCTATTAAACATTATTTACTATAATAGGACAAAATGGCGTATTAAATTGAATTTGTTTATACAGGTGATTAACTGGGAGGACGTTCAGTAATTCATGTGTATATGTTTCAAGTGAGGGTCTTGTTAAAATACAGAATTAGATTCAATTAGTCTGAAGTGGGTGTGGAGTTTCAGATTCTGCATTTCTAACAAGTTCTCAGAGGACACCAGTGCTCCAGGTTCACGGTATACCCATTGAGTAGAAAGGCTGTTGAATTTTCAGGCGAATATCCCACAATGCCCTACCTTGCTTTCTGTTGATTATGTGAAATGGTCTCTTTCTTTTTTACTAGTATAGTGAGTAACATACTTTTATCAAGAATTTATAAATATTGTCATTTTTATTACGGTCTTGAATTACGTCCATATGAAATCTGAGGAAATTATGGAAATAATCCCATTACTCTGAATTAGAACAATGCATTAATAAGATGACAAACCCAGGTATCCAAATTCTACAGATGAAATCTTCAACCCTAGAACCCTGTAACTTTGTTTTTTTCTGCGATAGTACTGACTGACTGCGAACCAGTCATTGTCTGAGTGCCTCCTCTAAAGCGATGAAGATCTTTATACCTCCCAAACCAGCTATTCATTGTTGGAATTTTGTAATTGCTGACATTTTATTCACCCTCTTCAGCTTAACTTGACTATTTTACAACTTAGACATCCAAAAGCTTTAGCTGCCTTCGTGAGCTGCTCAGAGAAAAAAGTAAAAGCACCATTTTTCATAATAACCCTACATCTGTAATTGTACTGTAGGTATTTAGAGAAAAAGACTGTTTGTTCCCTGATCATATCTGTATCCTAAGGCCCCTGTTTCTAAATAAGGCAGCAATAATCACCTGAGATCACATTCCTGATTTGCTTTTATTTTCATGTTTGTTAGTATGCTTGCTCTTTCCATGTTTCCATGCTGAGAAACAGACTAGCATATATGTTGTCTTCATAGTGGTACAATGAGCTGTCTAAGGATAACATATAGTTAGAAAAACTGTACATGTATTATTGAAATTATAATGATGTTTTTCCTTCTCATTTATTTATCTAAATATCTAATACCTTCCACTCTTCACACACTGTGATAAGTCACAGGGGTATGTACAAATTTTAGTAAAGGAAGTTTGCTTTCTCAAGTTGTTCACTCTATGTTGGGAAATATTGTAGCATATTTGATAAATGCTGTATGAAAGGGGAGCTATGTTGCAATGGAATCATGATGAAAGAGTAACCAATGCTGACCTTGGGTTCAGGAAAAACTTTACAGAGGAGAGAAGGAAAGGAACAGGGAATTACCTATTGGTATTTAATTTAATTAATTTATAACTTTGCATATTTTTAATTCATTTTTTAAAATAGGTCTATGAGTTAAGTATTCTTATTTCATTTTTAATGTGCATCAATAACCTAAAGCCATATATTTAAGAAGAGGCAGAGCCTGAGTCTAATTCTAGGTTTGCTGGGTTCTAAGTCCTTTATATTTCCCTTCTCCTAGGCAGTCCTCATGTGTGGCTGCATTTGAGCTGAGATTTGTTCTTTTCTTCACAGCACCGCTTGCTTCCTGAGATGATGTATGTTTACACATGTATTAATGATACATTTATGTATTTGTTTATAGTTTGCTTCTGATTGGAAAGTTAAGAATGCCTACTCGATAAGGACTTTGTCTTTCATATGAATGTAGCCATAGGGTCCAGGCTTATGCCTAGGACACAGGAAGTTGTCAAAAATGTTTGTTGGATTAAGAAATAAAGAAAAGATACATGAATTCCAGATTTCTAATACTTTCTTTTCTTCTCTATTAGAATCAGTTTCCCTCTCTGTTTGCAACATGCAGTGAACAATGGCAAGTAAAGGGTTTGTATTAGAATGTTGGTAAAACCTGGAATTTTCTAATAATAGGTGTGGGTTTTCTCATCTTAGTCTCTTGAGTTACCAGATCAAGCCGGATGCAATATGGTTTTGAACATTTCATGTATTTTTGCACTTTTCCTGGGCTGTAGATTTAGAGTCAGTCATTATTCTTCCATTTGACTAAAAAGAAATGGAAGCTAGAAGTTGTTTAAATTAGGGGTTCTTAATCTTTTTTGTACCACGGACCCCTTTGCCTGTCAGGTAAAAACCATGAACCCCTTACTAAGTCTACACTATACCATGTATTATTTAATAAATATATAACACCCACACCAACTTTTTCATGCAAAAGTAATGTTTTTTGAATTTCGGTTCAAGCCCACAGACTCCTTGTTATGAATCCCTGGTAAATCATGAAATTAAAGAGCTGGAAGGCAATATTAGAATATCCAGATAAACCTCTATTTACACATAAGATGCATAAAACCAAAGTCATTAAATGTAAACTGCCCAACTAGCAAAATAGCCATATCTAGAACCTAGAAGTTTGACTAATTCCATGATTTTTTGCTGTAGTTCTTAGGATTATTTTTAGTTATTTATAGCATATTACATTTCTTAAAGCTGAGTATCAAATACAAGGGCATTTGTTTAGATCTATCTCTAAAACTTCTTACATGTTTGAAATTTCTAAAAAGTCTAAGTTGAAAAGCCTAAAGAAAATTGAATTCTAAAAACAAACTTTTACAGTATCTGAAGAGAACAATTTAATTGCAGCTCATGGATTAAAAAGACTGTATGGCTCTGTTATTGATTTTTTAAGAAAATTCCTGTTTTTGTTACAGGTTATCACTCACCAATGGGAGATGAGAATCGAACAGAAGTGACTGAATTCCTTTTCATGGGCTTAACCGACCTCCTTCTACCCAAGATTGTTCTCTTTTTGATATTTCTCTTTGTTTATCTTGTTACACTGGGGGGAAACTTGGGGCTGATCACTCTCATTTGGATGGATTCCCGACTCCAGACCCCTATGTACTTTTTTCTCATCCACTTATCCTTTGTGGATATCTGCTCCTCTTCCTCTGTTGCTCCAAAGATGTTGTGTGATACCTTTGTGGAGAGAAAAGTCATCTCCTTTGTGGGTTGTGCCATACAGATGTGGGTTTTTGGTCAGTTTGTAGTGACTGAGTGTTTCCTCTTGGCTGCAATGGCATATGATCGGTATATGGCCATCTGCAACCCTTTGTTGTACCCAGTCATCATGTCCCCACAGGTCTGTGTGCAACTGGTGGTAGGGCCTTATGCCATGGGCATACTAAGTGCCATCACCCACGAGACCTTCACCTTCCACCTACCCTTCTGTGGTCCAAATGTGATCAATCATTTCTTCTGTGACATTCTCCCTGTTCTCTCCCTGGCATGTGCAGACACCCAGATCAATAAATTGGTTCTTTTTATCATGGCTGGATTAATAGGAATACTCAGTGCCCTGATCATACTGGTTTCCTATATTTATATTCTCAAAACCATCTTGAAGATTCAGTCTGCAGAGGGGAGGCGAAAAGCTTTCTCTACCTGCTCTTCTCACATGTCTGCTGTCTGCATTTTGTATGGTACCCTTTTCTTTATCTACATACAGCCCAATTCAAGTTCATCTCAGGATGTTAATAAATTGGTTTCTGCATTCTATACCACACTAATTCCCATGTTGAACCCTCTTATCTACAGCCTGAGGAATGCAGATGTAAAAGATGCATTTAGAAGGGCATTTGTTAGGAAGAATTTTCTTCCAGGAAGGTAAATTAGAGGGCAGCTTTTGACATTCTATAGTTGGAGATGCTAACATATTGAAAAGACGACTGTACATCAGGAGATGCCTTCCATTTTAAACCTTGACTCTGACATTTAACGAGGATTAAAAGTAGGTAATTCATAAACATTTCAGGCTCTCAATATCTTTATTCTGTCCAAACCCCTGTGAATGTCATCTTTTCATATGATGACCAAAACAAAAACCTTAGAAACTACATTCCCCAGTTTCCAGGTTTTCCCTTGTTGGGACTTGTTTTCTCTTTGTAATCTATGACTTTGGAACATTGCATGGAGGGTTTGTCAACTTAGTACTTTGTAATGATAACAAAAATGTTGATTAAAAGATTGAGCTCACCACTGGGAATGAAATGTTTAACCTATATTAACAATAAAATAAAGCCTTAGATGGCAAAGTCCAAGGGAGCAGGAACCATTTGTGTGTTGAACACAAATTAGTACACAGCACATGGCAGAGTGCCTGACTCATAGTAAGTATTCAGGAAATAAATATTAAATGAGTGAGTGAATAAAGCAACAACCAAACATGCATACATGCATGTGCACCCACACATATATAGTTACTTTAAGTCGTAACTATAATCTCTCTTAAAGAAGGGATTTCTTAAACTGGAAAGCATGTGGTTAGGAACATATCTCTTTTCTAGTCCTTTGTGGATCAGCTTCTTTCATCAGTCTTATGTCTCCTTCATGTCTTTTGGATCCACACTGATTTAAGACCTACATGACTCTTCACTGGAAGCATCACTTCTTAGGTTTGTCAATTCTCATTCTCTGTCTGTAATTGCTTATAGTTTAAACTGTATATATATTTCTTAGAATTTTTATTTCTACAACTCTAGCTATTGTTAAGCATAGGATTTTGAAACCAAGTATGTTTGCTCCTCCTTTCACTTTTCAAAATACCAGTCATCACCTTTTTTATTCAGAAACTTTTTCCTTTCCCTTCCTTTCCTTTCCCTTTTCTTTTCACTTCCCCTCCCCTTGCCTTTATTCCCATTCCTTCCATCCCTTGCTCTGTCCTTTCCTTCCCTCCCCTCCTGTGTCCTCCCCTTCCCTGTGCTCCCCTTTCCATTTCTTTCCTTTTTCATATGAACTGTGTTGGTGTGAGAAGATATATGGACTTCCCTTGATTTTATAGGGGGGGATGGGTAGCACATGCAAGTTGAGTCCTCCTCAACTTGTCCAGCAGAAGTCATTGGCTCCATGTTCATTCCTAACATTGTACTATCTAGCATCTCCTCCTTTTCAAGGAACTGTTTTTATTTTTATTATCAATTTTTGACCACTTGATGTGGTCCACAATTTCCTACTAAATGGCCCATCATTTGAATTCAATTCCCTCCTTTTTATGACCAGTTTCTTCTCCACTGATATTAACATCTTGCCTGGAGAAGTTACTTGCTTGGTGTGACTATTCCCAATTAGTGCATGTTGATTCATGAGATGGATAAGGCTAGGAGGAAATGGTTAATATTACATCCAGTTTTTAACTCAGTCTTTGTTTTCCTTTTCATCAGGGCCATACTTACAGCTTGCTGTTTTCTCATGGTCTATGGAATAATAACAATGTGGAATGTTAAATATATTTCTAGACCCCCCCAATTTATTGAGACAAATAATTGTTACCCAGGGAAGAGGAACAGAGTATATTCTGGATGTTGTAATAATAGTTCCCATCGGGAAGCGGACTGGCCCAATGGATAGGGTGTCCGCCTACCACATGGGAGGTCTGCAGTTCAAAGCCCGGGCCTCCTTGACCCATGTGGAGCTGGCCCATGCACAGTGCTAATGCGTGCAAGGAGTGCCCTGCCACACAGGGGTGTACCCTGCATAGGGGAGCCCCATGCGCAAGGAGTGCACCCTATAAGGAGAACCGCCCAGCGCGAAAGAAAGTTCAGCCTGCCCAGGAATGGCGCCGCACACACAGAGAACTGACACAGCAAGATGATACAACTAAAAGAGACACAGATTCCCGTGCCGCTGACAACAACAGAAGCGGACAAAAAAGAACACGCAGCAAATGGACACAGAGAACAGACAACTGGGTGGGGGGGGAGGGAGAGAAATAAAAAAAAATAATAATAAAAAAATAGTTCCCATGTTGCAAAGTTTGTTCAGTCCAGTCCTTTGACTGAAGACTTCTCACATAAGCAGATATTTAACAGAGGTGTGAATGAAGTGAAGAAGTAAATTGTGCAGATATCTGGAGAGAAACATGTTGTTAGCAGAAGAAAGAGAGCTAAGATTCTGAGATAGAATCATGCTTTGCTTGTTCTAAGAACAGAATGGGGCCTGTGGAACTAAAGTAGACTGATAAGGGGAGGTGAAGTAGGAGATTCCAGACCTTTCTATTAATCCATGCGTTAATAAAAACCCTTCTCAAACTGCTTAGAAGGGTGAACTGATGTGGGTTAAGTGGTTGATCTCCTTCTTTCCACATGGGAGGTCCCAGGTTTGGTACCCAGTGCCTCCCTAAAAAAAAAAAAAAAAAAAAAAAAAAATCCCCAGCCCCTGGAGCCTCAAAACAAAAAGAAAGAAACACTTAGAAGGGTGCCAACCCAGGCAAGATTAACTTCCTGTGGCAGTTTTTTGGTGAATACATGCCATCTCTTTCCTGAAATTTGAAAGGCTCCTCATTACTTACAGAGAGAAGTTCAAAATCCTTTGCCTAATATTAACTTATTTATGATGTTTGGGCCCAGATATATTTTTCCAACTTATGTTTTGAAACTTTCATAAGGCCACGTGACCAATTCTGTCTCTGCAAGATGCTGTCCAAATTTATAGCTGTCTACTGTTGCATATAAATACCCCTTCCCCTTGTTTGCCTTGAGTTGTGTCATTTTTAACTATGCATTTTATCATTTCAAAATATTTGATAAGGAGAGAACTTACAATTAAGTGGAAAAATTATAGACTATAGGGAGGAGGCAAATGTAGATCCCTATACTACAGTGAAAGCTGAAGTATATAGAGCACCTGAGGTCAAAGATTTAATTCATAAATGTTGGAAGTGTTTCATGAAATTAACAAATATTAGGAGAGCAGATTTGCTCAATGGTTGAGCACCGGCTTCCCACATTGAGGACCTAAATTCAATCCCCAACCCCAGTACCTCAAAAAAAAAAAAAAAATAGAATGTAAATGTAATCTTAAAGAGAAGGCATTGAGTCAAGATCCTTCAATTTTGATGATGTAACTAGAAAATGACCTTGAATAAAAGGTTCAACTCAGATCAGCAAAATAACTCTGTCTACGTATAATAACAGGAGTTAAAAATGCTTTTTGACCTGAATCAAGGGGGAAATGGAAAGGACAAATGAGGGTATATGGCTATAAGTCTCTAAAAAAGAGCCAGGAGGTTATCAGAGGGGTTGCCCTTATGCACACCTGAGCAGAGTTCCAGAGACAGATAAAGTAGATACAACCCCAGGTATTGATTCTTCTGAGGGCTACAGAGACCCACAGGTTTTATGGTCATAGCAGATGGAGTTCAGTGCCCTGTCAGTTGGCTCTTCTTTGAAGTTGGTGTTTCTGTGTGATGGAGCTGGACTCAGATGTGATCTCTTTTCACAAGCCTTTCCTGTTACTTTACCAGAATGGTAGTTGGTGCTGGGGTTTAATATATACCCAGGGGATCTGAATCTCTGGACTGACCATATGATAGCCAGGCCCTGAGCCTCAACAGACTTCAGCTCCTACACTCTGGTTTATTGGACTTACCCCACTCAGCTAACATGGAGTTGAAGAAGGTCAACCACCACACCATGGAGCCAAGAGTGCCTACAACTGAAAGCAGGAGGATTGCATCCATCATCCATGTGGAATCTAAGCCCCCTCTTGACATAGATGTGGAGTGGACACTACCAATTCAAGGTCCACAGGATGGAGGAACAGACTATGGATTAGAGTGGACTTACTGATATTCTATTCATGAACTATTGTGATTAGTAATCAAAGAAAATGTGGCATTGGTGTGGAGAAAGTGGCCATGGTGGCTGCTGGGTGTGGGGAATGGGAGGAAGAGATGAGATGTGGAGTCATTTTTGGGACTTGGAGTTGTCCTCAGTGGTGCTGCAGGGACAATTACTGGACATTGTAGATCCTCCCATGGCCCACTGAATGGAATGTGAGAGAGTGTGGGCTATGATGTGGACCATTGACAATGAGGTGAGCGATGCTCAGAGATGTATTCACCAAATGCAATGAATGTCTCATGATGATGGAGGAGAATGTTGCTATGGGGAGGAGTAGTGGGGTGAGGGGGTGGGGGTATATGGGGACCTCATATTTTTTTAATGTAATATTAAAAAAATAAATAAAGACAAAAAAAAGTTTAAAATAAAGATCCTTCAATTTATTTTAATGATATAATCATTCATTCTTACATTCATTCATTCACTTTTGACACAAAGTGAAACTTTTAAAAAATGTATCTTTATTACAAAGTTAAACATGTGCATCATAAAGTTCAATTCAGATGAGTATGACTCTTCCCCTTCCCACCTCCAATGTCACCTCATTGAAATACCCAGGGATGGGAAGTGGATGTAGCTCAAGCAGTTGAGTGCCTGCTTCCTACATACCAGGTCCCAGGTTTGATCCCAGTTCCTCCTAAAAAGTGAAAAAATACCCAGTGTTAACATTTTGGCCTATAGCCTTTCACACTTTCCCTGCAACCATGTACATAAATGCATATACGCATATATTATACATGTAACGTAGGCTTCAATATACAAAATGTGGCCAGCGCTGCATAATCTTTGACTTGATTTTCTTTTCTTTATCAAGGACTTTATCAGGGAATTGTCTCCAGGCAAAATATGAATATCCAGCATTCTTTTTATAATTATCTGTACTATATTTCACAAAAAGAATATATGCTTCTTCTTCAAATTCATGTTGTTTTGTTTTTTCCCTCCCTACAAAGGATGCTGCAATATATGTATCTGGTATCAATATTTCTATAACAAAGATTTCCAGATGCACAGTTGCTAGGTCAAAGGTTATGAAATTTTAACTTTAATAGAACCTGTCAAAATAATTTCTGAAAATGTAGCTACTCACATTCTCAGCAGCTAAATATATTAATAAAACTGCTGTCCATATCCAAATGGTAACTTCATCGACATTGCATATCATCAATCATTTTAATATTTGCTAATCTGATAAATGAGAAAAGCACTCATTGTCATTTTAATTTCATGTGCTTGAACAACTGTGAGGTTGGGCATTTCCAATTTGCATTTTCAAGTCTGTAAATTGCCCATGCATTTATTGGCCAATTTTTCTACTCTTTCTCAATTTTTTCTTTTCTTTTACATATATATGTAGCATCGCTTTGACTATCAGGACATTAATCCATCATTTGCCACCTATGTTGCTACTATACTGTCCCATTCCATTTTTTAAATTTTAACAAAGTCTATGGAAACTTTAATAATGAATTCTAGGAAACGGACTTTGGCCCAGTGGTTAGGGCGTCCGTCTACCACATGGGAGGCCCGCGGTTCAAATCCCAGGCCTCCTTGACCCGTGTGGAGCTGGCCCATGTGCAGCGCTGATGCGTACAAGGAGTGCCCTGCCACACAGGGGTGTCCCCGGCGAAGGGGAGCCCCACGCGCAAAGAGTGCACCCTTAAGGAAAGCCGCCCAGCGCGAAAGAAAGTGCAGCCTGCCCAGGAGTGGCGCCGCCCACACGTCCCGTGCCGCTGACTACAACAGAAGCGGACAAAGAAACAAGGCACAGCAAGGAGACACAGAGAACAGACAACCGGGGGAGGGGAGGGGATTAAATAAATAAAAATAAATCTTTAAAAAAAAAATAATGAATTCTATTGACCATTCCCTTATAACATTTGTTTTTTCTGTGTGGAATAAAATGTCTTCCCAAACTCACAATCATACAATATTCTTCTGGATTTTCTTCTGGTATATATTACATTTATACCTTTAACATATTTGTAAATTACTTTGTATTCATCATTTTGCAAATGGAGAAGATTGAGACACAAACAATATAAAGGGGCATTTCCAGCATTTAGGTGACCTGATAATTGGCAAACCCAGTGTATTAGTCAGGGTTCTCTAGGGAAACAGAACCAACAAGTAATATCTGTCAATAGTAAGAGATTTTATCAGAGTCTCTCATGCTAACACGGGGATGCACAAGTCCAGGTTTCACAGGCAGGCTGCAACCAGGGGCTCCAATGAAAGTCCGATGAAGGTCCTTGATGAGTCTGGGAAGATGTTGGCTGTCCAAAGATGAGCTGGGAAGGCATTCATTTGGGACAATGGAAGAAGAACAAATATCTACAAAGGACAAGTGGCTAAAGAAAAAGTACATAGATCTGTGGAGTCTGGATTGATTCATATGATTGTAATAATCCCAAATTGACTCCAGTGTGACAAGATAAACAAGAGAAGTGCAATGAAGGGACAATCTGCAGATGGAGATGACCTGTTAGGTCCAGGAAAAATTATTTAATCCCTACTGATCCTTATCTTCCAAGAGTCAATTTTAATCTAATATAAGATATAAAAAAATATTTTTAATTTTTTATTTTTTAATTTTTTTAATTTTTAATGAATCTTTAGATTTCATATGTGTTATACTGAAAACACAGGGGATTCCCAAATCCTCAACCGCTCCCCTTCCCACATTTTTACCTATTAACAATATCTTTCCTAATTTGGTACATTTGTTAAAATTGATGAACACATATTGAAGCATTGCTACTAAACATGATCTATCATTTACATTATGGTTTACACTTGGCACTGCATAATCTTATAGGTTTTGACAAAATATATATTGGCCTATATCTGTCATTGCAATGTCATGCAGAACAATTTCGATGTCCCAATAATGCCCTATGTCACACCTCTTTTTCCCCTCTCCCTCCCCTCAGAACATCTAGAATAATAATGTCTACTTTAGTCCATAGTTGCATTCTCCCCTCATGTTTCTTCATTCTTCTGTCTTGAGGATTTGGGGCTGATGATGCCTACTCTGCTTCCAAATGAGAGGGAGTTTAGATCCCATGGGGCAGGTGGGTGGAACTGTCTTACAGTTGTAGATACTCTCTGATTTGGGGATGGGTGTTTTCCACCATCATCCTTTTGTTAGTTGTCCTGGGCAAGTTCAGTGAACTGGAGAGTAGGCGTTGGCTACAACTCTGCTGAGATTAGGGCTCAGTTCGCATAAGAGCAGTGGGAAGATTTAAGTCGCTGAGACACATATTTAATGGGTATAAGTGCTAATTATAAGTTCAAATTATAAAGGCAGAAGAAATGTGTAGAAAAATCATAAATGAGTCTAACTCTGCTACATTGAGAGGATAGGTTATTCCAAGGTAAATCCCACTGACAAGGTGCCGAATTCCTGGGGTGGTCTGGCCTGCCTATAGTGTACAGATTCAAAATGAGACTCATTCACTATGTTTCATATGTATATGTATAACGCGATAATAAAACCCAGATAGGAATACAGTTACAAGTAATATTGAAAGCAATGATAAATTTCCAATTGGCACTTGGTATAGGCTAAATAGAAATAAAGCCCTTACCATTCCTGTTCTCATATAATGGATAATATCATTCAAATGCATGAAGACAACATTCATATCTTATTATATTAACCTATCTCCTTATAAAAAGATTAGAAAGGGAAATATTTACAAACGTCAAACATTATTTATCATGCAGAAGTTTATGTAGTACACATAACAAGCATATTTATCTTTTTAAAGGAGGGCCGTGCAAAAGTGAGATTAGGTTTACTTACTCATTGTTCAATGGACAGAAGGGGGAACAAAGAAATAAGAATATAGGTTTCAAGATTTTAGTGAAGGATAGAAGAAAATCCCATCGACCATATAACTGAAATAAAGAAATATAATGAATTTTTAAGAATTGTGATCCAATTCCTTTGAGATTAATTTGTCTCAAATATTTGATATCAACTTGCCATGGAAATCATTAGAAAAGTAATTGTCTGGTGAAAGCTCAGCTGACTTCATCTCCAGATAATTTGTACCTATGATTTCTAAGAGTGTATGAAGATATTTTTGTTCATCAGAATAATAGAATTATATACTCCTGTTTCCCATAATATTTATAAGCCTATTAAAGGACATTAACAAGAACAATAACATAATTACAAAAATTAGGGTATGCAATGGAAGTAAAACCATTCTAATAATTTTCTTGCCTTGGAATCAACTTATAGGATTTCAACATAATACCTCAAGAAATACAGATTTATTATCAACAATTTTAAAGATAATCCCTAGAAGAAATAAAGACAATCATAAAGTTTCCAAGTTATCAAAAAGAATACACACATTTGCATATTACCCAAAACATGAGAAGTGCACACTGTGGAATGATTTTTGTTTTAAAAGCATCAAAACTTTAACCAAAAGTGACAGCTATACTGTGATTATATAATAGAATATCATTATTCTTAGGAAATATAAAAGGATGTCTTTAAGAACAAAGGGCTATAATGAACGTAACTAACCCACAGATGGTTTGGAAAAGACTTTTTACAGGCAATAATATATGTGTCTCAGTATGTGTATGTGGAGAGAGAGTGAGAGCGAGAGTAAATACACAAAGAATAAAGTAAATGGGTTAAAATATTAACAGGAGTCTGAGCAAAGTGTACATGGTTTTTATTTACATTACTTTTATTCAAAAATACTTCTGGAAAATGCATTAAAAGTGAACACATTTAAAAATGGAATGAGAAAACTAAAACAAAACATGTATCTTACATCTTTGTTGCAGAATTTGTTTTTATTATTTCAAAGGACTGGAAAAAATGTTTACCAATAAGGGGCAGGTTAAACAAATAGTTCAAAGAATGAATTAGGACTATATGTGTCAATATGAAACAATATCCAATAATTAAGCCATCATGCAGTAGAGCATAATAAGCTCTCATTTGTTTTATTTTTAAAGCCTACACGCATACACACACATTTAATACACTTTACATGTAGAAAAAACATTCTCAAAAATACATAATGAGTTCTATTTGCAATGGATGGGAATCTTATTTTTGTTTCTATTTTCTAATGTAATATTTGAGTGTTGTGCCACGTTCAATTATACTGCAATATAAAAATGCACTATAGTATCTAAAAATGACTTATTGTAATATGTTGCAAGGTATATTTAATCAAATGAATGATATTTACAATATACCAATTGACAGAAAAACAGGATATAAAATGTATGTGTAAAAGATCAATTCATAGAAAGAGCAAGGAATTAGATCCAACTCTCTGTCACCAATTCCTTCTCCTCTAAAACTTGCAACTTCTCTTTACTCCCATGATCTTGTCAAAAATGAAAGTAAAATCCAACACCACATCTACTGATCAAGAGAAGATTTATTCCTTTTAACCAAGGATATGATCACAACAGTAATAAAATGGAGGTTACAGAATGGGTCCTCCCTTGGGGTGATTTTGATTGTCCCACCTTACGCTCCCATCTTCACTTCACTTCACTGCTGAGTAACCCTTTTTTGGATAGATTATCCAAACCTGGAAATGCTTCCAGGAGGAGGATTGTGAAGCTGCTGCTAGTGAGATGACAAATTAACCTATAATAATGACAAATTAACCTATAATATCTGACCTCAATAATCCCAGCAGTTTGAGTCAGATTTGTAAATTATTCCCAACTCTAGGCAGTCAGAATGAGCCGTGGCCACTTATTCATTACGTTGTCTAGTACATGATGAAAGTGTCCCACCAACTAATAGCTAGCAAGAAGGAAGTTTTAAAATCAGCTCTTGGCTATGTGTCAGACACTAGGGAAAGTATGTACTCTAAGCTGTTTCCATTTATTATACTGACTAATGTAGCAGATTCTGTCTGTGCCTTATCCTCGTCATTTCAGCACACATCAGCCCAACTTTCAACTGCCAGCACCTGCATGTTTTCCACTGATGTTTTCTCTTCCTATTGCTGTTTTACCTGCCCAGCAAGCCAGAAGTGCCAGAAAATTAACATCCCCAAGAAGCTCTCAACCAAAGACTAGCTTAAATACACATTCTTAGCTCCCTTGCCACTCAGGTGGAATTACTTTGATACAAGTGTTTTATATTGACACCCAAAGATCTCTAGCAAGATTAGGGCTTAGTTGCCTATTGCAGTAACATGTTCATGAACACAATAAAATAATAATTCAATAAATAGAAGTTTACTACTTATAATCCTAAAGGCAATGACTAGAAGAGATAAAAGCAGACTATAAAGCTTCCAGATTATCAAAAAGAATACACATTCACACATCAGCACCCCCAAAATAAAAATAGAAAACTCATTTTGGAGAATATTAACTTCTTTCCATTCATTGGCTCACTTCCCAACTTCCCTACTTGGTGCTTTCTTTGCCTCCATCTTCTATGTGAATCCTTATCTAAGGGTTTGCTTCTGGGAAAACTCAAATTAAGACAGCTAGTACAGAAGTGGTCTTTAGGAAACATCCCTGGGATGGGATTCTGAAATCACATCATTCACCAACAGATGTCAATAAGAGACCACTGCTGGTGGTAGTGGGGCATCTATAAGCACTAGCATGCCGTGGCATCCCAATTACTAAAATTTGCCTGCAGCAAATTTGAATGAGACATTGGTGAAAGCTGTGCATTAACTTGTAAGTATCTCTTCTATATGAGAATTAAAGGAAGCAACGGGACTATTAGATTCTATTTTTTTTTTGTTAAATGCAATTAACATGCTAAAGATGGAAAATAACAGGCTCAAGTCATCTAATTTCCAACTCACATCATAGTATGAGCATCAGAAGGGCAAGTTCAAGAGATCTTTGTCTTCTGCAATTAGACACCAGACTGCATGAAAACGCAAGCCAAGGCTTTGATTGTGAGAGCAAGAAAGTAAGAAAGAAGAGGAATTCACTGTCTCTGCAATCCTCCTACACAAAACTCAGGACCTTGATAGAGAAGGAATGGGATTTTGAGAGTTGGGATGGGAACATCTGGAACAATGTGCTTGAGAATTTCCTGTCCCCCTAAAGACTGTGGGCCTCCAGATGTGGCCCTCTTACCTTTCTTGAATATAGCAACCTTTCTTTATTTTCCCAAAGAACATAAAGTTGTCTCACCTGAGCCAGATACTTCATGAGAAAATTCTCAAGATCTAGTCCCACTTCCCCTCATGGCTGCCTGACTTCATAACCAGAGGTGGGTCTCAGAATGGTATGATCTGATAACTGGAAGACTTGGCTAACATGTACCAGTTAGAATGGAAAAAACATATGGAGGTATATGTCTTGAGGGTAATCCTATGGTAGGAAAATAACACTGAATAAGAAAGAATTTTTGACATGGGAAAACCCCAGTGACTCAGAAATTAGCTTGCTAAACCTAATACACTATTAGGTCAACTCCTTAAAAGTTGGAAAAAATGACATTGTACAGAAAAAGAGGTGGAAATGCCAGAATTGCCATCAAAGAGTATTTAGGAAGGGCCCAAAGGCTCAGAGATGTAGACATGCTTTTATTTATAATTTATATATAAACACAGGTATTTGTTATGTAAGATCAGAGAAGGTTATCTGATGACTGTATTCCTTACAAGATCCCAAAGGCACTCTTTTCACTAAAGAAATAAAGGAAAGCACTAATGAAAAGGACCCCAGCATGGTGGAAAGCTCAGTGCTATAAGGCGGTGCTATGGATCTCGACCTCCTATTGTCGAAAGGAATGAGAGGAATCCAAGAAGCTTGAATCCAGAAAGCAATGCCATCACTAAAGACCTAAAGGATGCAGGGCAGGTTTTCACTATCATCTCTCTATTTAATTCAGCAGGCTGACTCCTACAGAAACCAGAGAGATCCTAGAGAATGACTTTTGACTCTCTCAAGCACAACCAAGTAGTAGCCCAGTAGCTATGTTATATAAATCCTGGAATTATGTACAAGGCCATTTGTACATGATATACAGTCATTGATTTAGGGAATACTTCTTTTCAATTCTGATTGGAAAAGAGAATCAGAAAAAGTTTACATTCATGTAAGATGAACAATAATTTTCATTTACAATTTTGTTTCAATGCTCTGTTAACTTCCCTGCCCTCCTGCACAATGTAGTCAAAAGATATTTGGACAACCTGGGCTTCTGACAGGGACATCATAATCATCCATTGTAATGATAATATCAAGCTAATAGAGCAGGTTGAGCAAGTATTTACTAGAACAAAAACAATCTGTTTTAACAGATACATCCTAGAAGATGGGAAATAAACCCACTTCCCTCTGAGTTTCTACTAAGATTTAGGAACTTGACACTACAAGGAAATTTTTAGGGGCCCAGTGGTCAGGATCTGCTAGAAAAACCACAGTCCTGATATGCACAGGAGCAAGGTAAGATGGAAATGGCACACCTAGATTAGCTGAAGTAGGACATAGGAACAAGAACAAGCAATAATTCATAGGTGTATGAATAAAATCTCTCTTCCTACTGCCAGAGCCAACCTTATTGAAGTAAACAATGTTAATAGGTTGGTATATATCCTCTCATAGCTCTACTATTGCCCATATGTACAAGTATACAGATGTACATTTTATTCATAGCATCAGATTTCACCTTTCTTAAATGTGATCAGTGCTGCACATTGACCTTGTACCTGATTTTTTTTCACCTAACCATGACTGTATATAATTCAGTCCATGAATACCTTATTCATTTTTTTACCTGCATAGCATTTCAAAGAAATAATGCATCTATCTTTTACTAATGATGAATATTGCAGTTAATTTACTTATTTTTTCTTTGTGTCTACACATAATGCTGCAATATGCATTATTTATATTTTAGTACATATTTCTAAGTTAGGGATTTCTGGTTCAAAAGCTATGAAAATTTATCATTACTTTGTGGAAACGTAGCAATTCATATTCTTAGCAGCAAATAACATGTGTTCCCATTGCCGAGGATGAAACTTACTCGCAATGAACACTATCAATGTTTCATCTGATGGATGAGAAAGGCACTGCATTAACAATTTGATTTTGCTTACATAAGCAACAATGAGGATGAGTATTTTTTCCGTATGCTTTTGGCAACTGGTTTTCCCACTTCTGTGATTTGTCTGTTTATTTGTCTACCCTTTGATCTATTGGTTTTGCTTTTTGATTATGAATTTGTAGCTATTTTATGAATATCAGATATACTATCCCATTGTTTGGCATGTGTCTGTAAATATTTTCTCTTTTTTTTGTTATTTGCCTATTAATATTGCTTGAGCTACTTGGATCTTTCCTATATAAATTTTAGGTTTTTTTTCTACATTAAAAAGTATTTATACATCCAAGATTATACAAATATTCACCTGTATTCTTCTAGTATATTTTTACATTTATATTCTCAACCCAACTCTATATTATTTTGAAACCCCTGCCAATTTACAGAGTTCAAGACTGATGAGAAAAACATTTCAGAATTTGACCTTTTTCAAATATCCATTAATTGGCAGAACCAGGATTTACATGCAATTTCTAATCTCCAGTGTGCTCTTCTTTTCACTACACATTTGCACTAATATCTGTGGTACAACAAAATGCAATCTATTTTACCTACCTATTAAAAAAAGTTTTCCTTTCAAATGTCCTCTGGAATGCATCTTTTACCTCCTTGTTCCTCATGCTGTAGATGATGGGATTCAACAGGGGAATTACCACAGTATTAAAATAGATCACTTTATTGATATCCAGGGAAGAACTTGATCCAGGCTGAATATAAATAAAGAAAAGAGACCCATATAACATGCAAATGGCTGCTAGGTGAGAAGAACAAATGGAAAAGGCTTTCTACCTCCCATCAGCAGGCTGGATCTTCAAGATGGCCACCAGGATACATGCATATGAGACCATGATAAACAGGACACTGAGTATTCCAATACATCCAGCCAAGAAGAAGAGTCCTAATTTAATCACCCAAGTGTCTGCACATGCCAGGGACAGCAATGGTGGAATATCACAGAAGAAGTGATTAATGATATTTGGACCACAGAAGGGTAGGCGAAAAATCAGTGTTGTATGGGTCATAGTGCTCATAAAAGCCATGGCATATAACCCTACCACCAGCTACATGCAGACCCTCTGGGACATAATGAGTGTATACAACAGGGGCTCACAGATGGCCATGCACCGATCATATGCCATGGCAGCCAGGAGGAAACACTCAGTTACCACAAAGAAACCAGAGAACCACATCTGTGAGGCACAACCAAAAAAAAGAGATACCTTTTTTCTGCACAAAGATATCACACATCAACTTTGGGGCAATGGAAGAAGAAGAACAAATATCTAAAAAGGACAAGTGGCTAAGGAAAAAGTACATGGGCGTGTGGAGTCTGGAATCAATCCATGTGATTATGATAATCCCCAACTTGCCTACCAGTGTGACAAGATAAACAAAGAGAATTGTGACAAAGAGGACAATCTGCTCATGAAGGTGATCTGTTAGGCCAAGGAAAAAAAATTCAGTCACTGCTGTCTGATTCTTATCTTCCATTAGTCTATTGTAATCTGATATAAGAAAGAAAAAATATTTGTATAATAAAAAGTCACTCATTAATAATTATATATAATTGTTTAAGCCAATAAGCCAACGAAAGTTTGTTTTAAATAGGCCTATAAGAAACAATCACTGAAATAGTGTTGAACTAGGGGACAGTATTCCTGTATACTAGGCCTGGGCAGTTGTACAAAGATCATGGGGAACACGGGCAATTAATACTTGATGTCTCTGTGTTCAGTACCTTCTCTCATCAAAATAAGTGTCCAACTATATGATCGAAAACCTCCCACAGTTCTTAAACTTCATTAAAGGATAGTTATTTTCCCTGTTTCATCCTACCTTATGAGGGGATAATAACACCCACCCTGGAATACGCTTATCGGGAATAATATAAACCCAGATCCTAAGCCTCAACATCTGGGAAGCACTACGCAGAGCAGTGTCTGCCCTGATTAATGATTGGCACATTTCTCTTATTAAGACATCATTCATATATGTTTTTGTCAAGCCAATTCCCCCTCAGGACAGGAAGTGAGAACAGTAATACATATGCAATTGACAAAGAGGTTATTCATTGTGAAGATTAATAGAAACAAATAGCAATTGTGTTCATGTTCATAAAGAGCTTCCCTGACCAAGAGACAACAGATTTATACTACGACAGATATGAAGTCAGAAAGGACACCAAGATCAAAGAATATTAGATAATATGTTGAGAACAAAAGGATAGGCTAGAAATCTCTTTCAATCACAATTCCAGTAAAGGAATGCGACTCCATAGAAGGAATTGAAAGGTCGTGCTTTGAGATCAAGTGCTCTGGCAATTTTGGTCAGCAATTTGTCATGGAAATTGTACATAAAATTAAGTGTCCTGTTGTTGGGTTGGGCTTATTTCAATTATATTTTCTGCCTATAATTTCTATGAATTTGTGAAGGATATCTTCATTCAACAGAATAATCTATTTTTTTAACTGATTTCCTATGTTTTTATTTAAACTTTGTTCAAAACACATATACTGAGATATCAGGCAATATTATTTGGATATTAATATATGTAGAGTAACACATGCATAATACTTTACATAGATCAAAAAATTCAAGAAAATATTATTTTTGACTAGTTAATCCAGGAAGAAAAAAATCAACCTGTTTAAAATTCCTAAAAGGTCATCATGAAGGATAATTTATGTTAATAAACTAGTTTTATAAAATACTTATAATCACTTCAATTAATATTCCCTATAAATGAAATTAAAACAATATACCACTCTTGAACTATGTAATAACTAAGACGTGGTACTTAAAATATATTTTCAAATCAATAGTTAATAAAAAAGATGGTATCTCTTCAATTTATTATTATTTTATGATCTTCATAATTATTTCATAAATGCTATGTAAAATTTATTTCAGCAATGGCATAGACAATTCTAGGATTATATTAGGAGATTTATCTACTGCATAAATGTTTCTGGTATTTGTCCATCCAAATATGCTAAGATAGGTGTCGGGGTAGAAGGTCATACAGATTTCTAGTTTTAGTCCAATCACAATTTATTTATGTGAACATGGAATTCATTCCGTGCCTTCTATAAAACAAAAGCCCTGCGCATTCCTCTTCCATATTTAAAATCTATGACCTTAGATTTCCTCATGGACATTGCAATATCTCTATATTGAAAAGAAAGGAAGGAAGGGAGGGAGGGAGGGAGGAAGGAAGGAAGGAAGGAAGGAAGGAAGGAAGGAAGGAAGGAAGGAAGGAAGGAAGGAAGGAAGGAAGGAAGGAAGGAAGGAAGGAAGGAAGGAAGGAAGGAAGGAAGGAAGGAAGGAAGGAAGGAAGGAAGGAAGGAAGGAAGGAAACAGTAAATTCAGTACATTGAAAGGTATCATACAAGCCAGTTGTTTGATATCATAAATATGTAGACAAAATTCCAAAACTTTTCTCTTTGGGAAACCTGTAGTAGGAAGGTTATGTTCCCAAAACTCAACTCATCCTTATGTTTCTCCACTATATTTTAAAAACTCAATGTTATCCAAAATGCAAGGTACTCACCTCTTTAAGGGAATCCACTATAATTCTCTTTTACCTGTTTCCAAAGGAATTATCATTCACTAGAAGGATGGAATTTCCAATATCCTTCCCTAAGAGGCCTGGTTTTCTAGGCACTTGATAAAGAAGATAAAGCCCCATCTGTATGAGACTAAGAGTAAAGAGATATTCCTTGACTTGCACATGGACTCACATACTTTACAGAATAAGGGACATTTTTCTTGGGAGTGTTCTATAATTTAGAGACAGGTCCCTGAAGAACTAAAATCTCAGGAGCTTACACCTAAAGGGATAAAATTAAAGTAATTTCAGTAACATTTGTACCAAGTATTATTTGCTAACTACATCTTTTCTTGAAGAGACGATTTCTGAGAAAACCATGTCCTATGCCTTTAGAATCCTCCTTGCAAAATAGGGCCTTCTCTTCCATCAGTGGAGAAGGATACATTGAACATTCAGAATCAGCTGGGATGAAGTAATATACTGCATGGATTCTGGAGTCATATTGACAGGGTTTGGCTGTGTCACTCTGGGCAGGTTCTTAAGTCTTTCCATACTTTATTTTCCTCATCTCTGAAATCATCAAAACAGCATTTTCTAGTACACAGAGATGTTGGAAGAATTAAATGAGGTAATACACTTAAAAGAGTATCCACCATGGAATAAGTGCTCATTTGTGTTATTTATTATTATTATTATTATTATTATTATTATTATCAGGAATCTACAGTATAGTTGCAGAGATACTACCTAAATACAAAAATAAAACCACAGTTCAAAGTAGCATTTTCTTATCTCTAGACCAAAAGCAAGACACAGCCACTGGACTTCAAAAGAAGGATAGATCATGTGTGCTAGAGTAGATTAGAAAATTTTCATGAAAGGAGTTAGTCCTGAAAGATAAGTAAAATTTAGATAAACTGAAATTAAGGGGAAAGGTAATCCAGGGAGAATAAGAAGCAGAGAAGCAAGAACATTTAGATGTTTGGGTTAGAAAAGACACATTTAAAAAAAAAGGAAGTGTCAAATTTTATGGGATAGGCTGACCTCTCTCAATAAGCACAAGTGGTGGATTAGATTGCATACTGCACTTTGGGCATGTTCTTGGTCTTTGTCTACATTCTGGTGGGTTTGGACCCATTATAAATAGGATCTCTTAAAGATATTACTTTATTACTTCAGTTAAAGTGTGGCCCAAATGAATTAGGTTGGGCTTTAATCCGGATTACTGGACTCCTTTATAAGCCTAATGAAATTCCAACAGAGAGAGAAAACAAGGAGGAAGAGACAGAAGCTGCAAGTCAATGAAACCAGGAAGAGAGGGAGAAGGTGTTGCACTGTGCATTCCCATGTGACCAAAAGGCCAGTGAGCTAAGAATCACTGGCAGCCAACTCCTGAAGACGACAGTCTTTGAGGAGAAAGTATTGCCTTGGTAACACCTTGATTTTGGACTTCTCCTAGCCTCAAACCATAAGCCAATAAATTCCCATTATTTAAGTCAACCTATTGTATTGTATTTGTTTTGTTTTAGCAGCTAAGAAACTAACACAAGAAACATCTCTGAGTAGCTGAGAATCTTTTCTTAATCCCATAGGGAAGATGTGGTCTCTCATTTTATCACCCACCATATTTCATTGATACCTCATATTGAATTCCTATGAAGTATCTATCCTAGAGGTTTGTCAATAATTGTTGCTCTGTAAATATCTGTATTGGTATTAAGTGAAATAAATCACCTAACTATGCAATTCATAACTGTTTACATTTAGCAATTAAAATTATACTAAATATTAATATCTTGAATTAAAAATCGCCAGGCAAACACATGTTTACGTATTATTTTCCTTAAGACCAACAAAAAGAAGCAGGAAAAAAAATTTGAATAAAGAAAGAAATGGTGTTCCGCTAAACTTTAAAAGGAACAATAATATATAATATGTGGCAGTTTGATATCATTTATGAATTCCAAAAAGAGATATAGATTATGTTTGTAAAATGGTCTCTTGCTCTGGGCATGATACCCTTTCATTGTATTAGATTCAGCTGAGGTGGCTTTGATTAAATTATGTTTACATTAGGGCTTTGAATCAATCAATCATTAGGGCAATTCAGTTTGGGTCCCTGCCCCCTTTGTGAGCTATGGAAATGGGCATGACACTCATTCAAGGAAATACACAGAAGTAGATACATAGGAGAACACAGGAAAAGACAAGCATAGGAGGGAATTTAGTTTTGATGCTTGAGCCCTGGGGAGAGATGAGTCATTTGCCTGATAGTTCTCAGCTGAAGAGAACAGAGCAGCTGAGCTCTATACCAGCCTACAGCTGAGATCAGAAGAAGCTGGACCCAAGGAACCTTAAGAGGAAAGAGGAAGGTTGACAGATATCGCCTGCCATCTTGCTTCAACATGTGGCAGTAGACTTCGGTGAGGAAGCAACCTGGAGTTGGAATCCTCAGAGTCTTGTAACTATAAGCTTTTACCCCAAATAAATACTCTTTATAAATGCCAACAGATGTCTGATACTTTGCATCAGCACCCCTTTGGCCAACTAATACAGAATAGAAAAAATGTTCAATTAGGAGATAAAAGTATTGGAAGTGCTTCTTTATTACATCTTTAAATATAATAACATTCAGCCTGTGGAATAAGATAGTTGAAAAAATATGTAAAAATTACATCTGGTAATGGAAAGAGAGCTGGCTGAGCCCAGATAAGAAAAATATGTGAGAAATAAAACCATACTTGAAATGACAGTCACATGAAACAAAACAAAAAAGGAGTATAGTCACTGCTGAAAGCAATCATGGGCACTGAATACAGATTTGATTTTAAAATTTTAAATAAGATTTAAAATAATCATCACTTTTAAAACGTTTAAAGATAAAATGATCAGTAAGACAGAAAAGATCTAACATACCAATAAATAGCTTCTCAAAAAAAAGAGAGAGATAATACATAAAAAACTTTCTAAAATCTAGAAGATCTGTATCTATGAAATAAAAATGCACAATATGCTTTAAGGAAAATTATAAAATTCTTGTTTGTTTCTTAATAAATTATCAGAACTTCAGTTTTTCTCTTAACCCAACAGGAAAATATACAAAGAATTTCAAAATTCTCCACAATATCATTCCACACTACATTATAGTGAGTACTTTTATAAGACCCTGCAGCCCTCATGTCAGCAGCACTATTGCTTGGCTTAGATACTCAAAACCAAAGCTGGAAAACTGTGGCAATTACAGGAAATTAATATCTCAAGCTAGGTTAGATGATAAGATTGCAATAGATTTATAACTAACACAAACTTGAAATGAAAGGAGTTTAACAGTTACCCAAGTCCATCAATCTCCTCCTTCCCTTATAGGAAATATTAAACAATGTTTAAAGCTTGTATAAACAGTATTTTATGTATAATTACATTAAATAAATTAAAAATTTACCACTAGGAGCATTAAGAATAATAATATAATATATCAAGATCATGCTATGGAAGGACAATAAGAATAAATATAAGCATATTAATATTAGCATCTTTGTAGCTTGGAATGAATTGATACTGTTTTAAGGTAATAATTCAAGAAAAAATTTATTATATACACTTTAAGTTAAAAACAGATTATAAAATTTCTGAAATATCAAAAGAAATGCATGTGCTTTATATATGCTGCAATATATAGAAACTTACACCATAAAGTAAAATATTTTTAAAAAGCAGAAAGTTTTAAAAATGAAATGACACAGCTAAGATGAAACATATTTATACTTGTGACATTAGTCATTATAGCAAAAGATTAGAAATAATTGTTTATCAATAAAGGTCAGGATAAATAGAGTTTAAAAAAACAAACAAGTTAGAGCTATGGGTATTAATATGACACAGTAGCCAATAAAATGTTGTGATGATCAACTTGACTAGGTTATGGTATCCATTTGTATGGTTCAACACTGGCCTAGATGTTGAGCTGGAAGTAGTTTGTAGATGGTATTAGCATCTACAGTTAGTTGACTTTGAGTAAAGGAGATTATCCTTGATAATGTCTGTGGAGTAGCCTTCTGAAGGTTATTGGGAATGAAAGACAAAGAGAGATTGGGATCAGGGGATCTGAGAGCATAGAAGCCTCAAGCTCATCAGACAACTTTATTGCTTACAAGGGGCTCTTTATATACCTCAGTGTATGTGTCTACAAGCAGGACCACTGTAGCCTACGTGCCATTAAGCAGCAACACATAGCCTACGTGTCATCAAGCAGCAACCCATATTAACTATCAGCATTACCTATAGTCTAAGGAATTTTAGAAAAAAATCTTATCTCAAGGTACAAAGTCTAAGTGTTCTATACATTACAAAAGGTATGAGCTCATCTTGTCTTTCAGCCTTTAACAGCTTCAACCCACTCCCTATCACCACATTTCTTAGGTTGCAAGCGTAGCCATGGAGACAGCACAGTCTCTCCTTTAGAGGCTACTGTGCCTCAGTTTCCAACAAATGTCAATGAGCTTTATCAAATCAGTTGAAAGCATTAAAAGCAAAGAACTTAAGTTTCCAAAGGAAGAAGAAATTCTGCCTCCCTGAGTTTCCAGCCTCCTGGGTTCCCTTATAAATTTCACATTCAAGGTGGTAACATCACTCTCACAGATAGCCCCAGGCTACTACTTGTTCTATAGATTTTGGACTTGCCAGCCCCAATGATTGCATGAGCCAATTCCTTAAAAATAAGTCTTTTATATAGAGAGATCCTATTGTTCCTGTTTCTCTAGAGAACACCAATACACTGTATAATCTATTTTGTGTGTGTTGAGTTTCTAAGCCAAGTAGCAGTGCTGCTGACATGTGGGCTATGGTGTCTTGTAGGAAATGTTATTTTGAAACTAGATTTACTAGTGACAACTGGAATTATAAGATTACAAACTAGTAGAGATCAGGTGGTAGAACGTAGGTATCAGAGACAACATAAAGTTAACTTTATGTGGAACAATCAAATGGCTAATAGACAATGAACAGTCAATTCGGATATTACTTACCTGTATATCAACAGTAAGCAAGCACATCTATCAATTGCTGCAATGAAAAGTAACAATTATTTTCCCAGTTTCCAGAACTAAATCCATATCTGAAGTTTTTTTTAAGGTTTATTTTATTTATTACTCTCCCTTCCACCCCACCCCACTCCCATTGTATGCTCTCTTGTGTCCATTTACTGTATGTTCTTCTGTGTCTGCTTGCAAGGATGTGTTTTGGTATTACTGGGATTGATCAAAATTCCAGTTATAGATGTGTTCTCCCAGCTTGCCATGCTTTGAACAGCATTATTATCTGACAACTCACAAGTATCTAATTTATCATCATGGGATTCCACCTAAAATTATTGCAGGCCAAGAGATTCACTTTATGATGAGGAATGAACAATAATAAACTGATGACTATGAAACCAAGTCTTCCTTTATGCCATGTCATTAAGAAACTACTGGCTGACTGCACATTGGAAAGGTCTCAATAATAGAGTTAGGTAAAAGTTTGAGGATAATAGAGCATGATTATGTAACTAGATTCCTCTACATTTTTGGCTATGTTACATAAAAGAATGTAAGAACATGCCAGTTTAGTTAGGCCAGTAGTTTAAGGAGATGAGAGAAAAGAATAGAAATGGGAGAAAATAACAGGTTAAGCATTCCCAGGTGTACTTGAGGGAAAGAGAGCAATTCAGCTCCTGTAGTTACTTTTTTTTTAAGATTTTATTTATTCATATCCCCCCCCCCTCATTATTTGTGCTTGCTGTCTGCTTTCTGTGTCCATTAGTTTTGTACTCTTTCTGTCTGCTCATTTTCTCTTTAGGAGACACGGGGAACCAAACCCATGACCTCCCAAGTGGGAAGATCACCTAAGCCATCTCCACTCCCGACTTTGATGTGGCTTTCATTGTGTTTCCTCCTTGTGTCTCCTTGTTGCATCATCTTGCTGCATCAGCTCACCATGCCAGCCCATCGTGCCAGCTTGCTGTCTTGCTTATTCTCTTCAAGAGGCACTGGGAACCAAACACAGTACCTCCCATGTGGTAGGTGGGAGCCCAATTGCTTGAGCCACATCTACTTCCCTTTTTTTCTTCTCTCTTTATTTTTTTCAAATGTTACATTCAAAAAATATAAGCGGTTCCCATATACCCCCCACCACCCTCACCCCACAACTTCCACATCAACAAACTCTTTCATCATCATGGCACATTCATTGCATTTGGTGAATACATTTTGGAGCACTGCTGCACCACATGGATAATGGTTTACATTGTAGTTTACACTCTCCCCCAGTCCACCCAGTGGGCCATAACAAACATACAATGTCCAGCATCTGTCCCTGCAGTACCATGCAGGACAACTCCAAGTCCTGAAAATGCCGCCACATCATATTTCTTCTTCCTTCTCTCTAACCTCAGCAGCTACTATGGCCACTCTGTCCACATCAATGCTACAATTTCTTCCATTACTAATCACAATATTTCCATAGTAGAATATCAGTAAGTCCGCTCTAATCTATACTCTATTCCTCCATCCTGTGGACCCTGGGATGGTTATGCCCACTCCACCTCTATATCAAGAGGGGGCTTAGATTCCACATGGATGATGGATGCAATTCTCCTGCTTGCAGTTGTAGGCACTCTCGGTTCCCTAGTGTGGTGGTTGAAATTCTTCACCTCCCTGTTAACTGGCTGGGGTAAATCCAATAATCCAGAGGGTAGGAGTTGCAAGTCTGCTGAGGCTCAGGGCCTGACTGTCAACCACTAATTATTCCTCCCCTTGCTAATGTCTGGAAGAAGTGCCCCAGCTGTTTGCTGTTTTGATTGATTACCCCACCCATCAATTTCCCCAGGGGGGTCAATAATAAGGCCCCTTGAGAATATCCATGGCTTTTCATTGACCCCAGATGAAATCTTGTTCCAAATGGAGAATTCCTGTGCGATTCTTCCAGCAGCTTTCTGGTGGGGTCTTCCCTTCAAGGGGTTTCCATGCAGGGTTCTATGTCCACATGTTTCACGACCATGTTTTTCTGCCAGAATGTAGATTCATCTTCCCACTTCCTAACTAGCCTGCCCCAACTGCCTCCTCAGAGGGTTTACATCCTTATTCCTAAGAGGGTAGTGAAGGATGATGATCATTATTCTGTAATTATTTCCTGCTGGTTGAGGCAGTAGACCCTACCTGATAAAGTGTAAAACTTTCTAGCTACTCTATTGCAGTTGGAGAAGGGTGGGTCTGGCACCATGGGTGAAGCTGAATGAAATCCCCTCGTAGTTAGTAAGGCATTGATTCTGGAAGAAATAAACAATTGAAATTTTGAAGATATATGGTTCCACTAAAAGAATACCGGACCACAAGAGGATGAAAGTCTAGGTGTTTCTAAAGGCAGCATTCTCCCAAATTTGGTAGACTTCATCTTGCAGGTTTTGAGTGCTGTTCAGGACTGTTTCAGAGTTATTTTTCATAGAAACAACACTCCTTCTCAAGGAACAAACATGTTCTTCCGTGTGCTGCTGTTAGCATGTTAAGTGCCCTGCAATTCTGCAGCACTACAGTGGTAACAAAGTCTGTTTGCTCTCTTAGAGCTTCTAAGGCACAGTTAGTTTCTTCTATGTTGTTAGTTAGCTCTAAGAAGAGATTATGGTAGATAGTGGGGTTTTGTATAAATTGCCAATCTCAGTTTTCCATGGTGGTGGTTATGCCTAAGACAGCTAAAAGGCGAATGAGGAGAGGCACTGCCCTTTTAGTTACTGAAAATACAGGAAATGGAAACAGATAAGGTTTTTTAAGGGGTGTCTGGCTTGCCCTACCCCTAGCAATAGACCTTTGGGCTAGAGTTAGAGGCAACAGCTGGCTTTGACACAGACACTACTTAGCTTTATGTCTTGAAGATGCATTTCAGGCTGTCTAATGGCTGACACTCATACATACTAAAATGGTGTTGGCATTAGAAACTTCCTTTGTTGGACTACAAAACAACAGATTACCCATATATTGTAGGAGGGTGCTCTGAGACAAGTGACAATCAGCTAGATTCTGAGCTAAGGCATTCCCAATTGGGAGCGGTCTCAGAACCCTTGCAGCAACATAGTCCAAGTAAACTGGCCTGGATGTTTAACGTTGGATTCCTGCCATTTAAAGGCAAAGAGGAATTGGGAGTTCAGGTGGAGTGGAATGCATAAAAAGGCATCTTTTAAGTTAATAACAGTAAAACAACCTGCAGTTAATAGATTCAAGCTCCAGGCTTGTAATGCCATACATATTATCTTTCCATGGGAGCAGGTCATAATGCCAATTGTACTGGTTTACGTTTTACTCACAGAACTCTGTTAATTGTTCCTCCATTTGGTATACCCTTCACATAGGCAGCATGATGCAGCACTGTTGATCTTAGAAAGAAGCTAGGAACATAGGCTCCAGATTTTTACTGGTCTGGTGCATAGCACTCTTTACATGATGAAACAGAGCCAGTCTGGAGGCAAGGTCCATTGTAAATCTAGCCATATCAAGCCATCACCAGCTGCCACAGGAGTCAAAAACTGGAATGTGGTCTCCATCCAGTTTAGTAGTATAACCTAGGATGTAGTAGATGCTTTTGTTTTAGGGGTCAATAACCAGCCTAGCCAATAACTCAAATGAAGAGGCATCATTCAGGGTATTTGGGCCAGCTTGAATGCACAAGATTTGACAGTACTGAAGTCTGTCACTTTTAATCTTCATACACTTTTTAAACACTTCCAATGCAATGTATATATAACTGAACTTAACTTTTTAGTACTTTGCTTTACCATGATTAACAGGTATTTTACTTTAGCAGCACAGGGAAGAAAAACTACTTGCTTCATTATTTTACGAAAACCTGAGATTCCCAATGGAATCAAGGTTTTCTTTTTTTTTTACAACCACTTTAATATGCAGACTGAGGTGACCTCTGACAGGTTTTCTTATTTTTTTTCATGAACTTATTCTTTTTTGTTTATTATTTTTAAAGAAACTTTAGATTACATAAATGTTACATAAAAAATACAGAGGTTTCCCATATGCCCAATTCTCCTTCTCCCACATTTTCCCACAGTAACAACATCCTTAATCAGTGTGGTACCTTTGTTACAGTTCATAAAAAAAATATTGAAGTATTGCTACTAACCATGAATTATACTGTACATTATAGTTTACACTCTGTCATGCATAATTTTGTAAGTTATGACAAAATATACAATGACCTGTATCTGTTATTGTAATATCATGCAGGATTATTCCAAAGTTGCAAAAATGCCCCTATATTACATTGATCTTTCCCTCTCCCTCCCCTCAGAACCTCCAGTGGCCAATGCCTTCACATCAATGATAAAAGTTGTTCCATTGCTAGAAAAACAATAAGTCTATAGTAGAATAGTCCATTGTTCATTCTCCAAACTTGAGGATTTGGGGATAATGATACACACTCTGCCTCTAAATGAGAGCAGGCTTAGATCCCATGGGGGAGATGGATGGAACTCACTTGCTTGCAGTTGCAAATTCTCTGTTCCTTGGGATGAGCATTGTCCATCATCATCACCTTGTTCATTGTACTGGGTGAGTCCAATGAACTGGAGAGTAGGTGTTATAACTCTGTTGAGATTCAGGGTCCAACAGGCACATGGATGACCAAAGATTTAAGTCTCTTCAACATAAACCTATCAAGTATAATACTAAATGTAGGTTCAAATAGAAGGGGCAGAAGAACCATGTATAGGAAAACCACAAATGAGTCCAACTCTGTCACTCTAGGAAACAGAAATTCCAAGGTGAGGACCACTAGCAGTGTGCCAAACTCCTGAGTTTTCTGCCTTGCCAATAGTGTCTGGATGTCTCTAGAGTCCTCAGGAGCCCCTCTATTTGATGCAATATTTACTGCATTAGCCAATGAGATCCTGCTGAGACTTGCACAAGTGTAACCTCTGGAATGACTTTCCAACTCACTTTGAAATCTCTTAGCTATAAGAACTCATTTGTATTTATCATTTCCCCTTTATGGTCAAGGTATTTTTCCAGGTGCATTGCTAGTTGGTGCTTGGTAATAATTCCTCAGTACCAGGAGGGTTCATCCCTGGGAGTCATATCCCATCCTGGGGGAAAAGTAGTGAGTTTATATACAGTCTTTGGCTTAGATAGAGGCCACATCTGAGCAACAAGGAGGCCCTCAGGAGGTAACTCTTAGACAACATATAATACTAGGCAAAGTTTCAATTTCACAAGAGAAGGTTCATAAATACAATCATCCATAACAAAGTCAGGCATAATGGTCCATCCTCCTTCATTAAACTCCACCGCTGTACTTAGGGGATTCTTGCTGTTCCATTAGAGAATGTATAGAACTCAACTAGGATAGGAATTCAATATTCTTTCAGTTATTGTGTGGATTTCCATCCACTGTGACAATGCCCCATGAACACTTGAACATATTTACATGCCTTGGAGGCATACCTCAGATGAACCCCTTCTTATGCATCCTCCCATCACCAATATCCTGCACCAATGTTCCTTCCCTGCCATGGTTGTGACCCTTCTGTGATCCAAAACTTCTCCAAAGATGAAGCCAAGAAAATAACCAAATAAAAATAATAATAAAATGAAATAATAACGATATTTTTAAAATAACATATAAAATATGAAAAAATAAATTAAAAATTTTTAAATAATAAAAAACTTTTTTAGACATTATGTCATTTATCACTGTAAGATCTGTTGTCTTGTATGTATAGTGAGATTTTTTTTCCATATATTCCCTCAGTGTCTTTTTTTTTTTCATTTTTTCTTCAAAGAAGCTTTAGGTTATGGAAAAGTCACTTAGAGAATATAGAGGATTCCCATATACTTAACACTCTCTCCCTTTTCCCCTCTCCCCTATTAATAATATTTTACATGTGGCTGGTTCATGTGCTACATTGATGGACAAATATTGAAGCATTGTGACTAACCATGGTCAATGGTTTACATTATGATTTACATTTTGGACTGTACACTTTTATAAATTTTGATTAAAATTAAAATGCCATGTATCTATTATCGCAAGATCATGCTGAACAATTCTAATGCCTAAAAATGCCCTGTTTCATCTATTTATTTTCTTGTTTGAACTTACTTTTTATTATTAATATCAATTTAGGTTTATAATTAATAATACCTTCCTGGAATTAGCCATTTAAACGCACCATTTTAGAAGATGCTTTTACAAACTCCTTATAACTAATCATAACCACGTAGACTGGTTACTTTTCCTTAAAATGAGCTTATTAAATTACAATTAGCAAGCAGTGAAATTGACCTTACACATTTAAAAGAGGAAAGATCTACAATTCTTTAACTTGATTTTATTAGACATGAACTTATAACTTTCAGCATTTTAAAGATTTAATATATATAATGTTGATTTATTTTATTAGTAGCAACTTCGCTAAGCTTTTTCACTTTTCCAGCTGTTGGACTAAATTTGTGTGATTTCTCTTATTCATCAAATCCAATTGTAAGATAGTATTGACATTTAATGACTCAATTTTAGGTTGCCTTTCACCGTTATTCAATGTGTAAGAGGCGAACCCCAAATCTGATTTCCTAAACATAAGCAGACTGACAAAGTTAAACACAGATTTAAAAGTTAAAGTTAAGCACAGATTAAAACAGAAGACAGAATTTTATATCCTTAGCATTTTCTAGAAACTTTTTAATCTTAATTGGTGGAATATGAGGAGGTTTTTTTTATTTTATAGGAGAGATTTAGTAATTGGCCTAGATCTTGATCTCCATTCACTTCCCGTATTAAGCACAACTGAGTTTAAAACTGAGAAGATTGTTTTTAAAAGGGAGTTAATGGAAGTTTGAGGTGCATTTCCTCATCTCTTTAAGGAAGCAAGACGCGGTTTTTGGCCCTCAAATCTGTCTGTACTCTCATTTTCTCTTACCAGGTTTAACTGGAATTCAAGATTCTACGCAGAGGCTTTTCTCAGAAATATTGTGGTCACGTAGACCAGCAGCAGGCAAGTTGTCCCAATTCCTGAGAAGACATCCCTATGGTGAGTCCTCTGGAATGCTAGAGACTGTGCTCATTATTCTAGGAAGAATGAAGACTTTTATTAATCAAGCAACTAAAATAGTTTTATTAGTTAGCTGACCTGGCGTCCAAGAATCTGAGTCTGACTAAATTTTACCCTCCAAACCTAAGGGCCTAAGGCACTTAGGTCTCAGGGGATGTTTGGAGTTGCTTCTCTGGTTCCTGCCATTCTGGGAATCACAGAACCCTTGCCTCCGGGCATCCCCAGGGCCAAACTAGGTCTTGGGAGATGCCTGAACCCAGAATCCAGACAAAACACCCAAATCAGATTTGTGGGAGACTTTGGGAAGAGTTATCCCCAACTGAAGCACCTAAAATACAAGATTCTTCCTAGGAAAAGGAGCTGGCTTAAGCAGCCTTATTTATGGCCCTACCTGGGAGTTTCACAGTTAAAGCAAACATTAAAAGCTCATTAAGAGATTAGAGATCAATTGGTCCTGCCCCCAGCCTTGGGGGCAACCTCAGGGGGAAGGAATAGAACCTTCCTGTGCCAGGGGTGGGACCAAAGCTTCACTAGCAAATGCACTTTCAGTTTCTAAAACATTCCAAAAGCATTTTACAAACCCAAAATGAGGAATTCAGTAGTAGGGAGATTAAATGTGGAGTTGAGGTAAATTACAGACACAATCCCCTGGTCATGGCCCCACAGCACCCACCTCGGCCCTGTTCGCCACTGCTCCCCAACCCTATCCCAGCCCAGAGAGCTGGGTGGGGTCAGTAGGAAGGCTGACTAGCAAGGTGCTCCCCAGGAGGGGCACAAGACCCCAAAGCTCTTTGCCATTGCCACCACCAGAGGGATGATGATGGGAGAAGGAGGAAACAGCCAGCACCAGAAGCAGTACAAGCAGCTGCTAAAAAAGCTTGGACTTTTAGAGAGGAGATGCCCCATTCAGGCTGTAAAAGGTGACTGCTGCCCCCAGAGTTCTACCCAGGACCTCCCTGCTTTGTACCCCCTCCCTGTGCCCCCAGCCTCCTAGTCGGGGTCAGGTCCAACATGCCTCGGCACATGGCACCGATGCAGAAGAGTCCTGCATCCTGACCCCCGCCTTGGTCCCAGAATTATGCCCTTGGAGTCCCTGAGGGGAACCTGTTTAAAATGGATAACCAAAAAAGGGGACTACACAGGCTATAATTCATAGTTTAGACTCATCAGTCCTCACTGGGATTGGGGACATTACTTGCCTCCAGACCTCATGGCTACCATCCCAAAAATGTAACCAGATTCCTCCAGGTTCTTGGCTATGCTATGTAAATGAATGCCACTTTAGTTAGGCTAATAGTTTATTAAGGAACGGAGAGAATAGAATAGAAATGGGAGAAAATAAAAGATTAAGGGTCACCAGGTATACTTACTGACTGCTCCAGGCAGAGAGAGAGCGATTTAGCTCATGCTGTTACTTTTCAAACCATTAATTATTCCTCCTCTTGCTAATGTTTGGGGAAGGGGTCCCAGCTTTTTACTGTTTTGATTGGTTAACCCACTCATCAATTTCCCTGGGGGGAGTCCGATGATAAGGCCCCTTGAGAGTATCTGGGGCTTTCCCTTGACCCCAGATAAAATCTTGTCCCAAATGGAGGATTCTTGCAGGGTTCTTCCAGCAGCTTTCTGCTGGGGTCTTTTCTTCAGGGAGTTTCCCTGTGGGGTTCCATGGCCACATGTTTCATGGACATGTTTTTCTGCCAGGTTTTAGAATCGTCTTCCTATCCCTTAAACTAGCCTGCCTCAGTTAGGTCTCCTGTTTCTCAAGATGTCCTTTATACTTTGAAACAAAAGTTATTACATGGTATTCAGTCCCTGATAGTTAGAAGAGATGGGTCTGGGATCCAAGAGATGGAAATAGAAGTGGCTCCATCACCATTGCTCTCAGGGATCCACTTGGAGAATTTGTGTTTCCTGTCCATGTTTACATATACTGGACCCTGCATTTTTTTACCTAATGTCATTCTCTTTCACCTGCCTGGTAGGTCCAAAGAGCTGGGAAATTAACAATTCCAAAGAGAAGCCTTCAAACTAAGATTGACAGGAGTTGGTATATAAGTAACCCAGTTTATGAAGATAGTGGAATATTTTAGGTGGGATAGTTCTCACTTCTTAGGTGGGATCGTTCTTAGGTGGGATAGTTTGCAGATTTGTGTTTGTGGGGACCAGGCTCCCCTCCATGTCCTCAGCATGTAGCCACCTGCATGACCTAGACATAAGTTAAAGGTTAACAACCCTCCCTGGAAAGGAGAGAATGTATAGATGGTATTATAAACTATAATCTTTCCAAAGCAATAAACGTCCTTGGTAATCGTCCTTCCTATGAATGTAGTGAAAACATCACCAGACTCCATATGTACACTTCATGTGACCCCAACAGAAACTCTGTTCTCATACCCTTTAGAATGTCCTTGTTCTGAAACCCCTTACACCACCCCTCATTTTCCTGTCTCTTTGCAGAGTGCTATCTTCATTCTCCAATCACCTGCCATCAGAGACTCTCTCTTGTTCATAAGTCCCAATAAAGCTTATGCCTGATTCAGGACAATGATCATTCTTTGGTCTCACAGTCACACCAACTCATGCCCTTCAAGAGTTGTGTTGGAATAGTGTTTCATACATTCTTCCAGTCTCCTCAACTAGATTAAGTTCCAGTTGCCCACAGTAGAAGTGACACTTTACTGGTCCCCTTCTTTTTCTGTCTTATTTCCTCACTCCCCCTGGCACTCCACCTCCCAAATAAACTATGCATACTCACATCCTCAACTCACCTTCTGCTTCTAGAAAATACAAACTGAGAACAAAACATGTCTGAAATGCAAGAAGATAAAAATATTAAATTTAACATAGCTATTAAGACACAGGACATCTTTGTTCTTTATATTTTTGTAATTGTGTTAACATGTACAATGTAAAATTTCTCATTTTAAACACTGCCAAGCATACAATTCAGTGGCATTAATTACATTCATAATGTTGTACTATCATCACCACCATCATTATCAAAACTTCTCCACCACTCCAAATAGACACTCTGCACTCATTAAACATTGACTTTCCATTTCCCCTTACCACTCTACCTGCCCATATAGTAACCTGGTAATCTACTTTCTGTCTCTAAGAATTTTTGTATTCCATTTACTTCACATACGTTAAATGATAAATTTCTGTCCTTTAGTTTCTGGCTTATGTCAGTTAAAATGATGTCTTCAAGGTTCAGCCATGTTGTAGCATGTGTTGGAACTTCATTCTTTTTTGTGACCTGATAACGTCACATTTTATGTATATACTACATTTTGTTTATCCCTTCATCTGTTGATAGACACTTGGGTTGCTTCCACTTTTGGCTATTGTGACTAATACTGATATGAATAGTAGTATACAAATATCTGTTTGAGTCCCACTCTAATGCTTTTGGTTATATACCAGAAATGGAATTGCCAGTTCATATGGAATTCTATCTTTAACTTTTTGAGGAACTACCAAACTGTTTCCTCAGAGGCTACATCATTTTATAGTCCCACCAGCAATGTATGAGGAGCATTTCTATTTCCCTATTCCTCACAAACATTTATCATTTCCTATTTTCTTTTTTTTTTAAGATTTTTTTAATTTCTTTCCCCTTCCCCCCCTGCCCCCCAGTTTGTCTGTTCTCTGTGTCTGTTTGCTGCGTGTTCTTCTTTGTTCCCTTCTGTTGTTTCAACAGCATGGGAATCTGTGTTTCTTTTGTTGCGTCTCCTTGTGTGCGGTGCCATTCCTGGGCAGGCTGCACTTTTTTTCCACGCTGGGCGGCTCTCCTTATGGGGCGCACTCCTTGCGTGTGGGGCTCCCCTCCACGGGTACTCCCCTGTGTGGCATGGCACTCCTTGTGCGCATCAGCACTGCACGTGGGCCAGTTCCACACAGGTCAAGAAGGCCCAGGGTTTGAACTCCGGACCTCCCATGTGGTAGACGGATGCCCTATCCCCTGGGCCAAGTCCCCTTCCCCTATTTTCTTAATAACCATTCTTATAGGTGTGAAAGAGAATCTCGTTGTGGTTTTTATTTGCATAATGTTAATGATGTTGAGCATCTTTTCATGTGCTTATTGGTCCTTTACATATCTTCTTCAGAGGAGAAATATCTATTCAGGTTCTTTGCCTATTGTTAATTTGTTTTTTGTTGTGTTGTTGTTTAGTTGTAGGATTATTTATATGTTGGGGATTTTAAATTCTTATCAAGTATATCATTTCTAAATATTTTCTCCCATTCTATAAGTTGTCTTTTTTGTTTTCTCTTTGGATGGAATATTTCATAAATCTATTTTTTACTTGAATCATAGCCATTTCACAGACAACAATGATAGAATGGGTTTCCCTTCCTTAGCATTTAGAAAGGAAGATGCTAAACATTTTATCTGTGTGTATATCTGATGTGAATGTATGTATGAGTGTATATGTGTGTGATATTTAAGAATTAAAAATCTGCCTTGTGGGGGTCAAACTACAATTGATCTTATGTTTTGAAATTTTAAAACTACATAGAGGCGGTGGACTTGGCCCAGTGGTTGGGGCGTCCGTCTACCACATGGGAGGTCCACAGTTCAAACCCTGGGCCTCCTTGACCCATGTGGAGCTGGTCCATGCACAGTGCTGATGCGCGCAAGGAGTGCCCTGCCACGCAGGGGTGTCCCCTGAATAGGGGAGCCCCACGCGCAAGGAGTGTGCCCCGTAAGGAGAGCTGCCCAGTATGAAAGAAAGTGCAGCCTGCCCAGGAATGGCACTGCACACACAGAGAGCTGACACAACAAGATGATGCAACAAAAAGAAACACAGATTCTCAGTGCCGCTGACAACAACAGAAGCAGACAAAGAAGACACAACAAATAGACACAGAGAACAGACAACCAGGGTCAGGGAGGAAGCGGAGAGAAATAAATAAATAAATAAATCTTTAAATAAAAACTGCATACATATGTAAATATATTCAGATAGAGAGACACAGAGAGAAAGTATAAGAATATGGACAGGCATATTCAAAAATAGCTGCAGTAGTTATCACTGGCTGGTGGGATCATAGATGATTTGTAATCTTTTTTTTGCTTAGCTATGTTTTAAGAAGATTTACAATGACCATAATTACTTTTGTCATTTAAACGTCAATATTAAAAGTTTTAAAAAAGACTTTTGGATATAAAATGCATCTAAATAGGAGAGGAAGAAGTAAAAATTTCACTATTTACAGATGACATGATCTAAACATAGAAAACCCTGACAAATCTACAGAAAAGCTTTTAGAACTGATAAAAGAGTTCAGTGAAGTGGCAGGATATAAGATCAATGCGCAAACATCAGTAGCATTTCTGTACACCAATAATGAGCTATCTGAGGAGAAAATCAAGAAAAAATCCCATTTACAATAGCAACTACAAGAATCAAATACCTAGGACTAAATTTAACTAGAGTTGTAAAGGACTTGTATGCAGAAAACTATACAACACAGTTAAAGGAAATCAAAGAAAACCTAAATAAATGGAAGAATATTTCATGTTCATGGATAGGAAATCTAAACATCATTAAGATGACTCTCCTACTCAAACAGATTTACAGATTTAACACAATCCCAATAAATTATCACAGCATTTTTTACTGAATTGGAAAAGTTAACTATGGAATTTATTTTGAAGGGCAAGGGGTCCCAAACAGCCAAAGACATAGTGAGAAAGAAAAATGAAATTGGAGAAATCACACTACCTGACTTTAAAACATACTACAAAGGTACAGTGGTCAAAATTGCATGTTATTGGTACAAGGATAGACATACCAACCAATAGAACCAAAGTAAGAGTTCTGTTTTTATCCTCACATACAAGGTCAACTTATACTCAACAAGGCCACTAAGCCCACTCAACTGGGAAAGAATGGCTTCTTCAAAAAATGGTGCTTAGTGAACTGGATATCCATATACAAAAGAATGAGAGAGGAACACCATCTCACATCTTATACAAAAATTAACTCAAGATGGATCAAAGATCTAAATGTAAGAACCGAGACCATAAAGATCGTGGAAGATAATGTAGGGAAGCATCTATGAGATCTTGTTACTAGGAAAAGGTTTCATAAACTTTACATCCAAATCACAAGCAAGGAAAGAAAAAAATAGATAAATGAGACCTCCTCAAAAACTTATGTGTTTCAAAGGAGTTTATCAAGAAAGTGCAAGGTAGCTTATTCAATGGGAGAAAATATTTGGGAATTATCTGTCTGATAGGGACCTAATATCCAGCATATATAAAGAAATCCAACATCTTGGGGTGGAAAAGACAAACAATTCATTTTAAAACTGGGCAAGTTATTTGAGCAGACACTTTTTCAAAGAAGAAATACAAATGGTTAAAAAGCACATGAAAAGATGCTCAACATCACTAGCTATTAGGGAAATGCAAATCAAAACTACAATGTGATATCATCTTATACTCATTAGAATGGCAGCTATTTAAAAAACAGAGGACTACAAGTATGGCGGAGAATGTGGAACCCTTATCTTCTGCTTGTGGGAATGTAGAAAGGTGCAGCTATTATGGAGAATAGTTTGGCAGTTCCTCAGGAAGCTAAATATAGAACTACCGTATGGTCCAACAATCCCATTGATGGGTATGTACACAGAAGAATTAAAAGCAGGGACATGGGAAACGGACTTTGGCCCAGTGGTTGGGGCGTCCGTCTACCACGTGGGAGGTCCGCGGTTCGACCCCGGGCCTCCTTGACCCGTGTGGGGATGGCCCATGCGAGGTGCTGATGCGCGCAGGGGGTGCCCTGCCACGCAGGGGTGTCCCCCGCGTGGGGGAGCCCCACGCGCGGGGGGTGCGCCCGTGTGGAGGGCCGCCCAGCGTGAAGGAGAGTGCAGCCTGCCCAGGAATGGCGCCGCCCGCACTTCCCGTGCCGCTGACGACAACGGAAGCGGGCGGAGAAACAGGACGCAGCGAATAGACGCCGGGATTGGACAACCAGGGGAGGGGGGGAAATAAAATAAATAAATAAATCTTTAAAAAAAAAAAAAAAAGATAAAAGTGATATTAATTTTAAAAAAATAAAAAATAAAAAAAATAAAAGCAGGGACATGAACAGAGATATGCACACCAATGTTCACAGTGGCATTAATCACTATTGCCAAAAGTTGGAATCAAACCAAATGCCCAACAGATAAATGGATTAGCAAACTGTGAAATATACATACAATGGAATATTACTCAGCTATAACAAGGACTGCAATATTAACACATGGGATAACAAGGATGAATCTTTAAAACCTTATGTTGAAGAAAGTAAGCCAGGCACTGAGAGACAAATATTACATGACATCAGTGATAAGATTTAAATCAATATGAAGATTGGTTTATAGGAGACAGAAAGTGAGTAGAGGGTGGTGAGCCAATGCCCATACAGGCAAAATCTACAATAAGATGGAAGGATGTATTGGTGCGGTGGTTAAGTGTGACTGTGGTGCAGTGATGTGATTGGGTTTGGCAGTCCTGGTCTATGAGAGGAAGTAGGTTGGGGGTGGGGGATTGGACTATCCATGGAACTGGGGAAAGAGTTGGGGGAAGGAGCAAGTTAACTCTGGGGATTTGCAGTTCTGTACTTAAAACTGCAATGTTGGAAATGTTCTTTTGGCAAATACTGCAGGGGAGGGATACTGGAGTAGGGTGCTGGATGGGGGGAGGGGTACATGGGACAGGGAGCACCTGGGACAGGCTTCTGTGGAATATGTAAGTATTCATTTTGTCACAGTGTGTTATATCAGTGGGTGGAGACCCACACAATAATCAAGAAAGTATCAAACTCCCATCCTGGAGTCCTGTTATGTTCTCAGTTAGAGGGACAAGAATCCCTTGAGAACATAGACAGTATATAATAAAAGAAAACAGACCAATATGCCAAGCCCTTCTGAAATTGAAACTTAGCAACTACCCTAGATTCCAAGAAGAGAGAAAGGGAAGAATAGACTAGATGAAATGTAGGGCATTTTTTCGGGCATTAGAATTGTTCAGCATGATCTTGCAATAATGGATGCAGGCCACTTCAAATTTTGTGAAAACCTATAAAAGTGTACAATCCAAAGTATAAATCATAATGTAAACCATTGACCATGGTTAGTAGCAATACTTCAACATTTGTACATCAATTGTAACAAATGTACCATCTGCAGGTAAAATGCCATTAATAGGGAGAGGGAAAAAGGGGAAAAGCATTGGGTATATGGGGATCACCTGTATTATCTATGTGTCTTTTCTGTATCCTAAAACTTCTTTGAAGATAAAATGAAAAAAATAAGACACCAGGAGAATATATGGAAGAAGTTGCCACTGTATTACAAGACAACAGGTCTTACAGTGATGAAAGACACAATGTCTAAAATTTTTTTATTATTTCAAATTATTTTTATTTTTTGTATTTTATTGGTTATTTTTTAATTATTTCATTTTCTTATTAATTTTTTAAGTTATTATGTTGGCTTTTTTAGATCAGAGAATGGTCACAGCAGTGGGGAGGGAGGATCACTGGTGTGGGGTGTCAGTGACGTGGGGATGCATGGGAAGGGGTTCACCTGGGGCATGCTTCTAAGACACATGAAAACATAAATATGTTCAAGTGTTCATGAGACCTTGTCTCAGTGGATGGAGATCCACCAAATAACCAAAAGAATATTGAATTCCCATCCTGGAGAGTTCTACTACATTTTCTAATAGGTCAGCAAGAATCCCCAGAGTGCAAGGACAATGTCTAGTGAAGGAAGAAAGACCATTATGCCAGGCCCTTGCTATTGATGATTGTATTTAGAAACCTTTTCTTGTAAAATTGAAACCTAGTCTTATATACTACCTAGTCTTATATACTACCTAGGAGTTATACTATATATAACTTATATACTACCTAGGAGTTACCTCCTTAAAGCCTCCTTGTTACTCAAATGTGGCCTCTATCTAAACCAAACCCAACATATAAATACACTACCTTCCTCCGCCACATGGGACAAGACTCCCAGGATGAACCTCCATGGCACTGCAGGGTTATTACCAAGCACCAACTAGCAATGCCTCTGGAAAAAGACCTTCATCAAAAAAGGGGAAATGATAAGTACAAATGAGTTTTTATGACTAAGAGATTTCAAAGTGAGTCCGGAGAGCATTCCAGAAATTACACTTATTCAGGTCTCAGCAGGATCTCACTGACTGTCACAGTAAACAGTCCCTCAAATAGCTGGGCTCCTGAGGGCTCCAGAGATATCCAGAAACTATAAGCAAGACAGACAGCTCAGGAATTTGGCACCCTGTCAGTAGGCCTTACTTTGGAATTTATGCTCCCCAGAATAATAGAATTAAACTTATTTATAGGTCCTCTACACATGACTCTTCTACCCCTTTTATTTGAACCTTTAATTAGCCTATACTTGATAAATACATGTCCCAGAGACTTAAATCTTTCATCTGTCCAAGTGCCAGTTGAGCCCTGAATTTCAGCGAGTTGCAACACCTACTTTCCAGTTCATTGGACTCACCTACGACAACTAACAAGGATATAATGATTCACAACACTCATCCCAAGGAATAAAGAGTGTCTAAACTGTGAGCAAGATAGCAACATTGATCTGCCCCATGGTATCTAAGCCCCCTCTCAATTAGAGGCAGTATGAACATCACCATCCCCAAATTCTCAAGATTAGAGAAGGAACAATGGACTAAAGTAGACTTATTAATTATTCTACTATATACTTATTTTTATTCTAGCAATGGAATAACTCTTATCGTTGATGTAAAGGCAGTGGCCAGCAGGGGTTCTGAGGGATTGGAGAGGGAAGAACAGGTGCAATATGGGCATTTTCAGGACATTCTATTTTTCTGCATGACCTTGCAGTGACAGGTACAGGCCATTGTATATTTTGCCATAACATACAAAATTGTGCAGGACAGAGTATAAAGTATAATGTAAACTATAGTCCATGATTAGTAGCAATGCTTCAATATATGATCATTAAATGTAACAAATGTACCACACAAATGAAGGACGTTGTTAATGTGGGAAAGTGTGGGAACCCGTTATATTTTTTATGTAATCTAAAGCTTCTTTAAAAGTAAAAAAAAAAAATAATTTAAAAAAAAATAAATAAGGTTTTGACTAACCCACTAAATGATTGCTAAAGCAGTTCTATCTGTAAATATAGACCTCTAGATCTGATTCATCAAATCACTAAATGATTAAGGTGTAATATTTTCTAAGTAAATAATCAGGGACTTTCTAGTGTTTTTAGAGAAAAAGAATGGCTCTGAATCTTGCTAAAGAGAAGATCAAAGGTATGATAGTGGAGGAACCCAAACTCCAGTATGGATAGCTGTGGACCATGACTTGTACAGAAGAGAAGAGGCAAAATGAACTGTATTTTCTCAAGCTGAAATTGCTGTTCAATGTCATGCAGCAGTATGAGAGTGTAGCAGAAGAGATTGTCGACCTCCCTAGACCCTAAGAAAGCAACGGTAGCTTCAGCTTAACTGATGTATAAAAAGCAGAAGTAGTACAAACAAGTAGGAATAGAACAAAAGGCAATTGGGGCTGAAGGAACAAATTAGCCATAGGTGACTTATAGGAGGCTCTACGAAGGCCATGTACTGGCTGAACAAAATTGGGCTCTCTAGTTACTGAGAGTAACAGTTCAGTTAGCTGTCACTTCTGCCATGAACCTTTCCTTATGTCCAGATTATTGTCATCTCCCCTTGCACTGGATATTTTAAGTGGATGTCACAAGTACACATAATAAACCCCACCACAAGACACAGTTCTGTACAAGATGGAACTCTTCTTAGGGCTCTAGCTATATTGGAATCAGCTGTGAACCCCTTTCCATGCTTCCTATAGAGACTTGCACAAGTTTGACTCACTAATATATTTTGGCAAGTGCCACCCTTAAAAACTTAGGTTATACTGGACCTGTTGCATCAGGAAGAGAATAACACATGTAAACAAATTACAAAATCAGTAGTCAATCAATTTAAGCCTTGGTTTCATTGGCCAATAAAATGGGATTATAAAAACATTATAAAATAATAAATGCTTCATAAGATAATAGCAATGATTAAAGGAGATAACCTGTGTAAAAATCTTAGCACATTGTCAAATACCAAGTAGCCAATAAATGTTAGCTATTGTTATAAGTGAATAATTCATAAAAGAAGGAAAAAAAGAGCTGTAAGACATCATAATTTTTTTTATCTTAATTATTATGAGTATGCACTCAGGCCAAAAATTCCTGGGATCAAAAAGAAAAAAATTTAAAGAGAAAGGAAAAAAAAAAGAGAAAAGCAAAAGAAAACAAAAAAAATTTTTAAAGTGAAAAAAATTTCCTAGGATAAAATCCCAGCTCTGCCACTTATCAAATGCTCTCTCCTTGCCTCAATGTTCTCATTTTTAAGTGGATATAATTGTTTGGCTTATGTTAAATGATATATCTAAGGTATTTAATAAATAGCATATTGTAATCACAATAAATATTAGCTTATCAGAATAATTTCCTTTAGTGTTTTGCAAATGAGAAAACCACCATCCAAAGTAGCTGTGACTTTTCCAAGGTCACAGAGAAAGTTAGTGGCATTGTAGGCACTAGAACTCATATCTCCTGATTTCTACCCCAGTGCAAAAAAGTCAGGACATCTGCTAAGCTCCCAAGTGAAAAACTAGAATGAAAGTCTAGATCAAGCCTTCAAAACCTGGTCAATGACAAGGAAAAACCAACAGATGGCAGCACATCCACACACAAAGAGTTCATCTGTGTTGATTTCTGGTCTCAAATTTTTTTCCTGCTCAAAATCCTAACAGAAAATCTAAGCCAAATATCAATATCCTGGCCACACTATGGTATCCCCTTTTCCTGTGAAAGCTTCAATCATCCCTAACCATTAATTATTTTACCAACTCGGAACAGAATGCCTTGAAATCGTTTGCTCCTGAACTCCTTATTATTAATTAATTGTTGAAACAAAGATAATCTTTTAAGAACTTATGGGGCATCACTGCATCTAAGATTTTCCATAATAAATAATTCTTTTGTTTCTAAAATTTTTAAAAATTAACCTTATTTTCTTATAGGTAGTTCATGGAAGTAATAATATGATCCTCACCTCCATCTCACCACCACCCCCCTCAAAAAAAAAAAGAAAAGAAAGATTGAAATTAATATTGTGCAGTCTGAGAGCAAAAGTATAAGTGACTGAAAACTAACTGCAAACAAAAATATGCAAAGTCATTGTTGGGAGATATGTTTTGTTATACCACGCACAGGTATAGATTAAATTACTGCCTTATCTAAAGATAGAGCAGATCCATTAGAAGAGGAACTTGCCAGTAATGGAATAATGGAACACTAAAAGCTTAGGCAGCTCTTATCCAACTGCATTATATGGGGTAAGGAGCTCTAGACAGTTTAGCCAGATACCACTAAATAATCAGATTTTGGCCACATCACCCTCATTTCCATGCCCATCAAGCAAACTTAAAACTAGCATATGACAACCCCATCCCTACCCCATGCAAATCTTCCCCAAGGCAACAGACAGAATAAGGTCCATGTGAATTTCCCTGTCTATGGAAACTACATACTAATGATAAAATCAGAAACTGGCATTCTCTTTTAGGTATCATTCTCTTGCAAGCTTTTTTCCCTCAAGTCAGCTGCCAAACTCCAAGTAATTCTGAGCCCAAGATCCTGTACCTGAAAACCTAGGACTTGGAATTCTCCAAGATAAATATTTTTGTAAGCTCTTTTGGCCATCCCTCAGCTTCTTCTTAGGACACCTTTCAAACATCAATGCGTCCACTTTGCTGAATATTCAACTTACTCTTATATTCTTACATATATCTTCTGCAGATATAGATGGGAAATGGTCATCTACCATAAATATGCTATACTAGCACTTTTTCCAGTTCACAAGTGACTTGTGAATCCCCCATGCTCCTTCCTTCCATTTGGAAGGACAGTGAAAAGACCATTCGTTTCACTAATTTCACACAAAAGACTTGCCTTTCTGGGCAACTGTACGTAGATGATTGATTTATTCATGGTCACATAAAATAGTTAAAGACCACTCTCAAGATTATGGAAGACAACTCTTCTTTCACAAATAAGGAAAGGAAGATCTTGCACAAGCAAGGTGATTCATGGTCATGCACTCTTGGTGGCAGAGCTCCAGGCTGGCCACAGGATCACTGATGCCTTTCCGGAAGTGAACCTCAATAAAACTGATAACAAGGTTATATTGGGAGTAGAATTAACCCCAGTGTATGCTAGATGAATGTTCACAGACCTTCTGGGTTTCCAAATACAGATGTCAATCTACAGGGCATGAGTCCAAGGTTCTGTGAAAGTCCCTGGCACTCTCACATATAAATAGATGGAAATACTTGATACACTTAACTCACCTGCACTCTGACAATGTCTGACAGGCCATGATTAAAATAGCACTACTTTAACTTAAGGTTTTATCCATCGTTTGGAATGGAAATATACCTAGGATATACAACACTACAAGTAACTCTTCAAAGTAAAGGAATTCCTTTCTCTTTAAAGAACTATTAGCTAATTCATTGTTTTATTTGATCATACATTTAATCGGTGTCTCTTCCATGTCAGATACTGTGCTAAGAGTTGGTGACATGGAAATGAATAAGGCAGGATCACTGTCTTCAGAGATTTCACAGTCTGTCAGGGAAAGAGATTTCATAGATGTGATGCAGCATATGGTTTTGTAAAAATGTGCTGTTGTCATTGCAGGGTATTGGAGACTAAATTTGCTTCATATGGATGAGCTGAGGGGAATTAGGAAGGTTTCTTGGAGCAATACAAGGAAGGGTTTGATTTGAATATGTTAGAAGAAACACAAGGGCATTTCTTATCTATGGGAAATGGGGAAGAAGAAATATGAAGCAAATGGGAGAATAAAGAATCAGGACCTGGTTTGTTCAAAGGTGAACCTTGTCTATTGTGTTAGAGCCAAGGCTTGCTTGGGACATGAACTGAAAATATGTATAGACCTTTTACTATATCTCAGTCTAGAATGAATATAAACTTAATATAATGCATCAATTGCACTAGATTGTATAATTTAAATGACTAATGGGACCCCACAGGGTCCCATAAAAAATAATGATTTTATTATTAAAGGTAAATATAGGTAATAATGGTAAATTAATAATGTTAATGCAATATAGCAGGAAAATGAAAGCTCTGATAAACATCAGAGAGGTCTATGGCTTCCAGACACAGCTCTTGGGATATTTTCTTATTTGCATGAGATGGATTCTCATCTTCAAATCATAAGTCACCAAGACACATACAAGACATCTTGAGTTCAGGAGAGTCAAAGTCTTGTCTAAGGAGTGGTCTCATGACCCTATGGACATGTAGCCAAAATTAAGCTGCATGGCCAGGCTCAATAGCAGCACTGAGAAGACAGAAGAGAATCAAGCTGGCAAACATCAATCTGTATTTTATGAACAACACTGATAAACTGGTACAGATTGTCCACCTGATTATCTTAGAGCCTAGCAGAGGAAAATTTATCACTGGTTAGTTGATTTCATTCTGGTTTGGCCGGAGGGGAGAACTTTGACTCCAGGTGGCCTCATAAATAAGCGAAGGGTTGCAACAGATCAGCTGAGATAAACCTTGTATTTATACATATACCCTGTACTTCCTCAAACCAAGAGAGGACAATTAAAGATTAAAGGATTAAAACAAGGGTAGAGGATGGTGGGAAGATGGCATCAGATTAGGCAGGCAAGGCTCGGCTCTCTCGCAAACACAAGGGAGAAAGAGACAAAATATGTCTGAGGGACCTGCTCTGCCCTGGGGCTGGCATACGAGAACAGTGCTTCACAACTCACAGGAGGGTGAGGGAAAGAGAGACGAAGAACAAACTGTGAGTGACTAAACCTCCTGGCTGACAGGCAGGTCTCCCCTCCCCCAACCCCATGATATGAAGCTGGGGTAAAAAACCCTGGCTCAATGCAGCTGACTGAGAGAGGGAATAGATAGATATCTTCTTTCTGGTCAGCTGTTACAAAGGTAAAGGGAGAAGGAGTCGGGAGACTTTTCTTCAGAGAATTCAGCCAGGGAACTGAATGACAATGCAAAACACACAAACATACACATTACCAGTGTCTGAGAAGGAGAAGAAAATGAAAAGGGGCAGAAAGAATATTTAAGGAAGTAATGACCAAAAACTTCCCAACCCTTTTGAAAGACATAAATATCAACATCCAAGAAAGTTATATGCCCAGAGAAACTAAGAGCAACCAAAATAAATCCAAAAATAAATCCAAAAAAACCTACTGGGAGATACCTACTATTCAGAACAACAAATATCATACATAAAGAGAGGATTCTGAAAGCAGCAAGAGAAAAGCAAAGCATCACATACAGGGGAAACTCAATAAGATTAAGCGCTGACCTCTGATCAGAAACCATGGAGGAGAGGAGAAAGTGGTAGGATGTATTTAGGTAGTAAAAGAGAAAAACTGCCTTCCGAGAGTTCTGTATCCAGCAAAGCTGTCCTTAAAAAAAGAGGGTGAGTTCCAAGTCTTCACAGAAAGGCACTAATAGAATATGTTCCCAAAAGACCACAATTACAAAAGATACTAAAAGGAATGCTGCAGCCTGAAAGGAAAAAAACAAGGGCAAGAGACTTGGTAAAGAGTGTAAAAAGGAAGATTATTAGACAAGGGAAGGGTCAAAATGGATGAAGTAACGAAGGCCTTTACAGTAATAACAGTGAGTATTAATAGCTTGAACCCTCTGACCAAAAGACATAGACTAATAGAATGGATACAAAAATATGAAACATCTCTATGTTGTCTAAAAGAAATTCACCTCAGATATGACAAAACCAGGTTAAAAGTGAAAGCTTGGAAAAAGATATTTCATGCAAATAGTGACCAAAAAAGAGCTGGAATAGCAATACTAATATCAGACAAAATAGATTCTTTAAACAAATTGATTTTATTAATACATATTAATAAAGTATACAATTCATCCAAAATGTACAGTCAATGGTATTTGGTATAATCACATAGTTTTGCACTCATCACTTAAATGATTATTGGAGTATTTTCATTATTTCAATAACAATAAAAAACAGACAAACAAGTAGAAGAATTCCTTATGTTTCAATCTCTATATCCCCTACTGTACATATCTGGTGTTTCTGGCTATTCAATCCAAAGTGTATAATAAATCATTTTTAGTATAATCACAATGTTATACCTTCATCATCTCAAAATTTTTAGAACAATTTCACTACTCCAAAAAGAAAGACTCCACATTCCTTAGCATAACTTCCTCAGATCTACATAACCACTAATCTCATTTCATCTTTACAAATTGATTTATATTTACATTTCATATAAATAATCATACAATATGTACTACTCTGTGTCTGGTATCCTTCATTTAGTATAATGTTTTTTCCCCCTGATATTAACACTTTGTAGTATTAATTTATATTTGTTCAGCATCAAAGAAAAGCATTCTTATATATGCAATTTTACCCATATTCACATTTCACATAATATATTTATATTTCGCATAATATATTTAGTTCATAACAGTACAATCATACAGTATTTCACTTTTTGTGTCTGACTTGCTTCACTCTACATAATGTCCTTCAGGCTCATCCACGTAGTCATATGTTTCACAACTTCATTTCTTCTTACTGCTGCATAATATTCCACTGGGTGTATACGCCACAATTTGTTTACCCCTTCATCAGTTGAATGACACCTGGGTTGTTTCCAACTTTTGGCTGTCATGAATAATGCTGTTATGAACATTGGTGTGCAGATATCTATTCGTGTCACTGCTCTTAGTTTCTCTGGGCATATAACTAGCAATGGCATAGCCGGGTCCCATGGCAAGTCTATATTCAACTTCCTTAGGAACTAACAAACCATCCTCCACAATGACTGCATCATTTTACATTTCTACCAACAGTGAATAAGTTTTCCTATCTCTTCACATCCTCTCCAACATTTACAATTTTTTTTTTACTTTTAATAGCAGTCAGTCTAATAGGTAAGAAATGATAGCGCATTGTGATTTTGATTTACATTTCCCTAATCACTAGTGTTGTTGAACATTTTTTTCTGTTTCTTCACCATTTGTATTTTTTCTTTGGACAGTTGTCTTTTCAAATCTTTAGTTCATTTTTTAATTGGATATTTTGTCTTTTTATTGTTGACTTGTATGATCTCCTTATATATTGTGGATATTAAGCTTTTCAAGTATGTGATTGACAAATATTTTCTCCTATTGAGTCATCTGCCTTTTTACCCTGTTGACAAAGTCCTCTGAGATGCAAAAGTATTAAATTTTGAGGTGGTCCAACTTATCTATTTTTTCTTTTGCTGTTCATGCTTTGGGGGTAAGGTTTAAGAAACTACAACCTACCACTAAATCTTGAAGATATTTTCCTACATGTTCTTCCAGGAGTTTTATGGTTGTTGTTTTTATATTTAAGTCCTTGATCCAGTTTGAGTTAATTTTTGTATAAGATAGGGGTTTTCTTTATTTTTCTAATATGGTTATCCAGTTCTCCCAACACTATTTGTTGAATAGACTGTCTGGCCTACCTGGGTGGGCTTAACAGCCTTGTCAAAAATCACTTGACTGTAGATGTGGGGTCAATTTCTGAGTTATTTATTTGCCTCCATTGGTCAATCTGTCTGTACTTATGCCAGAACCTTGCTGTTTTTTCCACTGTAGATAAGTAATATGTTTTGGAAGTGAGAGTCCTCCAAGTTCATTCTTCTTTTTAAAGACATTTTTGGCTATATGGGTCCCTTTACCTTTCCACATAAATTTGACTATTGACTTTTCAATTTCTGCAAAAAAGGCTGTTGGGATATTTATTGGGATTACATTGAATCTGTAAATGAGTTTAGGTAGGACTGACATCTCAACAATATTCAGTCTCCCAACCTATGAACACAAAATGTCCTTAAATTTATTTGTCTTCTTCAGCTTCTTTTAGCAATGCTTTGTAGTTCTTAGAATAGTTCCTTTATGTACTGGGTTAAGTTTATTACTAAATACTTGATTGTTGTAGTCACTATTAGAAATGGAATTGTTTTTTGTTTCCTCCTCAGATTGCACATCAATGGTGGATTGAAACATTATTGATTTTTGTGTATTAACCTTGTATCCTGCTATTTTGCTGAACTTGTCTATTAATTCCAGTATCTTTGTTGTGGATTTTTCAGGCTTTTCTACATATAGGATCATGTCATCAATGAATAGTCAAAGTTTTACTTCTTACTTTCCTTTCTGGGTGCCTTTTATTTCTTTGTCTAACCTAGTTGTTCTAGCTAGAACTTCTAGGACAAAACTGAATGATAATGGTGATGGTGGACATCTTTGTCTTGTTCCTGATCTCAGCAGGAAAGCTTTCGGTCTTTCACCATTGAGTACAGTACTAGTTCTAGGTTTCATGTCACTATTTGCCAATGACATGATCTTATAAATATCTCAACAGCCATCTTTCTGTTTCCTAGTATGGCTTGTAATTTTTTCCTAATGTTTATACACCTGATATGTTTGTAAATTTACTCTAATGGCTAGTTTCTCTCTTGCCTATTGTTATTATTTTTTCACAGCTCTTCTTTGATATTTGGTTCAATTTATCCTGTTTTATAAATTGCCCAGCTTAAGGTATCCAAGTCATGCCAGGGACTCACTAATGGGGCACAGACTTTCTCCCTAGGGTGGGGTCAAGTGAGCTCTAAAAGCAGTTTTTGTCCATGTAATTCCCAGATGGGCCAGAAGATGGTGCTTGGTGGCACACCTATCCACTGAGGTGTATCTCTTTAGGTTCTGTTTTGTGTATCTCTCTCAGTTTTCTTTGTGTTCATCTGGCCTGAGCCAAAATTCAAAATGGGCTTGGATGGCTGAATTCACTGAAGAAAAGCCCCCTGACTCCCCTCCCTTTTCCCTGTAACACCTGACACAGGGGAGGATATCTGCACTGCTTTAAGTCACCTGAAATGGACCAGGGGTTTTAACCCCACTGAATATCTCGGGAGTGGGAGGAGGGAAACAACAAACAATGTTCCCAAGCAAACTGGCTTCTTTATCTCTCTGCTCCTCACACTCTCCTGGTAGTTGTGAAACACCGACCTGCTCTGCTGGCCCCCAAAGCAGGTTCTCTGGGCAGCTTTTGGCTCTTTCTCCTTTGGTTTTGTGAGAGATCTGAGCTTTATCTGCCTAATCTGACACCATCTTCCCACAATCCAAAAATAGACTTTAAATGCAAAACTGTTACAAGGAATGAAGGGTTTTTAAAATATTAATAAAAGGGGCATTTGAGCAAGAAGAAATAGCTATACTAAATATTTATGTACCTAACCTCAGTGCTCCTAGATACATGAGGTATGCACTGGCAAAGTTTATGAGAGAAATAGATGTCTGTACAATAATTGTTGGAGACTTCAATACACCATTCTCAGAATTGGATAGAATATCTGGGCAGAGGCTAAAGAAACAGAGAGCTTGAATAAAGATAACAGAACCTGACCCAACAGACAGCTACAGAGCATTGTATCCAAAAACAGCAGGTTATATATGCTTTTCAAGTGCTCATGTATCCTTCTCCAAGTTAGACCATATATTGGGTGACAAGACTAGCCTCAATAAATTTTAAAAGATTGAAATTATACAAAGCACTTTCTTTGATCATAACAGAATGAAGTTGAAAATCAATAATGGATAAAAAAGGGAAAATTCATAAATATATAGAGATTAAACAACACATTCTTAACTAACCCATGGCTCAAAGAAGAAATTGCAAGATAATTCAGCAAATATCTTGAGGTGAATAAAAATGAGAGCACAACATATCAAAACCTATGGGACAGGGAAGCGGCTGTGGCTCAATCAGATGAGCTCCCATCTACCATATTGGAGGCCCTCAGTTCATGTCCCAGGGCCTCCTTGTGAAGGCAATCTGGCTCACAGATGCCACAGAACACGGCCCAGGCTGCAGATGCTGTGGAGCACCGCCTGGCCCGCAGACACCACGGGGAGCCAACTCAGCAAGGCGATGCAGGAGACAAGCAAGAACACAGAAGAGCCCACAGTGAATGGACACAGAAAGCAGACAGCGAACAAGTCACAAGGTGTGAGAAGAAATAAAATAAATAAATACTGACACAGAAGAACGTAGAGCAAATGGACACAGAGAACAGATAGCACGCAAAAAGTCACAAGGAGGGGATTAAAAAAAAACCTATGGGACAGTACAAAGGCAGAGCTGAGAGGGGAATTCATAGTTTTCAATGCTTTTATTAAAATAGAAGAAAGAGCTAAAATGGAAGATATAATGGCACATCTGTAGGGACTATAAAAAGAACAGCAAACCAATCCCAGAACCAAGCCAAAGGAAAGAAATAGTAAAGATCAGAGGTGGTGGGCGGTTAAGCAGTTCCTAAGGAAGTTGAATATAAATTTGCCAGGGACCCAGCCAAACCATTGCAAGGTATACACCCAGAAGAACTGAGTGTAGTGACACCAACAGATGTTGCACAACAATGTTCATAGCAGTGTTATATATGATGGCCAAAAGTTGGAAACAACCCAGTTGTCCATCAACTGAAGAATGGATAAAAAAAATGTGGTATATACACTTGATGGAATGTTATGCAGCAGTAAGAAGAAATAAAGTCATGAAAACATATGATAACATGGATCAACCTGGAGGACATTATGTTGAGTGAAGCAAGCCGGACACAAAAGACAAATACTGTATGCTCGTGCTATTATGAACTAAATATATTATGGGGAATATGAATATGGGTAAAATTGCATTTATAAGACCATTTATCTTTGATGCTGAACAAATGTAGGTTAATACTACAAAATGTTAATATCAGGGAGAAAAAATTATGCTAAGTGAAGGAGACCAGACACAGAGTACTGCATATTGTATGATCCCATTTATATGAAATGTAAATATAAATCAATTTATAAAGATGAAATTAGATTAATGGTTATGTAGGGCTGGGGAAGGAATGCTAAGGGGTGTGGAACCTTTCTTTTTGAAGTAATGACATTGTTCTAAAATTTGTCGTGGTGATGAATGTACAACATTGTGATTATCCTAAAAGCCATTGATTATACACTTTGGATAGATCATATGATGTATGACTAGATCTCAATAAACTGCTTAATAAATAAACAAGTAATCGTGCAAGAATAGCCAGAAATAGCAGCTATGTATAGCAGGGCAAGCATAGAGAGATTGAGGAGTGAAGCATTTTCTTGTGAGTTTTTTTTTTTTATTGTTATTAGTTATTGAAATAATGAAAATGCTCTAATGATGATTGAGGTGATGAAAGCACAACTATGTGATTATACCAAATACTATCACTTGTACACTTTGGATGAATTGTATGCTTTATTAATATACATCAATAAAATTAATTTGTTTAAGAAAATAAAAGACAAGGGGTGGGAATGGGGATGCGAGAGGGGCTATTCTAGATTAAAGGAAGTAATGATACCCAGGTGAGCTAACAGGGAAGTGAAGATAGTCAACCACCACACCAGGGAACTGAGAGTGCCTACAACTGCAAGCAGGAGAATCACATCCATCATCCATGTGTAATCTAAGCCCCGTCTCGATATAGAGGTAGAGTGGACATCACCATCCCAGGGTCCACAAGGTGGAGGAATAAAATATGGATTAGAGTGGACTTACTGATATTCTAATGTAGAACTATTGTGACTAGTAATGGAAGAAATTGTATCACTGATGTGGAGAAAGTGGCCATGGTAGTTACTAAGGGCAGGGAGAGGGAAGAAGAGATGTGATGTGGAGGCATTTTTGGGACTTGGAGTTGTCCTAAATAATATTGCAGGAACAGATGCTGAACATTATATACCCTGACGTAACCCACTGAATGGACTGGGGGAGAGTGTAAACTGCAATGCAAACTATAATGCAAAACTATAATCCATGTGGTGCAGCAGTGCTCCAAAATGTATTCACCAAATGTATTCACCAAAATTTACTCACCAAATGAACGTGCCTCATAGATGAAAGAGGTTGTTGATATGGGAGGAGTGAGGTGGGGGTATATGGGAACCTCATATTTGTTAATGTAACATTTTTTGTGATCTATGTATCTTCAAAAAATACAATTAAGAAATACGATGGGGTGGGGGTGGGGATTGGGGTATATGGGAACCTCTTATGTTTTTTAATGTAACGCTTTGTGTAATCTATTAACTTTAAGAAAGATAATTAAAAAACAAAATAAAATAAAATAAAATAAAGGAGGTAAAGAGATTTGGCAACCAAAACAGAAGAAGATGGCCTTTTATTGATTATGGGGTTAGGAGAAATGCTATAAAAGTTATTTTGGGATAGTAGGAAACTGAAATGTATTATATGATAACGTTGAATAAATGTTAAATTCTTGTGTGCTTTAAAAAAACATTAACAATCAAAATGTCTTGGGACTCCATTCCCTTATCTCACTTTCACCTTCCTCACATTAAAATTTTTCCTCTTCAACCCTTGCTAGGGCTCAAGGAAAATGCCTGAAGTCTTCTTGACCAAGGGCTGCAACAGAGGCTGTACCAGCTCTTCTTTCTGGGACCAGACTTAGTTGTGACAATCACTCATATACCCAATTGATGACTGACCACTCCCATCACTGCAGCAAGTGAGACATCTCCCCGGCCTCAACAAACTTGCTACTCTTGGGCTCAGACACTGCTCTCTCCCTGCCACAAATGAAAACTTTTCCTCTGATACATCAAAGCTGGACACATTGAACATTGGCTGTGAATGCAAGGTTGGCTAAGTAGGAGAAAAAGTCCTTTCTACCCAAATTGCAGAAATTCACATTGTGAATGGTGCTGGTGATGGAAATGGAAAGCACTTTGAGTCAAGGTGAGATTATATATTAGACAGTACAAGAAAGCACAGGTCAATGAGACTTCCAGGAAAATGATGGATTAGAGAGACACAGGACTCATTTCCCTCCCAGAAAAATGTCTAGAAGACAGGCAGAAATGGCTTGGGGAGAATGTTCTAGCATTTAAGTCACCAAGGGAATGAATAGACTACTCTGAAGAAAAAGGGACATAAGAAGAGAATCTTAACAGAAAAACTGTGGGTAGAAGCTACAGCTACAGCTGCCAGCACCCTATCCCCTATCCTCTTAGCAGACAGCTTTGAATTCTCTGGCTTTTTGCCAGTGGCTATGGATAGAGAAGCCTGCAGGGATTCACCTTCCCAGGAAATGAGAGGGGGGGGGGGATGAAGCCTAAAGCTGATTCAGCTTTTGGCCAATACATTTGGTCTGCTGTGTCCCACAAGCACTTCCAGGTCAGGATGGGCCACATTATTGTTTGTCTTGGGAGCCAACATGGAACTAAAGAGATATGACCTTCTCAATCACCCTCTCTACTTCTTGGCACTGGTTGTTGAGGATGCAGGGGAGAGTGTAATTATTTCCTGCAGCAAACTAGGCTGTGAAACCCTGATGGAAGTTCAAGGAAGACCTTGAGTGCAGATGGTTGAAGACAACTGTCATCATCAAGTCTGGCTGAGGAGCCTTGTAAGTCACATAGTACCTACAGGAATTTGTTGAATATGTAGGAAGATGAAAGTGACTGTGACATTCAGAACATAGACTGCTGTAACACACAATGAGACATTTAATCATGAGCTGTGCTAGGTTAGACATGCTTATGATTGGTGAGGAAGATAGATTCATGAGTTATGATTCATTGTTAATTCGGCATCAAGGCTAGAAACAGGGGAATATATATACAGGGAGAAAACTAATAAAGGGAGCTTCTTCTTTGAGCATACAACTGCAGGGTATGTGTGTTCTTTCTTCATGTGTCTGAGTCTTGCTGGACAAGACTCTTCCCACCTTTGAACCCCAACAAGTGGCATCCAAACAGGGACCACACAGCAATGAGGACAAGGAGGGACACTGACTGGTCATACATTTTTGGTAAGGGAAGCAGGACAATTCACATCCATGACTCATTGTAATTATGAGAGCACAGTTATCTAAGGAACAGTAAAAATGTGTTAAGGTTTTGCAGCAGCTACTCAAAGCTGCTGGAGCTAAGATAGCACAGGAACAACTTGTGTCTTTTTTCCAGTGTCTTTTTTATTATTGTCCTTGTTTTCCCAATGATGGGAGCCTGGATTTGTGAGACTGGAAAAAGATGGGTGAGAAATTGAACTATCATCATGAAGCAGGAGGACAGATTACTGTTGAGCATTTACACCTCTGGGGCTTAATTAAGTCTGTCCTTGAATCAGGACAATTAGACTCCAACCCTGAACTCTATGAGCCTTCTTTAGTGCCGTCAGCCCCTGAGACCTCTGCTAAAGAAGCACTTCCCAAAACTTATGTACTTGAGCAAGATGTCTCCAAGTATGATCATAATTTTGTTCCCCAAATTCAAAAGTGTATAAAAGAAACCTTAAAGTAGGGGGATATATCAGCCAGTTTGTATCCTGTGATATTAAATCCTCAACAACACCCTGCCCATGAGCCCCTCCCTTATAATGTATTTAAAGAATTAAAAAGGAGTTTGAAAGACCACAGAATGCACTCCCCCTATACAGAGGGACGCCTCAGAGCCTTGGCAAATGTTCATGTTATGATACCAGTATTTGGAAAATGTTAGTCCACACTCTCACTACACCAGCTCAGTACAGCATTTGGTTAACTGAATATCACAATCGAGCTGAACAACAGTACAATCATAATCCTAATTACCAGATTCCTGTTACTCTTGAAGTTCTACTTGGTACAAGCCAATTTGGCATTCCTCAGGCTCAGGCTCAAGCAGATCAGAGGTTGTTTACTTAATGTTCTGAAATCACTCAGAAAGCATGGAAAGCTGTGCCAGAAGGTAAATGCCCTCAGAAATCCTTTGCCTGCATTAGATAGGGTACCCATGAATCTTATATAAATTTTATAAATTGGCTTAAGAAGGCCATTGATTGACAGATAGACAATACTCAGGCTGCTGAGACATTACATATACAGCTAGCTTACAAGAATGCTAATGCTGATTGTCAACAGGTTCTGTTACCTTTCAAATCCACCACAGTTGCCATAAGAGATTATCTGAAGGCTTGTCAAAATGTGGGTACTGGGAAACGGACTTTGGCCCAGTGGTTAGGGCGTCCGTCTACCATATGGGAGGTCCGCGGTTCAAACCCCGGGCCTCCTTGACCCGTGTGGAGCTGGCCATGCGCAGTGTGCTGATGCGCGCAAGGAGTGCCGTGCCACGCAAGGGTGTCCCCCACGTGGGGGAGCCCCACGCGCAAGGAGTGCACCCGTGAGGAAAGCCGCCCAGCGTGAAAAGAAAGTGCAGCCTGCCCAGGAATGGCGCCGCCCACACTTCCCGTACAGCTGACGACAACAGAAGCGGACAAAGAATCAATACGCAGCAAATAGACACCAAGAACAGACAACCAGACAACCAGGGGAGGGGGGGGAATTAAATAAATAAATAAATCTTAAAAAAAAAAAAAATGTGGGTACTGAGGTCCATAAAGCAAAAGTTCTTGCTGCTCTTATTAATGCCAATGTCATTTGATGTAAATGTAGAAAAAGGGGACATGTTTGGAGGAATTGTGTTGTTAAAATTTCTTCTTCCTCTGGTTGCTTTCCCAAAGTCTGTCCCAAATGTAAGAAGGGAAAGCATTGGGCTAACCAATGCAAATGCCAATTTAACAGTCAAGGGCGACCCCTACCAGGAAAGGCCCAGAGGAGCAGGGGTTCCGGTGTTTGGGGAAATGCCCAATGTTCAATCTCTGACCTTAAAGCAAGTACCCAAGGAAGTGCTGGACTTGACCTTTGCTCCACCTAAGAAATAATTTTAAAAGGACAAAATAAGATTGAGTTGATTCCTACAGGTGTCTGAGGCCCTCTACCCAGAAATACCTTTGGTCTTTCGTAGGATGATCCAGTGCTACTCTTAATGGGCTCATTGATCACCCTGGTGTTATTGATAATGATTATTCAGGAGAGATAAAATCATGCTTAGTTCCAAAGTATTTCAAATTGTTCCAAAGGGGCAGCATATCACACAACTTTTGCTACTTACCATGCCTCCTATCAAATCAGACTCTAAATATGCTAACAATATCCATAAATGGAATAATTTCCTGGGTTAGTTGTCATGGGAGCTGATGTATCAGTTACTTCAGAGTCCTTTTGGCTGTCTGCCTGGCCTAAAGAATCCTGCTCCTTTTCTTTGCAAGAAATCGTAGGTTAAGCAGCTACGCAGCATGGTTCTATGCTGTTATAGGTAACTGACCCAGAGGGACAGCAAGGACATTTTCAAACTTTTGTCGTACCCTATCCCTATTAATTTTGGGGGAAGAGACTTACTATCCCAATGGAATGCCGAAATCACCATTCCACATTTTCAATAATGGTCACTGAGTGTTTAATTCCTTTACCTCTTACATGGATCTCTAACAAACCTATATGGGTTGATCAGTGGCCTTTATCAGAGGAGAAACATTATCATGCACATGAACTGGTGAAAGAACAATTAGCCCTTGTTTGTCTAGAGGTGTCCCACAGTCCCTGGAACACTCTTATTTTTGTTATTCCAAAGAAGTCTGGAAAATGGAGACTTATTCATGATCTTAGACAAATTAACAAAATTATTCAACCCATGGGAGACTTACTACCAGGTCTCCCTAACACAGCCTTGAGCTGTGAAAATTGGCCTCTAATTATTGCTGACTTGAAAGATTGTTTCTTTACTATTCCCTTAGCTGTGCAAGATCACCCTCAGTTTGCTTTTTCCTTGCCAGCTATTAACAGTGCTTCCCCCATGCACATGCAAAGATCTCAATGGACTGTGCTTCCTCAAGGTATGGTCAGTAGTACTGCCATTTGTCAGTACCTACTTCATCAAATTTTTTAGCCTGTTCATGAAAAATATCCAGAAGCTATTCTCTATCATTATATGGATGATATTTTACTTGCGACTGATAGCAGAAAAGAGCTTATAAGCCCTTCTACATGAAGTATTTCACGTTATCCAAGTTAATTGTTTACTTATTGCTCAAGAAAAAATTCAGAGATTTGAACCATGTCAGTGTTTAAGCTATATTTTAGCAAACAGAAAAGTGCTGCCATCAGACTTTAACTTAACTTTCCTTCTGAACTTACTTTAAATGATTTACAACAACTTTTTGAAGTCATAAACTGGATAAGACCCATATTAGGTATTCTGACTTATCAACTGCAACATCTGTTTAACACCCTTAAAGGAGACACAAATCTGACTTCCAAACATATGCTAACTGCTGAGCCAAGACTGAATTGGACTTAGTGTCAAAAGCCATCTCACGAAGGTATTTACATTGTCTTAACCCTGATTTCCCAATACATTTTTTTCTTTTTTTAATTTTATTTTTAATTAACTTTCTTCAAAGCTGATGGATCACACAAAATGTTAAATTAAAAACCATAGGAGATTCCCATAAACCCCAATCTCCAACCCCCATTGCCATCAATTTCTAATTGTATATTTTTGAAGATATATAGATCATAAAAATGTTATATTACAAAATATAAGAGGTTCCCATAATCTCTCCCACCCCCACCCCATTCCTCCCACATCAACAACCTCTTTCATCATTGTGGCACATTCATTGCATCTGGTGAATACATTTTGGAGCACTGTTGCACCACATGGATTATAGTTTACATTGTAGTTTACACTCTCCCCCAGTCCATTCAGTGGGTTATGGAAGGATATATAATGTCCAGCCTCTGTCCCTGCAATATTATTTAAGACAACTCCAAGTCCTGAAAATGCCCCCACATCACATTTCTTCTTCTCTCTCCCTGCCCTTAGCAACTACCATGGCCGCTTTCTCCATATCAATGGTACAATTTCTTCCATTAGTAGTCATACTAGCTCTATAGTAGAATATCAGTAAGCCCATTCTAATCCATATTTTATTCCTCCATCCTGTGGGCCCTGGGATGGTGATGTCCACTCCACCTCTAGATCAAGAGGTGGATTAGATCCCACTTGGATGATGGATGCAATTCTCCTGCATGCAGTTGTAGGCACTCTCAGGGCCCTGGTATGGTGGTTGACCATCTTCATCTTCCTGTTAGCTGACCTGGGTAAGTCCAAAGAACTAGAGAGTAGGTTTGCAACTCTGCTGAGGCTCAGGGCCCAACTGGCACATAGACAGTCCAGAGATTCAAGTCTCCTGAGTATACACCAATCCCAGCACCAACCACAGGTTCAGTAAAAGTGACAGAAGAGGCATGTGTGGAAAGGTCACATCTGAGTCCAACTCCATCACACTCAGGAACACAAATTCCAAAGTAGGGCCCACTGACATGGAACTGAACTCTGGAGCCATCTACCATGATCATAGAACCTGTGTGTCTTTGTAGCCCTCAGGAGAACCAGTACCTGGGGTTGTATCTACTTTGGCTATCTCTGGAATCCTGCTGAGGTGTGCATTAGTGTGACCCCTCTGATGACCTCCTGACTCTTTTGATGACACTTAGCCATATAAACTCATTTGCCTTTGCCATTTCCCCCTTTTATTCAAGGTCAAAAAGCAGTTTTTAACACATGATCCTACATCTAGGCTGAGATATTCTGGTGGTCTGAGTTGACACTTTTATTCAAGGTCTTTCTAGTTGCATCACCAGTTAGTGTTTGGTATTAATCCCACAGTGCCAAAGATATTCATCCCTGAGAGTCATGTCCCATGCTGGGGGGGAGGTAATGCATTTATATGCTGAGTTTGGCTTAGAGAGTGGTGACATTTGAGCAATATGGAGGCTATCAGGAGGTAACTCTCAGGCACCCTGCAGCTCTAGACCTAGTTCATATTTCAGGCACAAAGGCTCATAAGCATAGTCATCAGTATCAAGGGCTCATCGTTGGACCATCCTTCTTTGTTGGCCTTTGTCATTGCTCTTGGGGGATTATTGCTGTTCCATTGGAGAATGTGACAGAGCTCCCCTGGCTAGTAACTCAGCACTCCCTCAGTTGTTGTTTGTAACTGTAACTTCTATGAGAGTACCTAGCATATATCTCAACATTTTTATGTGCCATTTATACAAGCCCTGGAGAACTCCCTCCCAACCATGTGCACCCATCAATAACACCCCACACCAGCATTCCTCCCCTGCCATAGTTGAACCTCTCTGTGGTCCAAAACTTCTTCAAAAATGAAGCCAAATATATTGCCAAATTCAATTAATAGGAAAATAAAATAGTGGTGATAGGTTTAAAGATTAGAAATAGAATACATACCAATTTAGAAAAACTAAAATAAAGTAAAAATAAATTGGGGTATTAAAAAATGAAAAATATTATAAAACTCTGTTTTTGACCTTTTACCTTTTATCACTGTAATAGGTGTTGCCTTGTATGTGCAGTGGCAAGGCAACTTCTTTCATTACTTCCTCAGTGTCTACTTCCTTTTATTTTTTCTAATTGTCAGGTATGTTGTTGAAACTGTCATGTTGGGAAAACTCTTTAGAAAATATAATAAGGGAGGATTATTTGTTTAAGGTTCTTAAGGGGGTTATCTGGCACAGGGGCAGGCTTCTAGCTAGTGTGTGAGTGCTCATTTTGTCATAATGTGTTATGTCATTGGGAGAAGACCCATACAATGTATGTGAAGGTGTACCCACATCCTGGAGAGGCCTGATGCTCTCAATCAGAAGGTATTGTGTCTCTTGAGATAATTTGTGGCTCCCAATGAGTTACTGGCAGTCTAATATGTCAAGCCCTTAGCATTGTTGCAAGTATCTATGAATTTGGTCCTTTGAGGAGTGAAGATTGATTGTCAACTGTGGGCCCTGAGGGAAGGGGGAGAGAGGTATAGAATAGATGGAAGCAGGGTAACTAGAGGGCAGTGGAAGTGTTCCACAAGATCATGCAATGATGGATACAAGACATGTTAAATTATACCAAAAATGTATAAAAATCTATAGGCTAAAATGTAAACCATAATGTAAAAGATAAGGTAACTAAAAATTTAGAAAATTTTACAGTTGCTGAGACTAGCTCAATAATAGGTTGGCTCAAATGAAAGGCAACACAGAACTTATGAAATAAAAGGACAGAAAGAGAGATACAAGAGAGGAAATAAAGATGGGATCAGGGGATTCACAGCTTCTGAAACTGAGAACCTTGACCCTAGTTTCCACATTGCATTTATTCAGAACTAACAAACAGCTGCAACATCTATAATAGGTAACTGCAACATCTATAATAGGGAACAGGTGCAACATCTACTATTAAGTAACCTGTCATACCAAGTTCAAATGCAATTTAAACTATTTTCCCACATTTCCCCCTTTTAGTTTTTGCTAAATAATGAATACACCTCAGGTGGTTTCTTGTTGCATTAATGCCCGGAGGGTTTGTAGCATGTATCTGAGGACTACACACAAAACAGACAGGAAAAATAATTAATATACTTCCTAGAAGACCCCCTCCCCAACCCTTAATCTCCAATAAATGTTCTGCTAGATAAAATGCTTTTCTAGTATTTTGAAACATCTTGCTCATGGCTAGGAAGCACTGAAGCATCAGCTGATACCAGAGTCTTGATTAAAAATAACAAGTGCAGGTCATCCTTTCCCAGGGTGGAACTTCAACTGGCCTAACCAGAGACTGCCCTTGTATTGAGCTCATAATCAATGAACTTGATACTATAGATGCCACCTTTCAAACACTGTGTCAATTCCTGAGAAAGTGGCCAGCGTTCCCAAGAAGGACCACAATACTCCCCAGAATGTACCCTATATGTTCTTATTAAAACATGCCCAATGTGCCCACTCTTCTAGTTCTCATCACTGCTCCTGAAATTTGAAATGAAAAATGCTGACCCATAAGGCATTGGTTGACTGATTAACAAAGCTTTCTGCATGATATTTTCACTTTTAGGTTGGAACAATACTTATTAAATTTTTTTCTCAATATATTCAATCCCAGGATTGTTCAAACTTAAAACAAGAGATTTACATATACATTCAACAAGGTACATTTATATATCACTTACAATTCATCAAATCATTTATTTAAGTATATAATATGTTACATTATTAAAGTTCTGATTATTATTCAAGCATTTTATACATAATCCATAACTGTTGTATATTATACAACAACAAACAGTAAGACTTCCAACTAGCAGACATTTAATAAATAAACTTTTATTTCTCATGGGCTTAAGATTCCCAACCAGCAAGGATATATAGGCCAGTACTCAATCAAAAAATGACCTCATTTTCCCCAATTTGTATCATTTGAGGCATAGGCAATGATAAATTATCGTTATTCCCCCATTTTGGGCTGTGGGACAACTGGAAGTTTATTTCATAATTTCAATGCCTTTGTTAGTCCTGCTCTTAGCATCTTCACTGGACCTGAGGCCACAATTCAGTGTTGAATTTAATTTTAGTCCATTGCTGTGAGGACTCATTTTCCGTGCAGAAAATAATAGCTGGCCTGTTACAAGAGTCCCAATGCCCACAGCAGTGAAATCACACCTTGCCCCTTCCAAGAACAGGAGGGGGCTGATGTCATAGTCATTGAAGTGAACATTAAGGGACTCATGGGTGATATCCACAAGCTGTTGGTGAATAACAGGCAGCCAGAACAGCTGGGCTAGGCACCACAAGGTCTGGTACTCATGATGTTCGCCTTTCCAGTGGAGCCACTCTGCTTCTCCTTGGGTCTCAATTATATGGCTCTGGATCTTCATGAAGGCATCTGCCTCACGAGAGGGATGTTACAGGAGTTGGCAGGGACATGACAAACAGTTACCTGTCACTGCCGGCAGGCATCCCAGATGTTCTTCCACAGATCTCTCTCTCATAGAGGGTGGTTCACAACAGTCCATTGTTTCTGTTTTGCTTTTAATATTTGCTATCCACCCCTGCATAGGGATGGCAGTCTTCAGAGTGGCCAGACACTATTGGGTTAAGCCTCTCACTTTCGGCAGGGCTTCCTATACCGCACACAATTGCTTTTTTATATTGTACTTTTTGCCCCCTCTCACAATTGTGACTAAAACCCAAGGAGTACTTGATTAGAATGGTGCCTTTGCTATAAACCCTACCCAGAGCCAATGTTAGTAATGACCACATCCAATTCACAGCCTAACTCAATGTTCTCCTCCCCTCTTTTTTATTTTATTTTGTTTTTTAAAGGAGGACCTGCTGGAGGTCCTACTACTCCCTTGAAGGACCTTTCCCAGTTAACACATCTAAATGAGGGATGAATGATTTTTAGTATTCCAACAATATTACAAACTCCATTAACATGAAAAACATTGTAATTTATCAATTACAGCAAAAAAGTATACTTTTGTCTTACCCAATCAAACAACATTTAAGAATTTAATGGAGCAGCAGGGACTTTGTAGTCTGTCCCAATTGTTTGCCTATTTTAGGCTCTTAAGATACTATTGTCTCTGATGTTACTCTTAATTTTGGAAAAAAAAAGGATTACTGGTTAACATAATGTCATCAGTAGGGTTTCAGCCACAGATTTCTTCTTTGCAGCCAGATTCTTTGCCACCAGGCCAGGGAAGATGGTTGGACTATGAACACAGCCTTGGGGAAGCACTGCGGAAGTTCATTGTTGACTTTTCTACAGGTAGGAAAATGTGGGCCGGTTTTCAGGCTCTGATTTGGAGAAAGCAGGTTTGAACATTATGTTCCTTTAAAAGTGATGACATTTCTTTTTAGAAAACCAAGGAAATGATAAGTTTAAAATACCAGAAGCTATTTTTTTTTTTAAAGATTTATTTTATTTATTTAATTTCCCCCCCTCCCCTGGTTGTCTGTTCTTGGTGTCTATTTGCTGCGTCTTGTTTCTTTGTCCGCTTCTGTTGTCGTCAGCGGCACGGGAAGTGTGGGCGGTGCCATTCCTGGGCAGGCTGCTCTTTCTTTTCACGCTGGGCGGCTTTTCCTCATGGGCGCACTCCTTGCGCGTGGGGCTCCCCCACGCGGGGGACACCCTTGCGTGGCACGGCACTCCTTGCGCGCATCAGCGCTGCACATGGCCAGCTCCACACGGGTCAAGGAGGCCCGGGGTTTGAACCGCGGACCTCCCATATGGTAGATGGACACCCTAACCACTGGGCCAAAGTCCGTTTCCCACCAGAAGCTATTTTGATAAAACAAACTTTCTTTGTATATTGATTATAAAGAGAAAAACTATTAACTGCTACTAAAACAGACTAATGACTTGAGAAACTTTGTCACAAAGACAGAAAAAGAAGAAAATTTTAACTTTGCATACTAAAATGATTTTGGAAACTTTTCCAATCAAACTTTTATAACATACAATTACCCTTAACACGAAACAAACCTGTTAAAATAATAATTCAATTTGGTTAAATGCCACTAAGAACAGTCTTTTAGAAATAAGTTGGCAGGGGAGACTAGTTGCCAACATGTTTTCCTGTTATAAAATTACTTTTTGTTTATCAATTCAGGTTTTGTTTAATAATGACTTCTTGGAATTAGCCATTTTGACACTTTAATTCAAACAATGTTTCCACAAACTTCTTACAATTATTTATAACCAGGCTATAATTATATTTTAAGACAAATTTCACCTTCACAGAACACATTCCCTTACTTAAAGTTACCACAATACCTTCTAAAACTTGCCACATGTATTCAGGTTCCATCCTACATATGTTCATTCTGATTTTATGAAAATCAACCATCTTATTTTAGGACAAAACACACTTTTTTGAACAAACTTATTAAATTTCAGTCAGCACTTCCACAAACATTTTAATTTTAGGCAAGACCTATACTATATGAAGAGACTTACAATTTTTTATTATTGTAGAGATTGTATTAACATTTAAACTTATGTATTAATATAAGCTCTTATTTAATTTTTGGTCATTTGAATAGAGCTCTTTCAGAAATTTTTATTTATTAACTTATATTACCATCTGGAGGTATCAAAATATACACTGACATTGAACAAATAGAAAAACACATAACAATTACATCACACCAACAGAAACATAAAGTTTACAATTTGACTTATAATTCTTTTTTTTTTTTTTTTTTGGTATAGTCGTTTTTAAGCTCCCCATGATTTTTCATCTTAGATTTTACTGCTTTTAAGATTTCTTCTGGAATCCATGTTGTGTGCTTCTGAAGAATGAACTGTCTTCACACTGGGTCCCCCAGCTGATCCAATCTAGGTATAAGCTTCCAGTCATGAAAATATGTGGATTATGAACACAGGACTGAATATGGAAAGAGAAATTGTTAGAAGTGTAAAATGATAAGGAATAATTATTGAAATGTTGATAATGGCTTTTCCATATGCAAATGGACCCTAAACTGAAGGAAACTTTCCATAGTGTTACTTAAGCTGGCTTGTTATACCTAATATTGGAAAAGGTGGGACCATCCCCATCCCATGCCAGATAATGGGGTGCTTTGCCTAATTGTAATAACAGTATTAAAATTATGTTTATTCACCTTCCTTCTCATTGCTTCATGAATAGAACAGGTCTTATCCATACTGCAATTCTGACCTGCATACCCCTTAGAGGACCAGACAGTTACAATTCCATAGGAACCATTAATTAGCAGTACATTACTAGACCCTTGACAATTTTCCCAATGAAGGGGCTCACTTTGTAGGTTCTCTTAAGAATGATATCTACATATGAGTTTGTGTGAAGAATTAAGGCCTGTATTATTTTAATGTTCAATTTAAAACTCAGTCCCTGATATAAGATGTAATTGAACTCTTGAAACATTCCTATGTTTAGGGGTGACTGACAACCATGCTTGATATGTTAACTTTAGACACCCATCAGCAGGGCCAACACATAAAGGTAGCATGGTGAATCCTAGGGTCCTATTAAAATTAGTGCCCTCCTCTTGTAGATGTAATGACAAGAAGGAATCTTCTGGCCCAGGGACCCAGGAAGAATCACTAAAATAAATCAGAGGAGGGGTTTCCATCCAAGATACAGGATGAAGTAAAGGGGGATTAGGAACATATGCCCAATAAATATAATTAGTTTCAGCAGTTGCTACAGGCAAAGCATTTAGTATTGCTATTATTATGGCTAACACAGCTCCCAGCAAGTTGGGAGCATTAAGTGGCAACTCCTCCTTTTCCAACCATTGTTTGGCTTCTTGACTCAGATCTTTAATTTTCCCCAAAGTGGAAGAGGAAGCTGCTCTAGTCTTTGGAGTGGTAACCAGCCATGCAGTTTTCAGCATCAGTCTCTCCATCTGCATGACCTGAGGTTCTGGGTCCCACAGGACCTTTTACCATCTTTTGGTGTTCATGATATGGTTTTATTCAATGAGCTGGCACCCACACAGCATGCTTTCCATCTCTTGGAGAAGTTAACAGCTTCCCCATTGACCATTCATTGGTTAGTGGATCATTCCACCAAATTAAAGATTTTTCAGACAAAGTTTGGGTTTAAGTTTTAGAAATATTTTGGAAATGCCTTTCAGCTGCTGTCCCTTCCAGGGTGGTTCTACAGTTAAGAAAATTGAGTGAATAATGCTCTATGTAACTGCACCTGTGGTATCTCCCTCTCTCCCCCTTTTTGTTTTTGTATCATGAGTTTAAGGGTTTGATTTGTTTTCTCAACAATAGCTTGCCCTTGGGGGATATAAGGAAGTCCTGTAATATGTGAAATACTCCAAGTATCAAGAAATCTTGTAAGGGAGACACTGGTATAAGCAGGAGCATTATCTGTTTTAGAGATTGAAGTAGTCCCATTACAGCAAAGCAAGCTAACAAATGCTGTCTTACATATTAAGCAGTTTCTCCAGTCTGAGCTATAGCCCAAATGAATCCTGAACAAGTACCTACAGAGACATGAACATAACATAATTTTCCAAAGGAGGAGATATGAGTTATATCTATTTGCCACAGTGAGTTAATAGTCAAATTATGGGGATTTATTCCAAGTTCCAATTGCTTTTGATTATTAAGAATTTGACAGAATGGACAAGTTCAAACAATGTCCTTAGCTTGAGTCCATGTTAAAGGAAAATGAGTTCTGAGGCCAGCTGCATTCAAATGAGTTAAATTATGGAAGTGAATAGCTTCTTATAAAACAAAGTGATTTATCAGCAGCATCATTGTCTCACACCAATGGTCCAGGTAAATTTGAATGTGATCAAATGTGAGTGATAAAAAATGGACTTTTTCTGTTCCTAATTACCTGTTGAAGCCTATAAAAAAGTTTATAAAGAAACTGGTTTCAATGGGGTTTGATAAGAGCTGTGTCAGTCAGTTGAGTAACCTGGACAACATACTCTGAATCTGAAAGAATGTTTATGGACTCTGGTATATCCTGCAAAGCAGTAAGCACTGCTATTAATTCAGACGGCAGAGCTGAAAATCCAGGTGTAGGAATTTTCCTAGTTTTATATCCAGTATATGCAACTGCACGATTTACAGACCCACCAGAAAAATATGTACGGGCAGGAAGTATTGTTTAAGACTTAATTATATTAGGTAAAATCCACTGAATGCATTTAATGAATTGCAATATATGATTTTTAAGGTAGTGATTATCTATGTATCCAATATAATCAGCAAAAGCTATCTGCCATTGTAAATGATTTTGTAGACAAGCCTCAACTTCCTTGCATAAAAATGGAAGAATAATATGAGAAAGGTCCTGTCCATGAAGGGCATGAGAGCAATGACGGCCTTTAAGTATAATCTGGGCCATAAGGTCCACATAAGGAGATAACATCTTAACACTATTAAGTAAAAATATCCATTCTACAATATGATTTTGTTGCATAAGAACTCCCATGGGAGGGTGTAAGGAAGGCAAAATAAACAATTGCAGCAGCTGTTCTGGATTCATTCAACTTGGGCACTTTGATTTTTTTTTTCTGTCAGTTTTAATTCTGTTCTGCTTCATATTCTCAAGTGGGTTTATTTACCCCATACCCCCAAAAAATCACTTAATCCATATGTTCAACTTGTTGCCTCTTTGTTCATAAAGGGATGGAATCATTGCATGCAGGTAAGTGGAAAGGAACCTTCATCATTACGCATTCCTTTCACCACCTCCCAGTTCGTTCGAAGCTTTGCTACAGCCTTCTCACAACTTTCAAATAGCTTAAATGATGTCTATGGAAATGTTAAGTTCTCTCTTCCTGCTGATAAATTCCTCCGAACACCTACATACCTTGCCCTTTCTCTCCCTACCATTATTTCCCATTAGCCCCTTCTTCACATTCTTACTGTTTTTGTCAATGGATCTGGAAAAACCAGTAAGGCTTCTCTTACCTGGAAAATGCCTGAAGGCTGCAATCATTTACTTTGCAGGGATATTCATCCACTCAAAAGACTGAACTTGCAGCAGTCATTGCATCCTTACAATATTTTTTTTCACAGCCTCTGAATATTTTTAGCAACTGCTTATACTATGTGGTTCACACTATTTGGAATCGCACTTATTAAACCTTCAGATGACTAAGTTTTACACTGCTTTTTCTTATCCTCCAATCTCTTTTAGATGCTCAAATCCATCCTGTTTATATTACTCACATTACTGGTGTTCCTCATAATCCACAAGACAAGCTATTGTAGAATGTTCACACCATCTTTTAAAAAGATATATTAAAAATCAAAGAAAAGGGGGGAATATGGATCTCCCCCCATGGGATCAGTTACAAAAAGTCTTACATGTGTTAAAGTTTTGAACCATGATGCTCATTCCCATTCTGCCAGTGAAAGGCATTTTTCTAACTCCTCACATCCTCATTCACATCTGCTGGGTTGGTGTAAGGATCCTAACTTGGACCCTGAATGGCAGAGACCCATCTCACTCATTACCTGGGGGCAGGGATATGCTTGTGTTTCTACTTCTACAGGAATTCAGTGGTTACCAGCCTAGAACATGGACCTCTCCAAGAAGGGTCTCCAACCTCCCACGTTCAAACTGAAGATGACCACAACCCCAGATGAGTTGGGCTTTCTCTGCTTGTGAAAACTTTTGAAAAATTGTGAGTCACTTTCTTAGCACCTTAATGGCTGCAATAATTTCCATAGTAGCCATTGCAGCATTGGTCGCCACTACTGTTGCCTTAGCTACTTCAGTTCAAACTGCCAAAGACTTAAACTCTTTTATGGACAATGTGACAAATGAACTGTCAATTCAAACAAATATAGATAGCAAAATTATGTCTAGATTAGGTGCCTTAGAAGCTGCTGTTATGTGGATAGTGTTGTAGAATTTGAGAGAGGTTCAGTTATTTGCGTATAGAGAGGCCAGGACTCAAGAATGATTTTGAAAAGGAAAAATGGTTTACTGATGGCCGGCCAGACTTGGGAGCTTTCTGTTTTAATCCCGAGCCTCGAACAAGACTTTTGAGTTTTTTTAATACAGAGAGGAAAGGTTAAATGGTCCCTTTGTTTCAGTTCTCAATAGGCTTGAATTAGCATATATATCTTCCACATCTTAGGTAAGCTTTTAGCATGGACTTCATACATTCTAGATAAGCTTTTAGCATATTTTGTTTTCATTTCCCTTGAATACTTAAAGTTTATAGACCTTGCTTTGTTAAACTGTTTCCTGGGCCTGGAGTCATTGCCATGGTCACCAAGGGCAGAACTGCAGCCTCTTACCATCTCACACCCACAAGTCAGACAGCTTAGGTCATCTCTGAAGAGACAAAGAGCCTCCCACCCATAGCCCACATCATTTCCCCCCATTGTCAAAGTTTAACTTGCTAAGCTTTAGCATAATTATTGTTGGAGCTATGAGGTGGGTGGCTGTTTGTTGTTTTGACTGATTATTTATCAGTCTTTAGTGCAGCATCCAGGACTGTTTTTAGAAGTTTAGAAGTTTTTATTCTGGACAGCAGAATCCTGGAGCAGGGGCCCACTGCAGTCATCTTGGGGCCACCAGCACTCACGTGGATTTCCAGTCAGGTTCCAGATCCATCTATTAATTTTATTTTACCCTTAAAGAGTTTACACCTTTAATCTAAAAGGGGTGCTGAAAGGAGATAATCTCTTTTTTGTAACTGCTTCCTGCTGGCCATGGGCTCTAGTCATTGCCTAACGAGGTATAAAACTCTTATTTTATTTTAACTGGAGGAAGATGGATCTGGCATTTTGTATGAAGTTGGATGAAGTTTTCATATGGTTAATAAGATGTTCACTCTGAAAGAAACAAACTTAATTAAAATTTTGGAATACCCATTTTTAAAAGAGGACATTGGATTACAGAGGTAGACAAGGTTAGGTTCTTATAAAGATGGCACTCCTTTTAAAAAGCTGGTGGGAACAGTATACATATACTTTTTCTAAGTTATTTATCTTTAGAGAGAAATTGCAATACATACTTAGCTTTGTTTGAAGACACATTTCAAGCTGTTTAATGATTGGCACTCATGTGCTCTGTCAGATGCTCCTGATGAAATAGCACCCCTTGGGCAATTGGTTTCACTCAGAATTAGTACAACAAGTTGGAAATTTTCTTAGTTTTTAGCTGTGGGAGTGACCAGAACTACAGAATAAAAGTTTTTTACATTTTGGTTATAATTGTAAAATTTCTAGTAATTTTGACTTGTTCAATAGGTGACTCATTATTAGCAAGCAAGCCTCATTTTTGCTACACAGTAGAGTAGAATACAGTAAGTTGACTAAGCTTGACTGAGACCACCACCTTATTCTATAGACATGTTTATTAACTGTTTAGGAAAATGAATTTACTAGGAATTTAACATGTCTAATACACTTCTGCACTTGATCCAAAATAGAAAAGATAACGTAATAATTATTAGGCATATATTTAGTACAGGATAAGAGTACAGCACTTAATATTAATTAATGTATTACTTAATGCAAAGGATTTAGAGTTGTAATTAATAGTTTTAAGTTTCAGGTTTGTAATACTTTACATGTTATCTCTCCATGAGAGCAGGTCATAATGCCAATTGTGTTTAAGTTTTACTTACAGTATCCTGGTATCGTGGCTCCACTTAGCATGCTCTTCATGCAGTGAGCAAGTTGCAGCATCATTAACCCTAGAGAGATTTTTCAGTATTCTACTAGCCTGGTGCATAGTGCTCTCTGGAACTATGGAACTCTGCCAGTCTGGAGGCAATATCCATTGTACACTTGGCTGTACCGAGTCATCACTGGCTGCTGTAAGAGCTTGAAACTGCAATATAGTTTCCATTGACCTCAGGAGCAGAACCAGAGGCTGATATAGCAAATATATTTAATGGAGGGGTCAGTGACCAGCCTAGCCAATAACTCACATGGAGAGGCAACCTGCAATGCATTCAATGCCTGGTTTGAATGCACAAAAGAGTTTGACAATGTTAAAGTTTATTCCTTGTTTTTATATATATTTTAAACAATTTAATGCAACACATATATTAAATGACTGTTTACTTACATAATTTTACTATGAAGATAACAGTAGGTACTTTAGTAATAGAGGGAAAAATTATTTTTCATTGTTAAAATGAAAACAGAAGATTCCCAATAGAATCAAGATAGCTTTTTATTACCATTTTCTTAAATATGTACCTTTCAGTGGCCTTCAGACAGGTTTTATTATCATGAAGTTATTTTTTGCAACCAATACCAATCTAAGTTTTTAGTTAACAATGACTTCTAGAACTAGAACTATTTAAATGTTTTCAGTTTGGAAGATGTTTTACAAACTCTTTATAATTGACTATACCCACATTGACTAGCCACTTCATGTTTAAATAAACTTATTAAATTACAATTATCAACCAAAGAAATTTGCTCCATTTATTTAAGAGAGCATATCTACAATCTTTTTCCTTTAGCCTAATTTCACCAATGTGAACTTACAATTTCCATTACTTTAAAGATTTCGTACATATAATGTTAATTTAGTTTATAAATTAACTATGGGAGATTACACTCAAGTTAAATAAAATTGAAACCATTATAGTTTATGCAAGGAATGTTCTCTTTTTTCTTTTCAGGAAGCTAAAAGCTTCTTTTCTTTGTTTAAGTTATGAAAATGAATAATTTAAAAGCATACTGACTACCAGGTTTTAAAACACATTACACAATTACTTAATTTGTTTAATTATAACCCAGGAAAGATCTTTCTATAGTTTTTATGGATTTTTTCTTTACTTACTGAAATTTGTTAATAGAGCCACTAATTACCTTTATTTTGTTGGAAAGAAATCTTCTGGAAGATAAAAGGCTCACCAGATTGTGGAGAAGAAAAGAATTTATTCTCAATCTTGCAAGAAGGGGTGCAGAACCAGATATGGCTGGTGCCCCGAACAAAGAAAAATGACACAATTTATACCCTCAAGCCTAGCACGCAAGCTCTTCCTCTGTTTCTCTATAGATTGGATACTTCAGAAGTTAGAGCTTATCTGAGATCTAACTTTTCCACACAAAAGTTTGTGATTTAAATGTTTCCTCTATCACATTCCAACCATTTTGGTTTTTACCTGCTCCCCTTTGTCAAATAAGGAATGGAATTTAGTGCTGAATTGGTATTGACATAGCTCTTTCTTGGGCATCCTTTTATTGCCTATAGTGATGTGGGCTATGGGTAGGAGGCTCTTTGTCTCCTCAGAGATAACCTAAACTATTTCTGACTTGTGAGTGTGGGATGATAAAAGGCTGCAGTCCCATGGCAAGGACTCCAGTCCCAGGAAACAGTTTAACAATGCAAGTTATATAAATTTTAAGTATTCAGGGGAAATGCAAACCAAATATGCTAAAAGCTTATCTAGAATGCCTGGGGTCCTTGCTAAAAGTTTAATCTAAGACGTGGAAGATATATATGCTAATTCAAGCCTATTGAGAACTGAAACAAAAGGACCATTTGGCCTTTCCTCTCTGTATAAAAAGGACTCAAAAATCTTGTTCAGGGCTGGGGATTGAAACAGAAAACTCCCGAGTCCCGAGTCCCGCCAGCCATCAATAAACCATTTTTCCTTCTCAAAATCATTCCTGAGTCCCAGCCTCTCTATATGCAAATAATTGAACCTCTCTCAAATTCTACATTTTTGGCAACTCTGGTGGGACAGCAAATGAAGGACAGAGAAGGTAGCATTTTGCTGTCCCTTCCAAATCCCTGAGGAAGCCAGGAGGACTCGGGTGAGCCCAAAATCTGGGTGCCCCTGGATTAAATTAAATCCAGAAAAGATGTGGGCTCCACCAGAATCTTCCTGACAAAAATCGAGGGCTATGGAAGGTCTGAAGAGAAAGATTCTGGGAATGAAAAAGAACTCTGAACATGGAAGAAGGTAAGACTCCACGGGTGAGCACAGTCTGGAAAGCCCTAGCTCTAATTGCTAGGAAGGGGAGGCTGATCACCTCCTGAGAGAACCCTAGTAGCCCCAGAAAAGAGGGGGGAAGCCATTCTCTCTAGGCCTGGGAAAAGGAGAAAAAAACGGGGAAAAGCCCTGGTGTTTTAGGTTTGTCTCACTGCACGTTAAAAGCTGGTACTGGTCTCACATCCACTGAAGGAGTGGAGTCTTGATTTTAATAGGAAGGGCTATTTATAGGTTCGAGTCCTAATGTCCTGGAGAAAAACCGGGAAAAAGCCCTGGTGTTTTGGGTTTGTCTAACTGCATGTTAGAATCTGGTACTAATCTTATAATCCACTAAAGGAGTGGAGGCTTGATTTTAATAGGAAGGTCTGTTTATAGGTTCGAGTCCTAACGCCCTGGAAATTGGTCTGGATTTTTAAAAAAACAAAACTTGGTTACAGGAAAATGGATCGGCTTTTCTAGTGGAGCTTGGTCTGGGTGTAAAGTTAAACAGTGAAAAAAGTCTAGCTGAAATCTTTTGTTATGGTGCTAAATTGTGAATGAATTCGCTTTATACCAAATGTTAAGTATTCTGAGGTTTGTGATGGCTGTGGGGGCAGCCATGCTGAAAATATATATATAGAACTTGTGGGTCAGATTAGTGACCTTTGTGCTTCTGTGTCAGCTCAATGCTAGTGTTGGAGTTGTGTGGTTATGTAAAGTAGAATTCTGTTGAGCTGGAGCCCTCCCTTGCCATTGGCAATGGGGTGAAATGATTATGGGGCAAAACTGAGGAGTCTGGATGTTTCCGGAGTCCAGATGTTTGTGCATGCTCTGCTGTCTGGTCTCTGGTCTGCCCCTTTGCCAGGGCTTGGAGGCCATCTGTGTCCGTGCCATGCACCCAAGTTTGTTGGGGCTGCCCCAGTCAGAGTGGCTTGGTCCCCAGGAGAGTTGCTGAATTTGAGTAGGTTCTGTCTGCCCATTTTGGATGAAAGCTGGAAAGGGGGGAGGGGCTTGCCCCTTTCCAGTGAGTCCACACCTTCTATTCATAAGCCACATTCCTGTTTGATTATTGTGCACCTGACTACCTGGAAGGGGGGGAGTGAAGGAGGTGAAAAGCAGAATCAGAATAAATGCAGTAAAGTTCCCTCCATAGGGTGTCAAAGCCAAAATACCTTTGCATTCTGCCCAGGTTCTTAGAAGGTATTGTAGTAACTTTAAGTAAGAGAATGTGTTCTGTGAAAGTAAAATTTGTCTTAAAGGTATAAATAATTATAAAAGTTTAACAAAGCATTGTTTAAATTAAGGTATCTAAATGGCTAATTGCAGAAAGTCATTACTAAACAAAAACTGAATTGATAATAATAATAAAAAGTAATTTTATAACAAGAAAATTTGTCGGCAGTCAGCCTTGCCTGCCAACTTGATTCCAAAAAACTGTTTCTGGTATTACATGCTACTAAGTATTTAAAGTGAAGAAAAGTTCATTATTTTTACAAGCTTGTTTAGTATTAATGGCAATTATATGTTGTAAGAAGTTTGCCTGGTAACTTAGTATGTGGGATATATGGAATGTGTTTTTATTATTAAGGAAACAGAAGATGATTTTGTCCTAAGATAAAATGACTGATTATTGGAAAGAGTAGAGTGTGGGACAAAACCTGAATGAATACTAAAAGTGCAGAAGGTTTGTGGGAGGAAAATTTTATGATTAAAATTGAGTAAGATCAGTATACAAAGAAAATCTGTTTTATCAAAATAGCTTCTTGTGCTTTAACCTCATCATTTCCTCAGTGTTTGAAGAAAGGGTCTTATATCTTTTAAAAGAACATTATGTTCCAGAAATGAAATCCTGAAAAGTAGCTTTTTATTTCAAACTAACTGCAAGAGATTTATTCTTTTACCTTAAAAGGAAAATTAAAGTAATGGTTAAGATCATTTAGTATGTTATAAGTTGAATAAAGTGTTTAAAGGTATTATAAAATTAACAGGTTTTTAAAAAATTAATAAACTGTAACTAAGTTAAAATCATTTATAAATACATTTACATTATAAAACAGTGGAAAGATAATAACTGAAATTATAGCTGAGTGAATTTAGCCTGAAACTATTAAGTGTAAATTCTAAACTAACCTTTCCTTTGTTTATGGTTACTTCAAGCCTAACCTCACCCCTTGCCTTTGCCTGTTTTTTTTCATATTAGCTTCTGCCCCTACAGGCCAGAGAAGAGCTGGGATATCACTGTCTCCTGTCCTGGTATTAGTAACCCTCTCTCTCATGAATTCAAGTGTAAACTAAATAAATTGCTGCCTGATGGAATAAGGTTAAATGACCACTGGAGTTTTATTATCTCCAAAATCAAAAAGGGGGGTGGTGGAGGAGAAGCCTCCTGCCTTGGCGGTCAGTGTTCCTAAGAGTGGCAATTCATGAGAGAAACCAGTCTGTCTCCCTAGGGCTTCAAATAGCCTCGGTAAATATATATAAGATTAATCTTGTTGCTTATCCAAAATCCGCTAAATTCAAAGTAAAATATAAAGTTCTGAAACAAAAAAATAGTGATAAAGCATTGAGAACATTTTAGTTACAGTCCATTAATTAAGAAAGAAAATTCTTGTGTAAAACTGCATGGTCATAGTGTAAAACTGCACAGTCATAGTGCAAATTAAGAAAAGTTTCAGGAGTCTTTGAAGTGTTTTGCAGTCACACTTGTTTTGTAAAAATTAGAAGTTTTAAAGTAACTAAAGTTATGTTTTTGTGTCAAACTATTCATATCTGCCTATTTGATCAAATTGTTGAGGTTAAATATGCAGTTATATAAGTAATATATATTTCTGGACCCCAAATTAAGCTAAACAGTATATAAAATAATGCAAATTATAAGTAACATCAATGAGTTGTGTTTCTGTGTCTAACTCTTTGTGTCTGCCCATTTGCTCAGTGTATGTCTTCATACATCAGGATATTAATATCAAATTAACAAATGAAAATTCTTAAAAGAGCTCTATTCAAATTGTTAAAAAATTAAATATGCAGTTATATATGCAAATAAATATTCTTAAAACCCAAATTAAACTAAGCAGGATGAAAAAGTCATATAGAAATCTGATTGTAGAAACAATTGGGAAAAGCCATCCTCTTTGCAAGAGCTTTAAAGGCAAGACTAGGTGTGGCAGATTAAATTTATCTACTAGGCTAGGGAATTAAGAATCAGTTAAATTTATCTACTAGGCTAGGGAATTAAGAATCAGTTTGCCCGGTAATTTCCCAGTTTAAACCTTTTGTCAGCCATAAAATGTAAAACAAACAAAGATTAGGTTAGTTTTCACATAAAAAAAAGTTGATTGGTGTAACCTGGTGGCCTGCTGCCTCAGTCTCCCACTCCCAGGTTGGACAGCAGTGGAGGAGACCAGCTTAGGCCAGTCCTATGGGCAGTGAAAGGATGCCCAAGAAGGAGCTAGGTTGGTGCCATTTCAGCACTAAATTCTATTCCTTATTTAACAAAGGGGAGCAGGTAAAAACTAAAATAGTTAGAATGTGATAGTGGAAGCAGTTAAATCATAAACTTTTGCATGGGAAAGTTAGATCTTAGAAAAGCTCTAACTTCTGAAGTATCCAATCTATAGAGAAACAGAGGAAGAGCTTGCGTGCTAGGCTTAAAGGTATAAATTGTGTCATTTTTCTTTGTTCGCATCTGGCTCTGCAGCCCTTCTTGCAAGATTGAGAATAAATTATTTTCTTCTCTACAACCTGGTGAGCCTTATTTTCTTCCAGAAGATTTCTTTCCAACAAAATAAAGGTAATTAGTGGCTCCATTAACAAATTTCAGTAAGTAAAGAAAAGTCCGTAAAAACTATGGAGAGATCTTTCCTGGGTTATGATTAAACAAATTAAGTAATTGTGTAATGTGTTTTAAAACCTGGTAGTCAGTATGCTTTTAAATTTTTCATTTTCATAACTTAAACAAAGAAGTTTTTAGCTTCCTGTAAGGAAAAAAAAGAACATTCCTTGCATAAACTATAATGGTTTCAATTTTATTTAACTTGAGTGTAATCTCCCATAGTTAATTTATAAACTAAATTAACATTATATGTATGAAATCTTTAAAGTAATGGAAATTGTAAGTTCACATTGGTGAAATTAGGCTAAAGGAAAAAGATTGTAGATATGCTCTCTTAAATAAATGGAGTACATTTCTTTGGTTGGTAATTGTAATTTAATAAGTTTATTGAAACATGAGATGGCTAGTCAATGTGGGTGTAGTCAGTTATAAAGAGTTTGTAAAAACATCTTCCAAACTGAAAACATTTAAATAGTTCTACTTCTAGAAGTCATTGTTAACTAAAAACTTAGATTGGTATTGGTAGCAAAAATAACTTCGAGATAATTAAACCTGTCTGAAGGCCATCGCAAGGTACATATTTACGTAAATGGTAATAAAAAATTGTCTTGATTCTATTGGAAATATTCTGTTTTCATTTTAACAATGAAAAATCTTTTTTTTTCCTCTATTACTGAAGTAAAGTACGTACTGTTATCTTCATGGTAAAATTGTGTAAGTAAACAGTCATTTGATATATGATGTGTTACATTAAATTGTTTAAAATATATATATAAAAACAAGGAATAAACTTTAACATTATCAAACTCTTGTGCATTCAAACCAGGCCTTGTATACATTGCATTTTGCCTCTCCATGTGAGTTATTGGCTAGGCTGGTCACTGACCCCTCCATTAAAATATTTGCTAAATCAGCCTCTGGTTCTGCTCCTAAAGTCGATGGAAGCTACAATGCAGTTTCAAGCTCCTGCAGCAGCCAATGATGACTCAGTACAAATGGACATCACCTCCAGACTGGCACTGTTCCATAGTGCCAGAGAGCACTATGCACCAGGCTAGTAGAATACTGGAAAATCTGTGTAGGATCAACGATGCTGCCACTTGCTCACTGCATGAAGAACATGCTAAGTGGAGCCATGATACCAGGATACTGTAAGTAAAACTTAAACACAGTTGGCATTATGGCCTGCTCTCATGGAGAGATAACATGTAAAGTATTACAAACCTGAAACTTAAACTAATACTTGCAACTCTGAACCCTTATGCATTAATACATTAGTTAATGTTAAGTTCTGTACTCTTATCCTGTACTAAATATATGCCTAATAATTATAACGTTATCTTTTCTATTTTGGATCAAGTGCGAGAGTATATTGGACATGTTAAATTCCTAGTAAATTCATTTTCTAAACAGTTAATAAACATTTCTATATTATAAGGTGGCAGTCTCAGCCAGGCTCAGTCAACTTACTATATTCTGCTGTACTCTACTGTGTAGCAAAGGCGAGGCTTGCTTGCTGATGGTGAGTTACCAATTGAAGTCAAAATTGTTAGAAATTGTACAATTATAAAACCCAGGTGTAAAAAACCTTTATTCTGTAGTTCTGATCCCTCCCACAGCTTGAAAACTTAAGAGAATTTCCAACTTAGTGTTCTAATCCTGAATGAATCCAGTTGCCCAGGGAGTGCCAGTTCACCAGGAGCATCCGATGGAGCGAATGAGTGCCAATCATTGAACAGCTTGGAATGTGTCTTCAGACAAAGCTAAGTGTCTGTTGCAATTTCTCTTTAAAGATAAATAACTTAAAAAAGAATATATACTGTTCCAACCAGCTTTTAAGGAGTGCCATCTTTATAGGCACCTAACCTTGTCTACCTCTGTAATCCAATGTCCTCTTTTAAAAATGGGTATTCCAAAATTTTAATTAAGTTTGTTTCTTTCAGAGTGAACATCTTATTAACCATATGAAAATTTCATCCAACTTCATACAGAATGCCAGATCCATCTTCCTCCAGTTAAAATAAGAAGTTTACACCTTGTTAGGCAATGACTACAACCCATGGCCAGCAGAAAGCAGTTCCAGAAAAGAAATCATCTCCCTTCAGCATCCCTTTTAGATTAAAGGTGTAAATTCCTTAAGGGTAAAACAAAATTAATAGATGGATCTGGAACCTGACTGGAAATCCACGTGAGCGCCAGTGGCCCCAGGATGTCTGCAGGGGGCCCCTGCCCCAGGATTCTGCTGTCCAAAATAAAAACTTCTAAACTTCTAAAAACAGTCCTGGATGCTACACTAAAGATTGATGGATCAACCTCATAGCTGCAACAATAATTATGCCAAAGTTTAGCAAGTTAAACTTTGGCAAAAGGGGGAAATGATGTGGGCTATGGGTGGGAGGCTCTTTGTCTCTTCAGAGATAACCTAAACTATTTGTGACTTGTGAGTGTGGGATGATAAAAGGCTGCAGTCCCATGACAAAGACTCCAGTCCCAGGAAACAGTTTAACAAAGCAAGGTCTATAAACTTTAAGTATTCAAGAGAAATGCAAACCAAGTATGCTAAAAGCTTATCTAGAATGCCTGGGGTCCATGCTAAAAGCTAACCTAAGATGTGGAAGATATATATGCTAATTCAAGCCTATTGAGAACTGAAACAAAAGGACCATTTGGCCTTTCCTCTCTGTATAAAAAGGACTCAAAAATCTTGTTCAGGGCTGGGGATTGAAACAGAAAGCTCCCGAGTCCCGAGTCCCGCCAGCCATCAATAAACCATTTTTCCTTCTCAAAATCATTCCTGAGTCCTGGCCTATCTATACACAAATAATTGAACCTCTCTCAAATTCTACAACAATAGGACTGGCTTAAGCTGGTTTCCTTTGTTGCTGTTTAACCCAGGAGTGGGAGACTGAGGCAGTGGCCTGCCAGGTTACATTAATCAATATTTTCTTTCTTTATGTGAAAACTAAACTAATTTTTGTTTTTTACATTTTATGGCTGACAAAAGGTTTAAACTGGGAAATTACAGGGGAAACTGATTCTTAATTCCTTAGCCTAGTAGATAGGTTTAATCTGCCACACCTAGTCTTGCCTTCAAAGCTCTTGCAAAGAGGAGGTCCTTTCCCAATAGTTTTTATAATCAGATTTTTATATGACCTTTTCATCCTGCTTAGTCAAATTTGGGCTCCAAGAATATTTATTCACATATGTAACTGTATATTTAATTTTTAATAATTTGAATAGAGCTTTTTTAGGAATTTCCTCTTGTTAATTTGATATTATTATCCTGATGTATGAAGACATACATTGAGCAAATGGGCAGACACAAAGAGTTAGACACAGAAACACAACTCATTGATGTTACTTATAATTTGCATTACTTTATATACTGTTTAGCTTAATTTGGGTTTCAGAAATATATATCACTTTATAACTGCATATTTAACCTCAACAATTTGATCAAATAGGCAGACATGAATAGTTTGACACAAAAACATAAGTTTAGTTACTTTAAACTTCTAATTTTTACAAAACAAGTGTGACTGCAAAACATTCAAAGACTCCTGAAACTTTTCTTAATTTGCACTATGACTGTGCAGTTTTACACTATGACCATGCAGTTTTACACAAGAATTTTCTTTCTTAATTAATGGACTGTAACCAAAATGTTCTCATTGCTTTAGCACAAATTTTTGTTTCAGAACTTTATATTTTACTTTGAATTTAGCAGAATTTTGGATAAGCAACAAGATTAATTTTATGTATATTTACTGAGGCTAATTGAAGCCCTAGGGAGACAGACTGGTTTCTCTCATGAATTGCCACTCTTAGGAACACTGACAGTCAAGGCAGGAGACTTCTCCCCCACTCCCTTTTTTTCCCCCCCCCCAGTTTTTGGAGATAATAAAACTCCAGTGGTCGTTTAACCTTATTCCATCAGGCAGCAATTTATTTAGTTTATGCTTGAATTCATGAGAGAAGGGGTTACTAATACCAGGACAAGAGACAGTGATGTCCCAGCTCTTCTCTGAACTGTAGGGGCAGAAGCTATTATGAAATAACCATAGGCAAAGGCAAGGGGTGAGGTTAGGCTTGAAGTAACCATAAGCAAAGAAAAGGTTACCTGAGAATTTACACTTAAACAATAGTTTCAGGCTAAGTTCACCCAGTAATTTCAGTTATTATCTTTCCACTGTTTTATAATATAAATGCATTTATAAATTATCTTCACTCAATTACAGTTTTTATTAATATTTTTAACCTTAAGGTGAATTGGATACCTTTATTAATTAAGCTAAAAGAATTTTATTGATAACAATTCTTTGAAGTCTTGCCTTTTCTTAGTAATTGAGCAAATTCTGATCTGCAAGTAATGCATTTAATTCACCAGCAAGAGAGTACTGACATTTAAAGATTTATTTTAAACTACTTTTTTACGGTGAATTCTTAGGTACCAGCAACTGACAAAAGCCAAACATAGATTTTAAAGTGGCGTTTCATTCCTTTTTTTTTTTTTTTTTTGTCTTCCTCTGTAGTTTCACAACCCTGAATTTCCCAGCCAGACCATTGAAAAGGCTATCAATTGATTAGCGGTCTATTGTTTCAAGCCATAGCCTCTTTTTTTAGTTCTACAGTTTTTTAGTTTTTACAGTTCTAAAACATTCCAAAGTATTTCTACAGTCTTACAGAGAGAGAGATTTTGGCCTTGACACCCTAGGGAGGGAATTTTACTGCATTTATTCTGATTCTGCTTTTCACCGCCTTCACTTCCCTCCCTTCCAGGCCGTCAGGTGCACAACAATCAAATAGGAATGTGGCTTGTGAATAGAAGGTGTGGACTCACTGGAAAGGGGCAAGCCACTCTCCCCTTTCCAGCTTTCAGCCAAAATGGGCAGAAAGAACCTACTCAAATTCAGCAACTCTCCCAGGGAACAAGCCACCCTGACTGGGGCAGCCCCAACAAACTTGGGTATGTAGTACTGTTGTAGAATTTGAGAGAGGCTCAATTATTTGTGTATAGAGAGGCCAGGACTCAGGAATGATTTTGAGAAGGAAAAATGGTTTATTGACAGCCGGCCGGACTTGGGAGCTTCTGTTTGAATCCCAAGCCCTGAACAAGATTTTCAAACATCTTTTATACAGAGAAGAAAGGCCAAATGGTCCCTTTGTTTCAGTTTTCAATAGGCTTCAATTAGCATATATATATTCCACATCTTAGGTAAGCTTTTAGCATGGACGCCAGATATTCTAGATAAGCTTTTAGCATATTTACTTTTTGCATTTCCCCTAAATACTTAAAGTTCATAGCCCTTGCATTGTTAAACTGTTTCCCGGGACTGGAGCCTTTTGCCATTGTTCCTAAGGGCAGGACTGCAGCCTCTTACCGTTCCACACCCACAGCCTTCAGCTTAGGTTATCTCTGAAGAGACAAAGAGCCTTCCACCCATAGCCCACATCATTCCCCCCCTTTTGCCAAAGTTTAACTTGCTAAGCTTTGGCATAATTATTGTTGGAGCTATGAGGTGGATGGCTGTTTGTTGTTTTGATTGATTATTTATTAGTCTTTAGTACAGCATCCAGGACTGTTTTTAGAAGTTTAGAACTTTTCATTCTAGACAGCAGAATCTTGGGCAGGGGCCTCCTGCAGTTATTCTGCTGCCACTGGCACTCACGTGGATTTCCAGTCAGGTTCCAGATCCATCTATTACTTTTATTTTACTCTTAAAGAGTTTACACCTTTAATTTAAAAGGGGTGCTGAAGGGAGACGATCTCTTTTTTGTAACTGCTTCCTGCTGGCCATGGGCTGTAGTCATTGCCTAATAAGGTGTAAAACTCTTAATTTATTCTAACTGGAGGAAGATGGATCTGGCATTCTGTACGAAGTTGGATGAAGTTTTTATATGGTTAATAAGATGTTCACTCTGAAAGAAACAAACTTAATTAAAAATTTGGAATACCCGTTTTTAAAAGAGGACACATTGGATTACAGAGGTAGACAAGGTTAGATGCCTATAAAGATGGCACTCCTTAAAAGCTGGTGGGAACAGCATATATATTCTTTTTTAAGTTATCCATCTTTAGAGATAAATTTCAACAGACACTTAGCTTTGTCTGAAGGCACATTCCAAGCTCTTCAATGATTGACACTCATTCACTCTGTCAGATGCTCCTGGTGAACTGACACTCCTTGGGCAACTGGCTTCACTCAGGATTAGAACACTAATTTGGAAATACTCTTAGTTTTCACCTGTGGGAGTGATCAGAACTACAGAATAAAGATTTTTACACCTTGGTTTTCATTGTACAATTTCTAGCAATTTTGACTTGTTCAATAGGTGACTCACCATCAGCAAGCAAGCCTCACTTTTGCTACACAGCAGAGTACAGCAGAATATAGAAGTTGACTGAGACTGGCTGAGACTGCCACCTTATTCTATAGACATGTTATTAACTGTTTAGAAAATGATTTTACCAGGAATTTAACATGTCTAATATACTTCTGCACTTGATCCAAAATAGAAAAGATAACATTACAATTATTAGGCATATATTTAGTACAGGATAAAAGTACAGCATTTAATATTAACTAATGTATTACTTAATGCATAAGGATTCAGAGTTGCAATTATTAGTTTTGAGTTTCAGGTTTGTAATACCTTACATGTTATCTCTCCATGAGAGCAGGCCATAATGCCAATTGTGTTTAAGTTTTACTTACAGTATCCTGGTATCATGGCTCCACTTAGCATGTTCTTCAACGCAGTGAGCAAGTTGCAGCATCCTTCATCTTAGAGAGATTTCCAGTATTCTACTAGCCTTGTGCATAGTGCTCTCTGGCACTATGGAATAGTGCCAGTCTGGAGGTGATATTCATTGTACACTTGGTTGTACCGAGTCATTATTGGCGGCTGCAGGAGCTTGAAACTGCAACGTAGGTTCCATTGACTTCAGGAGCAGAACCAGAGGCTGATATAGCAAATATTTTAATTGAGGGGTCAGTGACTAGCCTAGCCAATAACTCACATGGAGAGGCCACCTGTAATGTATACAAGGCCTGGTTCGAATGCACAAGAGTTTGACAATGTTAAAGTTTATTCCTTGTTTTTATATATATTTTAAACAACTTAATGCAACACATATATTAAATGACTGTTTACTTACACAATTTTACTATGAAGATAACAGTAGGTACTTTAGTAATAAAGGAAAAATATTATTTTTCATTGTTAGAATGAAACAAGAATATTTCCAATAGAATCAAGACAACTTTTTATTACTATTTACTTATATGTGTACTTTGCAGTGGCCTTCAGACAGGTTTATTATCATGAAGTTATTTCTGCTACCAATACCAATCTAAGATTTTTAGTTAACAATGACTTCTAAAACTAGAACTATTTAAACATTTTCAGTTTGGAAGATGTTTTACAAACTCTTTATAATTGACTATAACCACATTGACTAGCCACCTCATGTTTAAATAAACTTACTAAATTACAATTACCAATGAAAGAAATTCACTCTTTATTTAAGAGAGCATATCTACAATCTTTTTCTTTTAGCCTAATTTCACTAATGTGAACTTACAATTTTCATTACTCTAAAGATTTCATACATAATGTTAATTTAGTTTATAAATTAACTATGGGAGATTACACTCAAGTTAAATAAAATTGAAACCATAATAGTTTATGCAAGGAATGTTCTCTTTTTTCCTTACAGGAAGCTAAAAACTTCTTTTCTTTAAGTTATGAAAATTATTAATTTAAAAGCATACTGACTACTAGGTTTTAAAACACATTACATAATTATTTAATTTTTTTAAAATCATAACCCAGGAAAGATCTTTCCATAGTTTTTGTGGACTTTCCTTTACTTACTGAAATTTGTTAATAGAGCCACTAATTACCTTTATTTTGTTGGAAAGAAATCTTCTGGAAGAAAATAAGGCTCACCAGATTGAGGAGAAGAAAATAATTTATTCTCAATCTTGCAAGAAGGGGCGCAGAGCCAGATATGGCTGGTGTCCCAAACAAAGAAAAATGACACAATTTATACTCCTAAGCCTAGCATGCAAGCTCTTCCTGTTTTTCCATAGATTGGATACTTCAGAAGTTACAGCTTATCTGAGATTTAACTTTCCCAAGCAAAAGTTTGATTTAACTGCTTCCTCTATCACATTCCAACCATTTTAGTTTTTACCTGCTCCCCTTTGTCAAATAAGGAATAGAATTTAGTGCTGAAATGGCATCGACTTAGTCCTTCTTGGGCATCCTTCTACTGCCCATAGGACTGGCCTAAACTGGTCTCCTCCACTGCTGTCCAACCCGGGAGTGGGAGACTGAGGCAGCAGGCCACCAGGTTACACCAATCAATAATTTTTTTTTACGTGAAAATTAACCTAATCTTTGTTTTTTTTTTGCATTTTATGGCTGACAAAAGGTTTAAACTGGGAACTTATGGGGCAAACTGATTCTTAATTCCCTAGCCCTAGTAGATAGGTTTAATCTGCCACACCTAGTCTTGCCTTTAAAGCTCTTGCAAAGAGGAGGCCCTTTCTCAATTGTTTCTATAATCAAATTTCTATGACTTTTTTATCCTGCTTAGTTTAATTTGGGCTTTAAGAATATTTATTTACATATATAACTGCATATTTAATTAACAATTTGAATAGAGCTCTTTTAAGAATTTTCATTTGTTAATTTGATATTATTATCCTGATGTATGAAGACATACACTGAGCAAACGGGCAGACACAAAGAGTTAGACACAGAAACAAAACTCATTGATATTATTTATAATTTGCATTATTTTATATACTGTTTAGCTTAATTAATTAGGGGTCCAGAAATACATATTACTTATATAACTGCATATTTAACCTTAACAATTTGAGCAAATAGGCAGATATAGTTTGAGACAAAAACATAACTTTAATTACTTTAAACTTCTAATCTTTACAAAACAAGTGTGACTGCAAACATTTCAAAGACTCTTGAAACTCTTTTTAATTTGCACTGTGACCATGCAGTTTACCACAAGAATTTTCCTTCTTACTTAATGGACTGTAATAACCAAAATGTTCTCAATGCCTTAGCACCTTTTTGTTTTAGAACTTTATATTTTACCTTGAAATTAGCAGAATTTTGGATAAGCAACAAGATTAATTTTATATATATTTATTGAGGCTATTTGAAGCCTCAGGGAGACAGACTGCTTTCTCTCATGAATTGCCACTCTTAGGAACACTGACTGTCAAGGCAGGAGACTTCTCTCCCTCCATCCCCCTTTTGATTTTGGAGATAAAACTCCAGTGGTCATTTAACCTTATTCCATCAGGCAGCCATTTATTTAGGTTACACTTGAATTCATGAGAGAAAGGGTTACTAATACCAGGAGAGGAGACAGTGATGTCCCAGCTCTTCTCTGGCCTATAGAGGCAGAAGCTATTATGAAATAACCATAGGCAAAGGCAAGGGGTGAGGTTAGACTTGAAGTAACCATAAACTAAGGAAAGGTAAAGTTTAGAGTTTACACTTAATAATTTCAAGCTAAATTCACCCAGCTATAATTTCAGTTATTACCTTTCCACTGTTTTATAACATAAATGCATTTATAAATGATTTTAACTTAGTTACAGTTTTTATTAATTTTTTTTAAAAACCTATTAATTTTATAACACCTTTAAATACCTTTCATTCGACTTATAACATATTAAATGAACTTAACCATTACTTTAATTTTTCTTTTAAAGTAAAAGAATAAATCTCTTGCAGTTAGTTTGAAATAAAAAGCTACTTTTCAGGATTTGATTTCTAGAACATAAATTTTCTTTTAAAAGAGGTAAGACTCTTCTTTAAACACTGACGAAATGATGAGGTTAAAGCACAAGAAGCTATTTTGTAAAGATTTTCTTTGTATATTGATCTTACTCAATTTTAATTATAAAAATTTTCCTTCCACAAACCTTCTACACTTTCAGTATTCATTCAGGTTCTGTCCCACACTCTACTCTTTCCAATAATCAATCATTTTATCTTAGGACAAAATTATCTTCTGTTTCCTTAACAATAAAAATACACTCCATATATCCCACATACTAAGTTACCAGGCAAACTTCTTACAACATATAATTGCCATTAATACTAAACAAGTTTGTTAAAATAATGAACTTTTCTTCACTTTAAATACTTAGCAGCATGTAATACCAGAAACAGTTTTTTTGGAAGCAAGTTGGTAGGGGAGATTGGCTGCCGAATAAGTTTGTTATAAAATTGCCTTTTATTATTATTATCATCAATTCAGTTTTTGTTAAATAATGACCTTCTGCAATTAGCCATTTAAATACCTTAATTTAAACAATGCTTTGTAAAACTTTTGTAATTATTTATACCCTTAAGACAAATTTTACCTTCACAGAACACATTCTCTTACTTAAAGTTACTACAATACCTTCTAAGAACCTGGGCAGAATGCAAAGGTATTTTGGCTTTGACACCCTAGGGAGGGAACTTCACTGCATTTTATTCTGATTCTGCTTTTTACCCCCTTCACTTCCCCCCCTTCCAGGCAGTCGGGTGCACAACAAACAGGAATGCGGCTTATGAATAGAAGGGTGGACTCACTGGAAAGGGTCAAGCCACTCCCCCCTTTCCAGCTTTCAGCCAAAATGGGCAGACAGAACCTACTCAAATTTGGCAACTCTCCCAGGAACCCAGCCACCCTGACTGGAACATTCCCAACAAACTTGGGTGCTTGGCACGGACACAGATGGCCTCCAAGCCCCGGCAAAGGGCCAGACCAGAGACAAGACAGCAGAGCATGCACAAACATCTAGACTCCGCAAACATCCAGACTCCTCAACTTTTGCCCCAGAATCATTTCACCCCCTTGCCAATGGCAAGGGAGGGCTCCAGTTCAGCTGTAATTCTACTTTACATAAGGACACAACTCCAACACTAGCATTGAGCTGACACAGACAGAAGCACAAAGGTCACTAATTTGACCCACAAGTTTATATATTTATTTTCACTATGGCTGCCCCCACAGCCATCACAAACCTCAGAACACTTAATATTTGGTATAAAGCGAATTCATTCACAAATTAGCACCATAACAAAAGATTTCAACTAGACTTTTCCACTGTTTAAACTTTACACCCAGACCAAGCTCCACCAGAAAAGCCGATCCATTTTCCTGTAACCAAGTTTTGTTTTCCTTAATCTAGACCAATTTCCAGGACATTAGGACTTGAACCTATAAATAGCTCTTCCTATTAAAATCGAGACTACACTCCTTTAGTGGATATAAGACCAGTACCAGATTCTAACATGCAGTTAGACAAACCCAAAACACCAGGGCTTTTTCCCGGTTTTTCTCCTTTTCCCAAGCCTAGAGAGAATGGCTTCCCCCCAGCCTTTTGGGGCTACTAGGGTTCTCTCGGGAGGTGATCAGCCTCCCCTTCCTAGCAATTAAAGCTAGGGCTTTCCAGACTGTGCTCACCCAGGGAGTCTTACCTTCTTCCAAGTTCAGAGTTCTTTTTCGTTCCCAGAATCTTTCTCTTCAGACCTTCCATTGCCCTCGATTTTTGTCAGGAAGATTCTGGTGGAGCCCACATCTTTTCTGGATTAAATTTAATCCAGGGGCGCCCAGTTTTGGGGTTCACCTGAGTCCTCCCAGCTTCCTCGGGGATTTGGAAGGGGCAGCAAAATGCTACCGTCTCTGGCCTTCCTTTGTTATCCCACCAGAGTCGCCAAAAATGTTGTAGAATTTGAGAGAGGCTCAATTATTTGTGTATAGAGAGGCCAGGACTCAGGAATGATTTTGAGAAGGAAAAATGGTTTATTGATGGCCGGCCAGACTCGGGAACTTCTGTTTGAATCCCGAGCCCCGAACAAGATTTTCAAACGTCTTTTATACAGAGAGGAAAGGCCAAATGGTCCCTTTGTTTCAGTTCTCAATAGGCTTCAATTAGCATATATATCTTCCACATCTTAGGTAAGCTTTTAGCATGGACTCCAGATATTCTAGATAAGCTTTTAGCATATTTACTTTTTGCATTTCCCCTAAATACTTAAAGTTTATAGCCCTTGCATTGTTAAACTGTTTCCCGGGACTGGAGCCTGTTGCCATTGTTCCTAAGGACAGGACTGCAGCCTCTTACCATTCCATACCCACAGCCTTCAGCTTAGGTTATCTCTGAAGAGACAAAGAGCCTTCCACCCATAGCCCACATCAGTACGAACACAGATGGTCTCCAAGCCCTGGCAAAGGGGCAGACCAGAGACAAGACAGCAGAGCATGCACAAACATCTAGACTCCACAAACATCCAGACTCCTCAGTTTTGCCCCATAATCATTTCACCCCATTGCCAATGGCAAGGGAGGATTCCAGCTCAGTTAAATTTCACTACTTTACATAACCATACAACCCAAACACTAGCATTGAGCTGACACAGACAGAAGCACAAAGGTCACTAATCTGACCCACAAGTTCTATATATTTTTTTTCAGCATGGCTGCCCCCACAGCCATCACAAACCTTAGAACACTTAACATTTGGTATAAAGTGAATTCATTCACAATTTAGCACCATAAAAAAAGATTTCAGCTAGACCTTTTTCACTGTTTAACTTTACACCTAGACCAAGCTTCACTAGAAAAGCTGATCCACTTTTCTGTAACCAAGTTTTTAAAAAAATCCAGACCAATTTCCAGGACATTAGGACTTGAACCTATAAACAACCCTTCCTATTATATCCTTTAGTGGATATAAGACCAGTACCAGATTCTAACATGCAGTTAGACAAACCCAAAACACCAGGGCTTTTTCCTGGTTTTTCTCCTTTTTCCAGACCTAGAGAGAATGGCTTCCCCCCAATTTTCTGGGGCTACTAGGGTTCTCTTGGGAGGTGATCAGCCTTCCTTTCCTAGCTATTAAAGCTAGAGCTTTCCAGACTGTGCTCACCTGGGGAGTCTTACCTTCTTCCATGTTTGGAGTTCTTTTTTGTTCCCAGAATCCTTCTCTTCAGACCTTCCATTGCCCTCAATTTTTGTCGGGAAGATTCTGGTGGAGCCCACATCTTTTCTGGATTAAATTTAATCCAGGGGCACCCAGATTTGGGGTTCACCTGAGTCCTCCTGGCTTCCTGGGGGATTTTGAAGGGGCAGCAAAATGCTACCATCTCTGGCCTTCATTTGCAGTTCCTTTGTGGTCACCAAAAATGTTGTAGAATTTGAGAGAGGTTCAGTTATTTGTGTATAGAGAGGCCAGGACTCAAGAATGATTTTGAAAAGGAAAAATGGTTTATTGATGGCTGGCCAGACTTGGGAGCTTTCTGTTTCAATCCCAAGCCTCGAACAAGACTTTCGAGTTTTTTTAATACAGAGAGGAAAGGTTAAATGGTCCCTTTGTTTCAGTTCTCAATAGGCTTGAATTAGCATATATATCTTCCACATCTTAGGTAAGCTTTTAGCATGGACTTCATACATTCTAGATAAGCTTTTAGCATACTTGGTTTGCATTTCCCTTGAATACTTAAAGTTTATAGACCTTGCATTGTTAAACTGGTTCCTGGGACTGGAGTCATTGCTATGGTTACCTAGGGCAGGACTGCAGCCTCTTACCGTCTCATACCTACAAGTCAGACAGCTTAGGTCATCTCTGAAGAGACAAAGAGCCTCCCACCCATAGCCCACATCAATAGGACAACACCAAGAAGCTTTAACTGTGTGAGTTAAGTTGTCATGTGATTATAACTTTTCTCATATTTGTGTAACCCTCCTTTTGCAAGATTTATGGAATGAAATCTGGCAGACTGTCCAGCATAACCTTAATACTGCTTTCTCCCATAATGTGTTGCAAATAGCATCTGACAGCATAAAAAAAGATCATCATGACCAAGTGGAACTTATTCCTAGAATGCAAGGTTATGGTTCAAAATTTAAAAATTAATTAATATAATACACTACATTAACAAATTGAAGGAAAAAAAACACATGATCACCTCAATCAATGCATAAAACACATTAGACAAAATCCAGCATCCTTTCTTAATAAAAACCCTTTGAAAGATAGGAATAGAAGGAAAATTCCTCAATATGATAAAAAGCATATATGAAAAAATCACAGCCAACATCATACTCAATGGGGAAAGTTGAAAGCTTTCCCTCTAAGATTAGGACCAACGCAAGGATGCCCACTGCTACCATTGTTATTCAACATTGTACTAGAAGTTGTAGCAAAAAGAATTAGACAAGAAAAAAGAAAGGCATCCAAATAGGAAAAGAGGAAGTAACACTCTCATTGTTTGCAGATGACATGTTCCTACATTTAGAAAATTCTGAAATGTCTACAACAAAGATACTTGAGGTAATAAATGAATTCAGCAGAGGGGCAGGATAACAGATCTCCCAAAAAATCCATGATGTTTCTCTACACTAGTATTGAACAATCTGAGGAGGAAATCAGGGGGGAAAATTCCACTTATAACAGCAATAAAAAGACTCTAATACCTAGGAATCAATTTAAACAAGGAATTATAAGACCTATATGCAGAAAACTACAAAACAATACTAAAAGAAATCAGTGAAGATCTAAACAAATGGAAAGACATTCCATGTTCATGGATTGGAAGACTAAAAAGTGTGAAGATGTCAATCCTACCAAAAGAGATTTATAAGAACCAGCAATATGGCAGCGGAGTAAGGAGCTCCTAGAGTCAACTCCCGCTACAGGGCAGTTAGCAAACAACCAGAGCTCTCTGGAGCTAGCTGAAGCACCTGTTTGGTGGCTCCAGGAGACCAGAAGAGCATCCTGCATCTTGTAACATCCTTGAAAGAGTGGAAGGAGGAGAATGCCCATCTGCAGAGAAGACTAGTAAGTAGAGCTCTCCACACTCTGGAGGCCAGTGCCCATCCTCCACTGGAAGCACAAGCTGCCTCAGGAGCTGTTCTGCACTGGAATTGAAAGTTCCACTTTCCCAAATGGGGGAGGAAGAGATGGTTGGGCACCAATTTCAGCTACTGATAAGTAAATTCAGTGGGCTACAGTATAATCCTAAGAACAGCTAAAGTTTGAACCTGTCCAAGTCAGAAAGAGGTCAGGAGCTGCCATCTTAACTCTGCACCTGGCACAAGGGGAAGCAGGGTGGACTGAAAACAGTGCTGGTGGGGACTGGCTTCTTTCCATCCAGATCAGATTGCAGCTCTGGCCTAGGCTCCAGTGCCACCTCCAGCAGGGATGAAGCTGTGGGAACCTGCACCACTCTCTCCAGGAAATTACTGGCCAAGCCACAGAGGCTGGTGATTATCCTACTCTGACAGCATGAGCCACCCGAGGAGCTAATTGGTGGCTGGAATTGGAAGATCCATTTCCCAGACAGGGGAAGAGGAGATGATTGGCTGCCAATTTCAGCTACTGATTGGTAGACTTGCCTGGCTAAGATATAACCCTGGGAACAGCTGGGGTGTAAACCAGCCCAACTCAGGAAAAGATCAGTAGCTACCATTTTGACTCCATCCCCAGCCTGAGGGGAAGCCAGGTTGACTGAAATTCTCAGTATCTGCAGGAAGCAGTTTCTTTCATGCAGATCAGCCTGTAGCCCTAGCCTAGGCTTCAGCCCCACCCCTGGAATGGAAGAGGCTAAGGAAACCTGCAGCAGCCTATACAGGTAACTTTGGCTGGCATGGACTGAAAATCAGAAGTCTACCAGGCAACTGCAGTCATCTTGAACCTGCACTGCATAGATTGCTGCCCACATCTGCAGCTCCATCCCCACCCCAGGCAGGGGAAAAGGAATGTGAAGCTTCATCAGTCTCTCTGGGCAACTACATTCTAGGCCAGCACTTGGATTATTCCACACAACTGTGACTGTCCCTACCCCTGGCAAAGGAGAAAGTTGGGAGAAGCGTCATTGGTCCCTGGTGCAATGAGGGCAGCTTGAGTTTCCACAGCTTACAGCACCAATTACATGCTTGGCTTCTACTGCACAACCAGCAAGGGAGAAAGGATAGGAAGCCCTAAACTAAAGAGAAAAACTCCACCCAGAAAAAATACTCTAGTAAGCCAGATGTGAAGACACCAACAAAAAATTACAATCCACATCAAGAAACAGGAAGCTATGGCCCAGTTAAAGGAACAAGCAAAGCTTCCAGATGATGTAAAGGAGTTGCAGCAACTAATCATAGATGTTCAAACAAATCTCCTTAATAAATTCAATGAGATGGCCAAAGATATTAAGGATATTAAGAAGACATTGGGGAGGCGGACTTGGCCCAATGGATAGAATGTCCGCCTACCACATGGGAGGTCTGTGATTCAAATCCCGGGCCTCCTTGACCCATGTGGAGCTGGCCCATGTGCAGTGCTGATGCGCGCTAGGAGTTCCATGTCACACAGGGGTGTCCCCCATGTAGGGGAGCCCCACGTGCAAGGAGTGCGCCCTGTAAGGAGAGCCACCCAGTGCGAAAGAAAGTGCAGTCTGCCCAAGAATGGTACCACACACAGGGAGAGCTGACACAACAAGATGACGCATAAAAAGAAACACAGATTCCTGGTGCTGCTGATAACGATAGAAGCAGTCACAGAAGAACACATAGCGAATGGACACAGAGAGCAGACAACTGGAGGGAGGGGAGAGAAAGAAATAAAATAAATAAATCTTAAAAAAAAAAAAAGAGAGAAGACTTTGGATGAGCACAAAGAAGAATTTGAAAGCACACAAAGAAAAATAGCAAATCTTATGGGAATGAAAGATGCAATAAATGAAATTTAAAAAAACATTGGAATCATATAATAGCAGATTTGAGGAGGCAGAAGAAAGGATTGGTGAGCATGAAGAAATGGCCACTGAAAGTGAACATACAAAAGAACAGATGAAGAAAAGAATGGAAAAAATGAACAGGGTCTCAGGGAACCTAATGACAGCAAAAGACATGCAAACATGTATGTCATGGGTGTCCCAGAAGGAGAAGAGAAAGGAAAAGGGGAAGAAGGAATATTTGAAGAAATAATGGTAGAAAATTTCCCAACCCTAGTGAAGGACATAAATATCCCTGTCCAAGAAGCACGACACACTCCTATCTGAAAAAATCCAAATAGACCAACTCCAAGACACATACTCATCAGAATATCAAATGCCAAAGAAAAGAGAGAATTCTGAGAGCAGGAAGAGAAAAGCAATGCATAATATATAAGGGATACACAATAAGATTAAGTGCTGATTTCTCACCAGAAACTATGGAGGCAAGAAGACAGTGGTCTGATATATTTAAGATATTAAAAGAGAAAAGCTTCCAGCCAAGAATCTTTTATCCAGCAAAACTGTCTTTCAAAAATGAGGGTTAAGTTAGAATATTCACAGATAAACAGAAACTGAGAGAATTTCTAAGCAAGAGACCAGATTTTCAGGAAATACTAAAGGGTATGCTAGAGCCTAAAAAGAAAAGACTGGAGAGAGGGGCCTGGAAGGGTCTAGAAATGAAGATTATATCAATAAAAGTAACTAAAAGTGTCAAAAGAGTGGTGAAAATAAAATATGACAGATAAAATTCAAAGAGTCATGAATAAACTTAACCAATGATGTAAAGCACTTGTATTCAGAAAACTGCAACTCAATATTAAATCAAAAAGCCCTAAATAACTGGAAGAACATTCCATTTTCATGGATTGGAAGACTAAATATCATTAAGATGTCAATTCTACTCAAACTGATATACAAATTTAATACAATCCTGATAAAAATTCCACCAGCATTAAAGAAAAAATTGAAAACACAATCATTACATTTATTTGGAGGGTTAAGAAGACCTAAATAGCCAGAAACATCATAGAAAGAAAATGTGAACCCTCATCTCCAGACTTTAAATCATAATACCTACCTATAGTGGTAAAAACAGCATGGTACTGGCCTAAAGACAGATACAATAGACCAATGGAACCAAATTTATGGTTCAGAAACAGACCCTCACAGGTAAGGTCAAGTGATTTTTGACTAGCCTGTCAAACACACAGCTCAGACAGAAGAATCCATTCAATAAATGGTGCTGAAAGAATTGGATATGCATAGCTGAAAGAAGGAAAGAGGACTCCTATCTCACACCTTATCCAAAAATTAACTCAAAATGGATTTTAAAAAACTAAAAATAAAAGCAAGAACCATAAAACTTCTAGAAGAAATTATTGGAAAATATCTTCAAGACCTAGTGGTAGGTGGTGGATTCTTAAAGGTGGTAGGTGGTGAATTCTTAAAGTCCTCAGAGGGGGACTGAGTGGACTGCTGATGTTTAATGTATGTATAAGTTTTAATTAACTTTACTCTAAAAGTGTGGACATGTATAGAGTGGATGGTAACACACAGTGAGTAAAAGCTAGTTTATAAATGGGGATGTGACTGAAAATGGTAGTCTAGTTAGTAAAAGCCAATTGACAGAATGCTAGAGAATAATCTAAGAACTGGATAGCATAGTAAACCAAGAGGTGGATGAGAATTATGATTGATGGTACAGATGCAAGAGTGTCCTTTGTTAGCTAGAGCAAATGTATATCACGACGGCAGGGTGTTGGGAATGTGGAGAAGCATGGGGAAAAATACAGCTGGAGTGACCTATGGACTGTGGTTAGTTGTAATAATTTAATATTCTTGCATCTATGTGAAATATGTACTGTGTTGATACTGAGGCAGTATGGAAAATGTGAGCCAAATGTACGCTATGGACATGGTAACAATCAGATTATATTATCTGTAGCAAATGACACACCGCATTGTGGTGTTGATGGAGGGGTGTTGTTTGGGAATTCTGCACATGTGCATGATTGTTTTATAAGTTTGCAACTTCTGTCATAAAAAATATATTTAAAAAATAATAATAGTGTGGGTTGGAGGAAAAACACACCAAATGTAAGATAAGGACTATGATTAGTAGTAAGATTTTGACAATATTCTGTCATAATTTATAACAAACATCTCATGACAATGCAAGGTGTTGGTGGAAGGTTCATGTATTGGATCCCTGTATGATGTTATGCATGTTTGCTTTGTAAGTTCACAACTTTTACTATACACTTAATTGTTTATGTATGTTCATATATAAATGATATAAAGATAATAATAATAGGATGGTTGGTGGAAAAATATTCTGTTTAGTAGTAATATTTTGACATGCTCTTTAATCATTAGTTAAAAAGATTTAACAACAATGCAAGTTATTGGTGGTAGGGTGAGTTATAAGAGTCCTGTATGATGTTATATATGTTTGTTTTGTAAGTTCACAACTATTATTATACCCTTATTGTTTATGCATGTTCATGTATGACTGATATACTTCAATAAATAAAATAAATAAATAAAGGGATTTATAGATTCAATGCAATACCAATCAAAATTCCAACTGTCTACTTTACAGAAATAGAAAAGGCAATTACCAAATTCATTTAGAAGGGAAAGTCCACCCAAATAGCCAAAAGCATTCTAAAGAGCAACATGGGAGGAATTTCACTGTCTAACTTTGAAACATTCAAAGCTACAGTGGTCAAAACAACATGATATTGGCTTAAAGATACATACACCAATGAGTAGGACTTGAGAGTCCAGAAATAAACCTTCACTTCTATGGCTAACTGGTTTTTGACAAAACCACCAAGTCCAAGTTGACAGGACAAAATCGTCCCATCAACAAATGGTGCAGGAAGAATTGGATATCCTTAACCAAAAAATGAAAGAAGACTCCTATCTTACTCCCTATAAAATAATTGACTCAAAATGGATCAAAGACTAAATGTAAAAGCCAGGACCATAAAACTAATAGAAGAAAATGTAGGGAGACATCTTAAAGATGTTGTGGTAGGTTGTGGTTTCTTGGACATTACACCTGAAGCACAGGAACAAAAGAAAAAATAGATAAATGGGATCTCCTCAAAATTAAATACTTTTGCACCTCACAGGACTATATCATAAGGGTGAAAATGCAGCTGACTCAACAGGAGAAAATACTTGGAAATCATATGTCTGATAAAGGTTTAAAATCCATAATATATAAAGAGATGTTACAACCCAACAATAAAAGACAACAACCAGATTTAAAATAGGGCAAAAGACTTGAATAGACATTTGCCTGAAGAAGAAATACAAATGGCGAAAAAAAAGAAAAAAGAAAATATTTTCAATGTCACTAGCAATTAGGGAAATGCAAATCAAAATTACAAATGTGATTTCATTTCACACCTATCAGAATGGCCACTATTAAAAAGGCAGAGATCTACTAATGTTGGCAAGGATGTGGAGAGAGAGGAAAATTTATTCACTGTTGGGAATGTAGAATGGTATAGCCACTGTGGAGGTCCTAAAGAAGTTGAATATAGATTTGCCACATCACCTGGCAATACCACTACTGGGTATAAACCCAGAAGAACTGAGAGCAGTGACACAAATAGACATCTGCACACACTGATGTTCATAGTGGTGTTATTCATGACTGTCAAAAGTCAGTAAAACACCATGTGAAATATGAATATGGGTAAAATTGAATATATAAAACCATTTTCCTTTGAACGTGAACAAATGTATGTTAATACTATGAAATGTTAATATCAGAAAAAAAACACATTATGCTAAATGTAGGAAACCAAACATAAAGTACTACATATTATATGATTTCATTTATATAAAATGTAAATATAAATCAATTTATAAAGATGATGTTAGACTAGTGGTTATGTAGGACTGGGGAAGGACTTCTAAGGGCTGTGGAGTTTTTATTTTTGGAGTAATGAAATTGTTCTAAAATTTTTTGTGTTGATGAATTCACAGCATTGTAATTATACTAAAGTCATAAACTATATACTTTGGATAGATAGTGTGATATGTGAATATATCTCAATAACTGATTAAATAAATAAATAATTGTACAAGAATAGCCAGAAATTACAGTGATGGAAAGCAAGGGAAACAGTTTGAAAGGAAGAAATTTTTTGGTCTGTTTTTTGTTTATTATTATTATTGAAATAATAAAAATGCTCTAATAATGATTGAAGTGATGAATGCACAAATATGTTATAATACCAAATACCACTGATTGATTGATTGTTCACTTTAGATGAATTGTATGTTTTCATTAATATGTATCAGTGAAATTGATTTACTTGAAAAAAAGAAAGGAAAAGACAGAAGAAAGAGTCTTGGATGAGAGTATAGAAGGCAAGACTGGTAGAAAGGTCAACAAAAGAGTAAAAAGGCAGACAAAAATAAGATATGACATATGAAAGCCAAAGAATAAAATGGTGATAGTAAACAATGCATTTATAGTAATATCATTGAATGTGAATTGATTGAACTCCCAATCAAATGATATAGGCTAACAAAATGGATGAAAAAAATGTGAGCCATCCATATGCTGCTTACAAGACACTCATTTTAGACACAGGGATACAAATCAGCTGAAAGTGAAAGGTTGGAAAAAGATACTCCACACAAACAGTAGCCAAAAAAAGAGCAGGAGTAGCTGTGCTAATACTGTACAAAATAGACTTTAAATGCAAAAAAATTAAAAGATACAGAAAGTCATTATATATTAATAAAATGGACAATCCACCAGGGGGAAATAATAGTCATAAAATATATGCACATAACCACGGTGTCCCAAAATACATGAAGCCAACTCTGGCAAAACTGAAGGGGGAAACAGACATCTCTACAATAATAGTGGGAGACTTTGACACACCCCTTACATCATTAGATAGAACAACTAGACAGAAGATCAACAAGGAAAGAAATTGCCCAATTTGATAAGTGAGCTAGACAAAACAGACATATAGAGAATGTTGTACCCCAAATCGGTAGTTAATACATTCTTCTCAAGTGCTCATGGATCTTTCTTCAGGACAGAACACATGTTAGGTCACAATTTTTTTAAACACAATAAGTTTAAAAAAGTTGAAATTATACAAAGCACCTTCTCAGATTTTAATGGAATGAAACTGGAATTCAATAATTATTGAGAGAGGGGGATATTCACCAATTTGTGGAGACTAAACAACATACTCTGAAACAATCAATGGACCAAAGAAGAAATTTTAAGAGAAAATAGTAAATATATTGAGATGAATGAAAATGAGAACAAGATTTATCAAAATTTCCAGGATACAGTGAAGGTAGTCTTCAGAGGGAAATTTATAGACCTACATGCCTATATTAAAAAAGATGAAATAGCTAAAATCAAAGATCTAACTAAACAACTGGAGAAACAAGAGAAAGAACAGAAAATCAATTCCAAAACAAGCTGAAGGAAAAAAAAACAACAAAAATTAGAGCAAAAATAAATGAAATTGAAAACAAGAAACAATAGAGAAAATCAACAAAACCAAAAGCTGGTTCTTTGAGAAGATCAATAAAATTGGCAAACCCTTAACTAGCCTAATAAAAAAAATAGAAGATGCAAATAAATAAAATCAGAAATGAATGGGGGAAAGTTATGACTGACCCCATAGAAATCAAAAAGATAATAAGAGGATATTATGAGAAACTGTATGCCAACAAACTAAACAATCTAGATGAAATATGCAAATTCCTAGAAATACACACAAAAAAACTTACATTGACTCTACAAGAAATACAAGAGCTCAAAGAAAGTACAGAGCCACAGGTATCTCTGTGTATAAGGGAGTTTACAAGGCCCCCTCCTAAAGGCTGTTCATGGATTCAGAGCTTTGAAAATTGCTGTCTCTAAAGCCTGACTCACTGTACTAGTGCCATTGTTTACCAGGGTGGGTTATACCTTGGATTCAGATGACAAATTAGAAATACAAACAAAACGGCTCTACCTTCAGATCCTAACTTGCGAAAGGGTTGGAATGTTGGGATTATCCCTCTGCCAATAAATCAACTGCTACTTGAATCTAAATATAAAATGGGAGTACAGGGAATTGAATTGTATCTGCAAAATAGTGCAGAACTGAGGGATGAATTTCAAGGAAGTTCCTTCAAGTGAGGGTGACCCAGTTTCATCCCATACCATAACCTGCCTGGGAATAGAGTAGAGATTACCCAGCCCTGGTTCTTCCCAGTGCAGCGAAGAAGGCCGTAAAGGAAATGTCTGAAGGCATATAGTAATTCACATGCACCCTCTGACTAATTAGGAAGCGCAGAAGACAGGGACAATACCCAATTCTTTGGGGACTGGAAATGGGTGTCTCATGGCTGCTTTCCCCCTTGCTCCCTTTTCTACTCATAACAAAGATCTTGGATGTGGAAAGAGGTGAGCAATATTCTAATTCTAATAAATTTGCTCCTGGACAAAACTATTTCCCAGCCCACACCTTTTTCCAGGAGGAACTGTGGGGCACTTATCCAGGCTTCACCCAGCAGCCACACCAGAATCATCAAAGATGATACACATCTCAGTAAAAGGCTAGAGAAGCAACTTCTGTACTGACATCATTCCACAGCGACACATAAAGACTGATCAGGGTAAAAGTGTGGTAGGGAAAACAAAAAACTCATTGTGTCTAGATTTACAATCTTCTCTCAGCTCCCCAGTCTAGACAAAGCAATTCACCATCATCAATTTAGTACCATGACCCTTTTTTTACCCTCACTAAGATAAAGATCAGGAACAGTATGGGCAGATCTTGGCAAGAAAAACAGTCAAGTGTAGAAAATGGACCACCCTCTCCAGGTAGCTGGAAACACTGAATTTATATGTCTTGTGAATGTCTAATCATGAAGAAGGCCAGAATTGGAAGGGAGTGGTTCAGGCAACAAAAAGAGATTAGGGATGGGATGACAGAAATGAGAAGAAAATCCTTCTAAACTAGAAAACTGACTGCTCCTGGAATTATAAATCCTAGTAAATAAGAGTGGACAGGCAATGGATATCTTTGAATTCAATAGATTTTCAATTAATGTAGAAAACAAGTCTCCTTTCTTTGAGAATCTGAAAAGTCAAAAAAAAAACAAAAAAAAAATGGTAATCTATTGACAAAAAAGTAAGAATGCATTTGAAAAATGGATTCAAACAAAAATGAACCTAGCCGTTGGCCCATAATTTATGAAGCTTGTCTTATATTTAGTGTGAATGTTATAACATATAAATGACTGAAACTTTTTCATGAGGTGGATGTGATGGGAAAAAAAGACCCTGTAAAGGAATCCAATGTCTAGTACTGAAAATGGAAAGGAAGAATCTAAGAAAGCAATGGCTCTCACACTGAAAACAAAAGGTTTACTTGAATGTAAACACAAAATGCTGAGTTTAGTAATAGCTTACATCTATGAGGTGAATGAGTCCCAAGTACTTCTATACAGAAACAGCAGAATTTAATGGAACTATTTCAATAAATGTTAATGAGGCAGAAATAAATAGGGACCTGAGAAGGAGAGACAGAAAACCCCAAGCACCAATTCTCAAAACACAAACATCCATAAAGCAGCTGCATTATTGGAATGCAACTTGTAACATTTTTTTAACTTTTTTATTGAAATATATCATTCATACATAAACATACATAAACAATAAATATATAATAGTTGTGAACTTAAAAAACATATAACATCATACAAATATATATAACATCTCACCCTACTACCAATAACTTGCATTGTTTTTAAATCTTTTTAACTAATGATTAAATAACATTGTCAAAATATTACTACTAAACAAAGTATTTTCCCTTAATCAATCCGATTATTACTATCTTTATATCACTTATATATGAGCATACATAAACAAATAAATGTATAGCAAAAGTTGTGAACTTACTTGTAACATTTTCACACAGCAGAAAGAAGGAAAAATAGGAAGCACCCCACCACCCACCTGCTTGCATAAATACCGCAGTCAGTAAACATGCAGCAAAGCTCATAGACAATGGCCCAGAGGCCAATCACCACTGGTCAGTACACCCTACAGAGATCATGGAAAGCAACCAAAAGCCAAATAACATGCCCTAGAAACCAAACCACCCAATAAGGTTCTCCCGCTTTATCTTAAATACACCAATCAGCACAGACCCTAACTGCTTATGATAACCAATAAAACCAGAAAGTCCTAGAGAGAAGGCATGCCTCTTCCTTAAGCATACCCACACTCATGTCCTTGAGAGTATTCTTTCCCCTTATTAAATTTTTTTTAAGATTTATTTATTTCTCTCCCCTCCCCCCCGACCCTGGTTGTCTGTTCTCTGTGTCTATTTGCTGCGTCTTCTTCTTTTGTCTGCTTCTGTTGTTGTCAGCAGCACAGGAATCTATGTCTCTTTTTGTTGCGTCATCTTGTTGTGTCAACTCTCCGTGTGGGTGGCACCGTTCTTAGGCAAGCTAAACTTTCTTTCGCGCTGGGCGGCTCTTCTAATGGGGTGCACTCCTTACGCTTGGAGCTCCCCTACATGGGGGATACCCCTGCGTGGCACAGCACCCCTTGCGTGCATCAGCACTGTGCAAGGGCCAGCTCCACACAGGTCAAGGAGGCCCAGGGTTTGAACCGCAGACCTCCCATGTGGTAGACGGACGCCTAACTGCTGGGCCAAGTCCATTTCCCTCCCCTTATTAAATTATTTTCTAACTTTCTTATAACTCTGGTGTGTCTCTGAACCCTTTCTTACGATGTGACCAGGTACCTGGAAATTGACTCTGGCAACATTTCCACCATTGAAAAAATGACCCATTAAGTGAGAGCTGCAGCAGAAGTGAAAGCTGAAGATGTGGTTAACTTGTCATGTGAGGATAAACACAGGAGACAAATATCTTTTTGTAGATATGTACTTTGGGGAAAGTCAGGAACTTGCAAATATATATTCTTAAATTATAAATAGTCAAGGTACTAGTGAGGTTGTCCAACCAAAGTTTACCATTGACTAAAAGTTAGCTGGAGAATTTTAAGAACTGTTTTTCCTTGCTTAATGTGAATTTAATCGCAGGAAGAATATCAACTAATTTCATTGCCTCATACGTATTTTTTTTTAATTTTCCTATATTGAAAGGCTGAAGAGACTCAGGTGGACAAGATTATGCAGAATAAACATTCAACAAAGACAACGGGTATCTATATTCAGTGAAAAAGAAGCAGGCCCTGGGAAGAGAGGAACCCTAAGCCCAGAGAGAAGCAAGGTCTAGGAAGAGAGGAACCCAGGAAGCCTGAATCCTGGCAGACATCAGCAGTCATCGTGCCCTAACATGTGGAAACAGACTTTAGTAAGAGAAGGAACCTATGCTTTATGGCCTGGTATCTTTAAGCTCCTACCCCAAATAAATACCCTTCATAAAAGCCAACAGGCTTCTGGTATTTTGTATCACCACCCCTTTGGCTGACTATTACACTTGCAAATACCTTGATTTTGGACTTTCACCCTCCAAAACTGAGACAATAAATTCCTATTCTTTAAACCAACCAGTCTGCAGTATTTGTTATAGCAGCCCTGGAAAACTGCCATAGCACATAAAGACACTGAAAGAGAAATGAGTTTCTAGGTTAAAAGCATGTAAGGACTAACTCCTCTTTGGGGTCATGCAGCAGGCTTCATTAATAAACTGGGTTTGTTCCACCATTAAGAAAATCCCCACAGAACTGAGGAGTAATAATGAGAACTCACTGCTGGTATATTGGTAGGAAAGCAGGAAAGAGAAAGGGAAGGAATGGAGGAAGGGAGAGAGGGAGGAAAGAGAAAGATAAAACAAATTTGCATAATGCCAAGTAAAATAAATTTAAGTAATAAATTTATTTTAATAACTTCATAGATATTTTAGTCATATATTTTAGATACATTAAAGTCTAAATGAAATAAAACCCACTGAAAAATGGAGAACATAAAATTCACAGAAAATGAAATATTAATGCAAGCTGAAACATCTGAAAAGGTACTCATCCCTTTCATAAAAAAGAAAAATGCAAATTAAAATTACACAGAAATAACATTTCTCATTTATTAAATTGACATAAATTCGAAAGTTTAACAATATACCACTGGGGAAGCTGGAGATAAACCAGCACACTCTTACCTTGCTGGTGAGTGTGCAGAATGCTTTGTCATATAAGGAGTGCAATTTTGTCATAGCTACCATAAATATATATGCATTTTCTCTTTGACCCTGTAGTCCTACTTCTGGGACTTTATCTGATAGATATTCCTGCACATGTACAAGATGACTTTTGTCAAAATTATTCAGTGCAGCATTGTGTGTAATAGAAAATATTAGATACTATCCAAATATTAATCAGCAGGGACTGATGGAATATATTGCAAAACAAAGAAGCTCTTTATGTCTAGATTCGGAATGAGGCCCAGGAAATACTAATAAAAGTAATATGAAGAACTGAGAATATAATATGATAATATATTACCTATAGATGTAAGAAAGAGATGGGAGTCAGAGGCTAATAAATACATCCATGCTTAAATTAATATCACAGGAATATTGGAAAGATACTAAGAAATTAATAAAAGTTGTGACCAATATGGAGTTGGGGTGGGATGGAGATTGGATGGAATACATAGGAATAGAGATGGAAATGAGGTTTTTCAAAATATTAATTACTAACTTGTATGAATGAATAAAATAAAGTCTAAAAGAGTCTCTTAAATTCTTCAGTTAGGGCTTACTGTAGTTTAAGAGGTAAAATATAGGCTATAAGGAATGAAATTATTCAAGTCCTTTCATCTTTAAGTGAAAAGATGAATGAATTTTAAAGAAGTTATAAATCTTTATATCAAATGCAAAAGTTTGGGCCCTCTTTGCACTTGTGCATAATCTGATTTTGATCAGATTATCAAAAGATCCCTTAATCCAAAACAAGAGTAGTCACCAATTTGAGGATAAAACTATCTAGACTTATTCTTTCTGAATATCATGGTCCTGTATGACTTGGTAATTATGAATGTGAGTTCTGGAATCAAAAGACCTGTAATTGCCATTCAATTTCACTGCTTCCAGTTGTTCATCCCTGAGCAATTCACCCAAATCTTCTGAGCCTTGTTTTTACTGTGGCAAAAGAAAATATTTCAGATGCTTTTTGCAAAGTGCTTAGCAAAATGTCAGGCACGTAATAAGTGCTCAAAAATATTGCCCTTTGTAATTAATGAACTCAACAGTAGCTGCTATGATTACTTAACTACATTTGTACAGTGTTAGCTTATGCATTGAGTTTTGATACGTGGAGATTGAGGTGCCTGAGGGACACTTAAGGAGAGGTAACCAGCAGAGAGCTGGATTTAAAGGCCTGGGATGCTAGAAAAAGCTTTCAAGTGTTCTGTGTTAAGGTTTTCTTTTGGCTATACTCACTCCCTTGATATTCTCATCTAGTTTCATGGCTCTTAAAACCATCTAGATGTAGATAACTTCCAAATACATATGTCCTCTCCCTTAAATTCAGTCTCTAAATACCTTGTCAAAAAATATTCTTGGATGTTTTATAGGCATCTCAAAATTAACATGTCTGAAAACAAACTTCTGATCTCCTCCTCTTCACCTGACTTACCTACAGCCTTCCATGTCTTAATTAATAGTAATTCCATTTCTGTCATCCCTGATTCTTCTCCTCTTCCAGCCCACATCCAATCCATTCACCAATGCCACTATGTCTACTTCAAAATATATGCATAATTCAATTATTGTTTTATTACCTCCATTCCTACTTCTCTGGCCCAACTCATTAATATCGCTCTCACTAAAATTATTTTGACAGTCTCCTTCCTGGGTTCTATGCCTCCACCCTTCCCTTAGAGGAGTAGAATGAATTTGCAGTGCAACAACCAGAGTGATCCTTTAAGAAAAGAAATCCGGCCAGTTTATTTACCTGCTCAGGATCTCAAAGGCTTCCATCTCATCTGGAATACACCAAAAGCCATTTTAATAGCCATGACCTGGAACTCCACCCCTTTATTTCTTTAACATTATTTGAAATTTTTCTTCCCTTGATGTGTTACTTCTCAACCTCGCTAATCTCCTTCTTGTTCCTCCAACATATACTCAAAACAGCCCTATTTTCTATCTGGAATTCCCTTCTGATATCTGCCTCACTTTTTCACTTCTTTCGAATTTTTGCTCAAGTGACATTTTCTCATTTAGTTGTTTCCAAGCAAACCTAAATTGCACCCTGTGATTTTTAATATCATGTGGCAACCTGGCTAGGTAATGGCATCCTGTTGTTTGATTAAGCAAACTCTTGAGGATATTTCATAGATGGATATGCATCTTTACAGTCAGTTGATTGCATCTATTGCTGATTGTATCCACAATCAACACAGGAGAGTACCCTCTGCAAAGAGAGAAGTCTCCTCAACCAATCATTTGGAGGTCTTAAAGCCAGAACTAAGGATTTTCAGAAGTCAGAAAGAAGAATTTCTATCTCTACTTCTCCTGAGAAATTCAACTTCACCTTCATCAGAGTTTCCAACTTGCATCCTACCCCTCAGAAATCAGACTTGCCTATCCCCACGGCTACATGAGTCATTTCCTATAATATATCTATTAACTAATATTTACATAGATAATGATGATGATGATGATGATGATGATGATGTGTGTATTTCCTGCTAGTTCTCCTTCTCTGGAGAACCCTGACTGATACACATCTCCCATACTTTCCCTATCTTCCTTTCCTGCTTTTTTGTGTACAAATGTTTCACCACTTTCCATACTATTTACTTAGTTTGTTTTATATATTAGTATATTAATTTATATATTCTTGGATACCCTCTTCTTTAATAAAAGCTCTGCATGTTAACCAAAGGGATGCTGAAACAAAATACCAGAAATATTTAGGCTTTTATAAAGGGTATTTACTTGGGGGTAGAAGCTTATAATTACCAGGCCATAAAGCATAAAGCATACAATCACCAAAGTATGTTGCCATGTGGTAGAGCAAGATGGTTGCTGATGTCTGCAAACGTTCAGGTTTCCTCTTCCGCTTGCTTAAGCTCCATGGTTCCAGCTTCTTCCAATATCTTGTCTCTCTCCTGGGGCTCATTTCTCTCCAGGCTCAGCTGCTCTGCTCTCTCCACAAGGCCAGCTATGAACTAACCAGCAAACAGCTCGTCTCCCTTCTCGGGGCCTCTCCCATGTCTAAGGGAGCCTTCTCTCTTTCCTCATTTATCTTCTTCTCTGTGTATTTACTTCCTGGGGTTCCAGCATCAAAACTGCAATTTTCTTTTCTGCCATGTGTTTTCTCTGTGAGTTCCCCCCTTCCAAGGGGGCAGGGACTCTGCATCCTACTGATGTGACCCAATCAAAGCCATAATCATAATTTAATCAAGTAAAAGTGAAACATCTGAACTTAATACAATTTAATATGCCCAGAGGAACAGACATATTTACAAACAATCCAATATCTATTTTTGAAATTCACAAACATTATCAAACTTCTACAGGTTCTATGAGACTGGATATTTTTGTCTGCATTTTATTTCTTCTCTCACCCACCATTACTTTATTCCTAGTGCCTAGAACAGTGCCTGGTACATAGTAGGTTCTCAGTAAATATTTGTGGTTTTTTTCATTTATATTTTTTATTGCTTTAAGTAATTTCTCTTAAATCACTCCCTCTCCCTTGGAATTTGCAATAAATCTCCCTGGGGTAGGTTAAGAGACTTTGAAATCCACAACCAGATGATCCCTCTAAGTCACTATTTATCTCATGTCCCAGGAGCAAAAGGCTCTTGTAGCATGCGCACCTCAGAGAGACCACCTCAACTAAATAGAGAACATTCTGAGAAGTAGATAGTGGGGAGAGTAGTATTCATAGTTATTTTTCCAGAGATCCTCGCTAGGATGACTTTGTAAGATGCTAATCAAATCCAAGTAGAAATTCTGGCCACTCCCTTTAAATTCCCTGACTAGCCAGAATTTTCATTGCTTCTCCTCTTCTTCAACTCTGTACACTCAATATAAACTAGTTTGGAAAGAGAAGTGATAAAGCAGGGGGGTACATAGACAGTGCTCTCTTAGGCCTAGCAGTGGAAACAGTCTTAGGGCTAGTTTGCTACAGACACTTAGTGATACTGATCCTATCTACAGACTGAATGAAGACATGTCCCAAGAGCCCTCCCAGTGTCTGCACCTTTCCTTCTAACCCATGTTATCATCAGGCAGGCCTGGCATACAACACCTTCCTAGCTTAGTCCCATAGCTCTCACAGGGGTCTCACCACTGAACTTTTCACGCTTGTCCTAAAGCATTGTTTCCTCTTGCTGGAAATGAAGACCTTGAGGTTTAACTTAATAAGATAGAGAAGTGCTACCTTAAACAAAAGCACTGGGAAAAGAAAGCCTTAAATAAGACTAAGATCCATTTATTTTCTCTTTTCCTTCTTTCTCTCCTATCTCCTTTTGTATTATCTTACAAATATAAACCACTGTCTTTTAGTCCCACTCCCTACTTTAAATCATGATCCCTTCTATTCTTACTCCCAAGATTGAGTTATTATTGCCCCAAGGAAGGAAGGAGATTCCAGCCTAGAACACGAAGGTCATTGATCTGCTTTGAAGTTCAAACTTGGCTCTTTAGACCCCTAGCAGAACAAAGGTCTTTAGAAGGATTTCTCAATAATAAATTCTTTCTTTAACACAAGAGAGAGGGAGAGAGAGAAAAAATGTTAATGACTTAATTGAATTTTACCCCTTAGCCAAGGTAGGGAAGACTGAGAGTCACAAAGAGAGAATTTAAAGCTCATCCCTTTAAACTGGGAGATGATGAGAAGGGAAATAGATAGCAGAAGTAGGGTGCAGGAAGTAACTTTGTATATTCTGATGCCATTTTTCCAGGGCCTAAATCTTCCAGGGAAGAGAGGTGTGGAGGATGGAGAAAGACATTTATGACTTTGGGAAAAAACGTCTCAAATATGCCCCTTATCCCAGCGCTGGGTTAATGCCCAGGGCACAGAGCCTAGGACAGGTGTTGGGAGGTGGGATCGGAGAGGAGGGGTCTAGAGATAAGGAAGTTAGCTGCAAATAAGACTGAGGAGATTGTCAGAGGAGACCCTGCCTTAGGGGTGAAGTAGTTCGGAAGCTGTGGGCTAGAAAGGAGGACCCAACCATTTTAAGCGACAAAATGGGAGTCAAAGCCAGACTTCAGGTTTTCCAAAGAACCAGCAGGCCCAGAGTGGGACCTTGAAAGGAGGAAAAATCTCAGTGTCCTGTCCAAGCTAAGAGAGAAGTGAGCAGGAGATCACCAGCCAAGAAAGCCAGCTGTGTGAGACACTACTGTTTGTGGATAGTTCTGGTTTCTGGGCTTCTAGGTTCTAGACTTACGTCATATAAAAGAATTTAGGGGCATGCCATACAGTAGGCAAGGTAGTAAAGAGCTCATTAAGAAACAAGAAAAATTTCATAGCCAAGTGGTCTGTCAGCCATGTTGTCTGCCAGGCCACCCACCATCCCACTTTCACTATAGTAACCTTCCTCAACTCCCTCCTCAGAGAGTTTATACCCTTATTCTTCAGGGACGTGCTGAAGGGTGGTGGTCAATCCTCTGTAGTTACTTCCTGCTGGATAGGGGGAGTAGGACCTACCTGACAAGGTGTAAAATCCTCTGGCTATTCTATTGTGGTTGAGGGAAAATGGGCCTGACTTCCTGGTTGGAAATGGATGAAATTCCCACATGGCTAATATGGTGCTGATTCTGTAAGAAATAAACTTAATCGGAATTTTGAAGATACACGGTCCTATTAAAAGGATAAAGAAGATGGTGGTAGGTGGGCCCAAAAAGGGGGTCAGTCATGACATAGTGAACTATGAGAGTGAGAAAGGTCAAGTGTCTTCAGAGGCTGCATCCTCCCAAAGTTGATGGGAAACAGCATTCTCCTTTTATGCAGTTGGTTAACTCTAGGGAGAGATTGTGGTAGTACCTGCTGGGTTTGGGTACAAACTGCTAAACCCAGTTCCCATGGTAGTTGTATGCCTAAGGCAGCTAGGAGAGGTATGAAGAGAGGCACTGCCCTGGACATGAAGTCACAAAGACAGTATAGGCAACAAGACAAACAAATGGCAAGAAAAATAAAGGCAGTACTTAAGAGAGCCATTCTTTTGGCACCTTCATTAACTACTTAGAAGATGAATTAAATTTACATGTTCAATATCCCTCTGCATATGATCTAGAATAGAAGAGATATCATATTCATCAGGTATATAGGTACAGTACTTAATACTACTTAATGAACTAATTAATGCATAAGTTTCTCTTTAAACTGCAATTAATAGATCTAAGTTCCAGGTTTGCCATACCATACATGTTATCTTTCCATAAGAGCAGGCCATAAGGCCAACTGTGTTGGTTTAGGTTCTATTCACATTACTCTGGTAATTATTGTTCCACTTGGTATGCCCTTCATACAACCAGCATGTTGCAGCACCATTGATCCTAAAGAGGGACTAAGAAGGTAAGGCTCCAGTGATTCACCAGCCTAGTGCATAGTGCCTTTCAGATCTATGAAACAGAGCCAGTCTGGAGAATATGTCCATTGTACATCCAGCCATTTGAGCCATTGCTGGCTACTACAGGAGCCTGAAACTTCAATATACTCTCCATCCTCTTCAGGAGCATGTTCAGAGATGTAGTAGATATTTTTATTGTTTTAGGGGTCAGTGGCAAACCTAGCCCATAACACAAATGGAGAAGAACCATGCAGTGTACTGAAGGCTTGGTTTGAATGCACAGGAGAGTTTGATGATACAGAAGTCTATCCCTTTTAATTTTTATATACTTTCTAAATACTTCCAATGAAATGGGTAACATATCAAATGACTTAACTTTTTTAGTACTTTGCTTTTTACTTCTACACCTTTACCACAATGACATTAAGTAACAGGTATTTTACTTTAGCAGTATAGAAAAAACTACTTTCTCCATTATTTTATGAAAATCTAAAATTCCGAAAGGAATCTTTCTTTACCATAACTTTAATATGCAAACTGAAATGGCCACTGACAGTTTTCCCAGCTAGGAGGCTAGTTTTTGTTATTAATATCAATTTAGGTTTCTAATTAATAATGGCTTCCTGGAATTAGCCATTTAAGTACTTCACATTAGACAATGCTTTTATAAACTTATTATAATTAACCATAACCACATAGAATAGTTACTTTACCTTTAAATAAGCTCATTAAATTACACTTGGCAACCAATGAAATTTACCTTTATCTTAGTTTCATTAAACATGAACTTACAATTTTCATCAACTTAAAAATTTAATACATACAGTGATGAAAGATATAATGTCTAAAATTGTTTTTTTATTATTTAAATTTAAAATTTTTATTTTATTTTATGTATTATTTTTAAAACAATATTATTTCATTCTCTTATTATTTTTATTTGGTTATTTTCTTGACTTCACCTTTTGAGAGGTTTTGGATCACAGAAGATGTGATCACAGGGTATTGTCATGGTGAGGTGAGTAGACATGCACACAATAACTGAAAGAATATTAATTCCCATTTTGGGTGCTTTGCTACATTCTCTAATGGGACAGTGAGAATCCCGTGAGCACAGAGGAGGTACCTAATGAAGGAGGACAGACCGTTGTGCTGGGCCCTTGGTATTGATGACTGTACTTATGAACTTTTTTTTTTTAATTAAAACTTAGCCTAGTATTATATTTTGCATAAGAGTTAGCTCCTGAGGGCCTCCTTGTTGCTCAAATATGGCCAAATATATGATGAGCAGGTTGAACTGTAAAATTAGAATTCTGTATTTTAAGTCCTTTTGATATATTTTTACCTTAGTTTCTTAATAAAAATTAACACAAAAAATAAAATCAATAATTAAGGCAAAAAAAGATTAACTATAGGAAAAAATTAAATACAATTTATTTGTACATCTAAGTGTAATGGAAGTGAAAATCCCCCCTGCCACATTTGTAGTTTGCAATCCAACCCCAATTGCCTGGATTTCTCATGGAGTTCCTGATGGAGCCGTCATCTGGGTCTATTTTGCCAGGCTAGCCTCTCCAACCCTGAAACCTGACATACTATCCCACCCATAACTCACTTATTCACTCATTCTCTCATTCATTCATTCCTCTTTCTTGCAAACATTACAATAAATGGGTGCAGCTGAGGCATGGCAAGAAGAGTCAACTTGCAGATGGAAGCGCTGGTTCCAGGCCCCAGAACCACTAAATACTACCAGCTCTGTGACTGTGGTCAACTCTTTAACCTCCCTGAGTGTATTTCCTTATCTGTAAAGTGTGGATAACATAACTGTCCTCAAACTACTGGCATTTGTATTTAATAAATATGTAAGATAATGGCACATTTCAAAGTGCTTCATAAATTTAAGGTAATAAACTTATGGATACAAAGAAATAACATCAATTGATTACTCACCATATCCTACCAAAGGGTGCAAATCTAAACAAGAAACATTCCTACCTCTGGTTCAACTGGTTTGCCTTCTTGGTCCTGCTCTAGCTTGTCAGAATCTATTAATTTCATGCTGGGAAAGAAGATTTAGACTGAAGAAAATCATAAGGTATGGCTCCAGTCTCTTATCCTAAAATGAGTAACTTGTTTGTCTGCAATTCCCTGATCTGTGAAGACAGCATGTACATGAAAGATTATGTTTTCATTTACCAGGCAGACAAAAACATAACACATACACAGGAGGATGGAAATAAAGCTTGCAGTGAGTTTGTGCCTTTCCAAACTCCCATCTTGGACTCTGTTATGATCTAAAGTGCAAAGCAAAATCTTTAGAGATTGCCTTATATAATGTTTTTAATATTGTTTATATGTCAACCTGTATATTAATCAGCCAAGGGGTACTGATGCAAAGTACCAGAAATTAGTTAGCTTTTATAAAGGCATTTATTGGGGGTAAAAGCTAACAGTTACAAGGTCCTAAAGAGTCCAACTCAAGGTTGCTTTCTCACCAAAGTCAGTTGCCAGGTGTTGAAATAAGATGGTTGCTGATCTCTGTGAGGGTTTGGGTCCCCTTTCTAGCTTTATCTCTCATGGCTTCCTATATCAGTCTCAGCTGTGTTCCCAAAATCAGCTGTGAGCTATCAGGTAAAAGATCCATCTCTCCTGGAAGATTTAGCTGTTTGAAACTTCTTCCTGTCACATGGCAGGAAGGATTAAAATGACAAAATTCTCTCCTCTAGCATTCATGAAGCTCTCTTTCTTCCTCTTGAGTGAGTGTCCATTTATATCAGCCCACCAAAGGGCAGAGACTCTCCACAGTCATGCCTTACTGATGTGGTTCAATCAAAGCCCTAAACTTAATTTAATCAAAGATCTATCAGCTGAATCAAATGCATCAAAGGGGATCATACCCAGAGGAACAGATAAATTTACTAACATAATCTCTTTTTTGGGGATTCGTAAGTAACCTTAAACTGCCACAACCAGCTTGTTTACTTCATTAATCTCAGTCTATATCTATCCAGTGAAGACATGCAGTAATCAACCAAATAATGAACATCTGGAAAATTACTGATGAAGAGTGTGGAATTAGCCACACAGGCTGCTAACATTAGGCAAAGTGGTTGGAAAAAACTTTATCTCTCTACCTCATTTTGCCAAAAAAGTACATGTCTATATAATTATTATTACATGAATTTTAAATTAAGCATGCAGATAGGCTTCCCATAGACCCAAAAGTGTTTGGTCATGGGAAAAGGGAATTCTAAGGAAGTAATGAGTTAGTGTTTACCTTACACTACTCACACACATTGTTTTTAAGGATTTTACTCCCTTACTCTAAATATTTATCTATAAAACCAGAAAAACAGGGTTAAAAAAATCTATTTGGTTTCCATCCCCAAGGTGAAATCAAGTTCAAAGATACTACTTTTCTTAAGTAAAAAAAAAAAAGGAAAACCCTGAGACTTTTCAGAAGGAGGAGATAATTAAGCTCCTTCTCTCTATAAAATATGCAAACTAATTACAAGCAATTATCTGAAGTCAAGGTACAAGCACCTGCAGGCCTGCTTTCACTGGAGCTCATGTCATAAGATGGCACAGTTCTTGGGGCTCCATTATGGAACAAAGTCAGGGTGAGAGTGTAAGGAGACTTGAGACTGGGTTAATATTAGAGGTCTACTCAAATATGAAAGGTCAGCTCAGGAGGCAAGAATGTAGCCTTACTTGTAAAAAGTCTTTTAAATTTCTTTAATTCTTACTCCAAATGGTATCCATCTGAGTTAAGTACTACTGTGCAGTTTAAACAAATATATTCTTACAAAATGGTAACTTAGATACTGAAGTGGGCACAAAATGACTAATAGGGCCTGGTGCATGATACGTAACCAAAGATAGAAGTAACTAAAAATATTGAGCCTCTTCTATGTATTTTGCATTGGGTACAGACATTCATTCATTCATTCAATGAAAAAAATATATCTTAATTTCTGGTGGCTCTTTATATGTTAAAGAAATTAAAACTTCTTCTAGCATATGACAAGCAATTTTTTCTCAATTTGTGTTTTTGTTGTCATTATTTTTGTGTTTTGTGTTTTTTTTTTTGACATACTAGAACCAGAGACTGAACCCAAGACCTTGTATGCAGGAGGCCGGCACTCAACACTGAGCCACATCGGCTCACCTGAGTTGGCTCCCTCATATGTCTGCTTGTTGTTTGCTTGTTTTGTTTCGCTCATTGTCTGCCTGTTGTTTTCGCTCATTATCTGCTTGTCTGTCTTGGGAGGCACCAGGAACTGAACCTGGGACTGTTTGTGTGGGAGGCAGGTGCTCAACTTCTTGAGCCACATCTGCTCCCTGCTCCTTTGTTTTTGCTCATTGTCTGGCCATTGTTTGCTCATTGTCTGCTTGTTGTTTTTGCTTGTTGTCTGCTCATTGTCTGCTTTTTTTTGCTTGTTTTTTTCTTTAGGATGAACTGGGAACCAAACCTGAGACCTCCCATGTGGGAGGCAGACACTTAACTGCTTAAGCCACATCTGTTCCCATGTCATTTGTCTTTTGAATTTACTTACGGATGTTATTTTTGCTGTGTAGGAAACTTTATTTTGATTTTTATAATGTTTTGGTTCTTTAACATGGTCCAATTTATCGATTGGTAGAATTTTTGATTCATAGTTAAAAAGAGTATCTCCAAGACTATGAAAAAATTTTTGCTTTCTTCCAGCAGCATTTTGGTTTTATTTTTACATTTATATCATTCCACCATTTGGAGTTTATCTTTCTGTACAGTGATGAGGTATGGATCTAACCTCTACGAGCTGGGATTTACATCTGCCCTATGCTCTGTGGCTATACCTAAAGACGAGTAGTAACCTGAAAAAAATATATATCCAAACTCTAAAAAGCATACCTAACCTACTCAAAATTATTTGAGTAGGCACAGTCACAACTTTCCCCAAAGTTCTTTTTTGTTTTCAAAGAATATTCCTTTATTTAGCTTAGCCAGAGTAGACATAAATTTGCTAATGAAATTATTACTTATCAAACACTGCACACATTAACCCCTGAAATTTAATATATATATGATATTATTTACCGTAAAGACTATTGAACTGGTAGAATACTGGTGACACACTCAAATTTGATATCTCAGATATCTGTTGTAACTTTTACATTGCTAGGAAGTAGGTGATCCAATCTGGATAAGACAGAAAAGATCCTGGGTGAATCCAGGTAAGAATTCTCAGTTGCTTGATTTCAGATGAAACAGTTGTATTCCCATAGTGAGATTTAGAAATTGACTTATTTTTTCTAGGTGCATAGATATTATTGAGAAATGACAATAAATCTTTTGAATGCTTTTTCCCATACAAGATTTCTAACTCTCAACGTGACAAGCATTCCAAAAAATCAATTATATATACAGTAAATTTCAAGATAATTTTAAAAATTAGAAAAGTATTCTTTTATTTTATTAAAAAATAATAAAGCATGGGATTAATTTATATGTGTTATATATTTCAGACTTTTAGGTTGGGTTTGTATGATGTCTTTTCCATGAACATGTTTGCAAAACTCCAGCTTTACCTTGAACAGAAGGCTAGTTATCTATTACATTCCACTAACTCAAAACCAATAAGTCTGAAAACCAACAACAAAGATTAAAATTTTGGGAAAAGAATACTAAGTGATGTTATCTTTAAACTATGTCAGTCAAAAAATTCTGGTGCCACATTTGTAATTATCCAATACCAATCAAGGTTTTTGACAAGCTGTTTTGGAACTCCTCCAGCCTGTTCTAAAGGACAGGAGCCCAAATGACTGAGGGTATAAAAGAGGTCTATAAAGAAGGGACTGAGCAACTGTTCCAGGCATTCTTCCTTCATGTAAAATGTAGGCATGTAACGGTGTCCTTGAGAAATACTTCACTCTCTGTCAGAAGACCTGTTCTTAGTTCTAAGTTGGATCCTTCCTAGCTGTGAGATTTGGACAAACTACTTCTTTCCCCTGGGCTTTAGTCACTTACATCAACTCTAGCGAGAGGAGTTTGGATCCTTCTTTCTTTGATGTTTTTAATCTTAGTAAGTTATTTATGTTCTGCAGTGGTCCAGCCAGGACTTGAAACCAGGGATATGCCCCCTATTTTGTTGATATCTAGGTACGGTGATAACAGTATGTCCGAACCAGCGGGGGCAGATTCCAGGGGCCTGTGGGAAGAAGTGGGGGCAGGGGACGAGAAAGAATGGAGGCAAGACAGGATTCTGATCAAGCCTCGTTTATTGGGGGTAAAACACGGGGATATATAGAGAGGGAAGGGAACATGTACATAGGTGATAGGCTGGTTTTGCGGGTGGCAGATGTCCAAGGAGGGGATTAGCTGAAAGTTCGTGCCAGGTCTGCAGAGTTTCGTGCCTTGCACATGCGTATAGCTGTGGTCACCTGAGTTGCAGCGGGAAGGGGAGAACAAAGAAGCAGGGAGGAAGAAGAATAAGGAAATGACAGGGCAGATTTGTGAACTCCGCCATGTTGTGAGATCCACCATGTTGTGAGATCCGCCATGTTGTGAGAGACTGTAAATAGGTCTCACAGCGGGTGGCTCCCTACAGGTCCCCCTTTTCTGTTTAATATATTATGAATTGAAGAGAGGAACAGCCAGCGATGGCTCATGATAGAGCAGGGCTTATTTTCAGTAGTGGCATGCGGCTGAAAGGTGCTCCCGTGCTGAAAGGGGGGCTGTGCCTGTCTTAGGTCGGGGCTGCACCCGGTAAGCGATTCGTCTTACCCGGTATGCGATCAATCTTACCTGTCATTGGGAATCATGGCAGCAAAAGGCCACGTCCCTGTCTTAGGTTGACTGATGGGTCAGCCCAGTTGCCCATCATTGGCTAACCAGTCCAGCACCTCAGCAACAGATGGCTTGCAATTACAGCAAGCTATAACCGGGAGCCCTCATAGACCGCGTATGACAAGCATGATGTACTGAGATTGGTGGGTGTGGCCACACCCGCCCCGGTCTTGTCAATCCAGGGTGCCCATTGCTCATTCAAGCCGCTGGATCTTTGCCGAAGCCGTTCAGTGATATATATTAAACAGAGAAGGTTAAGCCATGGTAAGGGAGGTGGTGACTGTAAAGGGAAAACAGGCAAAGAAATGTTATTAGGGTACAGAATAGCAAATGAGACAACATAAGAAATTTGCATTTTCAAAGGTTGGTTGTTCATTCTTTGACATTCTTCGGTCCGGATAGGTGGGTACTGACGAACAGCGGCAAGATACATCACATGGGCCGAGATTTGCTTCATCCTTTCTTGGAGAAATTTAAGGAGGCAAGGCGAAAATGCACAGATTAATATGAGAGTGATTAGGGGGCTGAGGAGGGGACCTAGCCACGTTGAGAGAGGGGAAATGAGCCAGGCAGATGAGGAAGTTGATTGGGAGGGCATTATTCCTTCCCGCAATTCTCACAATTTCTTAACATTTTGCTCAACAATACCAGATTCATTCACGTAGTAGCAGCATTCCTCCTGAAGGAAAAGGCAGGTTCCCTCTTTTTCAGCTGTGAGTAAATCAAGGGCCCTGCGGTTTTGTAAGGCTACCTGGGTGAGGGATGTTAGTTGCCACTGCAGAGAGTCAAGAGACTGCGCACTGGATTCTAGGCTAATTTGTCGTTGTTGTTTAAAGTATTGCAAGTGATGAGGCCATGACCAAGAGCACCACCTGCTGTGGCAGCTGCAGCGACTGAACCTGTGAGGCTAATTTTTTATCAATATAGAGAGGAAGGCGGCTCTCTTTGACACAGATGAGGATAGTAAAATTTTTAGTTTGCCTTCTCCATAGTATGTTAGTTGCGGGGTAGTGGCTACTAGGATGCAAGGCCTCATTTTTATAGAATAGAATAGAGCATTTTTGGGTTATAGTTAATTTTCCAACCACAAACATATAAGGATCTCTTACACCTGCCTGAAGATGACAAATTTGATTTAAATGCAGATATTGACCATTCTTACTATTATTCCCAATCCATTCTATAGTAGGAGCTATTCCTAGAAAAACTTTCCATATAGCCTACATACAAAGTTATTAAGCAAACCTTTTATAACATAATACCATGAACACTAAACAAGCTTGTTAAAATAATGAACTTTTCTATAAATACTTAGTAGCATGCAATATCAGAAACAGCCTCCTAAAAGCAAGTTGTCAAGGGAGGCTGGCTGCAGCCAAATTTCCCTGTTATAAAATTACCTTTTATTATTATTATCATTATTAATTCAGGTTTGTTTAAACACTTTAATTTAAACAATGCTTTATAAAACTTCTTATAATTATTTATAACCATATAGACTATAATTATATCATTTTAAGACAAATTTTACCTTTATAGAACACATTTCTTTACTTACAGTTACCACAATACTTTCTATAACTTGCCACAATCATTTAAGTTCCAAGAGTTTATGAAAATTAGCCATCCTACTTTAGGACAAAACACCTTTTTGCAAAGACTTATTAAATTTCAGTTAGCATTTTCACAAACTTTTAACTTTTTTAATATTCATTTAAGTTTTACATCCTTCATATTATCCTGTGAAGAAAAATAAGTTATTCATTTCAATCTAGGCAAGAACCATTTTTTATGAAAAGGCATAGTAATTTTTTAATCAAGACTTACAATTTTTATCATTGTAGATATCTTATTAACATTTAAACTTATGTATTAATATAATAAACTTAAGTATTAATATAAGCACTTATTTAACTTTTGGCCATTCAAATAGAGCTCTTTTTTTTACTAATTTATATTACCATCCGGAGGTATCACAATATACAGTGACATTGAATGAACAGACAGACAAACACAAAACAATTACAACACATTAACAGAAACATACAATTTATTTACAATCGACTCATAATTCTTTACTTTCTTGGTATAGCTGCTTTTAAATCCTCTGTTATATAGCACATCTTAGATTGTACCTTTCAAGATTTCTTCTGGAATTCATGTTGCCTGTAATATGCAAGCTTGTGCTTGGACACATTTTTATTAGTTGTCAGCAATTAGTTAAAATAACTTGAGCAGCAGTTAGGCAGACCATTAGCACACATTTTTGGATTTTTTTAATTACTGTAAGACTATACTGAGACTTGAAGTTCTGGAGATAATTATTGATTTAAAACTGAAAATTTCTTTTAGACCTTGATAAAAATTTGGTACTAATTTTATTACCTTGGTTAAGTAAGCCCAATTAGAATTAGCATGGAAACAAAACAAAACACAAATGTTGCCATGTTTTTCTCTCTTTCCAGTGGCTTAACTATATTAGAGGGAGCCGGAAGAGTTGTGAAAGGATTTGGAAGAGTTGTGAAAGGATTTCAGGGCCTGTGGCTGGCCCTGCCTCCCATTTCCCTGATGGGGAGGGAGAGGGTGACCCTGCATGTTGGTTTGGGACTGACAGCAACCTTTTTACTGCGGCTGTAAAAGCTTTTGCCAAGCATTGTTGATAGGCAGGGCTAATTTCAGAACAAAGCCTGATGTAACCAGACAAGTTCTCCTTCTTTCTATAAGGTCTGTGGCTTGATAAGCCGCATTTGCATTTACAAAGGCAATTTGCTTTACATATCGCCAAACAGTCTTCCTGCAGCCGCACACAATCTGCCTACAAAATCTGAAAAAGGCTCCTCCAGCCCGTTTAATATTGGTGAGGGAGGAGGCAGGGCGTTCTTTTGTGGGCAACCTTTTCCAAGCCTTAAGGGCAGCAGTTTGAATTTGAGCAAATAGGCCAGGGTCATACCTACATTGATTTGTATTATCTCTATAATCATTTGACCCTGTAAGCATATCAATACTCCACCCATTGCCGGCCTGAGCATTACGCCTGGCTGTATCCGCACAGAACTCAGCGTACTCGGATTTCCATAATAGGTACTCTCCCACACTGAGAGCAGAGCGAGCAAGAGTACGCCAGTCATGAGGTGTGAGCCAGGCATCGGCAATGTGCTCCAAGATGGTAATAGTATATGGAGCAGTGGGCCCATAGGTGGAGGCAGCGGTTTTAAGCTCTTTTAAAGATTTAAAGGGGAAAGTGAAATGCACATGAAGTACCTTCACCTCACCATCTGTCTCATTGTTTTGCCCCTTGGTTTGCCTCTCGGTGACCGGTTATGCAAAAAAAAAGGAGGGGTTTTTTAATCACCGCAGGGGATGCATGCCTGGGTGGCCTTGGTAAGCAGGCGCAGGTGGGTGGGAAGTCGATAAAAGGATTGTGGTTAACTGCCTTTCTGCATTTATGGTGTTATAATTCTTTTAGCTGCTGTAGCTCCTTTATGAGTTGTAAATGCTCCCTTCCTGTGGAAACTAGGGATAAACTTCTTTTAGGAAGGCAAAGAATTTAGAGAGTTCTTTAACATTTACCTTTACTCCTCTCATCCTAAACGGGGCCTGCAGGCTGGACTGGAAAAGGGAACTATCACTAGAGGATGCCTGCCCCATTATAGCCGATCACTCACCGAGACAGTCTTCAGAAGATAGGCAGTCTTTTGAAGGTCTCCACCACCCAAGCTAATGGCTTGGGTCTCTTCCACCCAAGCTGATGGCTTGGGTCTCTTCTGCCCAAGCTGATGGCTTGGGTCTCTTCAGCCCCAGCTGATGGCTTGGGGTACCTGGCCAGGCTTTTCAGCATCGGCTAGAACTTCATCCCCGGGCCCCGTCAACGTCGGGTGCCACTTGTCCGAACCGGCGGGGGCAGATTCCAGGGGCCTGTGGGAAGAAGTGGGGGCAGGGGATGAGAAAGAATGGAGGCAAGACAGGATTCTGATCAAGACTCGTTTATTGGGGGTAAAACACGGGGATATATAGAGAGGGAAGGGAATGTGTACATAGGTGATAGGCTGGTTTTGCGGGTGGCAGATGTCCAAGGAGGGGATTGGCTGAAAGTTCATGCCGGGTCTGCAGAGTTTCGCGCCTTGCGCATGCGTATTGCTGTGGTCACCTGAGTTGCAGCGGGAAGGGGAGAACAAAGAAGCAGGGAGGAAGAAGAATAAGGAAATGACAGGGCAGATTTGTGAACTCCGCCATGTTGTGAGATCCGCCATGTTGTGAGATCCGCCATGTTGTGAGAGACTGTAAATAGGTCTCACAGCGGGTGGTTCCCTACAACAGTAGAAGAATAAACATTTGCCACACACCAGACACTGTTCTAAGAAAGCACATTTCATGTATTAATATATTTAGCCTTCACAATAACCATATGAAGGCAATACTACTGTTATTCTCATTTTATGGATGATGAAGCTGAGATACAGAAAGGCTGATTGCCCAAGGTATACGTCTAATAAATGATAAAGTCCAGAATAAATCCTGCTTCATGCTCTTAACCATTAGGCTACACTGCCTCTCCCAAATTGCCTCTAGTATAAAACTGATAAGAGCTCTTAAGCAATAAACAAAAATTATTCCTTTCAAAACTTGTATGTCACATGCCTTATTTCTGCTTCAACCCCTCCCTCTTCATTCCCTCTGTACCCCTGTTCTTCAGACCAAGCCATTCTCTGAAACAGGCCTCTTAGCTTGAGTAGCATCAGATTTGCCTCTAGCATGTCTCCCTGCTCCTGTAATGGAGGAAGAAGCTCCACTTCTCAACTTACCACCTGGGAAGCTATGATAAGTTCTGGTCACTGCGGCATCCCACTCAGCCAGCACAGTAAGCACACAACATCATACTGTGAAGTATCTCAGTATCCAAAAGAGACAAGGATTGAGGGAATTTAGGAAACTGGAACAGTATGGCGGGTCTCTCTTAAGGAAGCTGTTTGCTCCCTTTGTCTCACATTTCAGTTCCATCTCCTCTCTGTTGGAGGCCTATAGTTCTCATTTATTCTCCATTTACTCATTCATTTCTCTCATTCTTGATAAACATCAAGAGGACTAAAAGAAATAAATAACTATGTCAGAAAATTTCAGGTAAGTCATAAAAAATTAAAAATGGTAATAGAGTAGAAAGTGACGGTGGGTATTTAGTTAAGATTACCAGTGAAGCTGGAATTATAAGGCCTGAAAATTGGGGGTGGAAGACTCTTTAAGGAAAAGAGAATGAATTTATATGATTACAAAATTAAATATGTTTGAATATGTAGAATGAGAAAAGAAATCACAATGAATTAAAATTTCCAAAAGATGGCAAGTATCACAAACAGCACCAAATTCTGAACAAATAGCATATTTGTATAACATTCTGATACACTTCTATTATAGAGAACTTTTCTGGCTGAATATTCTTTGATTACCTCTGACAGGATGATGGTTTTATACTCTTTTTCTACAGAGAGAGTAGGAAGATATTTTACCAGGGTACATTTGGGAGGACTTTTAGGGTGAGGAGCAAGTATTTGGGAAGATCAGAGCTGGCACCAAGAGATGAATATATTCTATAGCAACCAACATTTAAAAGTGTGTGGTAGCTCTCTAAGCCAAACTCAGCATGTAAATGATCACCCTCCCCCCAGCATGGGACATGACTCCTGTGGATGAGCCTCCCTGGAATGGAAGGATGATAGCCAAGCACCAGCTGGTGATGCAATTACAAATAGACCTTGAATAAAAGGGGGAAATGATAAAGACAAATGAGTTTATATGGCTAAGAGACTTCAAAATGAGTAAGGAGGTCATCAGAGAGGTCGTGTTTATGCAAATCTCAAGCAAGATCTCAGGGACAGCCAAAGTAGATACAACCCCACGTAGTGGTGCTCTTGAGGGCTATGGACACACTCAGGCCTTACAATCATGACAGATGGCTCTAGAGTTTGGTGCCTTGCCAGTGGGCCCTACTTTGTAATTTGTGCTCCTGAGTGTGATGGAGCTGGACTTAGATGTGACCTCTCTACACATGCCTCTTCTGTTAATTTTACTGAACCTGTGGTTGGCGCTACGGTTGGTGTATGCTCAGGAGACTTGAATCTCTGGGCTGTGTATGTGCCAGCTGGGCCCTGAACCTCAAAAGAGTTGCAAAGCTTACTCTCTGGTTCACTGGACTTACCTAGATCAGCTAACAGGGAGGTGATATGGTCAACAACCCCACCAGGGAATTGAGAGAGCTGCAAGCATGAGAATTCCATCCATCAGCCATGTGGGATCTAAGTCTCCTTTTGATTTAGAGGTGGAATGGACATTGCCATCTCAGGGTCCTCAGGATGGAGGAATAAAATATGGGTTAGAGTAGATTTACTGGTATTCCACTACAGAGTTATTGTGATTCTAGCAACAGAAGAAATTATGTCATTGATATGGAGACAGTGGCCATGGGAGTTGCTGAAGGCAGGGAGAAGGAAAAAGAGGTGTGATATTGGGGTATTTTCAGAATGTGGCATTGTCCTGAACAATATTGCAGGGACAGATGCAAGACATTATATATCCTGTCATAACCCCATGAATGGACTTGGAGAGAGTGTAAAGTACAATATAAACTATAATCCATGCTGTATAGCAATGTTCCAAAATGTACTCATCAAATGCAATGACTATACCACACTAATGAAAGAAGTTGTCAATGTAGGAGGAATGGGCAGTGTGGGGAGTGGGGCACATGGGAACTTCTTATATTTTTTATTGTAACTTTTTTGTGTGATTTATGTATCTTTTTTAAAAAAATTTTAAAGACAATACAAAAAACAAAGCATGTGGTAAAAGAGGAATTATATGAAAGTACTATGAACCTTTAAATATATCCTATTAAATCCAAGCTAAATGTATCTCCAACTCAACATCCCCTAAGCCAGATTCCAAAAGTAATCATAGACTTTCAAAGGCCACCCAACATAAGGGGAAGTATAATAGAGGGAGGAGTGAAAGAAAAAAGAGAGTGGTCATAAGCAATTGTATTTACAACTTTGCAAAAACATCTGATCATGTGAGTACAATACTGGCATCCTGCGCAGGACTTGAAAGAAGCTAATGCAAGTAAGGGCGATTCACAGTATATCTATTTCTTAAGACTCTTGGGGGATGTATATAATTAGAGGGCTGAATGATGAGAAAGGAGTAAATTATGTAAAATATGGACAGAGGTGCAAGGCAGGAACAAATTTGAGATGTTTAAGGCATTGAAATAAAGCCATTGTATCTAGAACATAATTTTCACTAGCAGTTCCACCTTTCTAAGGCACCCTATCTAAAAATTCAGGAGCATACAAGTGTTAGGGAATTCAGTGTAAAACTTCTGCTGAAGAAACATGTATAACTATGATGAGTTTAAAGGAGAGTCCAAGATCATCTAAGAGTCCACAAAGAACATTAAGATCATCTAATATTCCATATGCTCACTGGATTTCTAAAGAATGCCTCCTGGCACCCCAGAGATTGGGGGCAGAGAGTTTATATAGAAGCTGAGCAAGCACTATTCAAGCTTCCAGTCTAGCCTCACCTCTCTATTTTCCATGTATCTGTTTCATATCATGGGATCCTCATAAAGATTTGTTTGAACCAAGGGTCCCATTGCTGGGAATAGTTGAAAACCCTTTGAGCCCCAACCCTATCATTTGATCTGGGAGAAAACTGAATCCCAGAGAGGGAAAATGGCTTTCCCAAAGCCATAAATAGTGGCAGAGTTAGTAAAATAATTCCAACTTCATATGTCCCTTTCCAGGGCTCTTTCCAGTATGCCATATTATGCCACATTATGCCCACCCCTCCAATAAATGTTTTTTCATATATTTGATATTCTTTAAAGTAACAGGATCATTGGAAAATGATTTTGATAAATGTATATTTTCAACACATCTTAGGAGACAAGATAGAGATCTATAGAACTTTCCCAGAGTAATACATTATCCATCTGCCCCAGGGAAAACTACTCTAGAGTAGAATGGGAAAATCTCTGGGTCTTAGTTAGCCAGTGACTCATTTGTTTACTCAGTATACAGGTTGTTGTGGGTTTGAGAAATATGGAAAATGCCCTCAAACCTTCATGGTCTAGTGGAAGAAAGAGACAACAATAAAAACAGCAAATGCAAATAAGGAAATGTTGATTCAATTAGTCTGAACTGGTGTTCCAGAGTCTGCATATTTCAAAAGCTCTCCAGTTTATTCTGTTGAAGGACCAGGTTGTTAGAGTTTTGCAAATCCTCATGCCCTGTGGCTCACTCATCTCTCACTTCTGAGTTAGTCCATTTATTGCATTACATGAGTCCTTTAGGTAACAATAATTCTTCTTTCATTCAGCCCCTACTTGTTAAGAATGAAAATATATGTAAAGGGCAGCATAAATTAATTCCTTGCTATGCCTTTAAATTTCCTAATAGGAAAGCAGTAACTATCTTCTTTCAATGAACAAAAATGCAATACTTTCTTTAGAGTCAGAAGTTTCATGGTTCCATCTCCTCACAATGTTAGCCAAAACCTCCCCTATTTATGAAGTCACAAATTCCACAAGATGAGAGAATAAGCCTTACTCCACCTGCTGGATCTGTATTCTCATTTGGGCCTCAGCCCTTGACCTTTGTGCAGATTTAATAAGCTCACTAAATGTCAGAACTTACTTCACATGTCTCCTGGCTTCTGCAATATCAACTTCATCAACAAGAATTTATTGCAAACATGTTATGGGTTCCACTCCAAACCATATGTGTGTGGACTATTAAGATAAGGACTATTAAGATAAATAAGGATCTGCTTTCTAAAAATGTTTGAATAAATGTGCTGAGGGAAGTAAGAGATGAACAATAGAAGAATTAGCCCTGATAAACATTTATCAAACATCTACTATAGCAAAGGCCTGGGAAAGTCATCAAGAACAAAATCTTAACTGGGAGGTTGGAAGCCTTGAAGGAAAAGCATGAGACTTGTTGTCAGAAAGCTTGTGTTTGTGTGTTTATGGTAACAGAATGTGTGGATTTATACAGGTGTCTTCACTAAGAGTATAGAATATTTGAGAAACCTAAAGGGAATGAGCCTGGGAGAGCCTAGATTTCAAGCCCCTCATTTAGCAGATGAAACTCAGAGAGAATGAAGAGAGTAATGATGCTAAACCGTATGATTTGGTTAATTACTTTTATTTGGATTTGCACTGTTATCATTTACCTGGAGTTACACATAGAGTATATCACAGATCCAGACCTTACCCAAGGGTTCTAAGTCAGTGACTTTTAAATAAAAGTACTTCCTGAACATAAGAATATTTAGTCATAGAGCCAAATAAATCTAGGTTCAAATGTCAATTCCATAATGGAGCAGAAGAACCATGTGTAGGAAAATTATGAATGGGTTTAACTCTCATACATTGGGAATATGGGTTATCATATATTCCAAGGTTAGGCCCACCAATGGAATGCCAATTTCCTGGTTTTGTCTTTTCTGCCTACAGCGCCTAGATGTCTTGAGCCCTCGGGAGCACCCCTGCTTGGATGGTAGGGTGGTAGCCGATTAACATGGAAGTAAGTGAGAGGTTAGGAAATGGTGACATTATACCTGAAGACTAGTCCTTCAAGAAGTTGGCAAGTGGTAAGGAAGGGAAAGGAAAATGGCTTAAGAATATAGAATGAAACTTTTTCCAAAAGTCTTGAGATTGCATGAAGATAAAGAAAAAAGAACCCAAGGTCAGAGTGATTCTGAGAATGTTCTATTGGAAGCTGGACAGATGCTAGAAAACTGAATATGTTCTAGACAATATTTTTCCACTTGCTATCCATCCCTATGTGGAAGAAGCCCCTGAACTTGAGGCCCTCTGGAAGATAGATTAAGCTAGAGCAAAAAACAGAAGGCAGCGACCTAATCTAGTGACATGTTCCCAGTGTTAGCTTTGCAGGCCAAATCATTCATTTAAGAAAGTCTGTTCTGGGGCCTTTTGTTTATTCAAAACTTAGCTTAAGGTCCATCTCCACAATAAATGCCTTGAATTCCCAAAGAGAATTTTGTACACTTTTTTCTGTGATCATATAACATCCTATATGTGCTTCTCCCACTTGTTAAACCAAGATATCTGAGAATTAGTATTTTCTTTTATCCTTTTTGGTATTCCCAAGTACACAGTTTATAGAAGAAGATTGGTAAATATTTGTTAAATAAGTAAACATATGAATATTAAATCAACACAATTCTCCCTTCAAGCTTTTAAAAAGAATCTCTGAAAAGCATATTCCATCACTACTGAGGGAATTATCTTCACCAGTTTGGAATTAATATGGCTAATGAGGGAACAAAATAAGGACTCTTATAGCCTAATAAAGTTAGTGACAAATCCTATTCTACCCAAACACACCTGTCCTGAATATTTAACACAATCCATACCAAATAACTATGATGAAGTTAGGAGAGCACCTTGGATTTAAATTCCAGGTAAGGGATCAAATCTCCTATCAGTCCCTTGCTAAATAAGTGACCCAGAACAAGTTACTTAACCTCTCGGGACCTTCCATTTCCTCATCTGTGGTATGGGAACAAAAAATACCTGTCACACCTCATCCTTCAAGACACAGTTCAGGTCTTACCCCCTCTGAACAGCATTCCCTGACCATTTCTCCCTGAAAATGTATGAGACTTCCAGGACAATGGCAGACTAAAAAGACACAGGAGTCTCTTCTCTCCCAGAAAAATAGCTAATGGACAGGCAGAAGTGGTCTGGAAAATTTTTTTCTAAGGTTTAGGACACCCAGGAAAGTCTGGACACTGCCCAGAGGAGAGAGGAACAAAGGAAAAGAATTGTAATGGCAAAACTCTTCCCTCCCCAAGTCCCTAGGAGTGAGTCTGAAACCCATTACTGGATCCAGGGCCCAGATTTTAGCTGCTAACAGAGACAATCCTAAAGAATCAGAACAGGTTGATTCTAGAATTAAAGAACAGTAGTAACACATAGCCTCGCACCAATAAATGCTACAAAAGAGAGAGAAATAGAGCATCTGAGTAAACTCACCACCCTAATTAAATGCCTAGACATCAGCAAAAAATTACAAGCCATACTAAGAAAATGGAAGAAATGGCCCAGAAGAGATGCAGGATTTGAGACAACTAATCAGTGAGATGCACACAAATTACCAAAACCAAATTAATGAACTGAAAGACTATACAGCTAAAGAGTAAAGGACATCAAGAAGACCCTGAAGATGCTTCCCTCATTTCCTTCTTGGAGTTTTATTGTTATTGCCTTTATATTTATGTCCTTGATCCATTTTGAACTAATTTTTGTATAAGGTGTGAGATAGGGGTCCTTCTTTCTCTCTTTTGGATACAAATATCCAGTTCTCCTACCACCATTTGTTGACTAGACTGTTCTGGCTCAGTGGAGTGGGTTTAAGAACCTTACCAAAAATCACATTACTGTCAATGTAATGGTCAATTTCTGAGTTCTCAGTTTGGTTCTGTTGGTCAATCTGTCCATCCTTATGCCAGTACCATTCTATTTTTTGCCACTGTAGCTAAGTAATATGCTTTAAAGTCTGGAAGTGATAGTCCTCCAACTTTGTTCTTTTTTAAGACATTTTTGGCTATTCGGGGCCCCAAGGCCTTCCAAATAAATTTGATTATTGGTTTTCCAATTTCTGCAAAAAGAAACCGTTGGGATTTTTATTGTGATTGCATTGAATCTGTAAATCAGTTTGAGTAGAATTGACATCTTACAATATTTAGTCTTCCAGTCCCTGTATATGGAATCTCCTTCCATTTATTTAATTCTACCTCAGTTTCTTTTAGCAATGTTTTGTAGCTTTCTGAATACAGGTCCTTTTTGTCCTTGATAAGTTTATTCCTATATATTTTATCATTTTCATTGCCATTATAAATGGATTCTTTTCTGATTTCCGCCTCAGACTGCATATGAGTAGTGTATAGAAATGGTATTGATTTTTGCATATTAACCTTGTATCCTGCCATTTTGCTGAACTCATCCATTAATTCTAGGAGCTTTGTTGTGGATTACTATGCAGCAGTAAGAAAAAATGAAGTCAAGAAACATATGAAAACATGGATGAACCTGGAGGGCATTATGTTGAGTAAAGCAAGCCAGATATGAAAGGACAAATATTACATGATTGCCCTATTATGAACTAAATTTATTAGGTGAAAAATAAATATATTATGTGAAATATGACTATGAGTAAAACTGCCTATGTAAGACTATTTTTCTTTGAAGCCGAACAAATGTAGGTTAATACTATAAAATGTTAATATCAGACAAAAAATTTTATTTGAAGGAAAGCAAACATAGAGTAAATACATATTATATTATTCCATTTATATAAAATGTAAATATAAATCAATGTATAAAGATGAAATTCTATTAGTGGTTATGTGGGGCTGGGAAAGGAATACTAAGGGATGTGGAGATTTTCTTTTTGGAGCAATGAAATTGTTCTAAAATTTTTTGTGGTGATGAATGCAGAACATTGTGATTATACTAAAAGCCGTTGATTACACACTTTGGATAGATCGTATTGGATATGAATGTATTTTCATAAAGCTGATTAATAAACAAATAACTGCAAAAATAACCAAAAATAGCAGCTGTGTATAGTTTGTTTTTTGTTTATTATTATTAGCAGCTACTGAAATAATGAAAATGCTCCAATAATGATTGAAGTGATGAATGTACAACTATGTGATTATACCAAAGGCCATTGGTTGTATACTTTGGATGAATTGTATGCTTTATCAATATGTATCAATAAAATTTATTCTTTTTTTTAAAACCTACCTTTCTATTGTGAAGAAGAAATAAAATAACACCTGTGAAGTAAATATCCAAATAATACGAACTCCATAAATATTAGCTGAATTTATTTGTCATCTTAAGTGTTTAGTCCAGGATATATCCAGGATATAAAATTAAAAGAGGGTGCTGAAATAATGGCAGGAGGCCAGTTTAAAATCTTCCTCAATGTCTTTGAATTCTTTGTCTCTTTGAAGACCTTAAAGATTCCAGATAAGATAGAATATCATGCTCTCCCACTTTTTACATTGTGATTTTTTTTAAATCACTGTGATGAAAGTAACATGTACTGGTAAAATTTTCCAACAGTAAAATATTAATAAGACAGAAAGTGAAAAGTAAAAGGTGTCCCTCTAAAGACACTCAAGACCTACTCATAGTTTATTTTATATTCTTCCAAAATTATTGTGTATTTCTGGAGTCATCTTGATTAACATACTGTAGGAAATGTTGCTCAGGAGATATCTTCCTACATACTGAACAGATAATCCTTCTTTATTTCCTTAAGATCTGCTCTGGTTCAAGAACGCATGCAGTGTCAAGAGAAACGGACTCACAAGCATCCCATCAGTGCCTACTAGAAACTCAGCAACATTCCAAGCCCTGGAGAAGGGTATAGTCATTAGAAAAAGAACCTGTCAGCACAGTGTAAATTCTGGACAGTAATCCCGAAGAAGGTAATAGAAATCAAAAACTTTAGAAAGGTAAAAATTCACCCTTTTTTGACTTTGTCATTATTAATATTTTAGTGAGATAAACAATGGTGAAAATTCTCAAAGGCAATTTGATAAAGTGTGTCAAGAACTTTAAAAACAGTCACACCCTTTGACTCAGCATTATTCACTCAAGGCATTTCTCCCACAGAAGTAATGGAGACAAATACTTACCTAAAATGACTTTCCTTACTGCATTATTAATGAAGGAAACATTTTGGGAATCATCTAACCAATAGTAGGGACTTTGCTAAATAAAGGATGGTACTTCCCTACTGTGGAAAATTATGAAGCTATTTAAAATTGTACTTTTCAAAGAATAATTTATAAGAGGAAGTTAAGGGGAAAGACATTAGGTGGATAAAGGCAGGATAAAAACAACACATATGATTTAATTTGCCTACTTTTATTAAAAGATATAAGTGTGTGTACATATTTATGTTTGTCTGTTAGTGTTAGTGTATACATATATGCACATACATAAATACATGCATATATATGTATATATACCTAAAACGAAATTGACATCTCCATTTTCCATGTGATGGAATTAAAGGAAATTTAAATTTTCTTCTTCTTTATATTTTCTACAGTCATAGGGATATACACAGAGGAGTAAAGGACCCTACCTTCAAACAGAGTTAGATACCTGGTAGAAGAGATACAGTTTACACATAAATTAACAGAAATATGAAAGAGAGTATGAGAACCATGACATCTGCTGTCACAGTCTATTTTTCTAGTAATAATTCCACATATTTTCCTTTGAGGACCTACCTGAATGTGATTCCAAAGAGCTAACCTCATCAGGGGACTTATGGTTCTTTGGGCTTAGTTATGAGCAAAGTCCACAATCCAGCTGGCTAACAAGCATCTCTTCCTCTGTCCACAGAATGAGAGTCAATTTGGGTCCCCTTTTTTTAATTGGTGAAGAGGTGTTCTTTCTGTGCACTTGAACTTCAAACCTCTAGCAATCACCAAGAAATAAATACATCTGGGAGTAAAGCCAAAAGGGAGGAGAACATGGAGTTGAGTATTCAGAAAGAGAAACAAGGATCAACTCTTGAAACAATATTTTTGCCCCTTAGATCCAGCCATGCAAGACATTTGTAGTCCTGGACTTTGCAATTGAATAAAGACAATGAATTCTCTTTTTACTTCATTATGTGAGCCAGTAAATTCCAACTTTTCTTGAAACAGATTGATTTGAGTATTGTCTTTCCACTCACGGAGTTGTTACTGAAATATCTAGCATCTCCCAAGTGTATGGCACCAGTTATTGACTCATGGGAAGAAGAGGTCACTTCCAGCTTAAGTGGCTGGATAAAGCTTTCCAGAGAAGAAGCCATTTGAGCTGGCTCTTTAAGGAGTAAAAGGGAGGGCAAGCATAAGAACTAGAAGCAAGCTGGGTTTTCAGGAGTAGTAAAGTATAAGATAGTTCATCCATAAGATACTTTTACTGAAGCAGAGAGTTTGTGTTGGGGAGAAGTAAGAAATAGAATAGGGCAAATAATGGATTAAGGAATTATCCTATGAACAATTAAAGTTCAATTAATTGAAAGTTTTTAATAAAGGCTGTGACCAGTTGATTTCAGAAAAAATAATTTAATTAGAGAGTTTTACTTAATAAAAGTGTAAAATGGAAATTTCTCGTTGGCACAATCACAATATCTCCTTCACCTCTCTCTTCCCCTACCAATCTCTTCCCAAGGAAATCCACAGCTAATTTCCCGGCCTTCAGTCTTCTACTCTCTGATTTCTCCTCCACACTTTTTCTTAGATGGACCTTTTAAAAATATATCTAATTTGACACTTAAAAAGTCATAATCTTCCCTGATATACATGCTGTAACATGGACGATTCTCAAAATAATTATGCTTAGTGAAAGAAGTATGACCACAGAAAGAGAGAGATATGAGATAGTGGGTGTGAGAGATATTATGATTTCAGCTTTTATATTTAGGTCATATGTCTATTCTGAGTTGGTTTTTGTATATGATATGACATAAGGGTCCAATTTCATTCTTTTTATTTTTTTGCTGTTAATTCTTCCTTGACTGGTGAAATTCACCAGTGAAGCCATTTGGTCCTGGACTTTTCTTTGTTAGGAGACTTTAGACTACTGATTCAATCTCTTCATTTGTTCTTTGTCTTCTGAGCTTTTCCATTTCTTCTGTGTCAATTTAGATAATTCATGTGTTTTTAGAAAGTCATCCCTTTTACCTAGGATATCAAATTTTCTGGTCTATGCCCTTATTATCTCTTGATTCCACTTTTTCCAGATCTCTAAGCTGTTTTTATACCTCATTATTCTAAATTCCCTGAAAGTTTCACTCTGTACTTCCAGCCTAAGTGAACATACTTCTCTATTGCAACTTTTCTGTAAGTTTGAATTAAAAAAAAAAAAGTTGAGTAATAATGTGAACCAAGTTATTTTGTTCCTAAATGACTGAAAACTAAAGACTTCAAATCCTTCTGGAAATAAAATAATTCCTATTTTTTTAAACCAAGAGATGTTACCATTTATCAACCAAACTCACCCAATTACCTACAATGATTCTTTTAAACTTAATTAGCTCTTTCACACATCCTACAATTCTTTTAAATTTAATTAGCTCTTTTACACATACACCTTCATATTCCATTTCATCAGAACATGAATCTTGTCACCCTTAATTTTTATAAAAATTATATTATTTAGTAACTACAAGATGTATAGTATGTATCTTAAATAGTAAATTTTTTAATATATTTATTTATTTTTAGAAATATATAGATCACACAAAATGTTACATTAAAAAATATAGGAGGGAAGCAGACTTGGCCCAATGGATAGGGTATCCGCCTACCACATGGGAGGTCTGTAGTTCAAACCCCAGGCCTCCTTGACCTGTGTGGAGCTGGTCCATATGCAGTGCTGATGTGTGCAAGGAGTGCTATGCCACACAGGGGTGTCCCCACGTAGGGGAGCCCCAAGCTCAAGGAGTGCACCCCATAAGGGGAGCCGCCTAGTGTGAAAGGAAGTGCAGCCTGCCCCAGAATGGTGCCACACACACACAGAGCTGACACAACAAGATGACACAACAAAAAAAGAAACACAGATTGCCGGTGCCGCTGATAAGGATAGAAGCGGTCACAGAACACACAAGCAAATGGACACAGAGAGCAAACAACTGGGGGGGGGGGTGGAGAAGGGGAGAGAAATAAATAAAATAAACAAATAAATCTTAAAAAAAAAATATATATATATATATATGTAGGAGATTCCCAAATGCCCTATTCTCCACACCCCCCACTTCCCACATCAACAACTTCTTTCATTAGTGTGGTACATTCGTTGCAATTGATGAATACATTTTGGAGCACTCCTACAGGGCATGGATTACAGTTTATGTTGTAGTTTACATGCTCTCCAAACCCATTCAGTGGGTTATGGCAGAATATATAATGGCCTGAATCTGTCCCTGCAATATCTATCAAGACAACTCCAAGTCCTGAAAATGTCCACATATCATACCTCTTTTTCCCTCTCCCTGCCTTCAGCAACTCCTGTGGCCACTGTCTTCACATCAATGACATCATTTCTTCCATTGCTAGCGTCGCAATAATTCTATAGTAGAATACCAGTAAATCACTCTAATCCGTATTTTATTCCTCCATCCTGAGTACCCTGGGATGGAGATGCCTACTCCACCTCTCAATTGAGTGTGGATAGGACTTTCATGCCCGCAGCTGTAGACTCTCTTGGTTCCTTGGTGTGGTGGTTGTCCATCTTCACCCCCCTGTCAGCTGACCTGGGTGAGTCCAACGAACTGGAGATTAGGTGCTGCAACACCGCTGAGGCTCAGGGCCCAGCTGGCACATGGACAGCCCAGAGAATCAAGTCTCCTGGGCATACACCAACCCCAGCACCAACCACGAGTTCAGTAAAAGTGACAGAAGAGGCATGTGTAGAGAAGTCACATCTGAGTCCAACTCCATCACTCTCAAAGGCACAAATTCCAAAGTAGGGACCATTGGCAAGGCACTGAACTCCAGAGCCATCTGGAATGACCGTAGGACCTGGGTGTCTCTGTGGCCCTCAGGAGTACCACTACATGAGGTTGTATCTACTTTGGCTGTCTTGAAAACCTGCTAACTAGTAAATTTTAATGCTATGCTCAAGGTTAATGTAATAGGAGATGGAAATAAGATAAAAAAAATTCTACAATTAAAAATAAAAAATTAATTCTAAAAATTTCCAAAATCCTCCACAGTCTCCCCTACTAACACACCATATGACTCACTATAATAGATTGCTACCTTCAGACTCAAAAACCTATCTAGATCTTGCCTCTGGGAGAGTCGACTACAAGACAGTCAGTTTAATTTTCCTTCTTCACTCTGAAACACATACACATACACCCACACATATACACACAGAGACTTAGGAGAAGTACCATCCAGATCTTGAGAAGCACAAATGTTAGTCTTCTCTTTATCTGAAGAGACACGGAGAAAATAGATACTTATTCTCTAAAAAGGCCACAGAAATAACAAAGAAAGGGGAGAAGGAAGAACAGAGGGAGAAGGAGGAAAAGAGAGAAATAGGGCTAAAGAAGAATGAACAGATAGGCAGAAAAGGAGGGAAGGAAAGGGAGAGAAGTAGAAGATAAGGAAAAAGATCAAGACATCAATTGTGGGAAGAAGGTGTTATTTGTTTCAATAAATCACCTAGTTAAAATAATATTTGTCCACAAATTTGAACCAATGCATCTGAACAGTGTGAAGGAAGGGTGATAAAGACCTCTAAAATGTGTCTTCTGTGACCTGGAGGCCAAATAATATTACAGTATGCTCATAAAGCTGGGGAATATGGACCAAGGACTGCATGAAGCCACAGTAAACCATCGTCACTGAGCAGGAGGCAAAATGGCCATGAAATTTGAAAGTAAAAGTGCATTTACCAGCCACTTGATGCATGACCCCAGAGCATGCATTTATTTATTCAAATCTTAAAGAATCTAAAGAGGGAGATTTCAAGAGGCCACTTCCATCTCCATCACTTCTAAGCTGTCTAACTCCTGGCACAACATTGCATCCCTCTGAGTCTGATTTCCCCTCTCTGGCAAATGAAATTCATAACACATATCACACACCACTCTTGTGAGAATTAAGAAGCAAGTAAAAATGATGGATGCCTGGCAAATGCTTGACAAATATCTCTTCTTTTTGCTTTTTCTCTCTACAAATGGAGTACCTGGAAGACAAAGGTCACCAGCAAGGTTGAGTTGAAACTAGGTTCCATCTTCCTGGCCATTCATGAGTTTATTCACTTATTTAACAACTTTTTTTTAAACAATTTTACATGACTTTTATTTAATAAAACCACATATTTACAATTCAAAAAGTCCTAGGTTTGATATACTTTACTAAATAAAATTAAAGGTTAACTGTACAAGCAATTAGAACATGATATGTAGCAAGTATTACCAGGATTCTTCTATTAGCAAACTATTTAAAATAGTCAAAAACTGAGCAGTTAAAAAGTTCCTTTTAAAGTGAGTGTTATATTGGGCTTCAAATTTCAGGGAGTTCTGGATCACAGAGTGTTTCAACAATGGCAATGGAGGGATACTGGTATGGGATACCAATGACAGGTGATATATGGCTGACAGGGAGCTGTACAGAACATATGTCCAGGGTGCATGGTAATGTTTGGATATACTCATAGTGGCAACAATTAAAAACCACAGCAGGGGAGGTACTGGGTTCCTGGCCAGTGGTGCTCTGTTGTGGTCCCTAGGGGAGCAGCGACAGTCTCCCAGGTACAGCGGCGGGGACCGGGAGGGAGTGAGGGTTCAACAGTGAGCCCCTGATGCTAATGACTATGCTTGTGAGCTGATAAGCCTAAAATAAGAACAAGGCCTAGAGCAACATTGTGCCTGGGAATTTCCTCCTGTCAGCCTTCATGTTACTCAAATGTGGCCAGTCTCGAAGCCAAACTCAGCATGTAAATGCAATGCCTTCCCCCTAGCGTGGGACATGACACCCGGGGATGAGCCTCCCTGGCACCGAGGGACCACTATCAACTACCAACTGATGATGCAACTGGAAAATGACCTTATACGGAAGGTTCAATGTGGATCAGCAGAATATCCCTGTCTACATAAAATAACATGACTTTAAAATGCTGTTTGACCTAAAGTAAGCGGGAAATGGAAAAGAGAAATGAGTTTATATGGCTACGAGTTTCTAAAAAAGAGTCTGGAGGCTGGCAGAAGGACTGCCCTCATGCACAACTGAGCAGAGTCAGAGAGACAGATAAAGCAGATACAACCCCCAGATATCGGTTCCTTCGAGGGCTAAAGAGACCCATGGGAATTATGGTCATGGCCGATGGGGTTAACTACCAGGTCAGATGGCCCCTTTTTGGAACTGGTGTTTATGTGTGATGAATCTGGACTCAGATGGGATCTTCCTTCATAAGACTTTCATGCTAATGTGCTGGAGGTGCAGTTAATGTTGGGGTTTAAGATATATTTAGGGGATTTGAATCTCTGGACTGACAATGTGATAGCCAGGTCCTGAGCCTCAACAGACTCCAGCACCTACAATATGATGTATTGGACTTACCACACTCAGCTAAGATGGAGTTGAAGAAGGACAACCACCACACCATGGAGCCTAGAGTGATTACAACTGAAAGTGGGAGGATTGCATCCAACATCCATGTGGAATCTGAGCCTCCTCTTGACATAGAGGTGCAATGGACACAACCAATCCGATGTCCACATAGAAGAGGTGGCATTGGATTGGGAAAAGTGGACATGGTGGCTGATGGGTATGGGGAAAGGCAGGAAGAGATGAGAGGTGGAGGCATCTTTGGGACATGGAGCTGCCCTGGATGGTGCTTCAGAGGCAATCACCGGACATTGTAAATCCTCACAGGGCCCACTGGATGGAATGGAGGAGAGTATGGGCCATGATGTGGACCATTGACTATGAGGTGCAGAGGTGCCCAAAGATGTACTTACCAAATCCAATGGATGTGTCATGATGATGGGAACAAGTGTTGCTGGGGGGGGGGGGGGGGGAGAGGTGGGGTGGGGGGGTGGGGTTGAATGGGACCTCACATATATATTTTTAATGTAATATTATTACAAAATCAATTAAAAAAAATAAATAAATAAAGTGAGTGTTGTTTCTACAGGGGATTCCAGGGACTGGTGGAAGACACAGCTCTCTGCCATCAAGGGCAAGCTGCACAAAGGTCCCCAATCTGAAGTCCTCGGTTCTGAAAAATCAGTGGCATGTGACGTGGGGAACGCAGGTTTCCACCTGTCTCCGCTTACGTGACCCCAGGGACAAGAGCAGCCTGGCTGTGCTCTCCAGCAGCCCCATGGAAAGGTCACAGGCCCCAGGCAGGCACCCCGCAGGGGACACGTCACCCTGACTAGCCCTCTTGCGGGCCCTGAGGCCATGGAACCCTTTTTCTGAACTAAAGCCTGGTAAGTATTCCAGCTTGGCCCAGGATCCTGTTTCAAAAGTCAACGCATAAATGGTGCTAGCGAAGAAATGTAAGTCAAACTGCTTGACTAAAAACGTTAAGAGCTGGGTTTTGGATGCGTGTAAAATCCCGCCAATCATCCTGAACGGCACAGAGCCCCTTGCTGCGTCACTTTCTGTCTCGACTTAAGCAACATCTTTATGTACAGTAAGAAAATACATACATCCTCCAAGAACAGAAAGTCTACGTCACGGCACAGGGGTCAGCGCACCTGGGAGGAGGGCAGCACGCGCGGGCTGTCCACACCCCACCACGCCTGCCCCAGCCCGGGCCACGTCACCATCTCGCCGTTGGGGTGGCGCAAGCCGGGGGGCCCCACACCTCCAGGGGAAGCCGGAAGCCTGCGCCAAGAGGCCAGGTGGGCCGGAGCTCAGGGGCCCAGGAGCAGGCCAGAGGTTGGCTCTGCAGCGCCCTGGAGCACTCAGGGCAGGAAGGGAAAGGCTGCTTCTGAGAAAACGCCACGGGGGTCAGAGGCAGGGTGAGGGTGGGAGGACACCCCACTGCGACTTGCTGCTGCACCTGGAGGTGTCGCTTAGGGCGTGGCAGGTACAGAAATCCTAGAGAAGACCTCCGCAGTCAGGCTTTCGAGGCCCTGACCCAGTGTCCCCATTCCCGGTTCCACGCTCAAGAGTCTAAAAACTAGACCCAAGCTGTGGACAAGTCCCTGGGGGGCAGGGAAGGCCTGCCCCGAGCGCCCCTGGGTGACCTGCGCTGCCCTCTGCCCGTGTCTCCCTAGCACCGCCAAAGGCCAGGACGCCAGCCGCTCCTGGGACCTGTTTGCACGGTCGCCCGCCTGTCCTTCTGGCTGAACTGGGCAAAGCCTGGCCCTGTCTTTGAATCTAGATAATCAAAGTTCTTAATACAAAGTTCTCAAAATAAGGAAAAAGCTACAGCAAAAATTTCCTAATGGAATGGGAGAAAACCCAGCAAAAAGGGGGGAGGGCTGAGGATTGAGAATTCTGACGGGCCTGCCCAGGACTCTCAGGCTTGTGTTGCTTTACTCAGTAGTAAGATGGTTTTTGAAGCAATATTTTAAAGCTAAGTGCATGAGAAGGGATTCACTGGCACTTAGGACTGGTCCGAATGTTCCGGTAGAAAGACAGAGGGGCATCCTGGGCTGTGCCTCCGGTACCCCGGCCTCCGCGGAGAAGAGCAGGGTGTGAGAAGGGGGGCCTGACCGTCTCCCTCATCGCTGCTCCGTCAACGCAGGGGAGCGAGCGCCAGGAGAGCAGGGGTCCGCTGGCGCCCACTGGGCAGCCTGACAAGGTGATTCCACTGCAGCAGGGCGGCTGTGCAGCCACCGCGGGGCAGGGCCTTCCCTGGAGCCCCGGAGCACCTTCAGCCGCTTTCCTACGAGCCATTTTCTGTAAACGCAATCTTTGGTGGATGGCTTTTAAAACACGACTTCAGCTCCAGAAAGATGACGTGGGTGACTAAATCATCGCTCCCTTTCTTAGATGAGCCCACAACATCTCTGAGGTCCCCCAAGGAACACTTCTCATGCATCTTGGCTAAGAAAGATCGTAATGGACTTCCCAGGAGTTGACATAAAAGCATTACAATTAATTAGCTTCTGCTGAGACAAAGGGTGAACTAGCCGGCGTCCTCCTCTACCGCCGTGCAGAGCGTGCAGTGGTTGACTCTCGCAGTCCCAGCTCCTGGTGCCACTGGGCTTCTTAAGGCTATGCCTGGGGATAATTCTTTAGAAGTTTTGTTTTAAGGCCAACTCCAATGCCAGGAATCACACATGAAAGCAACCCCTGCTCTTCTCAGTTGCCGGCACGTCAGTCTGAAACAACTGGTGCCGCGTGGATGCCACCGTAGAGCCGCGCGAGCGTGGCCGGCGGCCTCAGTGCCTGAGGGACGGGCTGCCCTTCTCCAGCAAAGAATTCCTCCGAAGGCAGGTCCTTGGGCAGCTTGGTCAGGAACTGGGCGACGTGGATGAAGTCCATCTTGGTCAGAATGTCCTCAAACAGCCTCAGGATCCCCAGGGCCGTGCGGAAGAGAAACTCCTCCCCGTCCCGGCAGAACACGTCCCATATCCAACAGGCCAGGTCGAGGGGCAGGGACTTACTGTACAAGGTGAAGAGCCAATCAATTAGGTAGATGTCTGGAGTTAAGTTGTTTTTCTTGAAATGAGCAAATAATTTCGGCAAGTTTTCTTCAAAGAATACCTTAAATGCAGCAAAATAAGTCAACATAAGGCCATGGTCCACTCGGAAAAACACCATTTGACATGGTTTATTCAAAAGATTAGAAAAAGCAATAAAGGCAAATAAAGGCATCTGCAGTATCTAAGTTCAAAATCAACACTGCTGCTGTAAAGGACATGCCCTGAACATAGCCCACATCCTGTCGGTAACAAGTATAAGCGCCCAAAATACTGTGCAACATGTCATGATACGGACCACCCTGCTGGAAAATGCAGAGATTAGGAAATGTTCTAGAAATGTCCAGTTTAATAAGTTCAAGACTGGCTTCTCTGTCTGCTGCTGAAAAACTGGCATCTTCATTCTCCACGTCGGAGCCTCCGTGCTCAGGAACCGCCACCTCTCCTTGGCTCGGGCAAGGCAGATGTCAAAGAGCTTGTGGGTGATGTTTAGCTCGTTGCCGATGGCCAACCTCCAGACTTTGCCTCTCACACTTGGAGGGATACCCTGCCACCACAAATCTCGAACTTTTCTTGAAGACCACATCGTTTCCCAGTTAGGTAAAATCTCATTGTTCCAAATAAGGACAGCGTTCCCAATGCTTTCTTCTAATCTGCATCTTTCCTCCAGCTGCTTTTTCCTCCACTGGGCTTCTTCGAGTTCTCCTCTCTTGGCCTGCACCACCATCTCCTCATACTGCTGCCTGTGTTTCTGAGCCTCTTCCGCTGGTTTCGCTGGGAGATTGGCGGGTCTGTCTTCTAGGATGAGTGCAGTGGTGGAAAGTGGCTCAAAATCAAGATTCTTCCTCACATTCTGCTTGGGAGAGGGCAGCTTGTTAGGTCGTCCAGCCTTGTCTTCACATTCCATGAACGGGGCCTAAGTGGCGCGCAGCCGGTGGCCCCATGCCCGGGCGCAGCAGCAGGCCTCCTTGGGCGCGCGGCAGAGCCGCCTATTTAACAACTGTTTAGTGAGGACCTATCCTATGCCAGACACTATGAATAGAATGGTGAACAAAACAAGCACATTTCCTGCTCTCCTGGTGTTGCAGCAAAGCCAGGATTTCTGAACCACAGAAAAACTCAAAACAAGCACTCCAGAGAGATGGATGAACAATTGTATTACATGCAAGCTCAGAGGAGAGTCAATCTCCAAATTCTGAGCCCCGTTTTTCAGTTTTCAAAGGTTTATATAGGATTTATATGGGATCAGCATGGCTTTTGCTCATTGGCTAACGTGCTGCTAGGTGAAATCTTGCAAGGGAGGTTACAGAAGCAGAATGCAGGTGCAAGGTTGTGGGCTGATTTACAGAAGCAGGGCAGGGGGGAGAAGTCACTCATTTGATATCTTTCTACTAGATCATGTTTTCACAGGTTGATTTACAGAAACAGGGGGCAGGAGTTATTCATTTGCTATTCTCCTGCAAGGCCATGCCCTCACAGGCCAATCCACAGAAGCAGGGGCAGGAATGACTTGTTAGATATTTTTGCAAGGTTATGTTTTTATTTCTCCACACTGGACCTGGAAATTAATCCCTTTCTCTTTCCTCCAGCTCTTCTCATCTCTCATCGATCAGTCGAAATTGGAATCCCAGATGTGCATGTTTCATTTTTTCAGGAACAGGTCTTCATTTCTTTGTTCTGGTCATGAGTTAAGCAGCAGCTGAGACAACAAAAGTCAATGCTTCAAGATGTGTTCATCAGTTGTAGCAAATGTACAACACTAATGAAGGATGTTGTTGATGTGGGAAAAGGTGGGAGGGCTAGGGAGTGGGGCACATGGGAATCTCCCATATTTTTTATGTAACATTTATACAATCTAAGTTTCTTTAAAAAAAAAAAAAACGTTTAAGTTTATTACAAAAACAAAGTCAATGATTCTTTGAGTCTGGGAGAAAATGAGGCCATGTTACCTAGCAGAGCAATCCCTGCCACTGGAATTCTGTCTGTGGCAGGACTAAGGCCAGGCACTTGCAGGCGGACAGGGGACCATTTGAAGGCTGGGAGTGTCTGTGGGTAAAGTAGCAGTTCCTGAATGTCTGCATGAGACAAATGAGCCGCTTTCAAAGCAAAGGCAGCAGTAGCTATTTGGATGTTTTTCAAACAAACTTTGTTGAAATGACAGAGAAGCACTTCAAAGCCCTGTGGAAAATGGGTGTGCAGTTTATAGCCAGGGCATGTCCCAAATAAATGACTATCTGGAAAGCAGATTGGCAAGTGATAATAATAGCTACAATTAGATGCATTTAATGTTAAACCTCAAGGAGCTTAAAGCACTTTATAGACAGATAGGTAGATAGAGTCTAATTACAGTGAGTCAAGAGAAGGGTTGAAACTCCTAATAGAGCAACATTCTATATTGTTCTGTAACTAAGGCAAATAAAGACACTACAAGAAAAGAAAATTACAGACCAATCTCTCTAATGAACATAAATGCAAAAATTCTTAACAAAATATTTGTAAATATACTGCAACATCATATCATAAGACGTATACAACATGACCAAGTGGGATTTTTTCATGATGTGCAAGGGTAGTTCAATATAAGAAAATCAATCAATATAATGCACCACATTAACAAATTGAAGGGGGGAAAAATACACGTGATCACCACAATCAATGAAAAAAAGGCATTCGACAAAATCCAGCATCTTTTCTTAATAAAAACACTTTGAAAGATAGGAATGGAAGGGAAATTCCTCAATATGATAAAAGGCATATATGAAAAAGCACAGCCAACATTATACTCAATGGGGAAAAGTTGCAATCATTCCCTCTAAGATTGGAAACAAGACAAGGATGTCTACTCTACTGTCACCATTGTTACTCAAAATTGTGTTAGAAGTTCTAACAAGAGCAATTATACAAGGGGAAAAAAGGCATCCAAATAGGAAAAGAGGAAGTAAAACTCTTTCTATTTGAGTATGATATGATCCTATATTTTAAAAATTCTGAAATGTCTATTACAAAGCTACTGGAGTTAATAAGTTCAGCAAAGTGGCAGGATACAAGGTCAACACGCAAAAATCAGTAATGTTTCTGTATAGTAGTACTGAAAAATCTAAGAAGGAAATCAAGAGAAAATCTCCACTTGCAATAGCAACAATAAGGCTCAAATACTTAAGAATCAATTTAACCTAAGATGTACAGGACATATATGCAAAAAGCTACAAAACAATGCAAAAAGAAATCAATGAAGACCTAAACAAATGGAAAGACAGTCCATGTTCATGGTTGGGTAGACTAAATAACACGAAGATGTCAATCCTACCCAGACTGATTTATAGATTCAATACAATACCAATCAAAATTCCAATAGCCTCCTTTACAGAAATAGAAAAGGCAATTACTAAATTCATTTGGAAGGAAAAATGTACTTGAATAGCCAAAAGCATTCTAAAAAAGAACAAAGACATGAGAGGAATTTATCTGGCTGAACTTGAAACATATTATAAAGCTACAGTAGACAAAACAGTATGATACTGGTGTAAAGATAAACACATTGATCAGTGGAATAGAATTGAGAGTCTTCAGAAATATTCCCTTTCCTCTATGGCCAGCTGGTTTTTGACAAAACTACCAAGTCCATGTTGACAGGACCAAACAGTCTCTTCAACAAATGGTGCTAGGAGAACTGGATCTCCATAACCAAAAGAAGGAAAAGAAGACTCATATCTCACTCCCTGTAGCAGTTTGATATTATTGATGAATTCCAAAAGGAAATATTGGATTATATTTATAAACTGATCTTTTCCTCTGGGCATATTGATCATATCGGACTCATAGGTTTACTTGACTACATAATAAACCTCTTGTGCCAGTTGGACATTGAGTCCCCACCCTTTGGTGGGTGGAGACTCACAGATAAAAGGCATGGCAAAGGACAAACTGGAGGTTTCTGATGTTGGAGTTTTGATGTTGGAGTTTGATGCTGAAGACTTAAGATGGAGCCCTGGGAAGTAAGCTCACAGAGGAAAGAGAAGTCAGCCCCAGGAAGAAAGGAATCTTGAACCCAGAGAGAAGCAAGACCCTGGAAGGGAGGAATCCAGGAAGCCTTAACCCTCACAGCCATCAGCAGCCATCGGCAGCCATCTTGCTCCAACAAGTAAAAATAGACTTTGGTGGGGGAAGTAACTTATATTTTATGGCCTGGTATCTGTAGGCTCCTACCCCAAATAAATACCGTTTGTGAAAAATAACCAATTCCTGGTATTTTGCATCAGCACCCCTTTGGCTGACTAATACACTCCCAAATATCAACCCAAATTGGATCAAATACCTAAGGATAAAAGCCAGGACCATGGAACTCTTAGAAGAATATAGGGAAACATCTTAAAGACATTGTGGTAAGTGGTGGTTTCATGGGCTTTATACTCAAAGCATGCACAACAAAAGAAAAAATAGATAAATGGGACCTCCTCCAAATTAAATACTTTTGTACATCACAGGACTTTGTCAAAAGGGTGAAAAGGCAGCTGACTCAATGGGAGAAAATGTTTAGAAATCACATAATCAATAAGGGTTTAATATCCATGATAAATAGGAAGATGTTACAACCCAACAATAAAAAGACAAACTTCCCAATTAAAAAATGGACAAAAGCCTTGAGTAGACATTTGTCCAAAGAAGAAATACAAATGGCCAAAAGACACATGAAAAAAATATTCATTGTCACCAACAATTAGTAAAACGCAAATCAAAACTACAATGCAATTTCATTTCACACCTATCAGAATGGCAACTATTAAAAAGACAGAGAAGTACAAGGGCTGGAGAGGATGTGGAGAGATAGGAAAACAGGAACACTTACACACTGTTGGTGGGAATGTAGAATGGTACAAACAGCCACTGTGGAGGACTGTTTTACAGTTCCTAAAGAAGTTAAATATAGATTTGCCATGTGACCCAGCAATACCACTAATGGGTATATACCCAAAAGAACTGAGAGCAGTGACATGAATAGACATCTGCACACCAATGTTCACAGCGACATTATTCACAATTGCCAATAGCTGGAAACAACCTGGGTGTCCATCAACTGATGAATGGATAAACAAGTTGCGATGTATTCACATGATGGAATATTATGGCACTATAAGAAGAAATAAAGTCAGAAACCATATGATGACACGAATGAAACTAGGATATATGTTGAGTGAAGCAGGCCATACACAAAAGGACAGATATTATATGACTGTGCTACTATGAACTAAATATAGTATGTCATCTTATGGAGTTACTAACTAGAATATGGGTCACCAGAAAATAGAAAGAGGTTAGAGAATCAAAAGCTAGTGGTTAACTTGTGCAGAATTGGTAAAAAGGATGTGTGTTAATCTTTGGAAATGAATAGAAAAGTTGGAAGCCCAACGTAATGTTTGTAACTAGAAGTACATGGGTGTGAAAGTGGTTTAAAGGGAAAGTCTAAGGTCATGTATATTGCTAAAAGGAAAGCTAAAAATTTAATATGGAACTATAAAGCATAGTAGAACTACATGTGAAGTATGAATATGAGTAAAATTGCACATATAATACTGTTTCTCTTTGAAGCTGAACAAATATATGTTAATACTACAAAATATTAATATCAAACAAAAAAAAAGTAACACCACTATGCTAAGTGAAAGAACCAGTCACAAAGTGCTACATATTGGGTGATTCCATTTATACTACAATGTAAACTATAATCATGTGGTGCAGCAGTGCTCCAAAATGTATTCACCAAACACAATGAATGTGCCACACTGATGAAAGAGGTTGTTGATGTGGGAGGAGTGGGGGAGGTGAGGTATGGGGTATGTGGAACCTCTTACCTTTTTTAATATAACATTTTTTGTGATCTATGTATCTTCAAAAAATATAGTAAAAAATAAATTCTCATAAAATATATAAAAATATAAGTCAATTTATTAAAGATAAAATTAGATAATTATTATATAGGACTGGAGGATGACTGCTAAGGAGTGTAGAGTTTTTCTTTTTGGAGTAATGAAATTGTATAAAATCTTTTGTGGTGACGAATGCACAACATTGTGATTATACTAAAAGTTGTTGATTATAAATTTTGGATAGATCATATATGTGACTATATCTCAATAAAACTGCTTAATAAATAAATAATGTGCAATAATAGCCAGAAATAACAGCTATGTACAGCAGAGAAAATATAGATAGATTGAGAGGTGAAGAATTTTCTTGCTTATTTATGTTTTTTGTTTATTATTATTATCAAAATAATGAAGATGTTTATTACTTTATTGAAATGAGAATGATTGAAGTGATGAAATGTGCAACTATGTGATTATACCAAATACCACTGATTGCACACTTTGATGAATTGTATACTTTATTCATACATATCAATAAAATTGATTTGTTTGGGAACAAATGTGGTTCAAGTGGTTGAGCACCTGCTTCCCACATGGGAAGTCCCAGGTTGAGTCCCCAGTGCCTCCTAAAAACAAAGTCAAACAACAAGCAAACAAATGAAAAAAAACAATTCAGGGAAGCCAGTGTGGGTCAGTGGTGGGGTGCCAGTTTCCCACACACAAGGTTCTGGTTCAATCCCTGACCCCAATACCTCAAAATGAATATTTTTTTTATTTGTTTAAAAAAACAAATCTCTTTGTACATAAATCTTGGACTGAATTATTGATGATTTAGTTAGGTTACATTCTCAAATATGAGAATGTGCTTCTTCTAATATTTCATGCTGCCTCTTTCATAAAAATTAAGACCTTTCCCTCCACCACCACCCAAGAATCTCTTATTCTGCCTTGTTTCTAAACCACAGAGTCAAGTTCTTGTTATATGTGTCTAGACTCTAGGTGAGGGAATTTAAAAAAGAAGAAAGAACATAGAATCTAGAATCAGGAAATTCAGAATTCAGGCAACGACTTCTCATTCCCAGGATGATTCTAGCAAATTATACCTGAGGTCTTCAAGCTTGTTTTCTCTTGGAAATTGGGACACTAACAGCACCTCCTTCATAAGACTGATGCAAGAACTAAATGAGATAAAGTGTATGTGATAAGGGATCTGTAAACCATAGAGTGTTTTAGCAAACATCAACTGCTATTATCTTTAGGCATGATTACAGATTTAGACATTTTTAGTAGGGAACTGAAAAAAAATACTAGTTTGGGTGGATTTACTCTTTTGGTAAAATGAAACCCAAATATTTCTTTTAAAACAATTTAAAAGCCCCAGGGAGAAACAACAGCTGTCAAAAAGACCATTTCCCAAGTCAGCCAAGCACTCATGACATCCTGGAGACTTTGAAAGCTTTTGCTCACATGTTGCATGAAAAAATCTAACTGTCTCCTTTCACGGGCATGTCAGAAAGCTAATGAACCCAACCCAGCAAAATGCAGTGTAGAAGAATCAGCCAATCAAAGCTCAGTCCCTCCTCCCCAGGGGCAGGCAGCAACATCCAGCCAGTCAATTGGTTCCAGCTCTTAATTAAGGGACACGTAAAGATGAACTAGGATGTTGCTACTGAGCCCAGTCTTCAGGGAGAGGAGACTTAGAGAGAGAAAAGTGGCAAGGCAGAAAAGATTCAGGAGAGAGAGGTGAATAAAAAGGGAGGAAAAAAAAGGCATTTTAGGATTAGAGATTTCAGGCATCAACCAGAAACCCTAGGGATTCAATGAAGATGAAGTTTGAAGAAAAGTATGTGAGCAATGGGAACCTCATAGAAAAGAGTCAGCAGCACCTAGCAGAGAAGCATCACACAAATGAGAAACAAATAGCAAATGGGGAAGCTAAAGCCTATGTAAAACAGGAGGCAAATGGGAAGCTTGACATACCGAGGAAATGCCTCAACACTTACACCTGGCAGGAGATCAAGAGGCACAATGAGAAAACCGACAAGTGGCTGGTGATTAATCGCAAGGTCTACAATGTCACCAGGTGGGCCGACAAGCATCCAGGTGGGCAGCAGGTCCTCAACCACTATGCTGGGGAAGATGCCACGGTAAGACATTCCAAAGCTCTGCCTTCTCTTCCAGCTTTGGGTGGCTGAGAGCTTGGCTCTCTTCCCAAAATCATTCAGGTAGGTGTCTGGGCTCCACAATCATTCATCTCCTCCAAAACCAATCTTTTGGGATTCCTATCCACTGAGAAGAAAATAAAACCCCAAGCTCTAGCTATTATGTGTACCAGCTTGGAGATAGTCTCAGATGCTGACAGTGAATACTATGTGTACTTTGTCTTTTGTATTGTTTTTGTTTTGTTTCAAGAGGGGGGGTCACTTTCTTATAAGAAGAAAGTTACAGATAGGTGAGTAAAATCAGGGGGAAAAAGTCTGTATCCATGTAGAAATTTCTCAGATTCTCATATTTGGAGTATCAAAAATAAAAAAGAAAGTGACTGATCAATGAACATCAAAATGTTGTTTAAGAAAATGATGAAAGCTTAAAATTACATATTCTTTTAGAGTTTGCAAAACTCTTTTTTGTATCCTATAGCTCACTCAGTCTTCTCAAGGTGATGCACATGATACAATTATTTTTTTTATGAAAGAAGAAACTAAAATTAGAAAGTTTAACTGACCAGCCCAAGATCACCCAGCAGCAGATATGGGATTTCAGAACTTACTAACTTTCAGTCTTTCTACTTTGCTTCACTCCTCCTTCATCATCCACTCCTCACTGAAATTGCTAAGGGAAAAAAGCTTTAGTGTATATAGGGTACACATGGTTCCTAAATACCATAGACATGTTCAAAGGCAGCATCTCTTTTGAACTTCACCATGCAAAAAGTTAATTTATCCCCATATTACAAATGAGAATATTGGTGTTCAAAGAGGTAAATAAAATAGCACACAGCCAGCAAATTTTGAATTCAGATTGATTTGACTTGATAAAGCCTTTGTACCTGGATCCTTAAAAATACAATGCTTCCATTTAATATTAGATAGGGAGGTCTCCCAAACCCTTAATCCATTTAGAAATCCCATTAAAAATATTCTAGAAGGAATTTCTTTTAGACTTGGTTTGGAATTTATTCTTCTTATTGTACAGGTGAAGGAATAGACAGTCAGAGGAGTTAAAAAACTGCCCAAGATCAGAAAATTAATGTATGCTGGAATAGAAATTTAAATCTTTTTTTTTTTTAACTGTGCTGTTCCTGTTGTTCTCACAGTTTAGCAGGTAATTTCTCCAACTGATCTCAAAGCACAGGACTGAAAACATCATTTCATTAAGCATCAGTCTGTAGTTTGTACCTCCCTAATCAGAATGGGATTTTCAAGTACCTGGCAAATTGGTAAAGTAGACACAATTTTGTCTCTTGATAATTTGAACATCCTTTCCCCCAATTTCTCATTCCCCTTCCCTAACTGTATCCTTTCTTCTTCAACTATCTGCCTATCTTGATTCTTTAGTCACATGCATGCCTTTTTAATATGCCATCCTTTACCCAACTACCTCTGCCAGGTATGATTTTTTAAAACAAAGTTCAGATTTTCCTTAGGTAAATAAGCCTGAGCTTGTAGCATTTGCAAGAAGATCCGTCCTGTGTAGGAATCCAGAGAGCTAAAGGTGGAAGAAGCAGAGAAGGTAAAATTTGGGTGAGAATAACAGGAGAAAGATTGATGAAAAAATACTGCAGGTCTCTATGTAGCCATCACCCTCACCCCCAAACACAGAAAAAATATGGACAATGCTTTTCAAAGAAAATTCACGGAATTAACTCAGAGGATGTGTTCACAAGCCTGAAGACCTTCAACCACCTCAAAAAATTCCCTATAGTTTGATTCAGTTTGATTCATCCCAGCCAATAAGTCTAATTTATCCTGCATCCAACTCTAGCCCATGAGGAGGAATTTATTTATAAAACAGAAACAATCCAAACCTTGGGGGAAAATAACTATGCAACCTTAGGATTCATATATATCAAGAAGAAAATTCAGAGCACGGTTAGCCATGTACCTTCGACTTTAGGAAAACAAACCCCAAAATGCTCAAAGAAAAGATTCTCCAAAGGAAAATGCCTCATGAAGAATGGGAGGGCTGCTCAGAGTCCTGGGAGTGTGAGCTTTGGAACCAGTTACAGCAACCTGGGAAAGTTACTGAAAGGCCCTGAGCCTCAGTTTCATAAATGGAAAGGGGATTATCCATCTCATTGGTTTATGCTGAATGCTAAGAGGCACTAATGCTGAGAAAGTATTTAGCACAATGCCAGGCAGGTGATAAAGGTTCACTACATTGTAGCTGTCATTACTTATATAACCAGCATTGTTTCCTCAGAGATATGATGATTGCCTTCCACTCACCACCAGCTTAGAAATTCTGATCATATTTGGTGTAAATCATTGGAAACAGAAGTGTATGTGGTGGAGAAACCTCACACTCACTAGTGAAGGAGCACAGGACATAAAGTCAGAGGGCCTGAGATCTATGCTGACTCTCCAACATAAGGGCTATTTGGGAATTGTGCCTGAGAATCAAGGGTAGACCAAAATACAGCCTAGAACCCATACCTGCACTGCCAGGAAGGGGTGTCTTTTTCTTACTTACAAAGAAGCCCCTCTCTGGGCCTTAATCCTCTTTCTTAAATGTGAATAATACCCTATACAATCTGTATTACAGGAACATTAATTCATTCATTCATGGAGTCAGACATTCTAGAACCTTTGCTGGGAACCCAATCTAATGGTTAATAGTAGTTTTTTAATGAGACAGTTCTGCTTTGCATCTGGGCTCCACCACTTAAGAAGGGTGTCTTAAGAAGGTTGCTTAAGCCCTTGGAGCTTCAGCGCTCTGATCTAGAAAATCAGCATGACAATACCTTCATCTCTACATTGCTGAGAAGTCAGGGGAGATAAAATATATAAAGTGCTCCATATGGTGTTTGGCACAAACTAAATATTCAGCCCTGGCTGTATTTTATTATTATTTAGATTTTCCAAGATGGGTTATAATTTCCCCAAAAAACTTTACTAAGAAAAATAAATCCAGAAAACATAAGCAGCACATAATCTCTTATCATTGCACACTTTAGCATGTGGATTCTATGACTGTTTGCAAACCATATGATTTTAAAACTAATGGCACACTGCTAGTAACTAGAGTCAGACCCAGGAAGGGCTCACCTGGGAAAAGTCAGAAACAACCCATAAATCCAACAATAAGAATTGATTTTAAAAATAACAGTATATCCATATAATAGACTATTTTGTAATCATTAAAATGAGGGTTACATAATATTTTGATGATTGGAAAATTCATAGGAATAAATAGTAGGCTAGAAGTTTTGTAAAAGGCAACAGTATGTTCTGCACTCCACAAAAAAAAAAAAAAAAAAGTGCATCTTGTCATGCATGTACAGAGGTAGAATGTCCAGAACAAAGAAAGCAGTTTTATTGTTCTGTGTGCTGGCCAAGCCCTCTCCTTATCTCTGGACACTGCACTCTAAGAGGGACGCTAAGAAACTGATGTTCTTTCTCATGAGAGTCACAGGGAACATGACAGGAAATAAAAGCCAAAAACTTAGGGGGAATAGAGCAGAGCCTGTTTCAACTATTTGGAAGCCTACTATTAGACTTAAACATTAGACTTATGTGTATTTCCGAAAGAGGAGTATCTCAAGTGGTTTGGGATGAGCACAGCCAACAGAGGCAAGGTTGTGATGGAGAGCAGAGAGGATATGTACAGAGGTGGAGTGCAGATATGATTAATGTTGTGAATAAGCATATAGCAAGAACAGGCTTCCCAGCTTACCCAGTTCCTGTGCTTAGAACAACATTGGCAAATAGTACATGCTCAATTAATGTCATTTATTATCATGGTGTGATTATAAGAAGAGGAGAAGTCAGAGGAAAATCAGAAGGATCAGGTGATGGGCAGGGGAAGAGAAGAGGAAGAAGAGGTGTGAAAGGACCTTGAGTGCTGAACTAAGGAGTTGCTTTTTACCTTCATGTATGTCTTTATCTCCTTCCATTATACAGAATGACACTTCTCTGCACAACACCTCTTCACCCTCATTATCAAACAGAAATCATCCCAGATTTATAAGCAGTTAGTGAATAGAAAGTATTAATCAATAATTGCATCTTTTCTGGATTGTCAAAATTCCATAAGTGATCTATTTCTGAGTGATGGTCAAGTTTAAAAATAGGTAGAGAAGTAGGGAGAGAAGGGTGTTAAAGTGCTAACAGATGAGAATGGGCCATGAAGAAGAATGAACTTGCTTATAAACAAGAAAGACCAGGAGTTACAGGAAGACAATTGCATTAGTCCAAGTACTTCAATAAGGCATGGACAGCAGGAATGGAGAAAAGGTGGTGGATGTGAAAGCTATATAGGGAGACATAATTTATAAGGGAGGATGAATGAATGGATGAGTAAGCAAGATGAAGTCTACAATGACTTATGGATACCTAGTTTAGGCAATTAGGTGGGTGGTGATATCCTTTACAGGATATGGAAAGCAGGAAATGAGCAGGTTGGCAAGGGAGAGCAGAGAGAGTTTTGGGCCTGGAGCTTAGCTGAAAGTATCATAGAAAATTAAGTCAGAATATGGTAGGGCTTTCTAATACTGAAAGTTCTCAAACAATGGAATGAGTTGTAGTGGAAAAATAAATTTCTGATTATCCTGGTGGTGAAGGAAAATCTAGGTAACTTCTCTGCTCCAAAACAGCTTTCCCCCAGGAGGGCAAAGACTGCTCTCTAACCCCAAACCAGTCTGTTTTCAAGTCACCCTCCATCTGAAATATGAGGACACTGTAGTTTTAGTCAATGCCTCAGTGCAGATGAGATCTGAGAAAGGAACAGAAGAGGAATTACACAAAGATGTGGGAGTGGGGGCCTTCATTGGTGATTCAGTATAGAATATTCTGGTGAGCTCTTCATGGTGAGTAAATCTGGGTCTGTACTATAGTATCCTGTTTTGTGACCACTTACACACTTGACCACTGGTGTTTTTCTTTCCTGAATTTACATTTCTTAGTAAAACTCTTTTGGGAAGTTTTGACCCATCACAGATGAACTAAGAAATAATAGACAATCACTACCATTTATGAATTTTTGATTCCAAAACATAAGCTCTTAACCCTGAGACTAGGTCCTTGATAAAGATTTTAGAATGACTGAATAAATGAATGAATGAGTTGTTGGATGAATGAGTCCATGAGGTAGATTGGGTATTATTATTATGCACATTTAAAGGAAAGCCTGAGAATTGGAAAGATTAACTAATTTGCCCAAAATGACAAAAGCTAGGCCACAACTACATCACAGTGTACCTTAATGTGAGTTAGGAAAAGAAACACTCTTTGGGTAATTGCAACCCAAAGGGTCTAGCTTGGCAAACAGCACTGGCTGGATTTCAGCCCATACACACATACACACCCCTTGGCCAGGTGTTTTTGTGCAGGGCACAACCTATATACAGCTTTTAAGTTGTAAATGAATAATTTTATGTCAGGCCTTCTGACTTTATGTCTTGGTGTCCTTCTACCTAAGGATCATGATGCTTTTAGAGCAAAGCATGTCTCTCCATCCTCCAGTAAAACACAACAACAAAAAAAGGGATTTCCAAGCTATTTGAAAAAAGCTAAGTAAGAATCACATCTTTCTGATTTTTTGACAAGCTATAAGATAAATTTATGAATAGGTTAGGGAGTAGATATGATTATCTAAGGAAGTCAAAAGTCTAAAAGATGAAAAAAAATTTTAAATATTTTCAGAAAGGCTAAACAATGGAAATGAGAGCTTATAGAATAAGTAAAAGGTCAGGAACTGGAAATGTCTTGTTTTAGGCCTACACCCTCTGAGCTCAATGCTTTGGTACCCCAACTCCCAGTTATAGAAATGTGATATTCATCCTTTTATTCTTGTTTTCCTTTATTCATCAGGCATCTATTGATCACATGCTATATTCCAGGCATAGTGATACACATTAGATAAACACAGATTAATACTTCCTGGTCCAAGTTTCAAAAACCTCTTAGACCATTATGATGAAAAGCTCTATGAACAAAATGTCATGGGAGTCCAGGAGAGATCATGAGCAACTTTCCAAAGTGAGTTAAGAAAGCTGACATGAAGAGACTATTTAACCTGGATCTTGAAGGATAAGGAGAAGTTTTTTGTAAGGAAAGGGGGGTAGGTGGTCAAGGCAGAGGGAACTATGTGTGCAAAGCTTCAGAATCATAGAGGGGCATGGAGTTTATTGACAGGGGAGCAGTCTAGTGGAGAAGATAGTGTATGAAGGGTATTGGTGGAAGCTAAGTCTGGAAAGTTAAGTTGGTGCTAAACTAACCTAAGACCAGGACTAAAACCTAAGTGATAAGGAGAAACCATTACTCACTACCCAGATGATACATACTGATTTTAGTCTCATCCGAAAATAATCTGGCATTGTCCTTTTCTTGAGAGACAGTTCAGAAAGAGAATTAGACATTTAGGCAGGGATAGACCTTACAGCCTCTTGACTTTGGAGTCACGTAGCTCAAATTTCAAGGTCATGACTCTACTAACTGTCATGTAGGGCAAGGCATTTCTTCCCTTGGTGACTTTATCTGCACAATAACAGTGATGAAACTTCACAGAATAAAGGTGATGATTATGGGTTGGTCCACAAAATAACTTACATATGATACATTCAATAAATACTGGCATCATCCTCTTTTATCCTCTCTCCTTTCTTTAGCAAGACCATACTTGCTCAAGAATGTTGATAAAAAAACTGTTTTCACAGGTGTTTCAAAAAGAGGATTACAAAACTTACTCACTGAGTAGACTCTATTAGGAAAGTCTTTTAAAGAGTCAAAATATTCTAAAACTACCCAAACTCCTTTGCTGTACTGCATATCAATGCAATGAAAAAGGTCCATAAAGTGGGCCAGTGCCTACTACTTTTGAAAATTCTGCAGCTCTTCAATATGTCACAGTATTAACCTGTAAATGTTGTTGGGAATCGAAGAAACAATGAACCCAGAAGAATATTATTGTTGGCACACTGTTCCAGGACTCTGGATGACTGCCCAGAGTGAAATGAAATTACAAAGCTCATGTTTTCCTTATACCTTGATCTTTGTCCACTAAATTGTTTCCATTTTAACCTCCTAAAACCAAGGAGATTATGATTTTTCAGTTTGGATCACCCTGAGATACTTTAATCTTCTTCTTAATCACTATTTTCCTGTTTAGAGGAACTAAGCTTTAGAATCATAGAAAACAACCATTTAAAAATACCTTTGAAATAATCTAGTTTACATTTCCCAAGGAAGTCAGAGGAAATACACAGAAGCAGAATGAACAGTAGAGGCTGGACTGGTTCTCAGGTACAAGGGTCTTTCTACATCATTGAATCAAGGTCATATGAGTCTACATGGGTTGATATTGCCCCCTCAAATGTAACCTTATCACTATATAAATACTTTCTTATAAGTAAGCTTATATGTGGTCCTTGGATAGACCTAAAGTTGCTTCAAGATTTGAAGAAGGAGAATTCATTATATTCACTTGAAGAGTTCAGTGCTTACTTCATATTGGGCATTGGGATGTAGGAAGAAAAGCTCCAAATTGTTGTATGCAAGAGGAGATAAGTACTGGATTCTTATTAACAGTTGTGTAAATGTAAGAAAGATAGCTAATATTTTTGAGAATTTGCTGTATACTAATTGGTGTTCTAATTAATTCAGTTAAACCTTATAATAACTTTATGAATTTAGTGGCTATTATCATACTACCATGCTAAGGAAGAGAAAATTGTCAGACAGACAGATCAGGAGAGTTTCCCATGATTAGATAGCTAGTAAGTGGCAAAGTCAGGATTTGAATGTATAGAAAGTCTGTCTCCAGGCTCCATTTCATAACCAGAACCTCTCTGGAGCAATATGGGCATATATTCAAATAACAATATTGGTTGCATTTCTTTATTTTAATCAATTACCATCAGGAAATCTAGCATCTCCCTCTTGGAAAAGGCTTCTTCCCCAAAAACTGTTTAAATCCCTGGAAGGAAATATGTCTTACTTTCAAAAATAAGCATGATATAGGAACTGTCATCATTTCTCAAAATCACTTGGAATTGCTATTAAAGGTGAACCTTGGATGGAAAAATATAGTTAGTCATCTCTGTTTTCTACTTGGTTGTAATAAGTTACTGCTCAGGCCATGATAGCAATGTAACTCCCTCATTGCCAAAGTTAACCAAGCATACCCAAAGCTCAAGGGTCAAGCTTCCACATTCTCTCATGCCTTTGTCTTTCTGTTGTCACCAACTTGCCTTTCTCTAGAAATAATTTAATTCAAGGGTCTCATTCTCCGGAACTAACTCAAGAACCAAGAGGATACCTTAGATGGGGAAACCTGATTTGCATAGCCAGTCTTGGTCACTGCATGCCTCAGATAGTAGAGTGAGCACCTTCCACACCACACCTATTGCTAGACTTGAATGATTTATCATGGCCTGTAAACTCAACCTAACTATATCTTGTGATGCTTAATAAAAATTGAAAAAAACAGTGATCCAATGCTAGCAGATAACCTGGTTGTATTGGACTTGCCTGGTAAAGCAATATCTGGTACGTGGACCTCCATTAGGAGGTTTTCACAAAGGGTTTCCAAGGGTAATTTTTATCAATCAACTGGAAACGTCTACCTGGAGTTAAAAGCAAATCCTCTCTAATGGAGCCCAAGCTGGTTGCCAGGATGAAGCACAGGATGAGGTAAGAAAGAAGACTAATCTGTGGATATGCATGTCTCTTTCTAAGCCTCTAACTGGTCTCTCTGATTTACAGGATGCTTTCAGGGCCATGCACCTGAATCTTGATGTTGTGCAGGTGTACCTTAAGCCACTGCTTATCGGAGAGCTTGCCCCAAGTGAGCCTAGCCAGGAGAGAAACAAAAACGTGAGTGAGACCTCAGGACACTAGGGTGTGTGTGAAGGGATGAGGACAAGGCAGGCATATTTCAAGATCAATTTATTATTCTGTATGACAAACTAACCATCATCCCTGGATGGGACTGAAGTAGGGTAAATGAATAGATTCTGCATATTTCAAAAAATGTTTCATGCTCCTTAAACTTCTGTGAACTCTTAAATCTCTGTGAAAGAAAGAAATAGAATTCTTGGCTCTGTACCAAACAGTAATCCCGTGACTCTAAGCACCTATTTTGGTCCAGACAATTTGCATATATACCTTTTCCTTGACTGCTTGTAAATATTTGTTTAATGTCTATGTTTCCTGATAAACCATGGTAGCTGTCTATCTTGCTTGCCCCTGTTTCCTCAGAACCTTCCCAGCATCAGACAAGTAGTAGGAACTCCATAAGTATCTGCTAAATGAAAGATGCCAATATGTCTTAACTACAGCCCTTTTTGCATTTGGGGAAATTATAGATGAGAGAATAACTTACCTTTTGAAGTTTCCACACCTGGTAAGCCAAAGGTCTGGGATGCCAAATTACTTCTCTCTGACCCCAAAGCCCTATGGTAATCAAAGGAAAGTTGACATTCTTTCTTTCTCTAATGCTTTGACTCCATGAAATACTGTCTTTTCAAGGTCAGGGTCGCTGTCAGACAGAAAATTGCCTGGATGGTTTCACACAAAACTTAAAGGGACTGAACTTATTGAGCAATTCATTTTTCATACCAGCTGACATTTGTAGGTTTCTGAAGTATTTTCAAATAATTTGTACAAAATGCTCATCCATGTACCACTGTCAGGCAGATAGGGTAAAAATTGTATTCCCTTTTTAAGAAACGAGGAAATAGTTGTGCAGGGGGAGCAGTTTGAAACTGGGAAACAGAACCAGATGAGTGCAGAACTAACACTTCAGCTCACTGCTTAGGCCCACATGCATCTGCATAAGGCGTGCTGGGCATCATCGCGCTGAGCTCTGAGCTTGGACAGCCTGGACTCAACTCCCAGCCCAGCTGTTCAAGCTGGATGAGTTTAGCCTGGCTCTGTTATCATTCTGTGGCTCAGTTTCTCTATCTGCAAAATAGAAGTAATAATATTACCAGCACCATTAGAGTTACTGGGAAGATTATTGAAAGAGTGAAAGGTATTTCAAGTGCTTAGAACACTGTATGGTGCCTAGAAAATGCCCAATAAGTTTTAAATATTGTTATTATCATGAACTCAAAAGGGGCACTAGTAATTTACAGACTTCCAGATATGTCCTAATCATTTGGGGCAGGTGGCTCTAGGTTAAAAGATGATGCAAAAATGAATAGCTTTTCCTAAAATGTGTATGTAGGGAAAGGAAAGCACTACTAATGACTAATGGCTGAGAGCTATAAGATAATCATTATCATAAAGAGTATTCGTCTCTGGGAATAAAGATCCATCATAAATTTTTTTAGTATGTCTATGTAGATATTCACATATATATATATATATAGTATTTGAGCAATGACTGAGTGTCAGAAGGCATAACTTTAAGTTCAGGGTCTGACACTGACTTGCTGTTTATTTGAGACCAGTCACCCTCTAGTCTGAGCCTTGGTGACCACTACTCTGTACAATAAATGGAATGGAAAATATGACCAGGCTGGAAGGTATCCTAGAGATGTCCAATTAAATTTCCCTATGGTCGCAGAACTCCAAGACTGATGGGGTTTGAGAGATAAACACATCTAGGCTTTTCCCAGTCTTTCCCAGATCCTTTAAACCTTCCATCAGTGAAATCTAAAATGCAATTTTTGGCTTTATTATCATAGCTCTTTTTAAAAAATCTCTTTCCTTTCTTATATCTGTATAACTCTGTTCTATCACATAGCCTGCTTACTTTCTCAACTGTTTTATTTTCAAACCCATTGTAATATTAAACCAAAAGATTGATGTGGCAAGCTTATAAACCAGTGCTAACAGTATACATGAACACACACACTCACACACAGCATACATACACAGGACCACTCCTACGAGCACACACTATAACACCAATTGTGAACCTGTCTTTTTCCTGGGATCCACTACCCAGCTCCCAGGAAATTCATCCTTAGAGCTAATCTTAGTGAGTTCTGTTGTTCTATGTTCACTATCATCTCTGAAATAGCCTTTTCAACACATTAGCAGCTGATGACTTGGAAGGCACTTTGTAAACTGCACCAGTAACTATGGTAACACAGATCTATATAGATAATTAAGTTCCCCAAAGCATAACTGGAATCCAATCAACTCCTGAATAATACTGTGGTTTAGAAGTAAACTCCAGGGCTTGTGTACCTCTCTACTGACACTACCACTCCCTTCCCCGATCAAGAAAAAAATTCAGAGTTCCATAACAGCAGTTCAAAGACAGTTTACAAATGTTTGCTCATCTCTCTCTTCTTCAGGAAAAAAAAAATGTATTACTTTCCTTAAAGATTCTGTTACTTTGTTCATTGTACTCTGGTTTTAATTATGGTCAATTGATCCAATAATTTTGGAGGGAGAGGCATCTGATTAAGTGACATTTTCACAGATAGGATTTATATAAACTATATAAATTTTGCACTCTAAACTAATAGTACTAACCTCATTACTTTGTGAGAATTACTAAAACACTTACCTAAATCACTTAGCAGAGTGTCTAACATATAGTAAGAACTCAATTTACATTGGCTATTTTATTATTAATAGGTTGGTTTGTGTTCTCTTTCCCCTGAAGATACTGATTCCTCTCCTGGATGTTTATTTCACAGTCCGAGTTGGTAGAAGATTTCCAAGAACTGAGAAGGTCATTAGAGGCTATGAACATGTTCAAGGCCAACGTGGGATACTTTTTACTTCACCTGGCCCAGATCTTGATTTTGGAAGCCCTGGCTTGGCTAACACTGTGGCATTTTGGCAGCAGCTGGACTGTTACAATATTCATTTCCTTTCTTCTGACAATTTCTCAAGTAAGGAGACATACCAAACCCAGGCAGTAGTCTTGGGAAAAGGTTCATAAATTCTTCTTTCTTCTATTTGGATCGTGTCAGGTGCTGCCTGACACTTCTTGTCAAGCTACTAACCTCTGTACCACTTACTAGCAAGTTACCAAACCTCACTGGTCTCCAGTTCTTTCATCTATATAATGATGATAGTAATTTCCTTATGGAATTATTTTGAGGAGAACTAAACACGCTAAAGCATAAAATACCTACACAATGACTAGCACATGGTACATGATCAATAAATGATAGTTGCTACTATTAGCCCCATTTTCCACTCAAGTTCAGTCATTGATGATTTATCCTCACTTATGCACCACTCTTCCTTATCCTTCATTCATTAACCAACTAATATTTATCAATGCATCAGACCATGAATTCTTCAAGGGCAGAGACTACATCCTACTATATGAGAATAAGAAAATATAGATTCCACCATGACTGACAGTACAGCAACCAGCACAAAGCTACATTTGATCAATCTTTATTGAACAAAATAAATAATTTGATCTTCGATGAGCACAACACACTGTGCTGTGGATGAAAGAAAAATTAACGCACATGACCCCTGCCCTTGGGAAAAGTTTCATTCAATGGAAGAGAGGGTCATTCAAATAACTAAGTATACTACCCAACAGAATGGTATCAATGCCAAGTAAAACAATAAGCCTTTGGAGCAGAAAGAGGCATTTAATTATGATTAGAACAATTGGAGAAGGCTGGATAGAGAATGAGCAGCGATGTGTATCTAAATTGTAGAAGTTTGTACGTTGATTTTTTTTGTTCAAGAGACAGCCAGCTTTATTCCTTGAAGAGTGACTTTTGGAAACAAGAAGGGAAGAAACATTTATTGGTTGCTTAGCATAAGCAGGACATCTTACATATATTTAAGTTGCACAGCAGTCCTATGAGACAGTTATCATCCCCATGTATCAGTTGCAGAACTGAGACTCAGAACTACTGGGTAACATGCCAAGAGTCAAGTATGGGGAGATTTTGACAGTGACCAGGAGAGCTTTCTAGGCTGAGAGAACCACCTGTGCTAAAGCACAAAGGTGGAAAAGAACATGACAGGTATGAGGACTAGAAAGGAAACCTTGGCCTGAGCTCAAACAAGTTCTCTTATTATTCTCAAATGGGCTCCTGAATTTCCTGAGGTACTCATTTACTGATTTCTTGGCTTCCCAACTTCTGTAACAGTGAGTTTTTCTCTTCTAGGCTCAAAGTGCATTTTTGCAACATGACTCGGGACACCTTTCCATATTTAAGAAATCCAAGTGGAACCACCTAATGCAAAAATTTGTGCTGGGTCATCTCAAGGTACAGGGTGTTCAGGGAGAATGATGGGAATTTCTTGAACATCATTCCTTAGGGCAGTGGTTTCTTACTGATATGAGTGCCTTTTTATTGTACACTCACATCAGTAAGAAAATGTTAGTATGTAAGTATACTAACAATGTAGATAACTTATATATCATCATATGTCATATAATATTATAAATATACACTAAATAGAGAAAAATGTTTCTTTTTCTAAGAAGTTCTAATAATTTTTCCTTACCCCAATAGATTATTTTGTCCAATTCCTTACCTCCTACTGCCCCAAGGTATCATCTCTTAGGAGAAGAGTTGTGCCTTTAAAAATGAAGATGTGCAGTGTAAAATCCTGAATGGAATAGACTTAGAAGGGATCTGGACACTTGCTTCTGGGAATCTAGGGGAATTCATCAGACCTGATTAGTCCTTGGAAAGTGGGGCCATGAAGAAATAAAGGAAAGGATGCAGGGGAACAGATAAGAGTTAAAAAGAAAGAGAAAAATGTACAAGGAAGACCAGATGGCTCTGTTCAAGAGTCAAGGGTTGTGAAACCCAGACTGCTGGGGAAAGCAGGTGGTGATGATGGCAGCTCATCTTACACCTCCTAAAATAAGCTCCAGGTGGACTCAGGAATACTGTTCTATGCATGCAGCATCTAGAAGAGTGCCTGGCACATGGTAGAGCCTCAATAAGTATTTGTTGAATAAATAAATGAATGAGGGAGGTTTTAGAAAACACTATCCCATGCACCACCACAAAGCAGTGCCTAGAAGAGTACCTGGCATCTAGGAGGCCTTCAATAAGCATTTTGTGAAGGAATGGCTGTCTTTAAGAGCCTCCTGGACTGCTTTTATTTATTTATTTATTTTTTAAGATTTATTTATTTATTTAATTTCCCCCCCTCCTCTGGTTGTCTGTTCTCTGTGTCTATTTGCTGTGTCTTGTTTCTTTGTCCGCTTCTGTTGTCGTCAGCCGCACGGGAAGTGTAGGCGGCGCCATTCCTGGGCAGGCTGCACTTTCTTTCGCACTGGGCGACTCTCCTTACGGGTGCACTCCTTGCTCGTGGGGCTCCCCTACGCTGGGGACACCCCTACGTGGGGGACACCCCTGCGTGGCGCCACACTCCTTGCGTGCATCAGCACTGCGCATGGGCCAGCTCCACACCAGTCAAGGAGGCCCAGGGTTTGAACCACGGACCTCCCATGTGGTAGCCAGAAGCCCTAACCACTGGGCCAAGTCCGTTTCCCTCCTGGGCTGCTTTTAAAACACAGTGGAACATAGGGCATCTTTAGGACATTGGAATTGTTCTGCAAAATATTGTAATGGCAGATAGGCCATTATACATTTTTTCAAAACCTATAAAGCTCTACATATAAAGTGTAAACCATAACGTAAACTATAGATCTTGGCCAGTAGCAATGGTTCAATATTGGCTCAATTGGAAAAAATGTACCACACTAATGTAAGATGTTATTAATAGGGGAAAATGTGGGAAGGGGAAAGGGTGGGTTATATGGCACTCCCCTATACTTTCACTGTAACTTTTCTGTAATCTAAAATTTCTCTAAAAATAAAGTTTACATATATATAAAAAAATATATATATATATATGGTGATACCTAGGCACCATCTCTAAAGGTTATAATTTAAGTCATCTATGACAGGGTCTAGATGTTCAGCATGGTTGTGAAAGCCTCCCAGATGATCCTAACTGAAGCCAGAGTTGGAAATCACTGCCTTAATAAAAGATCTGGCTTCAGTGGGAGCTCAATCCTAGTTAGCCAAGTCACGTGGAACAAGATACTTAATATCTGGGAACTGGAATGTCTTCAACTGTAAACTGAAAGTAGATGATGACCTCAATTTCACAGGGCTGTGGTCAGCATTATATGTGGTATTCACGCATCATGCTTAACATAAGCCCCTGACATGGGAAATAATAGTTGTTAGCTATTATTAACTTAGAAGCAGACTTTTCAGATATGAAAATGAGGGTGCAAACTCATTTAGAAAAATGTTAAATCATCATGGTATTAAGATAAGGGACTAGACCATAAATTAGAACATCACTGAGTTGGAAGTTCCATGGAGTCACCTAATCTTATCTACCTTCTTCTCAGTTGAACAACCAGAGGCTTAAGTAGATTAAATAACATAGACTTGGATTCATATTAGAAATATGTTTATCCTCCAAAATGATTAGAATTTATAATACACAGTCATTCTATGGGAAGTTTCATTTAACTAGAAAATTCCTGTAGACACACTATTCCACCCTTGAGCCATGAGTGTTAGATAGATAAGGTGTTTCTGGATTCACTGAGAAATCTTCACCACAGAATAAAAGCAAACACAATTTCTGATGTCCTTGTGAGGCTCAGGGAGTGGCCTACTCCATGTTCCCTCTCCTGTTTTGAGGAGTCAGAAACAATGGAAAGGTGAGTCTCATCTGCCCTGGAGGAAATTGGCAGTTGATTTGGTGCCAGTTTGTGCATTATTGCAGATCAGCTCCAACCTTGTTGGTACTTTTTAAAAATTTGTCCTTTTCCATTGGTTCAAATCTGTATGCAGTTATATGAATTGTCTTCTGAAACAATTTCGCACAAGTTGAAATGAATATAACCTCGACGACTTGCAAACAGAGTGAGGAAATGAGAAATGGTTCTAAAAACAAATCAAGCATATTCTGCCTTTTTGCAGGCAAAACCAGTGATTTATGAGCAAAATGAATATAAGATTCAATTATGTGCAGAAAAGAAAATTACCTGTGAGGAGGAAAGGTACACTGGAAGTAGGTGACAAAGAAAATTAGAATGTAAACAGCCATATCCCCACCATATACTTGCATCATAATTTAGAAATTTTAAAACTTGATTTCAGGTCAATTGACCCTTTCCTCAGAAAAGGCACAGATATTCAGATTCTTTGAAGTTTTCATTCACAAGCTAAGCAAAAGCATGTACATATGTTCTCGTCTTATATATTTGCATAATATAATGTTTGCATAATATTGTAAAATGAACCCTTCTGAAAACTAAACCATGAAATGTGTGCATATATTCTGTACTTGAATGCAATATAAAAATCAAAATGGACCCCTGTAGCATATTTTTTTTACAAACCACTGCAGTATGCACATTTTGAAAATTATAAAAATCAAGGGTTCTTAAAGGGATAATGAGGCAGAATAATTGAAATTAGTACCTTAGAAAATCTGGCCCATTCTGTTTCCATGATTATACTCTAAAACATTTTGGGGGGAAGGAGTGTCAAGCCCATTATTTCCTGTAATCCTGTCAGCAACTAATCCATTCTACAGATGAGGAATTTTTTTTCAAAGATTTATTTATTTATTTATTTATTTCTCTCCCCCTCCTCCCCCACCCCGGTTGTCTGTTCTCTGTGTCTGTTTGCTGAGTCTTCTTTGTCTGCTTCTGTTGTTGTCAGCGGTACGGGAACCTGTGTTTCTTTTTGTTGTGTCATCTTGTTGTGTCAGTTCTCTGTGTGTGCGGCTCCATTCCTGGGCAGGCTGCATTTTCTTTTGCACTGGGCGGCTCTCCTTACAGGGCGCACTCCTTGCATGGGGCTCCCCTATGTGGGGGACACCTCTGCATGGCACAGCACTCCTTGCACACATCAGCACAGCGCATGGGCCAGCTCCACATGGGTCAAGGAGGCCCAGGGTTTGAACCGTGGACCTCCCATGTAGTAGACGGATGCCCTAACCACTGGGCCAAGTCTGCTGCCCAGATGAGGAATTTATCCAAGGTCATGCACCTAGTAGATGGCCATGTGACAAGTGGAGTATTTAAACTCAAGTCAATTTCAGTCCAAAGCCTGGTTTCTTTATGGTACATCAAGAAAGGGCCTGACTTGGAAATGAGGTATGACTTAAGGTGTTTCTTGTGTAGAACTTGGAGCAGGGCAGCCTATTTTGCATGGAGCTGATAATTCTCCCATCGCTATGGAATACTCTCTCTCTGTCTCTGGTAGGAGCAGCTTCCAGAGAGAGGAGACAAGGTTGGGGCCACCACAAATCATAGCTATGATTACCTGGTGGGTGACCACTGCTCTAAGCTCCAGGGCTCCAAGCTGTTACTATCTGATCCCTGATGTAGATGAATCAAGACCTGTCCCCCATACTGCAACTGCAACAGGTAGTTGGAAGGGTACTGTCACCTGGTGAAAGAGGCCAAAATTTTGGCTCTCAGAGGGTTTAATAGAAAGAGAGAATCATTGCTCACACACTGTCCCTGTTTGTCTACTGTACCCATGAGATTGCATGTTCTAGAAGTATGGAAATCCAATTTTATCATATTTAGTTTTGTATTCCCAGTGCCTAGCTTTTACTTTAAAGTAAGTGGTGGGAGAGCAGATGTAGCTCTAGTGGTTGAGTGCCTGCTTCCTGTGTATGATGTCCTGTATTCAATCCTAGGTCTCTCCTAAAAACAACAACAACAATAACAAAAACCACAGTGAATGGGTTATTAAATGAATGGATGAACAAAATGAAGGAGTGAGTGGTGGTATGTCATTTGATGGGAGTGTATGGTTCCCAGAAAAAGGAAAAGAAATTGATGAGTATAGTTGAGTTTCAGGTATCATGAGACATCCCAAAGGAAATGTTTGGAAAATGAATATCATACAGGCATGATATTCAGGAGAAAGAGCTGGCCGGGAAAAAGAGATTCCACTGTAAGAGTGTTAGAGGTGATAAGAGAATTCTCCTCCTGATGGGGCTGGGGTCAGTTTGCTCAGAGGAGAACCTGCAAAGAAAACTAAGGATTAGAGATTTCCAAAAACACCCATCCCCTTCTACCAGAGAAGTATAGTGTCTAGACCAGTGTGGTCCAACAGAAAAATAATGTAAATCATGCTAAAAATGGCATATACCATTTTAAATGTTCTAACAGTCACAGTTTTTGAAAGTAAATACGTGACCCAATATACCCAAAATATTATCATTTCAACATGTAATCCATATAAAGGATTATTAGTGAGATGTTTTACATTCCTTTCTTTGTACTGAGTCTTCAAAATCTGGTATGCGTTTCATTCACATTTACAGGCCATCTTAATTTGACTAGCCCCCTTTCAAGTGCTCTATAATCTCATGTGGCTAGTGGCTGTCATATTGAACAGCACAAGTCTGCAATATGTATAGACTAGTTATGGACAGATCCAAATGCACAGTAGAAAACTAACATTACTGCTTATTCTTCCAAACTGATTAACAAAGTAGAGAAAGGAGGGAAAAAATAAGTATTTCCTATGCGCCAACATTATGCATACAGTATATTATATCTCCTCAAAACCTCCCATTGAGGTAAATTCTATCATTTTACTGCTTTTACTTGAGAAGGAAATGAGTCTCAAAATGGTGGGGAATTTGCCTAAACCATGCAGCCAGTATTTGTGCAGCCAATATATGAAACTAGGTTGATGTGCCTCCAAATCCTTTGCCCCGTTTAAACCCGCAGACTTTCACTGAGAGAGAGAGAGAATCACAAACAACCTACTAAAAAATGATTCAAGTCTGGCACCAGCTAAAAGGTTTCTATTCCCATTTATTTTTATATGAGAGCATCGAAGCCTTGACATGCAGTGATCTGAGCCAAGTCTCCCTCTTGAGATCACTTCAAAACCCATGATTCTTTGAAATAGTCATTGAAATAGGATATCTGGGGCCACTTCTATCCCCAGAACTAATTAAAGTCTCAGAGCCAAGGTTCTTTTGTTTGTAAAATAAGAATAATAATTTCTGCCCACCTACCTTCAGAGTTTTGTGTTTTGTTTTGTTTTGTTTCTCAATGAGGATCAAATAAAAGGTTGGGAAATACTTGATTTTAACACATTTTCATGATTTTCATCAACAGGAATTGTATTAGCCTGACACTGTCTTCCTGAGCCAGGGAATTACTTGTTTATAGGTTACAAGAGTCTCTGACTGACAAATCATTCTGATCTGGCAGTGAGGGCAAGTTCAAAAAACTCATTTGACTTTAGGCATGTGACACCGCCCGCTGTCCGCTGTGTGTGGTGGCAGGCATGCATGCAGAAAACTGACAAGGAGGGGCAGTTCAGGAAAGAAGTCTTTAAGCTAATGAACCATCTCTTCTCCTCAGGGTCTTTCAGCAAACTGGTGGAACTACCGACACTTCCAACATCACGTAAAAACAAACATCTACCCCAAAGACCCAGATATTGACGTGGGCCCCCTTTTCCTGATTGGAGATTCACAACCTGTCAAGGTATGTTTAGATTCCTTGGCACTAGAGAAATGCAAAATGGTTCCTGGAAGGCTTCCAGACTGTCTTGGAAACATCAGGCTGGAAATTCCAGAAATACCAGATTCAAGCACATCTGAGACCATCTCTAAACTAGCAGGTCTTGGATATAGATTTGAAATAACTCAAACTTCAGACTCAAAGGAGATTTGGAGTGTATGACTCTGCCATCTTAAAGTCATCCAGTCCAGCTTCCATGGGAGAAAATATAACCCATATTGCTCTGCTTGAGCAACCCTGGTGACATACGAGACCATGCCCAGTGACTGCTCACTTCCTCTTATGCAACACAAGCCAATGTCAGAAAGCAGAACTACGTTATTGGAGTTGGACAACTCTCCCATATTTAACAGGGACATGGATACACATTTATCCAGAGAAGACAGGTCATTAGATTTAATAAGCACTAGATCATAAACATCTAAATATCTAGTCTCCCCAACAATTCTAATCGAGTTAGGTAAGAGACTATGATGCTATTTTCTGTGCTCCTTTGGCTTCATGTATACATGAACCAGAGCTCAACTGCCTTGTAAGACAGCTACAATGCCCACCTCTAATTTGGACTTCTTAGACAACAGACAAATGAGGAGAGAAAGTCATATCTGAAGTTTCTCAATTATTGGTTCCTTAAACTTCAACTCTAAACCATCATGTAAAGGACAATTTGATTTACCAAGTTTTTTCCTGAGAGAGTTTTCCTTCAACAAAGAAGGTATAGGAATATCCAGAGAAAAGTATCTCTTTTTTCTAAGTGGGAAATGCTGGATCCTACATGTTGGGTGATTAGGAAGATGATGATCTCTCCATCAAGAAGAAAATAGATGTTTTATAATAGAGTGTAGTTTTGTCAGTTGCTGCCTGGGCCTTGTGGTATATAAACCAAAAATTACTCCATTCATTGAAAACAGATTCTCCCATTGTTGGGAAACTTATCCTCTTCTCCAGCTGAATTAGAAAACAAAGTCTGTTGCCTAGATTAAAAAAAAGTAAAATCCTTGGCTATGATCACAAATTTGTTGCTTTTGACAATGATTCCACAACAAGTAGGGCATCCCTGATGTTTGTAAATGCCTATGCTCATCTCCAGAATTATAGTATGTTGATTTCTCCCATTGCCCACCCTGAGCAAGGGAGGTTTTGTATAACTGAAGTTTATGAAGAAGCATAACCCTCTCCAGGAGTGCCATCTTTAGAGCTATATTCAATACACATGCTGCATCTTCATCAGTGGAGGAGGCCACACCTTCAAATTTTGCAGCTGCTCTTGGGACATGTCCCCAGAACCTCAGGGTTCTATGTAAGATAGTTCCGAGGATGCTGTGCAAGAGATCATTTAAAGTCACTTAAACTCCAATGATTGTTGAGTTGTTCCACATCAAAAAAATAGTATATGAGAATTTGTATTTTATGCATGGTTTTCCTGTAAACCCACAACTTCTCTAATTAAAAAATAAAAAAGCAAGCCCTGAACATTTCTTTTCTTCCTGCTTTACTGCCAGTATCTCCACCACTTTCTTCAAACATTCATTCCTCTAACAAGTATTGATTGAATCTTCTCCTTTGTGCTGAGACTCAAAATCAGTCCTTCATCTAGGTTTGCCAATTTCCAAGCATTTCCTACCTAGTCCCTCTTCCATATTTCTCATTATTTAAATATATGGTAGCTTGGGGTTAAGTCCAAGGATTAAATAGCTGTTGTTACTTCATCACCATGAGATTTATTTTATTTTTGACAAGAAAAGAAGAAGGACAGACCCTACCAATCAGATAAGAAAGGAAATCTACATGTTGGAGGGAAGATTACAAGCGTATGGGGAAAGCAAGAGTCAAACAACCTCCATAGTGTTGTAACTGAGTGAACATGCAGCAAAAATAGAGAGCAGATGTAAATTACCATGCACATTTTTGAGTGTCTGCTAAGTCCTGGAGATATAGCCCTTACTTCAACACCTCTTCTCAAGAGGTTTTCTGTCGTTAATTCTGAGCACAAATTAAATTAACTAATGGGACCCTCTAGGAAATGAATCAAACTCCAAGCAATGAGATTGTATATGTATAATATCATCATGTCTTAGAATTATTAAATCACAGTAAGAGACCCATAATGAGAACAGAAAGGAGGAAAGAGGGGATAGATAAGAGGGACCATACCTATATCTTTTATCACATGACCATTCAATAAGTATCTATTAGATAAATAAACAGAGATGGAACCTGAACTTCAAACAATTTTAAACATACCATTGAAGAAGAGCTAGAAAAACTCATCAGAAATGTTCCATTTCAGGCAGGACTCCTCTCTACATCAGGAGAAAAAAAATTTCCAAGTGACTCCCATAAAAAAAAAAAGATTACAACCCCCAATGGTTAAACAATTTATGCAAGAATTGCCCACACTTAATTAAAACAAAAACAAAATGCCAAAATATTTTCTTTCAACCCAGTTCTGGATATACTAGTGGCTCAAGTTTGTTTAGCTAATAAATGTTGATCAAGTGGCTCCTTTCATAGAGATTTTACACACACACACACACACATGCATGCACATGTGTCCTTGAGTATAATGACAAGAAATGTTGTCTCTTATTTTAGTTTTATTCTTTCTCCATTCAGTATGGTAAGAAGAAAATCAAATATATCAACTATGAAAAGCAGCACTTATACTTTTACCTAGGTAAGTGTCCTCAGAACCATCTTCTTCATCATCCCATTTCCTTAAGGCAAGTCATTGTCAAGCCAGAAGGCATGACTGGAATCTTCTCATGAAGAGACCAATCCATATCTTATGGTTACTGAAAAAGGGGAACTTGTCTTGCCTCAGAATGACTGGCATAAAAAACTAAAAAGGCAAGTAGAGAAGTGAATGGGCATTTTTAACAGGAATCTTATCACTCTGGGTATCAGGCAGGGAAGGAGATGCTCCAAAAGGGTCAGAAAACAGGATGCCAAACAAAGGAAAGACTGGACACTGCCCAAGAGGAAAGTAAGCATGGCATTTGGGTGGGGAAGAAAGAGGTTGGAAAAGAAGGCCAAAATATTTATAGTGTGATATCAGATAAAACAGATGCCTAGGAATAAAAGTCACCTACAGATTGTCTGAGTGGAAGAAAGCTGTTTCTTCCCATGGCCACTATATAGCTTTAGTAGATAGTTTGGTGGACAGAGACCTATATATATATCAGATATTTATGAACATGAGCCCAAGCTTGAAAGAAAATACTGTGTATCTGAGTAGTTCTGATAACAATAAAAGAACATTGTAAATGAACAGGCCTTATTCATAACCAAAATTATGACAAAGAAAGATACCAAGAAGCCCCAAACTCTGCTTATCCAAAACATGCTTGTGCATTTGGGAAATAAACTAAATTCAGGGAGGAACCCAAATAGGTCGTGTATATCAGCAAACAAAGAATGATTTAACCCAAAATGTCAATAGTGCTAAGGTTCAGAAACTCTGCTGTAGATGATCTAACTAGCCCAAGTGTGACCACCAGTGCCACCTATAGCCTGCTTGATGAGGATGGCCTGGGGGCCCATTTTTTAAGAGGTGGAGACTTACCATCACTGATGCCCCTTCTACTACTGGAATTCAAAAGCCCCCATCTTACACCAGTCGCTGACCCCTTCTCTCAAACGATCAAAGTGGTGTGAGGACATTGGTGCCCCATTTTGTAAGGTAGCTGATCCCTAACTTATCTAGATGTGTGTTCACATATGAAAAGGCTGGTAAAATTTCTTCCCTGAACCCTCCTCAGTCATGTCTTTACCTCCCTGTCTGGAAGCGCTGCAACATGCCTTTTGCTCATGAGGAAAGAATGAATCATATAGATTCACTGCTGAATGCCTGCCTCACAGACCATGCTGACACCAAGAGCTGTTTCACTGTGTCCTTTCCTTTGAATGCCAGTTTAGCATCTCAGGTGCAGTAGAGATTCATTTGTTTTCAGGCAGCCTTGCTGGTCCTGGGGGGAAATGCAGGTAACAACTTGCTGGCCAGGATATGAGTGCAACTTGTTTATTTCTGTCACCCCACTATATTAGGACAGGACCCAACCCCAAGAATTATGAGGGATGAGGGATACTAATGCCCTTGAAAGTTCACAGTAGAAGCTCTTTGGCTCTAACTCCATTAGAAACATCTTAAATCGTCAAAGGTTCCCTAGCCCCTAGAGGGAGTTTGAACCTGAGGTTATAAGCACTGTGCATCTTTTCTGGATCAGACTAAAATTCTGGTTCAGCCTCAGAGACTCAAAGAACCCACTGGAGTTCAGTTTAGGGCTCTGGAATCTTCCCTGGCATACTTTCTCAGGGTAACGTTCCAGGTTGGCATGGAAAGGAAACAGACTACTGTTGGCTTCATTGAGGTCTCATTTATCCACTCTCTTTTTCTGTTCTTTTTCAGTTGGACTCCCCTTTCTTATGCCCGTATATTTCAACCTGCAATCCATGCAAGTTATGTATCTTCGAAAGTATTGGGCAGTGAGTAACTGGTCTCATTCTCTAAAACCAAAACCAGGTAGAAGAGGGGAAATGAAAATGCTTGACAGCTTCCAAATGTAGCTTCCCTGAGTAGTAGGATCTAAGATTTGGCCAGGACATGAAGGGATTCCAACTCAATGAAGGAGAAATATAACTGTGTTCATAGCATCTAACTGTCAAGTGTTTTTCTCTGTAGGACATCGCCTGGGTCAGCAGCTTTTATATCCGCTATTTCATCACATTTGGCCCTTTCTATGGAATCTTTGGAACCATGTTGCTCATATATTTGGTCAAGTAAGAAAGCAAGAATATTCTCTTATTCTCATAGCCCAGATTACCCTTTACTTTCCTCATCATAGTTGTTTGTGATTAGCAAAATATTATGACACCACACTTCATTCCCTGGAACTGAGGCTTTTCTAAGTAAATGTAAAAAGAAATAATTGAGAAAACTGGGACTTTTATTTTCTCCAATGTCCCCTCCCCTCTTCTCTACTTAAAAAAAGGGTTTTTGATCTGGGTTAATCAAGAACAATCTTGTGATTATAGTGGGATACTTAAAACTGTCTTAGAATGGCTCTGCAATGAAGTGACAAAGTGGTGCTACATCCCAGATGACATGAATCCCAATATATTATGAATGGGTAAACTAAAAGCTGAAGAGAAAGAGAGAAACCTGATTAGTGAAAAATCTCCTAGCTCTCACCATGGACTGGCGAATTGTTCTTAAGCCATAGATTATCCAAATGAATACGGATTTAGAGATAGCCAAGTGCACTGTTTCTAAAACTTTAAAGTACTAAAATGTAAATTTCAATTAAATTAGACTGAAGGGAGCCTGAGGTTCTGTTCTTCTAACAAATTCCTAGGTTCTGCCAATGCTCTGGGTAAAGGGACCACTCTTTGAATACCAAGACTCTAAGACTCTTTTTTAAAGTAGTTTGTTAAACTTCTTATTGCCCCTTCAAATCAGTGGGACATACTAAAGGCAAGAGGGAAGCTGGACCATGTGACTTTAGGACCTTCAATGCTTGGGGACAACTTCAGAAGCATCTCTTATAAGATGATCCTACAAACATAAGCCTCCTACCCTGTCCTAGGCCTCTCAGTCATCAGATCTGAGACAATGCAATAAGTAAAGATGATGTAGAAGAGTTGTGCCAAGTTTAAGAACAAGACAGTCTTTGGAAGAAGTATTTGCCCAATCTCTATTTGTTTTCACTTGCTTGACTCTCAATTGCAGCATTCCAGCTGATCCCCATGTCCTTTAAAATACTAAACCAGTTGGATATCCTGCCAGAGATAATGGGAGGATAGGGATTTTGTTGTTTTCGTGGTTTTTTTAAGTTCTTTTGTGACTAGAGATTTTCCCAAAATCAAAATGACTTCAGGCTAAGTGGCTAAGCCACTTCATCTTTCCTATTTTTCCTCCCCCACGGTGTTACATTATTATCCTAACTCCTAAATAATAGAAAGTACAGTGATAGTTACTATGTTCCAGGTGCTTTGCTAAAGGCTTTACATGTATTATCTTATCTGACACAATCCTCACACAACCTTATAATGTAGGTAGTCTAATCTTCATTTTTCTGATAAAGTAAATGAAACTCAGAGATTAAATAATTTCCCCAAGTGCCAGTGCCAGTCAGAACTTGAATGCAGGTCTATCTGATGGCAAAAAAAAACAGCCTTCGAACTACTTTACATATGCTCTTAATTTCCCCTGGTATCTTTTGATCCTTGTACCAGGGTTATAGCAAACTTTGGAGGCACTATTGCTGTAAATTTTGTGGTAGGGCAGACTGCAAAGTTGATTGTTTAGTGCTGCAATAGATCTCCAAGGAAATAAACAAATAACCTGCGTTTTTACTGGAGTACTGCAATAGACTCCAAGGAGATAAACAGATGACCTGCATTTTGCTAGAAACTGAGTCCCTTTCATGATCTCTAGTTCTCAGCCAGTTCTGCCAGAGGTGAATCACTTGATGCCAAAGAGTCATCACTTTCTCATTTTATTCTCTGAAAGGTTTCTTGAAAGTCCCTGGATTGCATATGTTACTCAGATGAGCCACATACCAATGAAAATGAGCGAAGAGGAGAACCGGGACTGGCTCAGCACTCAGGTAATGATGGAGTTCCTGTGGAAAGATTCTTCAAAGCATGCTATTTACAGAGTTACTGAAAATAAAGTAGCTCACACTTATCGAATGCTTGCCAGGGACTAGGTCCTGTAACTTCATGAGGTATGCACTATGATGATTTCCCACTGTCTAAATGATAAAATTGAGGTATGAAGAGGTTGAGTCATTTATGCCAGGTCACACAACTGCTAAGTGGTAGAGGCAAGTTGATTTCAGAGTCTTTACTCTAAACCAGGGAGTCAGCAAACTAGAGTCCAGGGGCCAAACCCAGTCTGTCACCTGTTTCTGTAAATAAAGTTTTATTGGAACACAATAAAACTTATTATCCATGGCTGCTTTCATGCTACAACAGCAGAGTCAAGTTGCTGTAACAGAGACCTGAAATATTTATTATCTGGCATTTTACAGAAATGGTATCCTAATCCCTGTTCAAAACCCCACAGTTTGATCAACCTCTAGATTTATAGCATTCCATCAAGTGAATTACAGCATAAGTTTGTCTAGAAGGACGCTCATATTTGTTTCATAGGATTGAAAAGAGAGAGAGGCCCAAGACGGAACATGACCTGCTCTCCAAGCATGCCATTAATGCTGAGCAAAGTTGTGACCATTCCAAAACACCCCATGTGCTAGGTGAATGCCCCTTACACTGAGCCATTGACAGAGAAATCCAGGTCATTATCCTTATTCCTTCTCCAAGCTCACACTTACAATTCAGTGGACTGTCTAGAGGGCATAGAGCAGTACTGCTGTAGCTTTTTGGTCTCAGGACCACTTTACACTCCAAAATTATTGAGAACCACAAAGAGCTTTTATTTACATAGGTTTTTTATTTACATAGGCTAACGCTATTCACTGTATTTAAATTAAAACTGAAAAATTTAAAAAATATTTATCCATTTTAAAATAGCAAGATAAAATCAATACCTATTAACATCATCAGAGTGATGATGTCATCACATGTTCCATAGCCTGTGGAAAGTTCCACTGTATAAGCATGAGAGCTGAGAATATAAAGGGCAAATAATACATTAGAAGTATTATGGAATTAGTTTTGACTCTGTGGATTACCTGATAAGGGTCCTGGGAAACCCCAAGATTGTTTGAACTACACTTTGAGAAACACTGGCTCCTCAAAAATAACATTCAAAATAGCAACAACCCCAGCTAGAATTAACTTGGAAGTGCATTGAATAAGGTGATGTTCATGAGCATTCTTAACCATTTTTGTATGATGACCCCCTTGGCAATTGGGAAAACTCTGTGAACTCATTCTCAAGATACTGTTTTTATTAATACATAAATTAAAATATGTAAGATTACAAAGGAAGCCACTTACATTAAAATATACTTCTATCCACAAAGCCCTTGTTAGAATCCTTGAATGTTTTCCCCTTCATTTAGAAGTCTTTCAAGTCCACCCTATGGGACTCACCCCTATAATCCCATTTCCATCTACCAAATCCTGCTAAACACCCAGTCCTCACCCACAACATATTAGTCTTCCATATCCAATGTCTGCCAGTAGCTTAATCCCCTCAACTCCTCCATACTCTTTTCTAGGTCTTGATTTGTACATACTTCTTAGCAAAATGTCTTATAGCCCTTAATCTCCTTGAGACCTGGGGCTTTGTATCCTTTATGACCCCATAGTGTCTTACACAAAGTGCATGCTCAATAAGCATTTGTCAAATGACTGATAGAATAAAAAAATTAACGTTTTATTTGCTGGATACTTGAGCTCATTTATATCTAATGTAAGACTTTTTCTTTGCAGGTCTTGGCCACCTGTAATATTGAACAGTCCTTTTTCAATGACTGGTTCACTGGGCATCTGAACTTTCAAATTGAACATCAGTGAGTAATAGAAACAGTCCTATGATAGAAGCAAGAGCAGTCACTTGTATTAGGTCCCCATAAAGACCAGAGCAGAGACCCTTGGGTCTCAGAGGGAAAAAAAATTAGGCAGAATTCTTCAAAGGCTGCCATCTTTCTAGAAGGCTCAATGGTAAAGTAAGGAGGCCTGACAATTATTAAGTCAATGGAATAAAATATTGAAAATTACTAGTGATTCAGTTTCTAAGTTTCTAAGGGCTTAGAAATTGGTGACTGTTCTCTTTGCATTTGGTTTGTTGGTGAAACCCAAAAAAAGCATACCAGTTGGGGGTAACCAAGTGGTGTTGAAACTTAATTAAAATTTAATTTAAATATTTATTCCTTTAGAGCTGAGGTTACAAAATAAACAATGAAATCCAGCCTCTGATTCAATTTCCAAATGGTCTAGAAATACTTCATTAATGGGTTAGTTAAGTGAACATGTCTTAAATAAAAAGAAAATGAAAGAGAAACTTCGAGAGTCAATCTCTCCAGAATATTTAGGGGAGGCCTTTTCTGTGTCCTCTTTGCATAGCCATTTCTGGGATAGTCAGGGGCAAAAAAAGATCTTATTCAAGGATTTTTTTGCCCTTCCTCTCATGTTAGTTCTTAAAAGCCTCAGCATAACAAGAAGGAATTTTTATTGGTATTTTATCAAAGACAAGGTTAAAACACAAGACAGTCACCAGGCTGATTAGTGGAAAACCTTGGATAAGAGCTTACATCTCCTCACTTCTTATTGCCACCTTAGGACTTCTCCCTATATACGTGACTAGAACTTATTGAATACACCTCTATTCATGTGGCAGGGGTTGCATGATTAAAGAGAGAAAGCTCTTCATCTCTCCTGGGTATTTCAAAATAATAGATAACCTTATAGCCTTTATTAGATCTGGCCAAAATTAAACACATTTAATGGGGCTAGTATTTATTCTGTTAACATTTGCCACCCGCAAAGCTCTCAGAGGTGTTACATGATAAGATGATAATGTTTGGACCAGGGTTTTCAAACAGTTCAGGAAAAAATATATTGTGCAATATCAAGGTCAGATCTGTGTTATTGACATGATTTTATTTTGTAATAGGGAAAGAAAATGCCTTTCTCTTTAGGTCTAAGTTTTGTTTTTTTTAATCTCCCTTGTCTATTTCCTTAGCCTGTTTCCCACAATGCCACGACATAATTATCACAAGGTGGCGCCTCTGGTGAGATCACTGTGTGAGAAACACGGATTGCAGTACGTGAATAAACCCATATTGAAGGCGTTTGGAGATATCCCCAGGTAATAACATCTTCTCTCTCAGCTCATACCTCTCATTTCCCTTCACTGCTGGTCCCCAGATTATTCCCTGGCTTTTGAAGCATTCATCCAACAGTCTTATTAAAGGGGCACCAATATCCCCTGCATGTACACAATGCTCAGTGGAGAATAATATCAACAACAACAATGATGACAACAATACCACTTACCTACTTCCTTGTAGGCACTTCTTAGGGAAACTGCCTTACTGCCTTTCTATATTTTAAACTTTTTGAAAACAGGGTGGTGAGTTATTTACTATTGTCTTTCCCATAAGACCTCACACGTGCTTTATAAGTGGTGGAAGGGACTCTCAATTCATCTGCTCCATGGTTGCAAACTTAGATGCTTAGATGTCTGTAGGGTCTGCTGGGACTTCAATGTGTGAACCCAGTCTTGGGTGACCTACCAAGACTTGTGGGGATACAGGAACTGAAAATTTATCCTCTTCTCTATCAGTCAGCCAAAGGGAGTTTAAGTTACAAGATCCTAAAGAGCTGAACTCAAGGTATCATAAGAGGTACTTTCTCTCCAAAGTCAGCTGCCACGTGTTGAAGCAAGATGGCAGGAGATCTCTACCTGATTGCTCCTTCCTTCTTCCTCTTAAGGCATGGGTCCAGCTTCTTCTCATCTCAACTGCAGGCTGGCATAGGGCTTGTTTCATTCTGGGCCTTCTCAGCTGCTCAGATGTTCTGTTCTCTTCAGCTGCAAATTATCAGGAACTGGCTCATCTCTCCCTAGCTGTTTGAACTTTCTCCTTTCTGTCACATGGCAAAGTTCTCTCCTCTGGCATCTATGGAGCTCTTTCTCTTCCTGTTGTCTTCTTGAGTGAGTATCTATTTATATCAGCCCACAAAGAGGGTGAGGACTCAATCTGAGTCATGTCCTTCTGACTTGGTTGAATCAAAGCCCTAATCTTAACAGGTAATTTAATCAAGACATGTCAGCTGAATCTAATGCATTCAAAGGGTATCACACCCAGAGGAATAGATTAGGAATAGATTACAAATATAATCTCTCTTTTGGGGATTATAAATAATTGCAAACTGCCACACTCCTTCTTTAGGTATTCACATACAATTTCCTGAAGTACATTGAGTCCATCAAATTAACAGTCAGTGATGGACACATTTTGTTTCCAAGTGAAGAAATTAGAATTTCTAAAAGATTTCTATTGCTTTTAGAATTGGGGAAAAAAGAAAAGAAATGAATGAGGCCTAGTGTTCCAACTTCAGACTTACCAAGTCTGCCTTTCTCGTTCTGTATCCTCCAGGCATTTGACCTCCCTTCCCTTCTACCAAACTCCCTACGCCTGGCCATTTCATTTCCTTTGCCACTTCTGCCTCGAATATTCTTCCAAATCACCACCTTCCCCCACATCACTTTTTCAATTCCCATTCATTCTTCAAGGCTTGTGTTAGTAATCTGTTCTCCCTGTCAGTCTTTCCTGACTCCAAGACTGTGTCTGTCATGTGTGTTTGAAGAACCTGGTTCTCTTTATTCATGACTTAATATCATAATAGTGATTAGATAATATATTGGGTAATAAATTGTTTCACATTTGTCTCTCCAAGTGGACAGGCTCCACATCTGTCTCATTCATGGTTGCATTCCCAAAGTATAGAACAATATCTTTCATACTATAAAATAGCAAGTGTAGATAGATATAGGATGGGATGATATACTGTATATGCATTATCTTATAGAGTTCAGAGAAGCATTTTCTTTTATATAGGAGAAAAAGCTAACGGTGATGGTTTAGAGTACAGAAGAGAACAAAATGGAAAAAAAAATCAATATCATTCTTAATGGAAAGGTGAATTTACCTGCTAAAAACAGTTCAATGTGTTTGACTTCTCTGCTCAGAGTCAGGGAAGACATTTATCAGATACAGCTAAAAATGACAATGTTGTTTGAATCAGGTATAGGAGCAATGTTCTCTGGAGAAGCCCCTTTTAATTTCAAATCTCAAGTCTTGATGAATTTGTTTACTCCCTCTACAGGGCCTTGAAGAAATCTGCAGCTCTCTGGATGGACGCTTATTATAAGACATGACACAGAACATCATCCTCGACACTCATATAATTGCATCTCTGAAGGGACTTGGTGAAGGTGAAAGAGCTCTTATCTGCTCAACTTCCAGTGTCATTGGCATATCTGAGTGTACCAGGGGTGCCCATCCCAAAGAAACATAACCCTTCCTGTAGGTCTTCTCTAAGAAACAGAGGGAGCACTGATGACAAAAGAGAAATGAGAGTCCAGTGGTTTTATTTCTATCAGTAGGGTCTTGAAATTATTCCTACCAAGAGATATCATCTGGATCACCTCTGCCAAGAGGGCATAAATATTCGAGTCCAGTAAAATTTTTCTGATGAAATGGACATATGAAGAGGTGGGTCAAAAAAGGAACATCTGATGGGGTACACTGGAAAATAGTGAATTAAAGAATCATGTAATTAAGAAGCACTTGTTGAGCACATCTTTTTGCTAATTTCTCTTTAACTGTGTGAAATTTTTGTCATAAAAATTGAATATAATGAACATTAAAATCTCTTTAAATATTTCATATTCACTTTGGGTTTTCATTATTATAACTGCATAGTGTATATATAAAGTTTGGTTCCAAGGGGAGAAATTAAAATTTCTATAAAATCTCTTATAGGAATGTCCAGCATCCAGTACCAATAGCAACTGATGAAGCAAGTTAAGGATCTATATTTAAAAGGTGTTCTGCCCCCAAGGATGAGATTTGGCTTCCTACTCCCTACCCACCAGAGCAGAACAACTATACCTCATTACTGGATGGCCCTGATGAAAAAAAGAACTTTATTTTCTATATGTAGACCCCAGGCTATGTCAAGGCATTATTCTACCTTGGCACCAAAGTAAACATCTTAGAATGAGAGCATTCTCACTAGCACCAACACTAGCAAGATTAGAGGACGCTCTCAATACCATACTGAAGTCTAGTGCCTGTGGTTTTTCTCATCTATTCATAAGGGATATGGTTCAAGCTTACCTCAGTCTGCAGAGAATGAAATCAAAACAGAATAGTCTTCTGTCCCCAGGTTCCAGCAAGTCAACACTGTTGCTTTATCTCAGTTGGCTGAAATACTACCAGTAAGCATTCATGCCTTTACTTCAAACTGTCTGCAAAATACTGGTTTTTTGTCTGTTTCTCAGTTAAATCCCCAGTGAAGGACAATGCATTAAATAACTCATAGCTCCTGAGGAATTAGTCATGGCTGTCAAAACTAAGAAGACAAGAATTGGTTGCCTGGGAGAAAGGGGCCTTGAAAGGGCAATAGTGTCAAATAGGGAAGAGTTGGGCAAGGGATGAAAAGAATGAGAAGTTCTGTTGACTTTGTGATTAAGATGAGCCCCAAATGGATGTGACAAGAGCCCAGATTCCTCCTGCTGGTAGATCTAGCAATGATCTCCTCTGCATGAAATCAGGATTGGAAATAGGAGTGTGATGCTCTTTCTTGCCTGGTCCTTCTCCCAGATAATGCTCAAGAACTTTTTATTCTCCTGGTCACAAGGAATAGCAATCATATCTCTACTTGGACAAACTTACTACCTCACAGGCATTCCTACTTCAGTGTCAAAACCAACCTTTGTAGTTCCCCAAATGGAGTTGGTTACTATCCAACTTTCACTTAAACAGATAATGTAGAGAAGACATGTAAAATAAGTTCTTAAAAGATTAGGTAAGAACCAAAATTTATTCCTTCCATCAACATTTTTTTAGGAGGTACCAGGGATTGAACCTGAGACCTAATGTGTGTGAAGCAGGTCCTCAACCACTGAGCTATATCCACTTCACACTTTAGCAAACATTTAATGATGAACAGCTTAATGGGTCTTTGGTCAATAAAATCATCATTTTCCTGAATTCAATATCTCAAATGATTTTTCTCTCTCCACTATGGTGACTGATATTTGCACTTGGTGACCCAAGTGACTGTATTTCTATTGCCTGTCCAATTAGCTTCCCAGAGGAGGATAACCAATGCCTCCTGCTTTCACAACTCCCTGGACCACCAAGCACTGAGTTCAAAGTTAGATTATTAATCCCATAGGTCATTTCATTTCTGTCCTTCATGCTCTCTTGGCCTCTGCTCTATGGCCATATGAATGAAGGTGATCTAACCAACTAGGCTCACACCTGTTTAAACTAAATGAGATGACGATTCCTGAAAACTCTGTTGTGCTGAGGTGTTCCTAAACTCTGAGCAGGCTGTTTCAGGGGCTTGCAGGGCAGACGGTGTCCGGATGTCAATTTGGTGAGACAGTGACAGAAGAGATTCTTGCAAGAGGTGGAATTTTGGGTTTCTGCCACGGAGGTCAGAAGTTGTAGGTGGAACCCCTTCCCCTAGGGCTGGCGGCCCAGCTGCAGCAATCCCTGACATCTTTGTTGTGCTATGGTGTTCCCAAACCCTGAGCAGGCTGTTTCGGGGACATGCAAGGCAAGAGGTGTTTGGATGTCGATTTGGTGAGAGAATGGCAGAAGAGATTCTTGTGAGAGGTGGAATTTTGGGTTTCTGACATGGAGGTCAGAAGTTGTGGGTGGGACCCCTACCCCTAGGGCTGGCGGCCCGGCAGTGATGATCCCTGAAAACTTTGTTGTGCTGCGGTGTTCTCAAACCCCATGTTAACCTGATGCATGGTTCCCAGGTCTGTATGCCCTAAATCCTGGTAGCCCACGTTCCAGAGACTCATACACCTTGAGTCTGCAGTATAATGGATTTCCCATTCCCGAATCCACCAAGCCCTGAAGTCCATCTGAGGTCCTTGATTACCCTAATACTCCACATTTTTTGTTGTTGTTTTTTCTCCTTGAGCTTGGAGGAGTGTACCAGCTGACTTGGGGAAAGTCTGGGAAGAAAGGACAGGCGAATCTGCTGAGGAAGTCCATTTTACCTAAACGTCCTGGAATAGGAAACTTGGTCTGGGAGAAAGTGGAGTCAGAAAATCAATTAGACCACCCTAGCACATCTAAGGGGGAAGGATTGTAGGAGGTGCTATTCATGCTTCCAATAGCATGTTTGGAGTTTCTGGTTGGTGTAGGTGCTCTCACACCGGAAATAAAGAGTCATAATCTTCTCTGTTGAGTTGGTTCGACAAGGACCCACTTGAATTTCCTATCGGACTTCTCAGGCAGCATTCCTGCTGCCCTGGGAGACAGAGAATTGAGGAAGGCAGAAAGGGAGAAGATCAGATCCCAAAGGGTTTTATTTATTTACAAAGAGGATTCCTAGCTTGGTCTTTTCTCCTGTTTTATTCCCCAAGGTCCTTTTTCATTTATTTAGTTTTTTCTCTTTCTTCCTTGTTCCTCCCCTTTTCTTTGCCCCCTTCTTCTCTTCTCTTTTTTTTTCTTCTCATTTCCTTCTTTTTTATATTATTTTCTTTATATAAAAGGTGCTCAGGGAGTGCTTCACATTTACTGTGTTTTCTCATCCTCCATTTCCTCTTTTCTGTGTATTGATTGTGGCCACTTACACTATCCCCTATCCCCCACATTTTTCTATCCTCCATCATTTACTGTTTCTCTTACATTCCACCTCCCTTTCTTTGGCCCCCAAATTGTCTAACTTTTTATTTCTAATACCTTTGTTCTGTTATCTGTCTTTTATCCACTCTTGATATTATTGTCTTTCTTTTCTCTTTCCCTCTCTCATGAAAACACTGACCTTTTAATTCATACTATATTCCTCCCCATATTCAGTTGAATGTCTCATCATAGGTACTCTACTTATTGCTATAACTCTACACAACTTACATGAGTCTAATAACCATTCTCCTATATCTCACATTGTTGCTCTGTTAACATTTATTACCAATACTACTTTATACATTTTCTTTTCTTACTCATTTTGCTTTCCCTGGCCCTAATATTCTCCTCAAAGTGAACTTAGCCAGCAACAAGAAAATAGAGTAAGAAGAACTAAGTGACAAAGAGAAGACATAACACTTACGCACAAACAACAACTAATTAATTCCCAAGACTAGACAAAGAAGCCAAGAAACTGATTAACCCATCAAGATAAAATGATGACCAGATAGCAACAAAAATCTACAAACCAAACCAATAATCAGGAAAACATGGCCAAATCCAATGAACAAACTAAAAACCAGGAAGAGGAGCAGAACATCAGACAAGTAATTAAAGATCTCAAAACATACATTAGAAACTAAATTAATGAAATAAAGGAAGAGATTAACAATATGAAGAAAACACTTGGAGAGAATACAGAAGAAATTGCAGACATATGCAAAAAGATAACAGATATAATGGTGATGAACACCACAGTTCAAGAAATCAAAATTACACTCTCAGCAAATAGCAGCAGATTAGAAGAGGCAGAGGAGAAAATTAGTGACGTGGAAGACAGTACATTTGAAATCAAACAGATAGTAGAACTGATCCATAAAAAGATAGAAAAAATTCAGCTGGGACTTAGGGGCCTGAATGACACTGCAAAACACACAAATATACATATTATAGGCATCCCAGAAGGAGAAGAGAAAGAAAAGGGGACAGAAGGCATGTTGAAGGAAATAATGACTGAAAACTTCCCAAATTTACTGAAGGAGATGGATGTACATATCCAGGAAGCACAATGCACCCCAAACACCATAAACCCCAACAGGCCTACCACAAAATATATACCTGTCAAATTATCCAATGCTCAAGACAAAGAAAAAATTCAAATAAACAAGAGAAAAGAGAACCATCACATACTAGGGAGGCTCCATAAGATTAAGTGCTGATTTCTCATCTGAAACCATGGAAGCAAGAACGGAGTGGTATGATATAGGCAAGGTAATAAAAGAAAAAAATTTCCAACCAAGAATACTCTACCCAGCTAAGCTAGCATTCAAAAATGATGGAGAGTTCAAAATTCACAGATAAACAGAAATTAAAAGAGTATTCCAACAAGAACCCTGCCCCTCAAGAAATACTAAAGGGAGTTCTGCAGGAAGAAAGAAAAAAAACAGAAGAGGCAGAATTGGAGGAGAGTGTAAGAGCAGCAAAAAAGACAAAAAGAGAAGGGAAAAAAACAAACAAAATATGACAAACACAAGTCCAAACAAAATATGGCTAACATAAATAATTCCTTGAAAGTAATAACACTGAATGTCAATGGATTAAACTCACCTGTCAAAAGATTCAGACTGGAAGATTGGATAAGAAAATATGACCCATCTATATGCTATCTACAAGAAACACATCTTAGACCCAGGGATTCAAGAAGGCTGAAAGTGAATGGCTGGAAAACAATCTTACAAGCAAATAATAACCAAAAAAAGGCAGGAGTAGCTATATTAATATCAGACTAAATAGACTTTAAATTTGAAACAATTGTGAGAGACAAAGATGAATACTACATATTAGTGAAAGGAATAACCTTTCAAGAAGAATGAACAATCATAAATATTTATGCTCCTAACAAGGGTGCCTCCAAATATATGAGGCAAACACTGGAAAAACTAAGTGAAAGAATAGATGACTCTACAATTATAGTGGGGGACTTTAATACACCACTATCAACTTTGGACAGAACATCTCAAAAGAGAATCAATAAAGAAACAAAACTTTGAACAGTATAGTAGAGGAGCTGTACCTAATAGACATATACAGATCATGACACTCGAATACAGCAGGATATACATTTTTCTCAAGTGCGCATGAATCATTCTCCAAGACAGACCATATGCTAGGCCACAAAGAAAGTCTCAATGAATTCAGAAAGATCAAAATCATATAGAATAATATCTCTGACCACAGTGGAGTGAAGCTGGAAATCTACAAAGGCCAGAGGCCCAGATTTAACACCAAGATATGGAAATTAAACAGCACACTCTTAGAAAAACAGTGAGTCAAAGAGGAAATCTCAAAAGAAATTAATAACTATCTTGAAACTAAAGAAAATGATAACACAACATACCAAAACTTATGGGATGCAGCAAAAGCAGTACTGACAGAGAAATTTATAGCCATAAATTCATACATCAAAAAAGAAGAAAGAGCAAAAATTGAAGTACTAAGTGCACATTTGGAGGAATTAGTAAAAAACAACAAAGTAACCCCACAGGAAGAAGAAAGAAAGAAATAACAAAGATAAGAGCAGAGCTAAATGAAATAGAAAATAAGAAACACTTGAAAAGATAAACAAAACCAAGAGCTGGTTCTTTGAGAAGATCAATAAAATTGACAAGCCCTTAGCTAGACTAACAGAAAAAAAGACAGAAGATGTAAATACACAAAAGAATAAATGAAAAAGGAGATATCACCACTGACCCCACAGAAATAAAGACTATCATGAGAGGATACTCTGAAAAACTATATTCCAACAAAAATGACAATTCAGAGGGAATGGACACATTCCTAGGAACACATAAGCAGCCTATATTGATGAAAGAAGAAATTGATGATCTCAACAAACGAATCACAAGTGAAGTGATAGAATCAGTCATTAAAAACCTCCCAACTAAGAAGAGCCCCGGGCCAGAGGGCTTCACAGGTGAATTCTACAAAATATTCTGGAAAGAACCAAAGCCAATCTTGCTGAATCTCTTCCAGAAAATTGAAACAGAAGGAACATTACCTAATTCATTCTATCATGCCAACATTACCCTAGTACCAAAGCCAAACAAAGACACCACAAGAAAGGAAAATTACAGACTAATTTCTCTAATGAACCTAGATGCAAAAGTCCTCAACAAAATACTTGCTAACCGTATTCAACAACACATTAAACAAATTATACACCATGACCAAGTGGGATTCAACTGGGTATTCAAGGATGGTTCAACATAATAGAAGCAATCAATGTAATACACTATATAAACAGATTGAAGGAAAAAAGTCACATGATTATGTCTATAGATGCAGAAAATGCATTTGACAAAATACAGCACCCTTTCTTGATAAAAACACTGCAAAAGATTGGAATACCAGGAAATTTTCTGAACATGATAAAGAGCACATATGAAAAACCCACAGCCAATATCGTTATAATGGTGAAATCCTAAAATCTTTCCCTCTAAGATCAGGAACAAGACAAGGATGCCCCCTATCACCTCTTCTATTTAACAGTGTCTTAGCAGTACTTGCTCGAGCACTGAGGCAAGAACCAGATATAAAAGGCATTCAAATTGGAAAGGAAGAAGTCAAAATTTCATTATTTGCAGATGACATGATCCTATATATAGAAAACCCTGAGAGGTCTACAAAAAAGTCCTAGAACTCATAAATGAGTTTAGTAAAGTCGCAGGTTATAAGATCAATGCACAAAAATCAGAAGCATTTCTGTACACCAATAATGAGCAAGCTCAGGAGGAAATCAAGAAACAAATACCATTTACAATAGTAAATTTTAAAAAATCAAATACCTAGGAATAAATTTAACCAAAAATGTAAAAAAACTTATACACAGAAAACTACACAAAACTGTTCAAGGAAATCAAAGAAGACCTAAATAAATGGAAGAATATTCCCCGTTAATGGATAGGAAGACTAAATATTACTAAGATATCTATCCTACCAAAACTAATCTACACATTCAATGCAATCCCAATAAAAATCAACACAGCATTCTTTATTGAAATAGAAAAACTAGCTATGAAATTTATTTGGAAAGGAAAGGGGCATCGAATAGCCAAAGACATATTGAAAAAGAAAAACAAAATTGGAAGAATCACACTACCTGACTTCAAAACATTCTACAAAGCTACAGTAGTGAAAACAGCATGGTATGGGCACAAGAAAAGACACATAGACCAATGGAACCAAATTGAGAGTTCTGGTATAGATCCTCATGTATATAGTCATATAATATTAGATAAAGCCACCAAACCCTTTCAACTGGGAGAGAATGGCCTCTTCAAGGAATGGTGCCTGGAGAACTGAATATCCATATATAAAAGAATGAAAGAGGATTATCAACTCACACCTTATACAAAAATGAACTCAAGATGTATCAAAGACCTAAACGTAAGAGCCAAGACCATAAAGACTTTGGAAAGTAGTGTAGGGAAGCATCTAAAGGACCTTGTAATAGGAAATGGCTTCATGAACTTCACACCACAAGCACGAGCAGCAAAAGAACAAATAGATAAATGGGACTTCCTCAAAATTAGAGCCTTCCGCACCTCAAAAGAGTTTGTCAAGAAAGCAAAAAGAGAGCCCACACAATGGGAGAAAATATTTGGTAACCATATATCTGATAGGAGACTTATAATCTGCATATATAAACTCCTATATATCAAAAATAAAAAGACAAAAATCCATTTAAAAAATGGGGAAAAGATTTAAACAGACACTTCTCCAAAGAAGAAATGCAAATGGCTAAAAAGCACATGAAAAAAAAATGTTCCAAATCCCTAGCCACTAGGAAAATGCAAATTAAAACTACAATGAGATACCATATTACTTCCATAAGATTGGCAGCTATGAAAATAACAGAAGACTACAAATGCTGGAGAGGATGTGGAGGAATGGGAACACTCATCCACTGCTGGTGGGAATGCAGAAGGATCCGGCCATTCTGGAGGACAGTTTGGCAGTTTCTCAAAAAACTAGCTATAGATTTGCCATATGACCCAGCAATTCCACTGCTGGGTATATACCAGTAGAACTGAAAACAAGGACACAAACCAATATATGCACACCAATGTTCATAGCAGCAATGTTCACTATTGCCAAAAGTTGGAATCAACCCAAATGCCCATCAATAGATGAATGGATAAATAAAATGTCATATTACATAAATGGAATACTACTCAGCTTTAAGAACGAATACTCTACAAACACATGTAATAACATGGATGAATCTTCAGAAACTTATGTTGGGTGAAGCAACCCAGGCATTGAAGGACAAATACTACATGATTTCAATGACATGAAATAAGTAAACCAAGCTGCCTCAGAGAGCTAGAGACTAGATGATAGGCATAAAGGAAATTGGGGGGTAGAAGAAGGATGTAAGATGACACCTACATGGGTGAAATCTATGATAAGCTGGAGGTAAGTATTTGTACAAGGAAGGGATAAAATGGAGGCATAGCGTAACCCTTGGGTAGGGCTTTGTGAGCTTGAGGGGGGCTAGGGATGGGAGAATGGGTAATATTGCCCAAGAAACTTGGGGGAGGATGGGGCAACATACGAACATAGGAGATTGTCAGGTATTTGGTTGAGAGTATAATGCTGAGAAAACTTTTTCAAAAATATCGTAAGGAAGGTTACCTGTTTAAGATGCTTAAAGGGGAGAATCTGAGGCAGGACAGGCTCCTAGGGAGTGTGTGAGTGCTCATTTTGCCATGGTGGATTATATCATTGGATAGAGACCCATATAATGAGAGTGAAGGTATACCCACATCCTGAAGAGAACTGATGTTCTCAAATAGAGGGAATTGTATCTCTCGAGAGAAATGGTGGCTCCCAATGCATTAGGGCAGTTGAGCATGTCAAGCCCTCAAGACTGTTGCAAGTATCTCTGAACATGGCCCTTCAAGCAATGAAGATTGACTGCCACTGTGGGCCCTGAGGGGATGGGGAAAGAGGTATTGAATAGATGGAACCAATGTAGCTCTGTGAGCAATAGAAATGTTCCACAGGATTACACGAAGATGGATATAAGACATGTTAAATTACACCAAAAAATATACAGCAGCTGATAGGCTAAAATGTAAATCATAATGTAAAACATAAGGTAACTTAAAATTTAGAAAATTATATAGTTTAAAATATAAACCACAATGTAAACCCAAATGTTACCTTGTTTGAAAGCTATTATCTCAATATCTGTACATCAGTTCCAATAAATATAGTATGAACATGTAAAAAGAAAATTGCTGTGGAAGGGAAAAGGGTTTATGTTGGATATGTGGGAGTACTATATATTGTATATATGAATTACTGTGATCTAAAACTTTTGTGAAGATAAGCTTAATCATTAGGAAAAAAGAAAAAAGAAAAAGAAAGGACATAGACCCTGAGGAAAAGTCAGAAGAAGTTGCCTTGCCAATTTGCATACAGGGCAACACTTATTGCAGTGATGGAAGGCAAAACATCAAAAACAAAACTTTTGCATTTTTAAATTTTTTGATACCCCAATTTATTTTTACCTTAATTTTTCTAAACTAATATGTATTCTATATCTAACCTTTAAACTCATCACTATATTCCATTTTACTATTAATGGAACCTGGCAATATATTGGGCTTCATTTTTGAAGAAGTTTTGGATCACAGAGAGGTTCAACAATGGCAGGGGAGTAATACTGATGTGGGATATTATTGACAGGGGACACATGGTTGGCAGGGAATTCTCCAGGGCATATATCCAGGGTACATAAAAATGTTTGGATATTTTCATAGTGGTTACAATTAAAAACAACAAGTGAGGGAGTGCTGAGTTCCTAGCCAGGAGAGCTTTATCACAGTACCTAAAGGAACAGCAACAGTCCCCCAAGTGCAACAGCAAAGACCAATAAAGAAGGAAGGTCCAACAATGAGCCCTTGATAGAAATGACTATGCTTGTAAGCCTGTGCACCTGAAATAAGAACAAGGTCTAGAGCTGCAGGGTACCTAAGAGTTACCTCCTGAGAGCCTCTGTGTTGCTCAGATGTAGCCAGTCTCAAAGCCAAACTCAGCATGTAAATGTGTTGCCTTCGCCTCAGCATGGGACATGATGTTGAACTCAAAAACCCGCTGGGGTGAGGACGACGGAGATAAACACACTCCGGAGACCGGTTCAGGATACGAATCTACTTTATTGCACAAGATCAGCGGCTTGTATAGAATGAATAGCGAGGTGTCAGTTAGCTATTGGCGCTAGCGCAGTGTAGCTTATGTGTAATTTTTTAATTGGACAGTATGCTAACAAACAGAGGCAGGAGGGTGGCACTTGATCGCTTCTGCTCTCTGCCAGTGTGCCATCTTTAGGGTCTGCCCTAAAGTGTGTACGCCTGAGAGTTTGCTCATCTGGTGGTGCACAGCACGGCAAGGCTGAAGGTTTCAGTAGCTCTACCACATGTCCCCCTCTGTTATTAATTAGAGCCAAATGTACTAATTTTAGTCCTTCTGTTCTTTGGGATAAAGCATGAAGTTTTGGTTGATACATTGACAGATAATACATGTAATAACCATAAAAATTCCTACTATAAGCCATGGCAGAAGGTTGGTAAGTGATAGGAGGGACCGAACGCGTTCTAACATTGCAGCTAGTAAAGATGTGTCTACTCTAGAGGCTCGGGTGTTGTTAATAGATAAGATTTGGGATGTTAATAATTGGGTGAGGTTGAGGAACTGTTGGTTCCAGGGGCCAAGTAGGTGTGTTTTGAGTCACTGCCAAGCAAGCAAAACATTAGTTACAGGAATTGGGGTAACGCATATGGATGGGAACCGCTGGTTACAATGGTAATGAGTAAGTTGCCAAAGCATATATGTTTCATATATGTTTTAAAGAGCTGTTCAGTGATTGTAGGTTCATTGAGATATGGCAAGCCAAGGGTACGTCACCAGCATGTGCAGCTGGGAACTGTGCAGCTACCGTGTCCACAGGCATAAGAAGAGGCGAGTATTGTACTTCAGTCCAAAGGTGCTGATCATGAGCAGAGTTCGCTGTGAGGATCAAGCAGATGAGGAGGAAGAGGGTTTCTGGTGTTGCAGGGGCAGGTGCCATACATTGGGCTTCTGCACATAATGATTTGATGTCTCCCATGTGATGCAATGCGTGGGATGGGCAGGAGTACGGCATTGACAGCAGCGTCTCACAGGGCTGCCTCTTTCATGCCTTTCTTCCAGGGACAGGTTATTTATGTTGCTTGTGAGTTGAGTGCTCGTCTGGGGGTTATTTTTGGTGGTGGAGGATTGGTCATCTTGTTTTTCAGTGGGCACAGCAAGCTGTATCAATTTGCTGGGGACCCAGATGGTCTGGTCTGTGTTTTCTGGAAAGACATAAGCAAACCCTCGCCCCTGTGTTAGTATGGGATGCGGCCCATTCCATTGTTGAGTTAGGGGGTCTTTCCAGCACACCAAGGGCACTGGTGTGGGTATAGAGCGGAGGCCTCCCCAGTGCTGGTTGGCAGGAGAGAGACCTTCAGAATTGAAAGAAAAGTAATTTAGTGCAATTAGGGCTTTTGTTATGATGTTCTGGGGTATATCTCTGGGGTTCTCCCCCTTCTGTTTTAATTATTTGTTGTTTCAGGGTGGCATGGACGTGTTCGACGACAGCTTGATGGGTTGTGTGGGAGGCCTGTAGAGTGTTTGACCCGCTATTTAGAACAGAGGGATTAGAAGGACCGGGAGGTATAACAGGGCCTGTTGTTTGTTTTTAAGGCCCATGGCACCCCCATTTGTAGAATGACTTGTAACAAGGCAGAAGTAGCATGACAGGTATGCTCACTAGAGAGAGAGGTGGCAAACATAAATTTAGAATATGTGTTAATAATTACATGGACATTTTTAGTGTTCTAAAAGAGGGGATGTGGGTGACGTCCATTTGCTATAAGCTGTTAGGACATAAAACTCCCTTGGGTTGACCCTTTGGGGTTGTAGTGGTTCTAGTGGTAATAGGGGACCACATCGCATGCAGGTGCGAGTTAGATGTTTGCATTGTTGATGAGAGAGTGAGGCAAAAAACCGCTTGAGTGCATGTGCAGATATGTGGAATTTGGCATGTAGGGTACGTGCCTGGTTGATTGTGGATGTAGTGAGGATTAACTGAATGGATTTATCTGCTTGTTGGTTCCCTCATGCTAGAGGGCCAGGCAAACCACTATGTGCTTTAATGTGTTGTATGTACCATGGTTGTGCTTTCTTTTCAAGGATAGCCTTGGTTTGGGTTAACAGGTTATCTAGTTGGGTTTTTCTTGAGCGGAAGACTGCATGTGGAAGGCTACATAGGGTTTGTACCGCATAAGCACTGTGGGAGAAGATATTTATAGGGATATTTTGACAATGATATAGCGCAAGGAAGAGTGCATATAGTTTTCCGAATTGTACCAAGCCATCATGGGGGTGTTTTATAATGCAATTTATTTGTTTTTGTTGTTTTATGAGTACTACACTGAATGACTTATTGGCATCTGTAAAGACAAGGGTTTCATTTGGGATGGCTTGGACTGCAGATAAGTGTTTTTATGGAAACTGGACGGCAATTGTTTGGGGATGGAGAGAAGTTTGTGAGCAGGCAGATGATTATATATTTGCTCAGAAAACCCAGCTACAAGCATTTGTGTTTCGAGGTTGGATTGGAGGAGGTGGGTAACATGCTCTCCAGAAAAGGGCAGGATTAGTTTGTTAGGTTTTTGGCCATAAATGACTTTTGCTGTGTGACATAACTTTCTTTCCAGTAGGCAGATGGCCGTTACTTGGGGTGTGATTTTGTTTAGACTGTTGAAAGAAAGGTGAACTTAATATAGGGGCTTGTTTTGATATAGAATTCTAGTGGGTGTTTTTGGGGTTGCTAATACTATGGTAAGGATAGGTTTATGAGGATTAAGTTTGGCTAGTTTTGTGTTTTGCATTGGGGAATTGATATATTTTATAGTTTTTAGTTTTAGAAGTGAGGACATGATGACTCATGGGATTGGCGTTTCCCTTTAAAAGGGAAAATAGGGGGCTAATTTATGTGATGATAGGGATAGATGTGGTTTGATTTAGTTTATGTTCTTGCAGATTTTTTGCAGTTTATTTAATGTGCAGTTTTGTGGTATTGTGAGAGATGGTGACAAGGGTTTGATGCCCGTATTGATAAGATATTTTAGAAAGCTGAAGGGAGATTTAGTTTGCACTTTTTGGGGGGCAATTTACAGTCTTAACTGTTTTAGATTATGGAGTAATACTTTAAAACAGTTTGTTGGATGATTTTGATTAGGGTGTGTTATGAGAATGTTATTCATGTAGTGGACCATTTGGCAGTAAGTTTGCAATGGTAATGTGGCATTGCTTATGAAATTTTGACATATATGGGACTGTTTTTCATGCCTTGGGGGAGGACTTTTCATTGGTATTGTTCAGCTGGCAGAGCATGGTTAATTGCCAGAACTGTGAAGACAAAATATGGGCGGTTTTGTTTATGCAATGGGATGGAAAAGAAACAATGTTTTTATGTTTATTATAAAAATATAATTATTTTCGTGTATAGCTGAGGAATGAGGAAGACTCAGTGGTGGTAAGCTCATTTTTTCTATATGAGTTGACGGCTTGTAAGTCATTAAGAAAGCGCCATTTGTTCGTTGATTTTGGTTTTGGTTTTGGTTTTTATCAAATACAGGGGTATTCTGGGGGCTGGTAGTGGGCTTTATGTGCTCAAGTTTAGCTGTTGTTGGACGAGGAATTTTTTACTTTGATATTGAGAGCATTGGGCAGAAATTACATTGCGTTAACACTTGCTGCCGGCTTCTGCGATGTTTTGTTTTAATTAAACAGTTGGATTTTTTTGGTTTGTACTAGTTTTAAGTTGGCTGCTAGGTACCTGCTGAAGCCAGGCGCTGTGTGGAACTGCAGCCCGGGGGCAGACCCGGCACAGGGGGTGGTGGCCCGCGCCGTCGCTGCTTCCGGGAACGGAGGGAGGGGCCAGGCGGCGGGCGGGGAAGGAGGATTCCCCCCGCGCCCCGCGCGCACGCCCCCTCTGGGCCAAACCGTGAGCGCCTGTGGCCACTCCGGCGCCCGCCGGGCTCTACGGAGAGGCCGGGATACCCGCTGCTGCCGGGGCGATCTGCGGGAGGAGCCCGGCGCACGTTTAGAGTAGCTGCCGCCACCGTCGCCGCCGCCACCGCCAGCCGCCCCACCTGCAACCCCGGGGAGGAGAGGAGGGCGCCGCAGCGCGCAGGGCGGGGGATCCGGAGGGGGTCAGCAGCACTGCCAGGGCGCAGTTTGCAGACATTATATCAGGGATAGGGGCTGGTTCGTTTACCGGAGCCCCCGTAAGGCAAGCATGAATAGTTAGGAGTGCAGGGATAAGGCCGAGAGGGAACGTTTTGTTTTCATGAACCTCTGCAGTGCACATGTGCTTTAACAGTTTAGCCCAGGTTTGAGGGTTTCATGGAGTCGTGGTAGAGAGCTAGGGATTAAATTTTACAATAATATTCCAACATCGATGGAACTCCTTTTTGGACACTTTTATGCGTCTGCTCGCCAGGAGAGCATGGAGCGCCCTAGCTTGGAGGGTCTGTGCAGAGGAAGGCAGATTACCCATGGTGAGGATCACTCACCCGATTTGGACGCATAGCGTCCACGCGGCAGGTCCCTGTTCAGGCGCCACTTGTTGAACTAGAAAACCCGCTGGGGTGAGGACGATGGAGATAAACACACTCTGGAGACCAGTTCAGAACACGAATCTACTTTATTGTGCAAGATCAGCAGGTTATACAGAATGAATAGCGAGGTGTCAGTTAGCTATTGGCGCTAGCACAGTGTAGCTTTGTGTAATTTTTTAATTGGACAGTATGCTAACAGACGGAGGCAGGAGGGTGGCGCTTGATCACTTCCACTCTGCCGGTGCACCATCTTTAGGGTGTGCCCTAAAGCGTGTACACCTCAGAGTTTGCTCATCTGGTGGTGCGCAGCACGGCAAGGCTGAAGGTTTCAGCAGCTCTACCCACATGACTGCTGGGGATGAGCCTCCCTGGCACCGAGGGATTACTATTAAGTACCAGCTGATAATTTAACTAGAAAATGACCTTGAATAAAAGGGTCAACTCGGACCAGCAGAATATCTCAGTCTACATATAATACCAGGAGTTAAAAATGCTTTTTGACCTTAATAAAAGGGGGAAATGGAAAGAACAAATGAGTTTATATGGCTATGAGTCTCCAAAAAGAGCCGGAGGTTATCAGAGGGGTTGCCCTTATGTACACCTCAGCAGAGTCCCAGAGACAGATAAAAGTAGATGCAACCCCAGGTATTGGTTCTTCTGAGGGCTACAGAGACCCACAAGTTCTATGGTTATGGAAAATGTAGTTCAGTGCCATGTCAGTTGGCCCTACTTTGGAGTTTGTGTTTCTGTATGATGGAGCTGGACTCAGATGTGATCTTTGTCCACAAGCCTCTCCTGTTACTTTTAACAGATCTGTAGTTGGCGCTGGGGTTTAGTGTATACCCAGGGCATCTGAATCTCTGGACTGACCATGTGATAGCCAGGCCCTGAGCATCAATAGACTTGCAACTCCTACACTCTGGTTTATTGCACTTACCCACTCAGCTAAAATGGAGGTGAAGAAAGTCAGCCACCACACCAGAGAGCCAAGAGTGCCTACAACTGAAAGCAGGAGAATTGCATCCAGTATCCATGTAGAATCTAAGCCCCCTCCTGACATAGATGTGGAGTGGACACAACTGTTCTAAGGTCCACAGGATGGAGGAATAGAGTATGGATTAGAATGGACTTACTGATATTCTATACATGAACTATTGTGATTAGTAATTGAAGAAAATGTGGCATTGGTGTGGAGAAAGTGGCCATGGTGGCTGCTGGGGGTAGGGAGTGGGAGGAAGAGATGTAATGTAGGGGCATATTTGGGGGTTGGATTTGTCCTCGGTGATGCTGCAGGGACAGTTACCAGACATTGTATGTCCTTCCATGGCCCACTGGGTGGACCTGTGGAAGAGTGTGGGCTATGGTGTGTACCAATGACCATGAGGCGCAGTGGTGCTCAGAGATGTATTCACCAAGTGCAATGAATGTCTCATGATGATGGAGGTGGTTGTTGTTATGGGGGAAGGAGTGGGATGAGGGGGAGTGGGGGGGTATATGGGGACCTCATATTTTTTAAAGTAACATTAAAGAAAAAAAGACAAAAATAAAAAATAAAAATAAATAAATTAATTTTTTTTAAAACCCTCAAAAAAATTAACTTCATTTTATAGATGAAATCACATAAGCTGAGGGAGGCCAAGCAGTTTTCCTGATGCCACACGTAGGAACTGAGTTATGGGATAAAGTGTTAGACCTACCCTGTCCTTCACAGTCACTGCTCATTAATGATCAAAGTAAAGGGAGAAGTAAGTGGCATCTGTAAGTTATGCATTTGGCATTTGTGTAATATCTCTAATAGCTTCCCAGGAACTGACAGAATGAGCATTAGGGCAGTTACTTTTCTACTCCATGAGGACAGCAGTCAGACAAGGAAAAGGCAGGAGGGGCTGTGTCAGGCCCTCTGGAGAGGGTCACTGCTTCCTGCCTTCTACTCACAGTCCTGAAAGAGAGAGCTTGTGTGGAGAACTGTGGATATCCAGCTCAGGGCAATTTCACTGGGGATGAGTCAAACTGCTTAAATATTAAGAAGGGATTGTATTAAACACAAGGAACAGGGTGGAAAAATGGACTTGCGATTTTGTGGCGCAATGGCATGAATCTCTCCCATTGAAATCTCACCTTCCTGTGGTTAGCTGCATGTAGCCTTCCCTGAGACCCCATTTCCTATAACACTTCATTCCCATTGGTAAAATTGGGTAGTAAGAAATGGCCCACATTTTGACTCAGGCATTAAGTAAAGATGATGAAAAATTAGAAGTCAGGAACCTAGATTATAATTTCAGTTTCTTAATTTATTACCCTGCTGTGACAAGTCCCTTACCTCCTTCATATTTCCAGTATCCATAGCTGTAGAGTGGGTGTGGCACCTAACCCTACCTGCATCGTGGCACAATTGTGACAGCCAAACACGTGGAATGATTTCATAAATCAGGAACACCCATTCTGGTGCTGCAAATTGCTAGGGATTATAATGAGGGTTCCTCCCATGCTAAATCTGCCAAAATTGCAAGAAGGCCACAGAGTCACACAGACCCATAAGACGGAAAGACAAGGAATAACTTTAACAAGGAGAGGGATACCTCATCCAGAGAAGAGGCTTATGAATCAGACATGAGAAAATGATTTCTCCTATTTCAACAGGTAACGCCCATGAGTCATGCTCCTCTTCATGTTATACTAAATCCCCTGAGACCAGCATTCAGCCTCCAAGGTGGTGGCGAAGAGACCAGGATTTGGGGTTATCCAAACTTCTGGTTAACCGTGTGAATGCACATTGTTGAAAATCTTACCAAATGTAAGTATACCATTTAATGCTAATTGGCACATCACAAAGGACTTTCTTGACAGTTTCTTTGCTCATTATCAACTCTCCTGATACAATCCTAAAGGTACAAAAAGTATGGGAAATTGGACTAAAACCCTGAAGAGGACAGGAACATACTCAGGTACTCTTTCTTTCCCAACATTGCTTATAAAAGTTTGCAAACAAACAACGTTGAAAAACTTTTACCATCAACATCTATATAGCTATCACCAAGACTTCAACATTAACATTTTAGTAAACTTGATTTATCCCATACCTATCTATCTACCCATCCCTCTAGCTATTCATTAACCTATCTGATTTTTGTATGCACTTCAAAGTAATTTCCCAGGGTCTTACTTTTCAAAATAAACCTCAGAATATGCAGACAATAAAATATTTCTTTCTTGCTCAATAAAGAACTGGGGAATAATATGAAACAGCTTGAACTTTGAAGGAATATATGACAGTTCAATTATTAACTCAAAACAGAAGAAAACTTCTCATGTGCCTATTCTTTCATTTGTCAAGATCTGTTGTGCACCTACTATGTGCCAGGTGATGTGAACAACACCTCCTTTTTTTCAAAGATTTATTTATTTCTGCTTCCCCCTGCCCCCCATTGTTTTGTGCTCACTTGTCGGCTGTGTCCATTCAATGTGTGTTCTTCTGTGTCTACTTGTCTTCTCTCTTGGCAGTACCAAGAACCTATCCTGGGACCTTCCAGAGTGGAAGAGAGGAGCTCAATCTCTTGAGCCACCTCAGCTCCCTGGTATCCTACACCTCTCATTCATCTCTCCTCTGTGTCTCTTTTTGTTGTGTTATCTTGCTGCACCAGCTCTCCGTGCACGCCAGCACTTGGTGTGGACCAGAACGCTATGTGGGCCAGCTCTATATGTGGGCCAGCACTCTGTGTGGGCCAGCTCTTCACTTGGGCCAGCTTGCCTTCACCAGGAAACCCCAGGAATCAAACCCTGGACCTTCCATATGGTAGAGGGAGCTCAATCGCTCAAACCACATCCTCTTCCCAACAACACCTCCTTGGAGCTTACATTCTACTGCAGAAAGCAGCCAATAAACAAGGAATTAGACAACAGCCAAGATGATTGCATATATAAAGAAAATAAACAGGGTGTTGTGAGAGAGAATAATAGGCAAGGGAATCGTTTAAATAAGAGGATCATGAAAGGTGAATCTGAAAAGAATGTAGAAAAGCTTACCATGAGAGCTTTATGAGTGATATCATTAGAGGTAAGTGCAAAAGCCCTGAAGCAGGAACAAGTTTCTGTTCAAAGGGCAGAGGAGGAGGCCTACGTGGCTGTGGAGTAGTGTGCAAGTTTGTTTCCTCACTTAAACTTCATTTCTTCATGAATACAGCTCGGCTTGGCATTTCAGCAGCTTTCAAAATAATTTTTGATTATTTGTGCAAGGTTCTGTGCCATTAATAAAATAAGCACTTAATATGCATCATATACTCAGTCTTATTACCTCAGTCATAATTCTCTCAATAGTCCAAAGGAGTATTACCATTCCATTTTGCAAGCCAGAACAGATTTAGAGAGAAGCAGTGATTTGTCCAAAGCCATAGCTCACGAAAGCAGAGACAGAACTTGCTCGGTAGCAGCTGGATCTTTAAAGGAATGTAATACAGCTACTTTGTCTTACTCCTCCAAGTCCAGGGCTCATGCTACTCCACCCCTGTCCCATGCTGCCTCTACTTTAGTCACCTTACCTTGCTTCAACCCACTCCTGTGGTTACTTGTATTCAAAAGTGAAAACAGTATTTGTACAAGTAGCATTCTCAAGAATCTAAGTTCACGCATTGTTTGCCAATGAAGTTTGTTGGAAACTGAGGCATTGTGGTCTTGCAAAGAGAGACATGCTGTTTCCATGGCTATGCTTTTAATATAAGAATGCAGCAATTAAGCCTTTCCAGTCAACAGGACAAAGCTGTCCAGGACAGGGAGAAATATGAGCAAACACACTTTGCAGTTTGAAAGGAATACTAAATCTTTGTACTCTGAGATAAGTTCTTTAACTTATGAGTATTGTTAATGTGTAGTTACACTGCTTGTTACCTCGATAGCTTGAGTATATATAATGCCACATGTAGAAAATAAAGTTGTCTGAAGAGTCTCTACTCGCAGACCCCCTGATCCCAGCTCTCTCTCTTTCTCTCTTTGTTTCACTCTCTCTTTCTCTCTTTCTTTCATTCCTGATACCCTTCAGGTCCAAATCTCCAACAGAAGTTGGGGATTTTCCTTGAAGCCATTAGTTCTTTCTGAAAGTTTCTATCCTCTGGTCCAAGCAATATACCACAGATACAACTGACGTTTAACTGTAGGGAGTATGTCCACCATGCCACTCAACAAGGGTATGCCCTGGAATGAACATGAGATGGACAAAGCAAATTTGCCTTTCTCTTTGTCTCAATTTGCAGGGGTTCTCATGCAATTTACAAAGTCAAGTGCAATGTAATTTATGGGTAATCTAAGGTATTCTCATAGCTATTTTCCCCAGCTCTGTAAGCAGCACAATCTTGGGAAAATTACTTAACCTCCCTGTGCCTTCATCTATTAAATGGAGCTTTAGTAGTATATATCACACAGGTTTGTTGTCAAGATTAAATGTTTTAACATTTGTAAAGTGTTTTAGACAGCATCTGGCATATAGCATCAGCTTGAAAAAATATTAACCTGTTGTTATTTGCAATTTTCACTTTACATACTAACTTCATCTATAACCCCATGAAAAGACACAACTCCATACAGAGCTTCAGGTTAAGTCTCTGCTCCCTTGCTGGGTCTGATATAAATGGAAACACAGAGAGAGACTCACTCAAACAGACACAGGAAAAAGAAGCTGCCATGCCTGATCCTGCCGTGTATGAGAGAGGATCACTTAAACACAAAACCCCAAGAGGCTCGGCCCATGGAGCAGTTCAAGAGGAGATGGTGAGCCCAGATGGGAAGGCTTAAACCTTGGCAGAGATTAGCAGCCATCTTGCTTTACCATGTGGAACAAGCCAGGATCAACAGCAGCTGACTTTGGTGAGAAAGCATCTCTGATGGTGCATTGGTTTGGATTTCTCATGGCCTTGAAAACCATGAGCTTTTACCCCAAATAAATCCCCATTATAAAGGCCAGCAGATTTCTAGTACTTTGCATTGGCAACACTTTCGCAAACTAAATCTCTGCTCTAATTCCACCTTAGAATGAGGATTAAAATGTCACCACCCACCCCCACCCCCCTGCAATTGACTTTCCAACTTGCCCAGGCCCCTTTTATCCCATTCAGTGCTCATTTTACTATGTGCCAGACATTGAAGATAATTAGACTCTGGCTCTATCCTCTCAGCCCAATCTTGGGGTGAGAACAATGACCTGTTCTCTTGGGAAAAGTTTTTTTTTTCCTATAGAGGATGACCATAATCTTGTTCACATGCACAATTTGTAGAAAATAGTGAGAGTGAATTCCTTGGCAAACACGGTGAAACAGCAACCATCCAGAGGAACTCTACAGATATACAAGTCATAGGACCTGTTTTCAGGGAATTCATAATCTATAAGTAGGATTAATATATAGACACATATTTCTGAAATATAAGAAAGTAAAGTTATAAGAAGGTACAAATAAATGCAATGGGCACTCCAAAGAAGGAGATGTTACACTTCATTAATAAAGGTCAAACTGGAAAAGAAGTATTTAAGGGGAGTTCTGAAGGATAAGTAGAATTTCCACGGAAAAATAAGGGAATGAGGGCACTTCAGGTAAAAGAAACAGCATGGGTAAAGCACAGAGGTGAAGAAGTTTGTACATGTTCATAGAATAACTACTTTCTGGTATGGATGGAGTATGGAGTTTGCATAAAGATTTCCAAAGACATTGCTCTCAGGGAAGAGACAAAGCTATGTGTAATGGCTAGACTGTCCCTTCACTTATTAATTTCATCTCATGCCTTTCACCTCTTCTTTTTCTGTGCTTTAGACACATGGGCCTTGTCTGGCATGTTTCCTCCTGTACATAATCCTCTCCCTACCTGGACAGCTCTTTCTCCCCTTTTTGTTCTTCTGTCTCAGGTCAGGCATCACTTTGTCAGAGAAGACCTTCCAGATTTAACTGAGCAGGCTAAATTCCAAATTCTCCTTTATAGGCTCACATGCCCTGTGTACCTCACTGATACAACTTATCTCTCCCTTCAGGCATACCCTGCATGCTGTTATTTATTATTTTATTGCCAGTATCAGCTCAGTTCATTGTTTGGCATAGAGTAGGTGTTCAATAATATTTTAATGAATTATTAACAAATGACTTGACGAATTACAAGAATGTTAAATAAACCTGGAAAGTTGAATTAGGCTCATTTAAAAAAAAAACTAGGCTGGAAAATATATATTAGGTGCAGTAGATTACAAGGATCCACAAAGAATCTTTGAGCCTGGTGTAATTTGAATTGGGTTCTAGAAATACCCATCTTGAAGAAACACTAAAGAGAATTAGAATAGTGAAGGTGAGGAGACCAGTTGGGTGGCTAAAGCAACAACCAGGTGAGAGATGATGAGACTCTGAATTCGACCAATGGTAATGAATATGAAAATGAAAGGAATAAATAAAGACACTTGGTGGAGTCTGAGACCACAGAACATGGTAAGTAAATGTGGGGGGCAACCTAGAAGTGACCACTGGTTTTGATTGTAGGTGGTGACAATAATTAATAGAGACAAAGTAAATGCTTTGGGAACAAAACTTAAAGGATTCATTTTAAACATGTTTGTGATAATTATTAGGAAGTCCAAGTGGAAATGTCCAGCAGGTACTTGGAAAAAATGTGGTTCTGGAGATTGGAAGGGCAATAAGGACAAGAGATACAAACTTGGACATACTTTCCAGAAAGCTGATAAATGAAGTCACTGAGAGAAAGAGTAGAGGGAGAGATTTAATTTAACATAGAGTCTTAAGGAAGTTTTCAGTGTAGTGGAGAGAGGAGAAAGAGGGACCAGCAATGATAAAAATTAGCTAAGACCTGGCAGAAAAATCAAGAGTGCACAGAGCAGAAGATGGGGGAGGAGAAAGTTTAGAGATGAGGCTAATAAAGTCAAATACTGAGGGAAGATGCTAAATAGAAAAGCCTATTTAATTTCATTTTTAATGAATTTTGCTTGGTCTGAAAAAAGGTTGAGTTGGGTTCATATCAAGAAGGAACCAATCATCTAGACTGAAGAATGTGAACTGAATATAGGATCGTTTTACTAAGTTTTGGGCATTTGGCATCATTTAATACACAAAGAAAAGGATCTTGTATTTACATACCACCAATTTTTTTAATGTAATGGCACAAACCTAAAATTTCAATATTTATATGGAATATAAGGGTAAATGGAAAAGGATGTTTTTTCCCCAAGATGACCAACCCAGAAGCTATGACAGCCTATTCCTCACCTGGTGATCAATATCGCAGCATATTAGGGTGTCCAATTACCTGGGCTGGAAAATTCTGGTCTATACCACCAAAACACACATGTCTAGATTTCACTGCTATTCCTACAGGCAGAAATCATAGTCAGTTATTAAAAGCTTGAGAAACTATGATGTCAGCTGGTAAATAGGTACTTAACTGCATCCCACAAATCATCTCCCAGACACCCTACCTCTTCTTCCAAGACCCTCCAGTCTGTCCCCAAATAAGGGTGTGTGAGTAGCAGGGTGGTAATTTTCTCTGCTATTTAAGCCCTTGTTCAGTGTCCTGAGAAAGCAGTTTACTACAAAAGACAAATATTTTGTCCAAAATTAAATTTCATCTCTATGCCTCAGATGCTTTGCACTTGATCATTTCAATGCAGCCTATAAAATCTCCCAATTAAAAGCAACAATTAAAGCAAGTGGCACAACCTTAGTGATGAAAGCAATGATTAATTCTTCTTCTCCTGACAAAACATCTCTAAATTACTGGTAATTACTGTCCAGAATGCAACAGTCATCAGATGAGTGTGAGTGAATGGAACTTTTTTTTTTTGGTAGGCAAGGGAGCAAAGAGTTTATTAAGAACAAAAAAGAGATAAGTACACAATCCAAGACATGGATTGCAGGTGTGCTACAGGGTGAGGTGCTTGCGTGGAGCCCCAAGATAGGCCTTTTCAAGACCTTTCCTCCTTCTCCTTCCTAATGTTGGGGAGGGGCCCCAGCTGTTTGCTGTTCTGATTGGTTGCCCCATCCATTAGCTCTCAGGGGACAATGGAGAGGTCTGTTGTTCGGAGGTATTTGGGGCTTGAGAAAGGTTGCACAAAAATGGTCCCTTCTCACTGGGACAAACCCAAAAGTTGACTCACACCAAGAGAATTTGGAGAATAAGCCCAACATTCTGACACCTGGTTTATTGGGGAAAAACTGGGTACAGCTGAAGAGATAAGACAGGGCAGCTACCCTAAGCCACCACATGGAGTCTCTGGCCATGGGGGTGCAGTGGCCAGAGCCCTGGACTTGAATTCTATACATAGTAACATAGACACTCCCAACTACCTGTTTGATCATGAGCTTGACCCTTCCTCTCTAGAGATCACCTCCTTTATCCATAGAAGATGAATAAATACAAGGGAATGTTGTGAGATTTTAAAAATAAGAAGTGTGTCTAAGTGTCATGCCTATGCCTGGTACTGGTCAGCATTCATGATCTAATGTGTTAGCTTCCTAAGTGCTCTCTGCTTCCACCCTTCCTCTCTCATCAGGACCTTTGAACTTGATGTTCCACCTACCTGGATCCTCCCAGGTATTTGTATAAGGGTCATTTTTATCATTCAGGTCACCTCCTATAAATATCTTTCTAATAGTACCTGATCTAGTTTAGACACACAATCCATCTGCTCTCTGCCACCAGGACTGCTTATCATTTTCCAAACATTAACTTATTTGCTTCACTGGACTCAGATGTGATCTTTGTCCACAAGCCTCTGCTGTTACTTTTAACGGACCTGTAGTTGGTGCTGGAGTTTAGTGTATACCCAGGGGACCTGAATCTCTGGATTGGCCATGTGATAACCAGGCCCTGAGCCGCAACAGACTTGCAACTCCTACACTCTGGTTTATTGGACTTACCCCACTCAGCTAACATGGAGGTGAAGAAGGTAAACAACCACACCAGGGAGCCAAGAGTGCCTATAACTGAAAGCAGGAGGATTGCATCCAGCATCCATGTGGAATCTAAGCCCCCTCTTGACATAGATGTGGAGTGGACACAACCATTCTAAGGTCCACAGGATGGAGGAATAGAGTATGGATTAGAGTGGACTTACTGATATTCAATTCATGAACTATTGTGATTAGTAATGGAAGAAAATGTGGCATTGGTGTGGAGAAATTGGCCATGGTAGCTGCTGGGGCTAGGGAGTGGGAGGAAGAGATGTGATGTGGGTGCATTTTCAGGGGTTGGAGTTGTCCTGGGTGGTGCTGCAGGGACAGTTACCGGACATTGTATGCCCTCCCATGGCTCACTGGGTGGACTGTGGGAGAGTGTGGGCTATGGTGTGGACCATTGACCATGAGGTACAGCAGTGCTCAGAGATGTATTCACCAAGTGCAATGAATGTCTCATGATGATGGAAGAGGATGTTGTTATGGGGGGAGGAGTGGGGTGAGGGGGGTGGGGAGTATATTGAGACCTCATTTTTTTTAATGTAACATTAAAAAAATAAATACAAAAAAAACTTATTTGCTTCATAATATTCAATTCCCTGAAACTATTTTTCAGACTAATATCATTAAAATATGTTTAACAACCAAGAAAAATGCCTAATGAATGAATGAATAAATGAATTTAAGTGCATGCAAGTAATGTATGATGGAGAATATGAAAGTAGGGAAATAATTTAACCCCTTGAGAACAGTGATTTTTGACTGATTTGCTTACTGTTGTATCTCCAGCACTTATGCTGGCCCAGAGTTGTTGCTCAATAAATATTTGTTCCTGAATGACTGCTTTTTTCCTCCTTCAAGTCATCAGACAAAATTCACAAAGGTCCTGCAGAGGTCAGAGGCCAAAACCTGACCAAGAGTACCTATGGAGCAATATTTGAAGAAGAGCCTCTGATGCCTGGCTTCAGAGGACCCAGCAAGTAACCATAGAGCCCCTAAATTGTAGATAATATGTACTCTAGGTGCATGGGACAGAGGCAAGCCATTGTTCTGTCCTCAATGAATTGACAGTTTTATTGAGAAAGCAAGATTAATCTAGATTTTTTAAAAAGATAATATTAAGATAGTCCAAGACTGTGTCAAAAATAGCAGTAACAACAATTGAGGTTGTTAAGAACTCTAAGAAGGAAAAAAAATAAAGAACTCTATGGAGGAGTTGGTGTGGTCTTGTGGAATACGCACTAGTTATAATGCCTACTCTATTTTGGCCTCTGCATTCATTTTCTCATGTGCTACATAAAATCTGGGAGTTAGACTAGAAAAAAGCTAAGATTTCACTTAGTTCTGACATTCTAATAGAATCCAGCCAGTTATTCAGGTAAGCTTCACATTCTTTATATTGCAGAATGGGGTGATAATTCACAAATAGATATTTCAAGTAAATGGGTTACAGTGCCTCAGTTATTCTATCTCAATAATATACGATAGATGGTTAGAAGTAAAAGATTGGGAAACTGTCTTAATCAGCCAAAGGGGTGCTGATGCAATAACCAGAAGCCTGTTGGCTTTTATACGAGGTATTTATTTGGGGTAGGAGCTTACAGATATCAGGCCATAAAGTGTAAGTTACTTCCCTCATCAAAGTCTATTTTCACATATTGGAGAAAGATGGCTGCAGGTATCTGTGAGGGTTCAGGCTTCCTGAGTTCCTTTCTTCCTAGGGCTTGCTTCTCTCTAGGCTCAGGGTGCCTCTCTTCCTGGGGCTTGCTACTCTCTCCTCTGTGTGCTTACTTCCTGGGGCTCCAGCTTAAGACTTCAGTATCAAACTCCAACATCAAAATTCCAACTTTAAAAACTCTTCAACACTGTCCTTTGCCATGCCTTTCATTTGTGAGTGCCCACCCACCAAAGGGTGGGGACTCAATACCTTACTGACATCACCCAATCAAAGCCCCAATCATAACTTAATCAAGCCCAGGTACAGATCAAGTTACAAACATAATCTAATATCTGTTTTTGGAATTTATATTTATATCAAACTGCTACAGAGACCAACTACTGCTCTCTAAAGGCAGTAGGACTGCTATTAGAACAAATGTACATATCTTTAGGAGGTTGACCAGGAATCAGCTAAACTTAACCCGAAAAATTTCATCATTCTAAAGTATTTTATTTTCCTTATAGCACTTATTTCCTCAGAAATTATCTTGCTCATTAATGGGTTTCTTGGTCTGTACTGTACCCCCACCTCAACCCCCCACACCAGAATGTAAAGTCTATGCATCATAAAGTGAGTTCGTGTTTCCAGTGCCTGATACATAGTAGCTGTTCCATTCACATAGAACACTGTTGCATTAATGTAGAACACATTAACATAGAATCACTGAATTATGGTTTTTCTCAAAAAGACTTATCCATTTTGTTTTCTTATCTTTTAGTCTGACTCAGCCTGGTAACTGAGATCTTAAACCTAGATTCAAACTCACTTATTTCTTGTATTATCAATGTGGCCAGAGTCAAGTCACTTCACCTTTCTGAGCCTCAAATCCTTTATCTGTAAAATGCAAATAACAGTACTTACTCATAGGGTTGTTGCATGTATTGAATAAGACATTGTGTATGAAGCTTTTTAGCCTGGTACTTTGAAATGACAAGCCCACAATAAACAGTATTAGTTATTGGGGTTGTTTTGTGGGCCCAGGAGTTACCACCAAAAATTAAAAGGGATAGATTTCACTATCAGACACAATGCCTCCTTCATTTAAAATTTTCATTCATTGGTTCCATAACAATTTTATTGCATTTTAGTACCAGACACTTGCTAGGAACATCCTACACAAAAACACACAAATCAGTTTGCCATCAAAGAGTTCACCACCCGGTATAAACAAGTGATTCACATTTGCAATTAGAACATAGGGACAAACAATAGACGTATGCCCATTGGTGATGGGAAGAAATGGAGAAGGATCCAAGTTATAAGGGTTGGGGGATGGACCAGATACACATGAAATGATTGGAAAACAGAGGGAAGCAGGAGGCAGAGAGTTCCAGAAGGCACTCCAGGAAATGGTATGCCTTTGAAGAGCAGCAGTGTTGCTCTGCTCCACTGTGGAGCAAACCACAGTGGACAAATGAAGAAGGGTCTCGTGTGCTGAGCCATGGGATTTGAGCTTTATCCTGAAAGACATAGGGAGTCACTGTGGAAGCTCTAGGATTTAAAACCATGTTTTCAGAGTCAGTGAACAGGCTCCAGGGTAGGACAATGGTGATCCTTAAGCTCATGGAAGTAAACAAGATGCAAAATCCCTAAAGGTAGAAACTTGAAACAAAAAATAAATTTAAAAAATTGTCTCAAAAGAGAATCCCAACACTAGATACTCAACTTCCACCTTAGAGTCTGAAATTCACATGAGAATAGGTCCTAATCCCACAGCCCTCAAAATAAATCCCCATTTGTAGCAGATGCAAAACATTACTTTGGGAGTCATCAGCCTGCAGCAGATGTAGGAGGAGATATTCTGATATAAATATGACTTTTAAAAAGTAACTCCTCTTGTCCTTTTCCCAAGTAGACACACATTTTTATAGTGTCTGGAACAAAAATACAAGAATAGAAGTTGGAGAAATTCACCAGGAAGTTTATATTTGGTCTTTTGTGGTACTTCACCTGCAGAAAATCAAAGAGGAAACAGACTAGCAACATATGCAGATGGGGTAAGTTGGAAGAATGGGGGACATTCTGCACCTAAAATAATACCTTATAGAGTGTTAATACTCAATAGATGTTTTTTGAGTGAGGTAATTCATGTCAGTTACCAGCTAAATTTTGGGAAAGGGAGAGGTCAGATCTAGTCTCAATTTTTGCTTTCAGTAGTTAATATTCCTGAGAGGGTTACAGAAAAAGTCATTTATGGTTTAATGTAGAAACTGCTGCTAATTGGAGCAACACCTACCAAATTGTATGTAAATAGGAGTTTGCTATGCCTCTTACCCTTAGCTGTTGGATCAGTATCACCCTGCTTTTATTCAAGTTACTTGTTCTGCTTCAAGTTGTCTTCCCTGGCAGTTACACTCTACACCTGATAGAATCACTACAGTAATTCTAGAACCAATGTCTTTATTTTTTGTAGGAGGTACTAGGGAATGAAACCAGGACCTCAAACATGGGAAGCAGGTACTCAACTACTGTGCTACATCCACTCCCCAAAGAGAACTGGGTTTTTTGGTTTGTTTGTTTTTAGGAGGTACCAGGAAATGAACCTGCAACCTCATATATTGGAAGCAGGCACTCAACCGCATGAGCTATATCCGCTCCCCATCTAGAATCAAATTTAAAGCCATTTATTTCAGTGAAGATTTCTGGGTCCTCTAAATAGTTGACATCTGTCCTTAAATTAAAATCAAACAGTTTTTGGTTTACATCTCCATTCAGACACTATTAACTGTGATTTTTATTACAAAAAATCAATCTAAGAATTGACTGTAATATTTTGAGGACTCTGAATGTAACCTATTCATTCGTAGAGATGCTGTAGTCTCCGCACATTGTTTTCAGTGTATCAGTGCTCACTTTTTCTTATGTACCAAATTGACACTTTTTCATCCTAAAAATGACTTTTTAAAACCTTGTCTTTCTAATGTCTTATAAAGGAGAAAGGGGCTTTGTTTAAATAAAAATGCTTTGTTTTCGGTGATCTTTGTTGAATTTCAAAACCAATTTCTTTATCAAAGTCACCTACACTCATATACAGAAATGGATGTGTATCCAATGTGGATCTGTGGATCCTTGGGGTGTGCACATTTGTTTCACTATAGTTGCCACCATACTGCAACCCCTCAAAGATTTTTTCTAAGACAGTCTTCACTGAGATTGTAACCCTTTGAAGGGTCTACACTATATTTAGGTCCATCTACACATCTACATATCCAAGACATCAGCCTCCACCTCCCATTTAGCTTTTTTTTTTTTAAGTTAGGCCTGTAAAAATAATTTATTTGGGAAATGGGGGGAATAGCAGAGCTTTGCTGAGAAATGGGAGAGAAAGATCGAAATACACACCAAGATTTGGTGCAGGCTCCTCTAAGCAGAAAAAGTAAGTTCTGCCTCCTGTGGTTGCCTTTTAAACTGTTAATTATTCCTCCCCCTCGCTAATGACAGGGGGAAGGGGCCCAACTGTTACTCATTTAAACCAAGTTCTAAATTCCTGTGATGGAAAAAAGTCCTTTGGGCAGCCAAAGTCTCATCCCAGGGCCTCCACACTGGGTCTTCAGGTTCCTTTTCAATCTGTAGCTAATAAGCATTTTCCATACTTTCCTGTGAACTCAGTATTACTTTACAATCATCCTTGTTATATTTTATCTAACATTTCCAGGTGTTTTGTACAGTACAGTTTTTCTCACTATCTTTTAAATTATTCAGCTTGGTGCAAAAGATTGAAAGAATTCTCAAAAATAATTCTGCCCATTTTGTGTTCACACTGGTTTTGAATACCTCTCACGGACTAAATAATTGCACTACTGAGTTATATTCAAGAAGAGAGTTCAGATTCTGAAAACTACCGAACAAGAATTCTGGAACATTGTTTTATTAAAAGCATTATAACTGGTATTAATATTCTGCATCCAAACATGTTGAACAGGATAATACTCACTTAGATGTAAAGTTTCTGATAAAATATTAATATTTTGCTTGGATAACACATATAGAATTGATCCTATTATTTTGCAGCCATCACCACTCCCCTCAGATACAACTGCCATTAGCTGATGACATTTTTGCGAGTTGTCATGCTTAGGTTTAGAGACTTTGTAATGCTTAATTTCATAAATGCCTCAATTCGCAAATATTTCAATATTCCAGGATGAAAAGTGGAATGTATCAATTATGCTTTACTTTTTACTAAACACATTCTGAAATATACAAGACTCACCACTCCTTAGCAATATTACAAATTACATGCCACAGGAGGCTCAAGATAATTTATAAATATTCAAAAATATAATTGTGGTAAGAGCTTGTTAAAATAATACTAGCTGCTATAATGAATAAACCCCAAATCTCAGTGACTTATCACAATAGACATTCCCAATCACATAAATCCAATAGAAGATCAGGTTTCTGGCAGGGATACTGGTCCATGGTCATTCAGGAACCACACATGAAGGAGATAACCACAGCAATATATGTAAGGTTGCCACTTAGCAAGTAGAAATGCAAGCTGCCTAGTTAAATGTGAATTTCAGAATTACAATAAGTTTTTGCTGTAAGTTTAGGCCACACACTAAAAAAAAAAGAATTCTGAAATTAAAATTTGACTGGGCACCCTATGAATCATCAAACAAACCTAATGTTTGGTTTCCAAAGTTTCCCTAATGCAATATTCACCCAAGAGATGAGGAAGAAAGGGAATTAAAGTCTTATGGGAATTGGTTCTGGTTGTCTGGGGAGGACAGATCAGCCTTGAAATAACACACTTCACTTTGCCCATGTTCTATTGAGCAGAAATTGGTATCATGGCCATGCATTATTGCAGGTGTGATCAGAAGTTTAGTGTAATTCTGTGCCTGTAACAAAAGATGCAGGTGTTGATGAGCGGCAAGCCAATCTGCACCATACCAAGTATCCATGACACACTGCTCCACAATGAGCAATGTTTAGCAACACAGAATGGTATTTAAGAACAAGGACACTGGAGTCAAAGAGTCTGGGGGTTGTGAAAAATCATACCTGATTTCATGCCAGCTACATAAATAACAGGTACAAAGGTAGCATTACCAGAAGTGGAAAAGCAAAGAAATTGTTTCAAGATGATTTTTTTTGTAGCTAGATTTTAACCAAATAGTAAAACAATGCAAGCCTATTACTCAGAGGTGTGTATATATATATATATGGATATGGATATGCACATGGATATATGAAATATATATGTGAAATCAATCTGACTTGTAAAATGTGTCACCTAGATGTACTAAGGACAGTAGTACAAAGAAAGACACTGTGAAGTCGTCAAACACATGTGAATTTGAGGATATCTCCAGGAACGTTCCTCTCTAAGGTTACTAATTTCAAGACCTTGGACCAGGATTAACATGGTAAATAGCTGAGAAAAATTATAGGTTGTTGGAAAAGGTACATAATCATATCTGAATATTGATTTATGCAAATATGGATATCTGTTTTTTATGGTAGGTAAAGTGTGTTCATCTGTGTTTCTTAGAACCGTACATATTAGAAATTAGTCTTCTGTGACAATCTTCTTAATTTTGAAAATGAATCCAGGGTTAAGCTATAGTGGTTTACTCAGTGATTTCAAATGAAGCAAACAAAAAGATAACTGGAAAGGAAAAAGTCTTATTGTGAATGTCTGTCATGAAAATCAAGTTTAAAAAAGTGATATGAAACTTATAAAAGTATGCTAATTTTGAGAAGTTACAAAGATATCCCTTCTTTTCTTGGGCATTCTTAGATGTTGGTAGCATGACACAAGGAAATTCCACTGAAGTGACGGATTTCCTTCTTCTGGGATTTGGTGCCCAGCATAGGTCGCAGCATGTCCTCTTCATTGTATTTCTACTGATCTATGTGATCTCCATGGTGGGTAACATTGGAATGATCCTACTCATCATAGCAGATTCCAGACTTCAAACACCCATGTACTTTTTCCTACAACATTTGGCTTTTGTTGATATCTGTTATACCTCTGCTATCACTCCCAAGATGTTGCAAAACTTCATAGTGGAAGATAAGTCAATATCATTCGTGGGCTGTGTAATGCAATTATGGGTTTATGCAACATTTGCAACCAATGACTGTTACCTCCTGGCTGCTATGGCAGTGGACCGTTATGTAGCCATCTGTAACCCACTCCACTATTCCATAGTCATGTCCCGAATAGTCTGCATCCAACTGGTAGCTGGTTCATATGTGATGGGCTCAATAAATTCCTCTGTACACACAGGTTTTACATTTTCACTGTCCTTTTGCAAGTCCAATACCATCAATCACTTTTTCTGTGATGTTCCCCCAATCCTTGCCCTGTCGTGCTCCAAAATTGACATCAACATAATGCTTCTAACAGTCTTTGTGGGGTTTAACTTGACGTCCACTGTGCTGGTAGTCATCTTCTCCTACATAAATATCCTGGCTGCCATCCTAAAGATGTCTTCTACTGCAGGGAGGAAAAAAGCCTTCTCCACATGTGCATCCCACCTGACAGCAGTCACCATTTTCTATGGAACCCTCTCTTACATGTACTTACAGCCTCATTCTAAAAATTCTCAGGAGAATATGAAAGTTGCCTCCATTTTTTATGGCATCATGATTCCCATGTTGAACCCACTCATTTATAGCTTGAGAAATAAGGAGGTCAAAGAAGCTTTAAAAGTGACAGGAAAGAAGTTCTTCTAGATTGGATCAAATTATTAAACTTCAGCACATAAAGCATTCAGGAAACGTGTTAATATACGTTTTCTGAAATTGAGAACATGTTCACATGTTAGGTCAGCACTATATCTCTCAATAGATGTATCTAAGAATGTTGGAAATATAGTTCTTCTTAGATCTCCTGGAACTAAATTCTCTAGAATATAGTTGAGGAATATATCTGACACTATTCATGAAGAAGAGCCTTATCAAGACTATCTATATATTTATAGCATGTATAAATTTTACAAAGTATTTTATAGTTCAAGTAAATTTCAAATATATTCTTAGACTAGAAACACCATAAGTGAATAATAAATATTAAAAATTATTAAATATAAATATTACAATTTATTATTTCTCATTAATTCCAAGTTCCTTTAACCATTTACAATGAAGCTCTTTTAAATTCTCTTCCAATTTTGCACAACCCTAAATGTAAAATAAATGTATTACTTTAAAAAGCATTTAATGACTCAGGCTATTTTCTATTCAACATTGCCATGTTAGTGACATTTCTGACGACTTGAAAGCATTTATTTTTATCATTAGTTACCTTCTTTATTCTGAGTCTATCTCTTTCTTGCCTAGGGATAGGGAAGTAATATAACACTTTCCTATTTCTTTCTCCATTGGAGATAGAGAATCTGGAATGTAGATGGATCTAAAATTCAAAATTTTGGCAATCCATTTATGAGATACATACCAACCATTTTAGTTCAGACAGTTTAAACTACAGAAACTCAGTGAGAACTCCAGTGGAAACCAAGAGCCCTTTAAATTAGGAAGAAAAATGGTGACAGAAAAGCTTTGAAAACACATTGAGGGTAGATGATGGAAAGCCCCACCTGAATATTACAGATGCCATGCTAACTGATTGAAAAACAAGTTTCTCATCAGAGTAACACCAGCTAACTAAAAATGTACTTATAAGTAACAATGCGAGGAGAATTAGGCAAAAGAAAGATACATTTTTCAATATGATATCACACATATATTCTAAGAGAAGTGAAAAAATAACCTGAAATCAATATAGAATCTCCACCAAAGAAACTTAATTTTTAAAGGAAAAGACTTTCTACCCCAAGTACCCTCTAGGTCCAGAACCACCAGGCTCTGCTAGAGTCATTAGAAAAGTAGACAACAGATGGCCTGGAGGCCTGGAGGGTCACATAGTAAGTCTTCAGTGTCCAAATGGGAATGGAAGGCATAACAGTGAATCACATAGTACTTTGCATTCAGTAATGAAGTAAAGGAAATCCCAAGAGGAAATGAGCTCTCTAACAAATAGACAAAAGCATCTACATCTCCAAGCCTTATGTGAAGGAGGAATCAGTTGTGCTAAGTTCTGGCCTGAGACTGATTAATGATTGTGAATATTTACTTAAGAGGGAGCATTCTTTTTTACCATTGTAAAGTTGTAATGGTTTGAAGTTGAATAATTACACATTATTTCACGAATCTTCAACTACATTTTTAGGTGTTTGGGTCCAACCTAGACTAAGGACAGAGGAAGGAAAGAAAATATAAACCAAGCTTGACTGAATCATTTCTTCATTCATTCATTCATTTACTTGCAGCTACAAACATTTACCAAGGGAGATTTTTGATCTCCAGCTGGTACAATTCCAAACATATTTCTGGAACCAAGTTTAAAGTCAGGAAAGGTTTTTAGATCTTCAAACCAGTTGAGATCTTTTTGTAAATTAAAATAAAACAGCATTTGGTTTGCATGTCTATTTGGACACTATTAGCTCTGACTTTGATCAGAGAATCCACCTGAAAAACGACTGGAATATTGTGAGGACTGTAAATGTAACTTACTCACTTTTAGAGATCTTAAAATCCCTGCACAATATTTTCAATATATGAGGTGCTCTATTTTTCTTTTTGACCCATTTGTCACTTTTTAGCCCTAAGAATGGTGATATCCTTTTCTCTCTAACATGGTGTAAAGAAGAGGTGGTGTTGATTTCAGAAACTGCTTTATTTTTATTGAGTTTTTTTGAACCTGGGGACCATTTTAATTGTCAAATGTACTTAAAATACATGTACACAAAAGCATGCTGTCCTTCAATGTGGACTCCTTAAGATGTGTCCATTTGTTTCATTACTGCCTCCTCTGCTCTACGTAAAATCAGTCTCATTGGCTGCTTTTGCTTATCAAACTGCCTTAGTTCTAAACATTGGGGAATGAATACCAGTCTAGCATTTTCAGATAAAAAAGAAATTCGTGAAATATGACCTCTAAATGCAAACATCTTCAAATAGACCTCAGTCAGAAAAGAGCAACTTGTTTCAATACTAGAGTTCAAACTGGCAGCATTTTAACTTACTGAGACATAGTATAATGGGAAACTAAGTTTTCAACATTATTTTACAGATGTAAAATAAGAAATGTATATTATTTTAGTATTTAATAAATATGGATGATTTGATATTAAAATATTTCATATTAATTTAATTATCAATTTTAACATTGACAAAAAGGAATAAGACCATACAATGAACATGTATAACTACCATATAACTCTGGATGTATAATATTATCAATAAAATTGAAGTGCATTATTATATTGTATTGTAAAATCAATAAACTCTTTTCCTCAACATTATGCTTTTAAGATTAGGGCTGAGATATACCTCTTGTGAATTCATTTTCACTGGTGCACGGTGGTTTATTTCTAGTACCATAATTTATACAATCATTGGTCAGTTGTTTCCAAATTTCTTGTCTACTATATTCCATAGATTGATATTTATTTCTAAATATCTAATTTGACAACCTCTGAATTTTAATGAGTTTAGTCCAATTACATGTACTGTCTTACTAAAGCATTTGGGCTTATTTATGCCATCTCGTGATTTCTATGTGTTTTAGATTATTTTCAAATTATTCATTTTATCTCCTTTATTACCTCATCTGGATGAAATTAATTTTAATGTTCCATTTATCCACCTAAAAGTAAAATATACTTTGAATTTTTAAAATTTTCTGGTTATCTAAAAATACCTCAAATTTAAATTCTAAAGTACAAGAAGTTTAGAGCACTTTAAACCTAATAGACCCTCAAACCAATAGATCAGTATTACCTGATTCCACATTTTATTTGCTACTCCCCTTCATGGACAATGTTATAAGATTTTATACTACCTCCATTTATTCCAATGTACCCACAGTTTGCCTACATTTATGCTCACCATTTCTTCTTGCTTCTCAGAACTTCTTCAGGCATCTTATTCATCTTCTCACAACCAAAGCCTTTAGAAGCATCTTCGGTGCACAAATACTGATGGTAAAAGTTCTCCAGTTATGTTTGCATATAAATGTTTCTCTTTATTCTCATTATTTCATTAAGGACTTACTTTAAAAATATAAAATCTTAATGAAAGTAAGGATGATAGTACAATGAGCACTGTTAAACCCTCTCAGCTAGATTCAGCTGTCCTTTTTCTTGCTATATTTACTTTATTTCTACATGGACAGAGTTATTTTGCACATATCTCCTATGAAGAAAGTAAATCTCCTGTATGACTATATTATCTCACCAAAGGAATTTACCTTTAAGAAAACAATACCAACTAATATTAAACACTACTCAAACTTCTACTGCTTATCCCAACAATTTCTTTGATGCTGTTTTGTTTTTTCTCCCCTGATTTAGGATCCAACCAAGGACTATTTATTGAATTTGGTTGTAAAGTCTTTATAGTCTTTTGAGCTAAAACAGTTTCCCTGTTTTGTTTTGTTTCTCACACGTTTGAAGTGTCCAAGTCAGTTGGTTTGAAGAATACCCAGTCATCTGGACTTTTTCAGATTGTTGCCCCCTAATTATATTCAGAATAAAACATTTTTGGCATTAAAATAACATAGGCGGAATAATAGCCAAAGGGTTTTACAACCCTGTCAGGTAAGTCCTATTCCCCCCAAACAGCAGGAAATAGCTACAGAAGAATGGCCATAACTCTTTAGTGCCCCCTTAAGGATAAAGGTATAAACTCTTTGAGAGGGGAATTGAGGCTGGTTAGTATAGTGAAAGGGGGAAGGTGGCTGAGACCCAGCAGACAACATGGCCAGCAGACCACATGGCCATAAGGCCCTGCCCAGAAAGCTCCTGAGGGATCCCATGAAACCCTGGCCAGAAAAGTCCCATTTGAAACAAGAATCTCATTCAGGGTCCAGGGAAAGCCCTGGATACCCTCAGAAGTCCTCACCATTGCCCCCCCAGAACTGACAGGTGGGGCATTTAAACAGGATGGCAAACACCTGGGGCCTATTCCCCAACATTATGAAGGGGGAGTGTAGCTGAGCGAGAGGGTTTCGTCCTCGCTCAGGCCCAAGGGTCGGGGGGGCTTGCTCCTGCCGAACCACTGGCGGGGGGTGCCCCAAGAGGGAGCACCGGTTCTCCAGGCGTGGGGGACGCGCGGTTGGGGAAAAACCATGGAGACCGCTTGAGCGCAAGAACAGGTCTGCTTTATTACGGAAGTACACTTAGCTATATAGGGTTGGGTAGAGGGAGGGGCGTGATGAAGGGAGGGTTGGCTAAGGGGCGGCTGTGGACAGGCTGAAGCTGATGGATAGACCTGAGGTAAGCAGTTACTGGGGAAGAGGGCAGATTGTGGGTTGGCAATATGGGCGGGACTGGCGGGAAGGACGGCGGGGGCTGGAAGGGGAGGAGGGGTGGAGAAAGGCGGCAACAGGGGAGGAGGAAAGACATTAAAAGTACCTGACCTATGGCCCCACACACGTGTCTCATTCTGCAGCACACCCACAGTCCATGCCTTGAACCATGTCCTTCTCATTTTCTTGTTCCTTAATAAACTCTTCACTCCCTTGCAATACCCAAATAAATAAATAAATAGCAGGTGATGTTGTCACCTGTCCTTGTACAATTGTTTATGTAGGTATAAAATTCCAGGGTGTGACCATTTACTTGGAACACACTGAGGATTTTATTCTGCTATCTTCTAGGTTTTATTGTAGCTACTAAGAAATCTACCTTTCAGGCTTTTGTCTTTCCCTTCTCTCTGTGTGCTTTTATGATCCCTTTTCCTTTGTTGTTTTGCTCTTTTACACAATTATATTTCTAGGTGAGGACAATTTCTATTGATATTCTTCATGTTTTCCAAATTTAACTTTTGGAAGTTCTCAAAAATCTCAACCATTATTTCCTAAAACATATTCTCTTTTTTTGAAATGCCACTTTAATACATTCTTTTCTAATATCCATATTTTTTAACCATTCCTAAGAGCTCATGAGCTTTTCACTTTATCCTATATCCTGGGGAATTTATCATATGTATCTCTTAACACTCTTCAAGTGTTTCTAATCAGCAGTTTAACCCATCTATTAATTCTTTTGTTTCAATGATTTTTTTCTAAGAAATCTATCAGATTCCTTTATAAATTTGGTTGGTAATATTTCATAGTCTTTTGTTCCCTGCTCTTATTTTTAATTATTTAATTAAATTAAATAATATAAATCTAGTATTTTTATATTCTGAACCTGATAAGTCTAACATTCCTGATCCTATGTGTTCAATATAGCCAAATTGTTGTTTCTGCAAACTTCTGCTCAAAATGATTATTTCTTGGTATTTTTTTTAATTTTTAAGATAGCAGGATAATTTTTACTGACCTCATCTGAATGAATCCTGAAGAATCTGGGTTATTGGTATATTCCTTCACAAGATTTTACTGTGATTCAGCCAAATAGCCTAAAATGTTCATATCCAGAATAATTTTCTCTTAATTATTCAACTTGCTAAAATACACTTAAATTCTAAAACTATGTCAATTCAGGTAATAGTTACAAATTCTCAAGTGGGACATTTTCATTTGTGTGTCTCAAACCAGGAGCTCTTTTCCATCAGATGTTGAGTCCATGTGCACTATGAATATTCAAAATACAGGCTCACACTCCAAACTTATTTCTTAAATTGGAGGTATGAGTTGCCTGAAATATAAGAAGTCTTTGGCAATGTCCAAGCATCCTCTCATAATCACACTCTGGTTTGCAGTTCCCTTACTGTCTTCAGTTGATAGGCATTTTCTTTACTTGCATGTGAGTTTTCCAGGTGATTTGTAGACTCCACTTTTTCTCACTATCTCTACACTACATAATTTGATGCAGAAAGTTGAAGAGCTTTTCAAAAATAATTCCGCCATTTTGTATTCACAATTGTTTTGAATTACAGCTCCAGGAAGAAAGACTTGCCACTATTGATTGATTTACATTCCAGAAGATGGACTTAACTTTCTGAAAATAATAACCAAGGAAAATCTAAACTATTTTGCCAAAGGAATTATCACTGGTAGTAAGTATTCTGCATTCAAAGCACTTTGAATGATACATAATTCATTTCAATATGACAATTCTGGTAAAATAATAACCTTAATATTTTCCTGTACTAACACATGTAGACTGTATGCTGTTACTTTACAACCACCCCACCTATTGTGATCATGCTTAATTTCCTAAATACCCAAATTCACAAACATTACAATATTGCAGCACAGTGAGGAGAGAACACAAATGGCATTGCAAGTATCAATTATGCTTTCTTTTTTTGCCAAATACGGCATTTGAATTTTACAAGAGACTCACAACTCACAGGATTCAGTTCTTATCATAGCAATATTATGAATTACTGACTCAGAAGCCTCATCACACATGAATAATTAGAAGCATGATGGCAGTGAGAGCTGATTAAAACAAGACTAGGAGTAGTCATAGCTCAAGTGGTTGAGCACCTGCTTCCCATGTATGAAGTCCTGGATTCTATCCCTGGTACCTCTTAAAAAACAAAACAAAACAAAACAAAAAGACTAGTGGCTGTAATAAACACCCACATCTCAATAACTTGTTACTATAGAAGTTATCAATCACATAAAATCCAGTGAAGGAAGGACGTTACTGTAGGAGGCCTCTGTTCCACACAGTCATTCAGACATCCAACCTAAAGGAGACAGCCATAAGCAACACAGGCAGGAATTCCATATTTATCAAATAAAAATACAGGATGCTCTGTAGATTGTGAATTTGATATTTTTTTAAAATTTAGTATAAGTATGCCCTGTGCAATATTTAGGTCAAACTTACACTACAAAGTTGTTTGTTGTTTATCTGAAATTCAAATTTAATTAGTACCCCATATTTTATCTGGTAACCCTAACACATGACTTCCAAAGTTGCCTTAATGTCAATATGCCTATGTTCAGCCAAAAGACCAGGAAGAAAATATGCATCTGATTCCAATGGGTCGAGCGGGAGGTGGAGGGGTTCAGGCCTACAAGAAGCATGCACAACTTCAGCTCACGTTCCATGAACAGAGCTTAGTATCATGAACACGTATTACTGAAAGTGTGGTCTAGTTCTGTCCAGAGGAAAAGGCTAATGCGTTTATAAGCTATCATGAACACGTATTACTGAAAGTGTGGTCTAGTTCTGTCCAGAGGAAAAGGCTAATGCGTTTATAAGCATCAAGCCAATCTCTCCCACACCAAAAGTTCATGACACACGACTCCTCATGAGTGGTGTTTAGCAATGTAGAAGGATGTTTAAGAATTCAAGGAATTGTAGCATATGAAAAATCATGCTCGAATTCTGTCAGCTGCATAACCTAATCAGGTACAGAAATAGAATAATTTAGAACTAGAAAATCAGAGATGATTTATGATTTAAAATAAGCTATCATTTTGTAGTAATCAAATTTTTGCAAGACAATTTTTCCTGCAGCTAATCAGGCTATAATTCAAAGAAAAACAATGTAATAGAAAATGCAGACCTATAATTCATAAATCTTCATATTTAATATTATATTTATATTTATTTATATGTATTTGAGTTTTTAAAATATTTTTTAATCTTACATTTGGTGTATTTTTTCCCACAAACCAACTTATTTTTAACATCATGTATTAGTGATGTATATTTGTTATAGTTCATGAGAGAATATTCTCATATTTGTACTATTAACCACAGTCCATCATCCACCACAAGGGTTCATTGTGATACATAGTCCCATGCTTTGTATAATCCTTACAAAGTGTATGCTTATATATAAATTTACATACAAGTGTGTATTTTTATATATTTGGATTATCTAGCTTGTGAAGAACATCATATAGCTAGAAGTTGCAAGCTATGGATCATAGTAGAAAGACATGATTCAGCTTTGAAATATGTGTGGATCAAGAAAATAGGGGAAAATTCCCCTCTACTACTAATATCAGGAGCTTGGACTGGCTTAAGCAGTGAAAAAGTATAGGTTGTCAAAAAAAAGATACATAATCACAGTTGAATATTGCTTTATGAAATATGGATACCTATTTAATATAGTAGAAAATTGACTAACCTATGATTCTCAGAATCATGCATACTAGAAGTCAGACTTCTGTTACAATCTTCAATTTGAAAATGATTTATGGTTCCAATGTTCCTGTTTATCTGGTGAATTTTTTTTAAAGATTTATTTATTTATTTCTCACACCCACCCTTCGTTATCTGCTCTCTGTATCCATTCACTATGCATTCTTCTGTGTCTGCCTGCCGTCTCTTTAGGTGGCCCTGGGAACCCATCCTGGGACCTTCTGGAGTGGGAGAGAGGTGCTCAATCTCTTGCGCCACCTTAGCTCTGTGGCCTGCTGTGCTTTTATTTTCTCTTCTCTGTGTCTCTTTTCACCGCATTGTCATCCTGCACCAGCTCTCTGCTCAGCCAGCTTGCTGTGTGGGCCAGCTTGCCTTCCCCAAGAGGCCCTCCAGAATCGAACCCTGGACTTCCTGTATGGTAGACAGGAGCCCAATTGCTTGAGCCACATCTGCTTTCCTACCTTGTGAATTTTAATTAAGAAAATAGAAAAAATGTTTTGAAAGTAAAAAATTCTGTTGTGAATGTTTGCCATGAAAAACTAAGTGAAAAAAGTATTGTGAAACATAATAGATATTCTTTTCAAGAAGTCATGATGATTTCCCTTATTTTCTTGGACATTCTAGACTTTGGTAGCCGTGACACAAGGAGATGGTGCCAAGATGATTGAATTCTTTCTTCTGGAGTTTGGTGCCCAACACAGGACTCAGCATGTCCTCTTCGTTGTATTCCTACTGATCCACATTATCTCTATCATGGGTAATATTGGAATGATCCTACTCATCAAAGCAGATTCCAGACTTCCAACACCCATGTACTTTTTCCTACAACATTTGGCTTCTGTTGATGTCTGTTATACCTCGGCTACCACTCCAAAATATTGCAAAACTTCATAGTAAAAGAAATCTTAATTTCATTTGTGGTATGTGTAGTGCCATGATGGGTTTGTGCAATATTTTTGATGAGTGACCATTACCTCCTAGCTGCTATGGCAGTGGACCATTACATAGCCATCTGTAACCCATGTCACTATCACATAATCATGTCCCAAACAGTCTGCAACCAATTGGTACTGGCTCATATGTGGTGGGCTCAATAAATACCTCTGTGCAAAGAGACTTTACATTCTCAGTGTCCTTCTGCAAGTCCTATATCATCCTTCTCCACGTGTGCCTCACACCTCACAGCAGTCACTATTTTCTATGGAGCCCTCTTTTACATGTATGTACAGCCTCATTCTAATAATTCTCAGGAGAATATAAAAGTTGCCTCCTTATTTTATAGTATTGTGATACCCATGCTCAACCCCCTGGTCTATACCTTGAGAATTAAAAAGGTAAAAGAAGCTCAAAAAGGGATAGAGAAGAAGTTCTACTACAGTGGACCCTAATTATTAAAATTCAACATCAAGGCATCCAACAGACATGAATTAATACAAGTTAATATTTTTGAAATTGAGACTAGTTCATATCTTAGATCAGTGCAATTTCTTTCAATAGATAAGATCTAAGAATTTGAGAAATACAGTATAAATCTCCTGGGACCAATTTTCCCTAAAATAGCTGAGAAAGATGTTTTACACTACCCATTAAGACACATGTGACACTAACTCTCAAGTTATTTAAAATATTGGAAGCCAAAGTAGATACAACACTAGGTACTGAGTCTCCAGAAGGCTATGGAGATCTACGGGGTATATAGTCATGGCAGACAGATTTGGAGCTCTGTGCCATGTCAGAGGGCCCTACTTTGGAATTTGTGCTCCTGAGTGTGATGGAGCTGGACTCAGATGTGACTTTTCTACACATGCCTCTTCTGTCACTTTTACTGAATCTGTGGTTGGTGCTAGGGATGGTCCACACTCAGGAGACTTGAATCTCTGGACTGCCCATGTGCCAGTTGGGCCCTGAGCCTCAGCATTGTGGCAACTCCTACTCTCTGGTTCATTGGTCTTATCCAGGTCAGCTAACGGGGAGGTGAATATGGTCAACCACTGCACCAGGGAATCAAGAGTGCCTACAACTGTAAGCAGAGGAATTGCATCCATCATCCATGTGGAATCTAAGTCCCCTCTTGATCTAGAAGTGGAGAGGACATCACCATCCCAGGGTCCACAGAATGGAGGAATAAAATATGGACTAGAGTGGATTTACTGATATTCTAGTGTAAAACTATTGTTATGAGTAATAGAAGAAATTTTAGCATCAAGGTGGAGAAAGGGGCCACAGTAGTTGCCTAGGGCAGGGAGAGGGTAGAAAAGATGTGATGTGGGGGCATTTTTGGGATTTTGAGTTGTCCTTAATGATACTGCAGGGTCAGATGCTGAACTTTATATATCCTGCCATAACCCATTGAATGTATTGGGGGAGAGTGTGAACTACAGGGTAAACTATTATCTATGTAGTGCAGCAGGGCCCCAAAATGTGTTCACCAAGTGCGATGAGTGTGCCACAGTGATGAGGGAGGTTGTCGGTGTGGGAAGAGTGGGGTGGGGAGGGTGGGAGGATATACAGGAACCTCTTATATTTTTTAATGTGTGATCTATATATCTTCAAAAAAGTACAATTTACAAAAATGATGTGGTGGTGTGGGGAGTGGATTATATGGGAACCTCTTATGTTTTTTGTTTTTTTAATGTAACATTCCTTGTGATCTATTAACTTTAATTTTAAAAAATGGAAAAAAAATAAATAAATAAAATATTGGAACAATGAATAAATTTTACCAAGTATTTAATTGTTTCAACTATATTGCAAATATGTTCTTAAAGACTAGAGAAGCTCTAATTTGTATAAAATGTATGTTAAAATTGAAGGTCATTATTTTCCATTAATCCAACAAGTTCTCTAAATTGTCAATAATGAAGCTACTCTGTTTCTGATCGAGAGGGTCTTAGATCCCATGGGGCAGATGGATTTGCTTGTAGTCGTAGATACTCTCTTTTTCTTGGGATGGGTGTTGTCCATCATCATCCTTTTGTTAGTGGTCTTGGGTGAGTCCAATCAACTGAAAAGTAGGTGTGCAACTCAGCTGAGATTCAGGGCTCAACAGGCCGTGGACAGGTGAAAGATTTAAGTCTCTGGGACATATATTTAATGAGTAAAGTGCTAATTACAGGCTCAAATAAAAGGGACAGAAGAGCCATGTGTAAGGAAATGTCAAGTGAGTCTAACTCTGTTACATTGGGGATCATATATTCCAAGGCAAGGCCCAATGACAGGGTGCTGAATTCCTGAGACTGTCTGCCTTGCCTATAGTGTCTAGATCTCCCTAGAGCCCTCAGGAGCACTCCTGCTTGGGGCACTGTTTACTGTGCCAGTCAATAAGATCCTTCTTTGACATACATTAGCATAACCTCTGGAATGACCTCCCGACTCACTTTGAAATCTTTTAACCATAAAAACTCATTTGTATTTACTATTTCCCTCTTTTGGTCAAGATCTTTTTCCAAATACATCACTAGTTGGTGCTTGGTTATAATCCCTTGGTGCTCGGGAAGCTCATCCCCAGGAGTCATGTCCCATGGCGGGGGAAAGGTAATGAGTTCCTACGCTGAGTTTGGCTTAGAGAGAGGCCACATTTGAGCTACAAGGAGGCTATCAGGAGATAACTGTTAGATGATGTATACTAGGCTAAGTTTCAGTTTTGTAGGAACAAGATTCATAAGTACAACAATTATAAAGTGCCTGATATATTGGTCTGTCCTCCTTCTCAAGGCGCTGCCCATGTACTCTGAAGATTCTTGCTGTTCTATCAAAGAATGTAGCAGGACTTCCCAGAATGGGAAGTCAATATTCTTTTGGTTATTGTGTGGGTCTCCACCCACTGAGACAACACCCCTTGAGCACTTGAACATATTTATATTCCACAGAGGCATGCCCCAGGTGCACCCTTCTTACACACACCCCCATCACTGGCAACCCCCCTAGTGATCTTCCCTGCCACAGTTGCAACTCTTCTGCAATCCAAAACCTCCCCCAAAACAAAGTCAATAAATAAATAAATAATAAATAAAATAATACTAAAAAAACAAAAGTAAAAAATAAAAATAATTTTTCATTGTGTCTTTCATCACCATAAGATCTATTATCTTTCATTTACAGTGACAATTTCTTCTGTATGTTCCCCCAGTGCCTTATTTTTTTTTCATTTTATTTTCGAAGAAACTTTAGGTTACAGAAAAGAACATAGAAAATATAGGGGGAGGCAGAGCAAGATGGCATCAGAGTATGTGGACCCACATCATCTCTCTGACAAAAAGCCAGCTGAGTGAGGGCAAATCCCACCTGACTGAGCTGTTTTGGGAACCCGCAAAGCAGGAGGCTTCTAGACATCAATCTGGAGAGAGTGTGACAAAAAGAGTGATTGCTCAAGATAAAACCATGGGTTTCTAGTGGTTGTGGCTGGAGCTGTGGGAAGGATAAGTTCCTCCCATTAGGGCAGGTAGCTGCGGCATTCCCCAAACCCAGCCAGTCACATGGCGGCATTTCCCGAACCCCGTGTTACCCAAACCTGGAATCCCTGAACCCACATTCCCTGAACCCCGCATTCCTCAAACTTGGCATTCCCCAAACACTGTAGGCCTTGGACAAACTCTGAGAGTGGGAGGATTCTGGTGAAGGGTGCAGAAGGGTCCGACGAGTGCGGGTTCAATTTTCTGGATCCCTCTTTCTGAGCATTGAGGTGCATGCCAGGTGGCTCATGGAGAAACTAGGAAGAGGTGAGAGGCAAATCTGCTGGGGCAGCCTGATTTACCTACCACTCTGGGATAGGGAAAATTGATCTGGGAGAAGGTGGAGTCAGGCAATTAACTAGTCCTGTGTGCCTAAGGGAAGGGGACAGTAGGAAATGCTTGGTAGACTTTGAAGAGCACATTTAAGGTTCCCAGCAAGGGGTGGGTGCTCTCTCTCAAAGAGTCTGATAATCATTATTTTCTGTAGTGAGTAAGTTCACCAGGGTCCCATTTGAATCTCAGAGGGGAGTTCTCATATGTGCTTCCTACTGCCCTGGGAAAGAGGGAAGTGAGGAAGGGAGAAAAGAGGAATGACAGATTCCCTAATCAGTTTATTCAATTGCAAAGAGTAGATCCTGCCCTGGGAAGGGGACACTTTTTGAGGATCAGGTTGACCCAGATGGAGGGTTTGGCTCAGTGAAAGAGTTTCAACCTTGAATGTGCAAGGTCTCTGGTTCAGTTCCCAGATCCTCTTAGAGGAGTGACCCGCTGGGATATTAAACATCTAGCTGATACTTTGAGACAGGGAAAACATAGGCATTATCTTTGTATTAGCTTCCCTTGAGTCTCTTGTTTTTCCTTAAAAAAAAAATTTACTCTTGTTGCATAATTTAATTTAGTTTGTTCACTAAAACCCACTTTAAAATCTGCAGTGAGAAAGCTGCGGGTAATTGATAAACATCAGCCACCTGACAAGCTCCACAGGGGCATGAGAGGGAAGTCAGATTTTTCTTACTGTTTGGTTGACTCCTTTATTGAGGGCTTGTCTGGTTTTGTTTTGTTTTTCATTTGTTCTCTTATCTGTCCTTCCTCTTTATTCCTGCTTGCTTCTTTTTTCTTTTCTTCTATTAGATGCTGTTGGCTTGTTTTTTGTTTGCTGTGCTTCCTCTTCCTCGATTTCCTCTTTTCTGTGTGTACTGATTTTGGCTACCAACTCTATCTCTTTTCCTTCCTACATCTTTCTGTCTTCTACCTTCTGTTGTTCCTCTTACATTCCACTTTTCTTTATTTAGCCCCCAATTTTTCTGACTTTTTATTTCTAACACTCTTATTCTGTTTTCTATCTTTTATTAACTCTTTATGTTATTGTCCTTTCTTTTCTCTTTCCCTCACTCCTGATCATGCTGGCCCTTTAATTCATAGTATATTCTTCTCCATGTTCAGTTTCCCATCTCATCATTGTAGGTACTCCACTTTTTTATTCCTATAATTCTACATAGCCTACATGAGTTTAATATTCATTCTCCTAGGTCATATATGGTTCTTCTGCTGACATTTACTACCAGTACTACTATTATACTTTTTCCTTTTCTTACCTCTTTTGCTTCCCTGGTTCTAAACCTTTTCTGACAAGGGAACTTAGACAACAACAAGGAAATAGAATGAGAAAAAGAAAGTGTAAAAGAGAACTCAACACACACACACAAAACAGCACCTAAATAAAACCCACAACCAGATGGAGAAGCTAAACAACTGAACAAACCCATCAAGATAAAATGATAACCAGACAGCAATAAAAAAATTATAAACCATACCAATAATCAGGAAGACATGGCCCAATCCAATAAACAAACTGAAAACCAGGAAGAGGAGGAGAACACCAAACAACAAATCAAAGCTCTCCAAATATCATGAACCAACTCAATGAAGTAAAGGAAGAGATTAAGGATATTAAGAACCAACTACAGAAATGATTCCTGAAAGTATAGTCTTGAGGAGCAGGCTTGAAAGGGCCTAAGGGTTATTTCTCTCACCAACCCCCACCCCAGTTGTCTGTTCTCTGCGTCTGTTTGCTGTGTGTTCTTTCTTTGTCTGCTTCTGTTGTTGTCAGCAGCTCGGGAATCTGTGTTTCTTTTTGTTGTATCATCTTGTTGTGTCAGCTCTGTGTGTGTGTGGCGCCATTCCTGGGCAGGCTGCACTTTCTTTCTCACTGGGTGGCTCTCCTTATGGGGCACACTCCTTGCACGTGGGGCTCCCCTACTCGAGGACACCCCTGCATGGCACAGTACTCCTTGCGTGCATCAGCACTGCACATGGGCCAGCTCCACACGGGTCACGGAGGCCCAGGGTTTCAACCATGGACCTCCCATGTGGTAGATGGATGCCCTAATTCACTGGGCCAGGTCCACTTCCCACGCCTTTTGTTGAGTGAAGCAAGCCAGGCATTGAAGGACAAATACTACGTGACCTCTCTGATATGAAACAAGCAAACCAAGCTGTCTCAGACAGCTAAAGAGTGGACAATAGGCTCAAAGAAATTTGGCGGGGGTGGAGAGGAAGGTTGCAAGCTAATGCCTACATGGGTAAAGTCTATGAAAAGCTGGAGATAAGTATTCGTACAGGGAAGGGATAAGATGGGGGCATAGAGATACCTTTGGGTGAGGCTTTGTGGGCTTGAGGGGGCTAGGGTTGGGAGGATGGGCAGATGACCCAAGAAATTGGGGGGAGGGCTAGGGGGAACATTTGAACATGGGAGATTGTCAGATATGTGGTTGAAACTATAATGTTGAGAAAACAGTTTAGAAAATATAATAAGGAAGGATTACCTGTTTAAGGTGTTTGGGGGGAGCTTTGGCACAGGGGCAGGCTTCTAGGGAGTGTGTGAGTGCTCATTTTGTCATACTGTGTTATATCATTGAGTGAAGACCCATACAATGAGTGTGAAGGTGTACCCACAGCCTGGGGAGACCTGGTTCTCAAACAGAAGGAATTGTGTCTCTGAAGAGAATTGGTGGCTCCCAATGGGTTGGGGCAATCTAGTATGTTAAGCCCTCAGCACTGTTGCAAGTACCTGTGAATCTGGTCCTTCAAATAGTGAAGACTGATTGTCACTGTGGGCCCTGAGGGGAGAAGAAGAGAGGTATAGGATCAATGGAAGCAGGGTAACTGGGTGGCAATGGAAATATTCCACAAGATCATGCAATGATGGATATAGGACATGCTAAGTTACACCAAAAATGTATAAAAGTCTACAAGCTAAAATACAAACCATAATGTAAAACATTAGGTAAATAAAAATTTAGAAAATTCTACAATCTAAAATATAAACCATAATGTAAACCAAATGGATCCATGTTTGATAGCTGTATTTCAGTATCTGTACATCAGCTGCAGCAAATATAACATGAGCATGTAAAAATATCATTGCTCAGGAAGGAAGAAAAGGGTTTGTTGTTGGATATAAGGAGTCCAACTATAGCGTATATGTGAAATATTGTGATCTAAAACTTTTTTAAGACAAAATTAAAATAAAAAAAAAAGAAAAGATGTGGACACTGAGAAAGTAATGAAAGAATTTGCCTTGCCACTGTACACACAGGGCAACACATACTACAGTGATGAAAGGCAAAACATCAAAAACAAAGCTTTATAATATTTTTCATTTTTTAAGACCCCATTTTATTTTTACCTTATTTTAGTTTTTCTAAATTAGTATGTATTATATTTCTAATCTTTAAACCCATCACTATATTCGTTTTCTTATTAATTGAATTTGGCAATATATTAGGCTTCATTTTTGAAGAAATTTTGCACCACAGAGAGATTCAATATGGCAGGAGAGGAACACTGCTGTGGGGTGTTATTGATGGGAGGGCACAGGGTTGGGAAGAAGTTCTCCAGGGCATGTATATAGGGTACATAAAAATGTTTGGATATATGTTGGGCATTTTCATAGTAGTTACAGTTACAAACAACAACTGAGGGAGTGCTGAGTTCATACTCAGAGGAGGTCTGTCACATTCCACAATGGAAAAACAACAACCCCACAAGTGCAATGGCAAAGACCAATGAAGAAGAATGGTCCAATAATGAGCCCTTGATACTGATGACTATGCTTATAAGCCTGGGAGCCTGAAATATGAACTAGGCCTAGAGCTGCAGGGTGCCTAAGAGTTACCTCCTGAGAGCCTCCATGTTGCTCAAATGTGGCCACTCTGTAAGCCAAACTCAGCATGCAAATGCATTACCTTCCCTTCTGCATAGGACATGACTCCCGGGGATGATCCTCCCTGGTGCCAACGGATTACTACCAATCACTAATAGGTGATGCAACTAGAAAGAAACCTTGAATAAAAGGGTCAACTAAGACCATCAGAATATTTCAGTCTCATGTAGGATCATGTGTTAAAACTGCATTTTGACCTAGAGTAAAAGGAGGAAATGGCAAAGACAAATGAGTTTATATGGCTAAGAGTCTTCAAAAAAGAGTTGAGAGGTCATCAGAGAGGTCATGCTTATGTGCTACGGTTTGCTCGGTCGGTAGAGGTGGGGTCTGGCTGCGGACGAGGGGTTGGTCCAGCTCTGGACGAGGGGTCGGTCCCGCTTGGGACGAGGGGTCGGTCCCACCTGGGACGAGGGGTCGGTCCGGCAGCAGACGAGGGATCGGTCTCACAAGGGGTTGCGCGGTTCGGCTGACGGGGTCGCCCGGCGAAGCCGGCGACGAAGGGGTCGCCCGGAGAAGCAGGCGACGAACTGGGGACAAGGGAGGCCAGGCCCTTGTCGGGGGCTCTCAGGACTGGAGGGCGCGGCAGAAGAACTACCGCGGAGACAAGGTAAACACGCAAGTCCACTTTACTGAGGGAGAGGCAACAGTTTTATAGGGGCTGGGGAAGGCTGATTGGTCGAAGCCAGGCCCTGTTCTGATTGGTTGCCGGCGAAAGGTCAGTGGGCGGTACTGGACGGGGGAGGGGTGGTGGTTAGGGATTGGCTGTCGCTGTTGCTGGGGGAAGGGGCAGGGTTTAGGGATTGGTGGCTGCTGTTGCTGGGGTGGAGGGCAGACTTGAGTTTCCTGCCCACGCCTGGCTGTTGCTGCTGTCGGGGGAAGGGAAAAGGGCAGACTGGATTTTTCCGCCCACACCTGGCTGTTGCTGCTGTCGGGGGAGGGGAAAAGGGCAGACTGGAATTTTCCGCCCTGCGCCTGCGCAGGGAGAAAGAAGAAGGGTGCCGCCCCACAAGGCATCGTGTGGCGCCATCAGGGAGGAGGGGCGGCCGCGGAAGCATGGCTGCCGAGAAGGGGAGACCCGAGGGCACTCTGCGCCCATGCCGAGCTTCCTTCAGGGGTGGCGGTGGGCCCGACCAACCACCCTATTATGGGGGCAGCGGAATTAGGCCTACCGCGGTCGCTCCCCTGCCAGGCCAGCAAACCACACTTCAGCCCGAGGGGTGACCGCACTTATGCACGCCTCAGCAGGACCCCAGAAATAGCCAAAGTAGATACAACCCCAGGTACTGTTTCTCCTGAGGGCCCACAGGTTCTATTGTTATGACAGATGGCTCTGGACTTCAGTGCCTTGTCAGTGGGCCCTACTTTGGAATTTGTGTTCCTGAGTGTGATGGAGTTGGACTCAGATGTGACCTTTCTACACACGCCTTTTCTGTCACTTTTACTGAGCCTGTGGTTGGTGCTGCTGTTGTGTATACTCAGGAGATTTGAATCTCTGGACTGCCCATGTGCCAGCTGAGCCCTGAGCCTCAGCAGAGTTGCAATTCCTACTGTGGTTTGTTGGACTTACCAGGTCAGCTAACAGGGAAGTGCAGATGGTCAACCACCACACCAGGGAACCAAGAATGCCTACAACTGCAAGCAGGAGAATCACATCCATCATCCATGTGAAATCTAAGCCCTCTCTTGATATAGAGGGGAGTGGATATCATCATCCCAAGGTCCACAGGATAGAAGAATAAAATATGGATTAGAGTGCATTACTGATATTCTACTATAGAACTATTGTGACTAGTAATGGAAGAAATTGTAGCATTGATGTGGAGAAAGTGGCCACAGTTGTTTCTGAGAGCAGGGAAAGGGAAGAAGAGATGTGATGTGGGGGCATTTTTGGGACTTGGAGTGGTCCTCAATGATAGTGCACAGACAGATGCTGGACATTATATATCCTGCCATACCCCTGAATGGACTGGGGGAGAGTGTAAACTACAATGTAAACTATAATCCATATGGTGCAGCAGTGCTCCAAAATGTATTCACCAAATGCAATGAATGTGCCACAATAATGAAAGAGGTTGTTCACGTGGGAGGAGTGGGCATGGGGGGGATATATGGGAACCTCTTATATTTCCACCTCCCCTTGAGGCTTTCTGCTTCCTCTCTGCTCTCTGTCCATTTGCTCTGTGTTCTTCTGTGTCCTTATTTATTTATTTTTACTTCCCCTCCCCCCTTATATTTTGCTTGCTGTCTGCTCTCTGTGTCCATTCACTGCATGCTCTTCTGTGTTCTCACTTTTCTCCCTTCTTTTGTTGCATCACCTTGCTGAGTCAGCTCTCCACAGCGTCTGAGGACCAGGTGGCTCTCCATGGTGCTTGCTGGCTGTGTAGCTTTCTGCTGCATGCGGGCAAGCCTCCCTTCACAAGGAGTCCCCAGGATATGAACCCAGGGCATCCCATATGGAAGACAGGAGCTCATCTGATCAAGCCGCAGCCGCTTCCCCGCTTATATTTTTTAACGTAACATTTTTTGTGATCTATGCATTTCAAAAAAAATACAATTAAAAAAATGATCATGGTGAGTGGGTGTGGAGCATGGTGTAATGGAACCTCATGTTTTTTAATGTAATGTTTTGTGTGATCTATTAACTTTTAAAAATTAAAAAATTAAATAACTAAAACTGTCAAATATTTAGGAATAAACTTAAGAAAGGAACAAATAACCTGTATTCAGAAAACTACAAAGCATTGCTAAAAGAAACTGAAGAAGACTTAAATGAATGGAAGGGCATTCTGCGTTCATGGATTTGAAGACTAAATATCATTAAGATGTCGGTTCTACCCAAACAGATTTATAGATCCAACATAATCCCAGTAAAAATCCCAAAGCCTTTTTTTGCAAAAATAGAAAAACCAATTATCAAATTTATTTGGAAGGATAAAAGACCCTGAATAGCCAAAAAGATCTCAAAAAAGAATGAAGTTGGAGGACTCTCACTTCTGGACTTGAAACCATGTTACTTAGCCACCATGGTAAAAACAGGATGGTTCTAGCATGAAGACAGATACATTGACCAAAGTAACCAAATCAAGAATTCATAAATAGACCCTCATATCTACAGTCAAGTGATTTTTGACAAGGCAGCCAAACCCTCCCAACTGGGCCAGAACAATTTATTCTACAAATGGTGCTGGGACAACTGGATAGCCATACCCTAAAGAAAGAAAAGGGACCCTATCTCACATCTTATACAATAATTTACTCAAAATGGATCAAGGACCTAAATATAAAAGTGACAACCATAAAACTCCTGGAAGAGAATGTAGGAAAACACCTTCAAGTCTTGTGGTAGGCAGTAATTCCTTAAACCTTATACCCAAAGCACAAGCAACAAGAGTAAAAAATAGATAAATTAGACCTCCTCAAAACTAAACACTTTTGGGTTTCAAAAGACTTTGTCAAAAGGGTGAGAAGACAGCCATCTCAGTTGGAGAAAATATTTGTCAATCACATATCCAATAAAGGTTTAATATCCATGATATACAAAGATATCATACAACTCAACAACAAAAAGACTATCAGATTTTAAAATGGGCAGAATACTTGAAGAAACAATTGTCCAAAGAAGAAATACAAATGACAAAGAAACACATGAAAAAATGTTCAATCTCACTAGAAACTAGGGAAATGCAAATCAAAACAAAACACGATATCATTTCACACCTATTAGACTGGCCATTATTAAAAAGTTGGAAAACTGTAAATGTTGGAGAGGATGTCGAAAGATAGAAGGGCTTATTCACTGTTGGTGGGAATGTAAAATGGTACAGCCACTGCGGAGGACTGTTTGTCAGTTCTTATGGAAGGTGAATATAGACTTGCCATGTGACCTGGCAATACCATTAATATGTATACACAGAATAACTAAGAGCAGAGACATGAACAGACATCTGCATACTGATGTTCGTAATGGCATTATTCATGATTGCCAAAAGTGGGAAACAACCCAGTTGTCCATCAACTGATGAATGAATAAACAATTTGTGGTATATACACATGATGGAATATTATGCATGTTTAAGAAGAAATGAAGTTGTGAAGCCTATGACAACATATATGAACCTGGAGGACATTATGTTGAGTGAAGCAAGCCAGACACAAAAGGACAAATACTCAAATACTGTATGGTTGCCCTATTATGAACTAAATATACTGCAGGGACAGTTACTGGACATTGTATGTCCTCCCATGGCCCACTGGGTGGCCTGGGGGAGAGTGTAAACTATAATGTGGACCATTGACTATGTGGTGCAGCAGTGCTCAGAGATGTATTCACCAAGTGCAATGAAAGTCCCATGATGATGGAGGAGATTGTTGTTATGGGAGTAGGGGGGTAAGGGAGTGAGGGGTATATGGGGACCTCATATTTTCTTAATGTAACATTAAAAAAATAAACAAAGACAAAAAATAAAAAAATAAATATACTGTGTATACCCAAGGAGTGAATAATTAGAACATAGGTCACCAGAAAATAAAGGAGAGTAGAGAATGGAAAGCTGAGGTTTAGTCTGTTCAGAATTGGTAAGAAGTTGTTTGTAAATCTTTAGAAATGAGTAGCAATGGTGAAAACATATGATGTTTGTAACTAGCAGAGCTATTATATGGGTATGACAATGGTTGAAAGGGAAAGACTAAGGTTGTGTATATTACTAGAAGGAAAGCTAAAAATTGTAACATGGGACTGTATAAGATAGTAAAACTTTATGTAAAATACAAATATGGGTGATATTGCATATACAAGACTGTTTTTACAAAATATGACTACCAATATTGTAGAAAGAGGAAGTAGAATAGAAGCTAAATACAGCAGAGGATGCATAGATTGAGAGCTGGTGAATTTATTTGGTTGGTTGGTTTTTGTTTATTATTATTGTTGGAATAATGAAAGAATGATTAAAGTGATGAATGTACAAATATGTGATTACACCGAATATCATTGATTGTACACTTTGGGTGGATTTATGCTTTATTAATATGTATCAATAAAATTAATTTGTTAAAAAAATACATGCATGCATATTTCTTCATTAGTTTTTTTTTAAATTCAAACTTTATTTATTTTTTCTTTTTTTTTAATTATTTATTATTTTTTTTAATTACATTAAAAAAAATGAGGTCCCATTCAACCCCACCGCCCCCCCCCACTCCCCCCACAGCAACACTCTCTCCCATCATCATGACACATCCATTGCACCTGGTAAGTTCATCTCTGAGCATCACTGCACCCCATAGTCAATGGTCCACATCATAGCCCAGACTCTCTCACGTTCCATCCAGTGGGCCCTGGGGGGATCTACAGTGTCCCGTAATTGTCCGTGAATCACTATCCAGGACAACTCCACGTCCCGAAAACGCCTCCACATCTCATCTCTTCCTCCCGTTCCCCACACCCAGCAGCCCCCATGGCTACCGTTCCCACACCCATTCCACATTTTCTCTGTGGACATTGGATTGGTTGTGTCCATTGCACAGCTATGTCAAGTGAGGGCTTAGATTCCACATGGGTACTGGATGCACTCCTCCCGCTTCTAGTTGTAGACACTCTAGGCTCCATGTTGTGGTGGTTGACCTTCTTCAACTCCATGTTAGCTGAGTGGAGTAAGTCCAATAAATCAAAGTGTAGGAGTTGAAGTCTGTTGAGGCTCTGGGCCTGGGTGTCATATTATCAGTCCAGAGATTCAAATCCCCTACATATATCTTAAACCCAGCACCAACTGCAATTCCAATAAAGTAGCATGCAAGTCTTGTGAAAAGAGATCCCCTCTGAGTCCAATTCCATCACGCAGAAACACCAGCTCCAAAGAAGGGCCATCTGTCATGGCAGTGAACCCCTTCTGCCATGACTATAGAACCCGTGGGTCTCTTTATCCCTCAAAAGAACCAATACCTGGGGTTGTATCTACCTTATCTGTCTCTTAGACTCTGTTCAGTTGTACATAGGGGCATTCCTTCTGACAACCTCCAGACTCTTTTTTAGAGACTCACAGCCTTATAATCTCATTTCTCCTTTCCATTTCCCCCTTACATTAGGTCAAACCGCTTCCCGAAGTCATGTTATTATATGTAGAGAGGTATATTCTGCTGTTCCACATTGAATCTTTAATTCAAGGTCATTTTCTAGTTGCTTCTTCAGCTGGTATGTGGTAGTGATCCCTCGGTGCCAGGGAGGCTCATCCCCGGGTGTCGTGTCCCACGCTGGGGGGAATGCATTGCATCTACACACTGAGTTTGGCTGTGAGAGTGGCCACATTTGAGTAACATGAAGGCTGTCAGGAGGAAACCCCCAGGCACAATGCTACTCTAGGCCTTGTTCTTATTGCAGGTGTATAGGCTCAAAAGTGTAGCCATTAGTATCAAGAGCCCACTGTTGGGCCCTCCTTCCTTCCTGGTTGTTGCCGTTGCACCTGGAGGATTGCCGCTGCTCTCCCAGGGCCCACAACAGTGACCCCCTGGCCAGGAGCCCAGTACCCCCCCAGCTGTTGTTTTTAATTGTTTCCACTATGAGTATATATAGACATTACCATATACCCTGGGCGTATGCCCTGTATAACTCCCTGTCAACCATATATATCCTGTCAATAACATCCCATATCAGTATTCCTCCGCTGCCATTGTTGAACCACTCTGTGATCCAAAACTTCCTGTAAAGTGAATCCCAACATAATGTCAGCTTCAGAAGAGTCTTAGATCACTGAAATTCATATATACAATATACAGTATTTCCCCAGATCCACCATAAAACCTTTTCCCTTCCACAGCAATAATCTTTTAACTTATTCATATCATATTTCCTGAAACTGATGTACAGATTCTGAAACTATAGTTTTCAAACAAGGTGACATTTGTGCTTACTATGTGGTCCATACTTTAGGTTGTACAGTTTTCTAAATTTTTTAGTTATCCTATGTTTTGTCTTATGGTTTTCATTATTAGTTTGTCGTCCCCTATATGTTTTTGGTGTAATATTGGCTGTTTCATATTCATCCTCGTGTACTCTCACATAACTCCTCTTTTGCCCCCTTATTTACCTTTTCAAACTTTATTTAAAATTCAAAAGATAAAATGCAAAAGGCAACTCAACAAGTTATGGAAGTATTACTCTTAAAAAGTTCTGTCCAGGCACTTACATCTCATCGAATCCCATCAACAAACATAATTGTTTCTTGAGTGTTCAAAAAGATACAACAATGAAAAAAGTCGTTAATGTGGGAAAAGTGGGAGGTGTGGGGAGTAGGACATATGGGTATCTCCTGTATTTTTTATGTAATATTTTATGTAATCTATGTATCTTTTAAAAATAAAGAAAAAATATATTTAAAAAATATTTGGGTGGGGCTGTGTGGGCTTTAGGGGTGCTAGGGATGGGAGGATGGCTCAGATTGCCCAAGAAATTGGGGAGAGGGTGAGGGGAATATTTGATCATGGGAGATTGTCAGGTATGTGGTTGAAATTGTGGTGCAGAGAAAACTCTTTAGAGGATGTAATATGGAAGGTTGCCTGTTTGGGATGTTTGGGGGGGTGGGCATCTGACACAGGACAAGCTTCTGGGGAGTGTGTAAGTGCTCATTTTGTCATAATGGATTATATCATTGGGTGGAGACCCATACAATGAGAGTGAAGGTATACCCACATCCTGGGGAGGACTGATGTTCTCAAACAGAGGGAATTGTATCTCTTGAGAGAATCGGTGGCTTCCAATAGGTTAGGGCAGTCAAGTATGTCAAGCCCTCAACATTTTTTAAGTAGCTCTGAATATGGTCCCTCAAGTAATGAAGACTGATTGTCATGGTGGGCCCTGAGGGGAGGGGGAAAGATGTGTTGAATAGATGGAATCAGGGTAACTATGGGGCAATGGAAGTGTTCCACAGGATCATGCCATGATGGATATAGGTCATGTTAAATTACACCAAAAGTGTATAAAAGTCTATAGGCTAAAATGTAAACCATAATGTAAAACATAAGATAACTAAAAATTTAGAAAATTGTATAGTCTAAAATATAAACCATGATGTAAACCCAAATGGAACCATGTTTGAAAGCTATCGTTTCAATATCTGTACATTAGCTGCAGCAAATATAATATGAACATGTAAAAAGATCACTGTTGAGGAAGGGACAAAGGGTTTGATATTGGATATGTGGGAGTACTATATATTGTATATGTGAATTACTGTGACCTAAAACTTATGTAAAGAGAAACTTAATAATCAGGAAAAAAGAAAGAAAGGAGGTAGACACTGAGGAAGAAATGGAAGAAATTGCCTTGCCACTGTACATACATGGCAACACCTGTAGCGGTGATGAAAGGCAAAATGTCAAAACAAAGCTTTTTCATTTTTTCATTTCTTTTATACCTCAATTTATTTTTCCTTTAATTTTTCTAAATTTCTATGTATTCTATATCTAACTTTAAACCTATCACTATATTCCATTTTTCTATTAATGGAACCCGGCAATATATTGGGTTTCCTTTTTTAAGAAGTTTTGGACCACAGAGAGATTCAACTATGGCAGGGGAGGAGCACTTGTGTGGGGTATCATTAGTGGGGGAAACACGGTTGGGACGGAGTTCTCCAGGGCATGTATACAGGGTTTATAGAAAGTTTTGGATATTTTCATAGTGGTTTCAGTTAGAAACAACAGATAAGAGAGTGCTGAATTCCTGACCAGGGGAGCTCTATCACCTTCCCCAATGGAACAACAACAATCCCCCAAGTGCAATGGCAAAGACCAATAAAGATGGATGGTCCAATGATGAGCCCTTGATACTGATGGCTCTGATTATGAGCCTGTGTGCCTGAAATATGAACTAGGCCTATAGCTGTGGGGTACCTAAGGTTTATCTCCTGAGAGCCTCCATGTTGCTCAAATGTGGCCACTCTCTAAGCCAAACAGCATGTAGATGCATTGCCTTTCCCCCAGCGTGGGACATGACTCCCAAGGATGAACCTCCCTGGCACAGAGGGATTACTACCAAGCACCAGCTGATGATGTAACTATAAAAAGACCATGAACAAAGAAGTCAACTCAGACCAGCAGAATATCTCAGCCTAAATGTAATATCAGGTGTTAAAAAACTGCATTTTGACTTTTGGATAAAAAGGGGGAAATGGAAAGGACAAGTGAGTTTATATGGCTAAGAATCTGCAAAAAAGAGTCAGGAGGTCATCAGGGGGTGATGCTTATGCATGCCTCAGCAGGGTACCAGAAGACAGCCAAGGTAGATGGAAATCCAGGTGCTGGTTCTCCTGAGGGCTGCAGTGACCCACAGGTTCTATGGTCAAGGCAGATGGCTCTGGAGTTCAGGGCCATATCAGTTGGCCCTACTTTATAGTTTGTGTTCCTGAGTGTGATGGAGTTGGATTCAGAAATAATCTTTCCACACATGCCTCTTCTGTTACTTTTACCAGACCTGTGGTTGGCGTTTGGGTTGGTGCATACTCAGGAGACCTGAATCTCTGAACTATTCAAGTGATGGCAAGGCCTTGGGCCTCAGCAGACTTGCAGCTCCTACCCTCTGGTTTCTTGGGCTTACCCATGCCTGCTGACAGGGTGGTGAAGAGAGTCAACCACCACACCAGGGAGCCAAGAGTGCCTACAGCTGCAAGCATCCATCATACATGTGGAATCTAAACCCCCTCTTGATGTAGAGGGGACTGGACATAGCCATCCCAAGTCCACAAGATGGAGGAATAGAGTATGGATCAGAGTGGACTTACTGGTGTTCTGCTGGGGAAATATTGTGATTTAAGGGAAGAAACTGTAGTAGTGATGTGGAAAGGGTGGCCACAGTGGCTGCTGATAATCAGGAGAGGGAAGAAGAGATATGGTGTGGGGGCATTTTCAGGATTTGGAGTTGTCCTAGGTGGTGCTGCAGGGACAGATGCTGGACATTGTGTGTCCTGTCATGGCCCACTGCGTGGACTAGAGGAGAGTGTGGACTACAGTGTGGACCACTGTCCATGTCCTGCAGTGGTTCTCCAGAATGTATTCACCGGGTGCAATGGATGTGCCACAATGATGGAAGAGTTTGTTGATATGGGAGAGGTGGTGTGGGTGGGGTGGGATGTATATGGGTACCTCATATTTTTTTAATGTAAAATTTAAAAGAAAAAAAAATAAAAGAAGTTGGGGGGAGAGGAAAAAAATAACATTGCTTGTGCTGTTGGAACGGAGGATATTCACTGAAAATAAAATGAATGATTAAATCTTGTGATTGTAACCTGAAAAAAAAAAAGATATACAGATGAGCACAGATTAGTTAAATGGCATAAATAAGGTCTCCTTATTAATGAAGAAGGGTGTTAAGAATGTGGTGATAATCTAAGCCCCCTCCCAATTAGAAGCAGAGTGAGCATCACCATCCCCAAATCCTCAAGACTGGGGAATGAACAATGGACTGAAGTAGACTTATTATTATTCTACTATAGACTTATTATTCTAGTAATGGAAGAATTCTTATCATTGTCATGAAGCAGTGGCCACGACAGGTTCTGGAAGACAGGAGAGGGAAGAAGTGTAATATGGGGACATTTTCGGGGCATTGGATTTGTCCTGCATGACATTGCAGTTAAGGATACAGGCCACTGTATATTTTATCATAACTTACAAAATTGTGGGGGACAAAGTGTAAACTATAATGTAAACTGTAGTCCATGGTTACTAGCAATGCTTCAATATGGTTTCATGAATTGTAACAAATATACCACACTAATGAAGAATATTGTTAATGTGGGAAAGTGTGGGAGGCGGAGGGAGTAGGATATATGAGAATTCCTTATTTTTTCATGTGATATTTATGTACGCTAAAACCTCTTTAAAAATAAAAAATTTAAAAAATTTAAAATAAATGTGGTGATGCATGGGGAAAATATAACTAATGTAACTTATAGACTATAATTAATAATATTGTAAAGTTTTTGTAGCAAAACCAAAGAAGGTACTATATTAATGCTGGAGGTAAAAAAGAATATGGGATTTGGTTTTGTGAGATACAAACATGATTAAGCATTTTTTTTCTCTTCTTCATTTTCTTCACTAACAAGGAGACCTTCATTTGTTTTTTAACACGAGGCAGCCCTTTCTGGTGTCATTAGACCCATTTTACCTCTGAACAAACTTAAGTTAGAGGAAGTAGAAGTTCAGAATTATAAACCGTGTTTTCAGAATCTAAGACCAGCCCCAGGCTGAGATAGGCGATCTCTGACTTCATAGGAATAAATAAGAAGCAAATTCCCTGAAGGACAGAAACTTGAATTTAAAAAAACAAAAAAAATCTCAAGTGGGAATATCAGCAGTGCACACTCACTTTAGCCTCCAGAGTCTGATACTCTCGAGTGAATAGGTCCTAATCCCACAGCCCTCAAAAATAAACTTCCTGTTTATAGCAAACGTAAAAACACCACCTTGGGCATCGTCAGTTTGCAACAGGCGTAGAAAAAGAGCTCCTAATATAAATATCACTTTTTAAAACGTAAACTCCTAATGTATTTTTTCTAGGTAGACAAACATTTCTAAAGTGTATAGAAGAAAAATCCAACCCTAGAAATTGGAGATATACACCACAAAGTTTTTCCTGAGTTCTTTTCCATATTTCACCTCCAAATAACCAAAAGTTGAAAAGGAGTAAAAGCATCAGTAGGTGGGTAAGTTGGGAGCTCTTTGCATTCAGCGTCTAAAACAAAGCCTAAGAATATTGTCAATCTTCAGTAAATGTTTCATCTTAGTAACCAGCTAACACTGTTTTAAGGGAGAGGTCACATCTAAATTGGAAGTTTGTTTAGTTTAGAATATCTTTAAAAGGATTACTGCTGCTAATTAGAGTAAAAACAACTTGATTGTATAGAAATATGAGTCCATTTAGCCCCACCCTTAGCATGGGAGGTAACATTGCAATGCTTTGGCTCAGTTTACTTCTGCTTAGTGTTGCCTTTCCTGGCACTTTGAATCTCCAGCTGGTAGAATTCCAAACATATTTCTAGAATCTAATTTACAGCCTTATATTTCAGGAAAGATTTCTAGATACTCAAACTATTAGAGATCTTTCCATACGCTTAAATAAAATAGCATTTTTGCATATCCATTTGGACACTAGTAATTCTGACTTTGATCAGAGACTCCACCTGGAAAATGACAGTATTTTGTGAGGACTGTGAATGTAACTTACTATTATAGATCTTAAACTCTCTGTAAAATGTTTTCAAAATATAAGATGCTCAGTTTTTCTTTTGGACTTTTTAACTCTAAGAATGGTGATATCCTTGTTTCTTTAATGTGTTGTAAAGAAGATGTAGCTTTGTTTGCATAAATTGCTTTAATTTTCTTAAACTTTGTTAAATTTGGGGACCATTTTATTTGTCAAAGACATGTAAACACATATACCCAAAAGCATGTTGTCCTTCAACATGAATCCTGTGGGATGTGCCCATTTGTTTCATTATTGCTGCCACTGATAAACACTTCATGCGATGCCCCAATCACTGCCTCCTCATGCTTTTGATCAAATCAGTCTCGTTGACTCCTTTTGTCTATTGAACTGCCTTAGCTCTAAACACCGGGGTATACATACCAGTCTAGCATATTCAGATAAAAATTTTTCATGGAATATGACCCCCAAATGCAAACAATTTCAACTATAACTCAGCCAAAACAGAGCAATTTTTTCAATTCAATGCTGTAGTTAAAATTGGCAGCATTTCCACCTGATCTGACATGATATATCTGTAAATTGTAAACTGAGCTTTAAAGAGTTTTTTGTTTTGTTTTGTTTTGAGGTATGGGGGCTGGGGATTGAACCTGGCACCTCATATGCGGGAATCCAGCACTTAGCCACTGAGCCACATCAACTCCCCTCAGATGGTTTTTCTGTTTGTTTTGCTTGTTTTTTACCATTGATTTTTTTAGGAGGCACTGGGGATCTCCCATGTTGGAATCAGGCGCTCAACCACTGGAGCCACATCCACTCCCCTAAAGACTTCTTAACAAATGTAGAGTACATTTAAGAAATGTACACTATTTTAATATTTAATAAATAGTAATTGTTTAATATTTCAATATTTCACATTTATTTATTAGGCAATATTAACATTGACAAAAAGGCATAAGACTATACAATGAACATGTATAACCACCAAATAACTATGGATGTGAATTATTATCAATAAAACTGAAGCCCCTTTATTGTACTGTAACAGCAATAAACTTTTTTCTCAGCTTTATACTTTTACGATTAGGACTAAGAAATGTACCTCTTGTGAACTAATTTTTCCCTGATGCATAGTGTTTTATTATTTCCAGTTACCAAAATTTTTGTAATTATTGGTCAATTTCTCCAACATTTCTTTTTATATGGCACAGATTGATTTTTCTTTCTTAATATCCAGAATGACCACTTCTGAATTTTAATGAGTTTGGCCCAATTACATGTATTATCCACTAATACATTTGGACTTATTTTTGGCATCTCTTGTGATTTCTGTCCTGGGTTTTTTCCAATTATTCACTTTATCTCATTTATTGCTTCATTGGGATGACTTAATTTTAACATTCTTTTATTCATCTAAACTTAAAAAAATACTCTTTGTCAAACACCTCTAAATTAAATTCTAAAGTACAAAAATTTTAGAACACTTTAAATCTAATAGGGGAGAGTGTTAATGTGGGGGGAGTGGTGGGGTGGGGGCCGTGGGGGTGAATGGGGACCTCATATTTTTTTAATGTAATATATTTTTTAAATGAATAAATAAAATAAAATTTAAAAAAATAAATAAATCTAATAAACCCTGAAATCTATTCATTACTATTATCTGATATTTACATTTTATTTGCAGCTCCACCTCATAGTCAATATTATTAAGATTTTATGCTGCATCTATTTATTCCAATTTACCCACCTGTTTGCCTTTCTTTAAGCTCACCATTTCTTCTTCTTCTCAGATCTTCTTTAGGCATCATATTCTTCTTCTCACAACTAGAGATCTAGAAGCATCTTAGATGCACAACTATTGATCATAAAGGACCCCTAGTTATTTTTGCATGTATATGTTTTCTTTTATTCTCATTTTTCCACTAACATTTACAAAAATATAAAACCTTCATGGAAGTTAAAATGATAATACAATGAATGCATTTACACCTTTCAGGTAGATTCACCCATTCTTTTTCTTGTTATATTTATTTATTTTTCATACACAGATTGATAGCTAGAGATGTTTCACATATACATCCTATGAAAAAAGAAAATCTTCTTTATGAGCATATCTTTATCTAAAGGAATTTAATTTTAATAAAATAAGACCAACAATTATTTATACACTATTTAAATTCTCCCTGCTATCCCAACAATATCATTTGAAGCTGTTCTATTTTTTTCACCCTGGATTTAGGATACAATCAAAGATTATTTATTGAATTTAAATGTAACGTCTTTTCGGTCTTTTCAAATCTAAAACAGTTCTCCTGTTTTGTATTTTTGTGTTGTTGTTTGGTTGTTTGTCTTTTGTAAAATTGACACTTTTGAAGTATCCAAGCAAGTCCATTTGTAGAAGTCCCTGTCATCTGGATTTTTTTCAGATAGCTTTCTAATGAATTCAAAATAAGCAGATTTTGTCATTAACATACATTGTTACCCTCCCTTGTGTTTCATGTAGGTGTGAAAGTCCAGGTTGTGATCATTTCCTCAGAGCACTCGAAAGACATTATTCTGCTGTTTTCTGGTTTTTATTGTAACTATTGAGAAATCTACTTTTCATGTTTTTTTCATCCCTTTCTCTGTGTTTTTATGATCTCCTTTCATTTTCTGCTCAGCCTTTTTACAAAATTGTATTTTTTTGTCTGGACAATTTCTGTTTATACGTGTTAAAACATATTCTCTCCTTTTGAAAGGCCAATTTAATACATTTTTTTCTAACATTCATATTTCTTAACCTCTCATAAGAGCCCATTAGCTCTTTATTCTATCATATATTCTGGGAAATTCATTCATCATTTATATCTTCTAGCTCTCTTTGAGTGTTTCTAATGAATGGTTTAACCTATCTATTCATTCTTTCGTTGCAATGATTTTTCCTAGAAAATCAGATTCTGTAATAAATCTTCTTAGTCATCTTTCAGTCTTCTGTTTCCTGTTCTTATTTCAATTATTTAATTAAATTAAATATTATAAATTTAGTAATTTTATATTCTGAACCTGATAAGTCTAATAACCTTAATCTTATGTTGTTAAATATTGATAATTGTTGTTTCTGTTAATTTATGCTCAGGATGACTTATTTCTTGGTATTTTTTAAATTTTTAATATGACAAGATGAGTTTTACTGATTTGATCTGCAGGAATTCTGAGGAATCTGGATTATGAGTACATTCCACCACCAGATTTACTTTGACTCAGACAGATAGCCTAAGTTGTTCATACCCAAAATAATTTTCTCTTAATTTTTCAAGTTGATGAAATACATTTAAATTCCAAACCTGTGTAAATCAGGGTGGTAATTTCAAATTCTCAAGTGGGACTTTTTGTTTTTGTATATCAAAACAGAAGGTGTTTTCCATCAGGGAGAATTTATCTAAACCATTCTGTGCTGATATTGGAACTCTGCAAAGGCCATGCTATATATATATATATAAATTTTTTTTATTATGGTGGCTTTGTTATAATTTTTTACATTGTTTTTGTTAAAGTTAATAGATCAAAAAGAATGCTACATTAAAAAACATTAAAAAATGTAAAAACATAAGTGGTTCCCATATAACACACTTCCCACCCCCCACCCCATCATTTTTGTAAATTGTATTTTTAAGACATATACAACACAAAAAGTGTTACATTAAAAAACATAAGAGGTTCCCATATACACCCCACTCCCCCACCCCACCCCTCCCACACCAACAACCTCCCCCATCATTGTGGCACACTCATCGCACTTGTTGAACACATTTTGGAGCACTGCTGGACCACATGGATAATAGTTTACCCTGTAGTTCACACTGTCCCCCAGTACATTCAGTGGATTATGGCAGGACATACCAAGTCCAGCATCTGACCCTTCAATATCACTCAGGACAATCCAAAGTCCCAAAAATGCCTCCACATCACATCTCTTCTTCCCTCTCCCTGCCCTCAGCAACTACCATGGCCACTTTCTTCACCTCAATGCTAAAATTTCTTCTATTACTCATCACAATAGTTCTATAGTAGAATATCAGTAAATCTACTCTAATCCATATTCTATTCCTCCATTCTGTGGACCCTGGGATGGTGATGTCTTCTCCACCTCTAGATCAAAAGGGGTTAGATTACACATGGATGATGGATACAAGTCCTCTACTTGAAATTGTAGGCACTCTTGATTCCCTGGTGTGGTGGTTGACCATCTTCACCTCCCTGTTAGCTGACCTGGGTAAGTCCAACGAACCAGAGAGTAGGAGTTGGAACTCTTCTGAGGCTCATGGGCAGTCCAGATGCCATATTGAGTCCATGTGCATGATCACTATCCAAGACACAGGCTTCCACTCCCCACTTAGCCTTTTCAATTAAAGGACTGAGCTTCCTGTAATGGTGGAAGTCCTTGGTGCAAAAAGAGCATCATCTCATAATCACCACTCAAGTTTACAGTTTCCCTTATGATCTTCAGCTGATAGGCTTTTTCTTTTACTTACTTGTGAGCTTGGTATTATCTTACATTTACATTTGTTATATTATATCCAGAATTTTCAGGTGATTTTTACACTCCAGTTTTTCTCACTATCTTCTAAACTACATAACTGATGCAGAAAATTGAAAAGATTTTCAAAAATAATTTCACACTTGTTTTGAATTACACCTCAAGGAAAAGAATTGCCACTATTGATTCACATTCAAGAAGACAGACTTCAGATTCTGAAAATAATTACAAAGAAAAAATTCTAACCTATTTTGCTAAATGCATTATACTGTTAATGACTACATTGCATCCAAAGCCCTTTGAACGACAGACTATTCATTTCAATGTGAAATTTCTGGTAAAATAGTAACCTTAATATTTTCTTGGGATAAGGCATATAGACTTGATCCTGTTATTTTACAACCACCTCCATATACAACCACCTTTCTGTATGTGCTTACTTTCTTAAATGCCCAAACTCACAAATATTATATTGCAGCACAGTGAAGAGAGAATACAAATGGCATTTAAAATATTAATTATGGTGTTTTTTTGGCCAAAAACTGCATTTAACTCATGCAACAGACTCACAACTCACAGGAAAAAGTTTTTATCATAAGAATATCTCAAATTACTGTCTCAGACAACTCAAAGTCACTCATGACTCATTATGTGAGAGCTAATTGAAACAAGACTAGCAACTGTAATAAACACCCAAAATCTGAATGACTTAGAGGAGTTCTCAAGCACAAAAAAAATCCAGTGGAAGAAAAGCATTCCTGTAAGAGAACTCTGTTCCACAGTCATTCAGGAATCCATCCTAAAGGAGACAGTCATAAGCAAAAACAGGTTGGAATTCCAATTTAGCAAATAAAAATATAGAATGTCCTGTTGAATTTGAATTGAGATAAAGAGCAAAATAATTTTAGTATAAGTAAATGCAAATGTATTGACAAGCAGCAAGTCAAATCTGACATATGAAGAGTCCATAATACACTGCTCCACATGAGGGGTGTTTGCAATGTAGAAGGGTGTTTAAGAAGAAAGACACTAGAGTCAGAGTTCAAGGAGTTGCAGTATATGAAAACCATGCATGTATTAATGTCAGCTGCATGTCTAATCAGGTACGGAAGGAGCGTAACTTACAAGTAGAAAATCAGAGATCGTTTATGCTTTAAAATAAGCTATAATTTTATATTAATCTAAGTTTTGCAAGATGATTCTTTCTGCATCTAATAGGCTATAATTAAAAGAAAAAAATGTACTGGGAAACAAAGGCCTATAATTCAGGCATCTTCATATATAAGAAATTATGTACTTATATTCACTTATATATATTTAGATTATCTGGGTTGTAAAGAGTATCACCGTGATAGGAGTTGCAACTTATGGATAGTAGTGGAAAGACACTATGCAGACTTGAATTATGTGTGGACCATGAAAATAGCTCAGAGGAAATTCTTCTCTAACTAGTGCTACTAATTTCAAGAGCTTGGACCCAGAATAAATAATAAATGGCACTGAAAAACTATATGTTGATAAAAAAGATAAATAGTCATAGTTGAATATTGCTTTATGCAAATAGAGATACCTGTTTAATATAGTGGAAAAGTTTATCTGTGAATCTTAAAAACCACGCATACCAGAAGACAGTCTTCTGTGAAAATCTTCAATTTGATAAAGATTCATGGCTCAAGGATCACTGATTATCTAACGAAATCTAATCAATAAAATAGAAAAAATATTTTCAAAGTAATCAATACTGAGTGCTTTCTGTAAAAATCTAAGTCAAAAAAGTGTTGTGAAACAAAAGAGGCTTTCATTTCAAAAAGTCATGATGATTTCTCTTCTTTTCTTCATCCTTCCTAGACAAGACATTCTTGGTAGCCATGACAGAAGGAAATGACACTGAAGTGACTGAATTCTTTCTTCTGGGATTTTGTGCCCAGCACACCTCTCAGCATGCCCTCTTCATTGTATTTCTACTGATCTACATGACCTCCATGGTGGGTAACATTGGAACAATCCTACTCATCAAAGCAGATTCCAGATTTCAAACACCCATGTATTTTTTCCTACAACATTTGGCTTTTATTGACATCAGTTATACCTCTGCTATCACTCCCAAGATGTTGCAAAACTTCATCTCAGAAAGTAAATCAATATCATTTGTGGGATGTGTAATGCAATTATGGGTTTATGTAACATTTGCCACCAGTGACTGTTACCTCCTAGCTGCTATGGCAGTGGATCGTTATGTAGCCATCTGTAACCCACTTCACTATCCCATAGTCATGTCCCAAATAGTCTGCATACAATTGGTAGCTGGTTCTTATGTGATGGGCTCAATAAATTCCTCTGTACACACAGGCTTTACATTTTCACTGTCGTTTTGCAAGTCCCACACCATCAATCACTTTTATTGTGATGTTCCCCCAATTATTGCCCTTTCGTGCTCCAACATTGACATGAATGTCATGCTACTTGTTATCTTTGTAGGATTTAACTTGACGTTCACTGTGTCAGTCATCATCTTTTCCTACATATATATCCTGGCTGCCATCCTAAAGATGCCTTCTACTGCAGGAAGGAAAAAAGCCTTCTCCACCTGTGCCTCCCACCTCACAGCAGTCACCATTTTCTATGGAACCCTCTTTTACATGTATTTACAGCCTCAAAACAATGATTCCCAGAAGAATATGAAGGTCACCTCCATATTTTATGGTATTGTTATTCCCATGTTAAACCCCATAATATATAGTTTAAGAAATAAGGAGGTAAAAGAAGCTCTAAAAGCGATAGGGGGGAAGTTCTTCTGTGTTGAAACCAAGTTATTAAAATTCAGTATGACAGGTATCCAGTAGATAGGTTTTATTAAAATTTAATTTTTCTGAAGTTAGAACTATTTTCACATCTGATATTAGTGATACTTCTATTGAAAGAAAAGATATTAGAATGTCTGAAATACATTAAACACCTTCTGGAAGAAATTTATCCTGCATTATAGTTGAGAAATTTATCTTTACAAACTGTGAAGGACCTTACCAAGATTATTTAAAATATTAAGAAGCATATATTAATTTATTAAAAATTTGTAACTTTATCAAATATATTTAAATAAGTTTTGAACTTTACAGAATTACTTAGTAATATAAAATCAATATAAAAATTGAAGTTTGTTATTTTCTATTTATTTCAGCAAGTTCCTAATGTTTAATTCAATGAAGCTATTCAAAAATCTTTTCTAATTATTGCACAAACCTGAAAGAAAAATAAATTTATTACTTTTAAAAGCACCTTGTGACTTTGACTACTGTCTCTATCCAATATTCCCATATTAGTGATATTTCCTAACACTTAAAATTACTTACTTCCATCATTAGTTGCCCTCTATATTCTGAATCCATCTTTTTTCTTCACTAGAGAAAGGGAATTATTGCAAAAACATATTCTAATTCTCTCTTGAATAAAAATAGAATATCTAGAATATAGATGGATCTAAAATACTAAGAGTGGACATTCATTTATAAAAGACACAACATTCATTTTTGTGCACACAAATAATTTAAACCACACAATCTAAGTGGGAAATCCAAGCAAGGACAAGACAACTTAGAATCAGGAAGAAAAAGTGTTCATAGATTTGCTTTGGCAGGTAGATTAAGGGTAAGTTATGGAAACTATCACCAGAATCTGACAGATATAATGGGTGAAAGAACAAGTATAACATCAAAGTAAAACCAGCCAGACTAGTGAACTGACCCAAAAATATAAATAACAACATGATGAGAAGATGATATCCTGCATAAATTCTAAGAGAGTAAAAAAGAACCTGAAGTCAATGTAAGATATCCTGAATCTCCCCCAGAAAGTATTCTGTCTTTATAAAGGAAAGGACCTTCTATTTAAGGGCAGGTCCACCAAAATACAAAAGAGAATCATGGAACACATTCTTCCCTACAGATCAGAGGGACCATGCCCCACTGATACCTTGATTTTGGACTCCTAGCCAACAGAATTGTTAGACAATGATTTAAGGTTGTTTTAAGCCATCCTTTTGTACTAATTTATTATACCAGTTCTAGCAAACTAAGACAGAGTCCAAGATGAGAATCAAAAGTCAATTTATTTATTTTTTTATTTTTATTTTTTTATTTTTTTTAAAGATTTATTTATTTCTCTCCCCTTCCTCCCCACCCCAGTTGTCTGTTCTGTGTCTATTTGCTGCATCTTCTTTGTCTGCTTCTGATGTTGTCAGCGGCATGGGAATCTGTGTGTTTTTTTGTTGTGTCATCTTGTTGTGTCAGCTCTCCGTGTGTGCGGCACCAGTCTTAGGCAGGCTGTACTTTCTTTCACGCTGGCGGCTCTCCTTACGGGGCGCGCTCCTTGTGCGTGGGGCTCCCCTACACTGGGACACCCCTGCATGGCAGGGCACTCTTTGCACATGTCAGCATTGCACATGGGCCAGCTCCACATGGGTCAAGGACATGGGGTAGACAGACGCCCTAACCACTGGGCCAAGTCCGCTTCCCCATAAGTCAATTTAAGAGTTGTATAATAACCTACACTGAATATTGAGGTAGAGGAAATCCCAAGGTATAATGGCCTCTAAGACAAATAGACAAAGCCAACTAAATCTCTGAGATTTATGTGGAGGAGAGATTGTGCTAGGTTATGACCTGAGAACAATGAGTGATTGTTTGTATCTATTCAAGAAAGCCCCTTTCTCTCTGAGAAGTAGACCATTATATAAGGTAGTGATGGTCTCATGTAGAGTAACTCCACATTTGTTTCATAAGTTACCAACTCCACTGTTAAATTGTTTGCGCTCAGCCTAAACTGAGGACATAGAAAGGAAGGAAAATACAGACCAAGCCTGATTTAATTGGTACTTCATTCATCCATTTATTTGTCTACTTGCATTTACAAACATTCACTAATAAAATCCTACAATAGAGCCACCAGAGACCAGTAATTGAGGTAGACACCATGTTTAGCAAGAAGTTAAGAGCACTTGATTTCCAAATAAATAAATAAATAAATAAATAAATAACAAGGAAAGGCAGTAATAAAGAAGTAGAGCAAATAAACAGATTTTCATACTAGCTAGGAGCCTAGAGCAACCCACTATCAAGGCAGAAGTAGACCACGGTACGATGAAGATTGAGAAGATGTCCATGAAATGATGCCTGAAGCTCAATTATCAACAGGAAACCCTCTGAGACAATTTGAACCATTTGTGGACACCAGAAAATACTGTTCTTAAAGCTAATAGATTTCTGTGCATGAAAACTATTGTAGGAGGTACATTTTAACTAAATTACTTCTGTTAAGGGCCTTTGATTAGATTCTGTGTCCCAGGGTGGGTCTTAATCCTCTTACTGATATTCTTTTTAAGTGGAGGAATAAAAAGCCACAAATACAGAAAAAAAGCAGCAGAGTCAGAGAGGAATGAAGAAGTTTAAAGGAAGCTTCTTTACCAGAAGCTAAAAGCCATGAGTCCTGGAGGAGAAGGGATTTCTGAGTAGACACCACCATGTGCCTGATCACCCACAGCTGCAGCTCAGAGAGAAAGGATCTCCTGATGATGCCTTGGTTTGGAAACTTTCACAGGCTCAGAACCATAAACTTTTAACCTAATAGCTCCCCATTAAAAAAGCCAACTGATTTCTGGTATATTGCTCCCAGCAGCTTTTAGCAAACTAAACCACTCTCCTAAAAAGGAGAAAGCATTTAAAATAACCTGTGGTCTTTTGTGGCAGATACTATGAATTATCTCTTTCAACTTCCATTGCAGCATTCTTCTAATTGGAGATGATAGAAAAGCCCAAAACTATGTCTCCCATATGCCCTTGTACTTAAAGTTCTAGATGCTCTTCCAATTTACTCATGGGAGATTTGGCAAGTAGAAGTGGACCAAAGACTGTATACATTCTGGTAAACCAGACAATACAAATATGAGTGGTTGGATGTGGTTGTCATGGTCAAACGTGGGATTCCAATGTCCAGTCTTTAACTTCAGATTGTGAGAGGCAGTTGTAAATGGCAGCTAGCAAGAGCAGCAGAGGCAGCTTCCAAACCTCAGGATCACAGTAGCTATGGTATGAACCTGGTGTCCATTCCTCCATTTCCTCCAAAGTTACATAATTACCAGATTTCTTTATTAAACTTCTTTCTGCTTGTAATCCTTATGCAGTTTTTTTTCCTTGAATTACATTTGACAGATCTGTCTATCATGCCAAATATCCAATCACTGGATCTGCTCTTGGATAACCTAGAGAAGATGCATAAAATAGCAAACAAGTGGGGAATAAGGCAACAGAACTCCCATTGGTATTTATTGACACTGTTTTCCTTGCTTCATTTAGTTTTTAAGAGGGCCAGGCCTAATCAGAGTATTCCTTATGGGAACCTTTGCTAATGAAAGATGAGTTCTGAGTGAAAGAGAGATGTGACTATAGAAGAATGATCAAAGAAACACAAAATGTCTTGCTTTGAAGATGGAAGAATGGGACAATATGCCACTAAAAGTGGCCAACTTTTAGTTTCAAAAAACAAGGAAAAACTCTTTCATAACAAAATCTTGGCAATATATAAAGCAGAAAGCATGAATATCAGGGAAACAATATCACTATATATCTCACTTTTCCCTGTTCACATGAAATGTTCATGGAAATATTGTTAGTGCAATAAATGCCCATGGAAAAAAACATATATATATATATATATATATATATATATACACACATACACACATATGTGCCTTGCCTGTCAAAGGAGCCAAGGATCCCTGGCAGCTGGTCTTTTGGGAGTAAAGCCAAGGTTCTCTGACAGCTGGTCTTTGATGATGCCTTGATTTGGACATTTTCATGGTCTCAAAACTGTAAACTTGTAATCCAATAAATTCCCATTGTTTAATCCAACCCATTTATTGGTATCTGCTTTGAGCACACTAGGAACTAAAACACTTAGCAAGCCCCAAGAAACATTATTACTGTTGGCTTTGGTTTTGTGTTTTCAAAAGTGATGACCAAAAAAAGTATTTTGCTAGAGGAGACCAGGCCTCTTTCATCCATATCTATTCCTTCATTGATTCCATGAAAATCTGACTGCATACTAGGTCACTTCACTAGATAGAATCTACCCCCCAAAAAAGTTTGCTTGCCTTCAAGGAGCTCACCATCCAAGTACACAAGTGATTAATAGTACTAATTAGCACATAATGAAAAAACTATAGTTCTATGCCCAGCTCTATAGGAAATGGAAACAATGGGAGAAGGCTCTAAGTCATAAAGGGATGGGGAAAGAACTAGATGAACATTTCCATACACAAAACTAAAATTATGAATATGAATTAACCTAGAGAAGAGTAAAAGGTGGGCAAACAAGGTGAAGCAAGAGGCAGAGAGTTCCAGAAGACTTCCATGCCAGGAAATGGCATGCCTTTCAAAAGCAGCAGGGAAGCCAAGGGTGTAGCTGCAGCAGAGAGCACAGGGCAAATAAACACTGGGGATAACCAAATGTAAGAAGAGGCAAGAACGTGTGAATTTATAACAAGTTTGATTTTCAGCCAGACTTGTTGCCAGGTCATCCACTCCTTAGGAGAGAAGGGTTTTGATCCTATAGAGTCACTTGGCAGCTGAGTTCAAGTAAAACAAATGAAGTGCTCTCTGAACAGATGGAGTCAAACAACAGGGTAGAGCCTGCGAACTTCTTCCTGCAAATGGCCACCATGGGGTTAACAAAGTGAGGTGTAGAGTGGAACAAGTTAGAAGGACAAGGAATATCTTCACTAATTGTGTGGATAGGTCCTCACTTGTGGGTCTGGTTGTGCCAGGGTTGAATTATGTGACAATGACAACATCTGTAGCAGCAAACATGGGGCAACCAGATCTGAAGGATCCTAACAGATAATCCTTTCCATGTGCAAAGTCCTTCTCAGTTCAAAATATACATGCATGCACATTCCTTCATTTATTTCGTTTTGTTTTAATATAACAGAAGCAGACCTGTCATCTGATATTAGATCTATTTTACCTATGATGAAATGGAAAATCCAGGATTCTTAGTCATGTTTCAGAATCCTAGACCAGACCCAGGCTGAGATAGGTGATCCCTGACTTCATTGAGGTAATAACATGCAAAGTCTCTAAGGATAGAAACTGGATTTTTGTTAAAATATATCAACTGGGATTCTCAACCCTGAACTCATCTTAGCCCACAGAGTCTGATATTCTCAAGGGAAGAGATCTTAATCCCACGGCCCCTAAAAACAAACTCCCTATTTGTAGAAAATGCAGAAAGTTCACCTTGGAGTCATCAGGCTGCAGCAGATGTAGAAACGGAGATCCTAATATAAATGCAACTTTAAATTTGTAACTCCTAATCTATTTTTACTAGTTGACACACATTTCTGTGGAATCAAGAAGAAAAATCCAACCCTAGAAATTGGAGATATATACCAGGAATTTTATCCTCGATTCTTTCCCTACCTTATCTCTAGGAAATCAAAGGTGGAAAAGGAGTTGTGAATCTGTAGATGGGTAAGTTGGGAACTCTGTGGAATTCAGCATCCAAAACAACGCCTAGAATATTATCAAATCTCAATAAAAGTTTTTGAGTGAAATAATCCAACTTAGTTACCAGCTAACCCTGGGAAAGGAAGAGGTCATGTCAAGATTGGAAGTGCTTTAATTTTGAGTATCTCGGAAAGGGTTTTAAGAAAATTTGTTTATGGTTTAAAGTAGAAACTGCAGCTAATTAGAGCAACACCACCCTAATTGTATAGAAATATGACTCCATCTGGCCTCACCCTTAGCAGGGGAGGAAACATCCTCATGCTTTGACAGAAATTACTTCTTCTGCTTAATATTGCCTTCTCTGGCACTTTCAATCTCCAGTTGGTACAATTCCAAACATATTTATAGAACAAATTCAAGCCATATATTTAAGGAAATGTTTCTAAATGTTCAAATAAGTTGAGATCTTTCTGTAAATTTAAATAAAACTGCATTTGGTTTGCATGTCCATTTAGATACTATTAACTCTGACCTTGATGAGAGAGTCCACCTGAAAAAATGATGGCAATATCGTGAGGCCTGTGAATGTAACTTACCATTACAGACTTCAAAGTTTCTATACAATGTTTTCAGTGTATAAGATGCTTGTTTTTTCTTTTGGACCATTTTATCTCTTTTTAACCCTAAGAATTTCTCTAACATGTTGTAAAGCTTTGATTTCATAAATTCATTAATTGCTTTATTTTTCTTAAGCAAAAGCATGTTGCCTTTCAACATGGAGTCCATGGGATGTATCCATTTGTTTCATTATTGCTGCCACTGATAAAACATTTCAGGCACGCCTCAGTCAATCCCTGCCTCCTCACACTTTTGATTAAATCGGTCTTATTGGCTCCATTTGGCTCTTGAACTGCCTTAGCTCTAAACACTGGGGAATAAATACCACTCGAGCATTTTCAGACAAAAAATTTTCATGGAATTTGATCTCTAAATGTAAACAACTTCAGCTGGAACTCAGCCCACACAGGGCAATTTGTTTCAACACTGGAGTTCAAATCAGAAGCATTTTGACTTGCTGAAACATAGTATATCTATAAACTGAGCTTTAACAACAATTTCCCAGATGTAAGAAATATATACTATTTTACTATTTAATAAATAATAATGATTTTATATTTAAATATTTCATATTAACTGAATAATCAATTTTAACACTAACAAAAAGGTATAAGGATATACAATGAACATATAAATAACAATGGATATAAAATATTATCGATTATATTGAAGCACCATTATTATATTGTACTGTAACATCTATAAGCACTTTCCTTCAACATGATACTTTTAAGATGAGGGCTGCTAAATGTGCCTCTTGTGAACTCATTTTCCCTGATGCACAATGTTCTATTATTTCCTATACCATAATTTATGTTAATCATTGGTCAGTTGTTTCCAAAAATTTCTTGTCTCTTAAATCACCCAGATTCATATTTCTTTCTAAATATCCAGTCTGATTCCTCTAAATTTTAATGAGCTTGGTCTGGTTTCATTTATTATCTTACTATTACATTTAGACTTCTTCATGTCATCTCATGTGATTTCTATTTGCCTTACATTTTTTCAATTATTCTTTTTCTCCATTTTATTGCCTCACTTGGATTAATTTTAATGTTCCATTTATTCACCTAAATTTTTAAAAATACCCTAAATTTTTATCATTTTTGTAGTTATCTAAAACATAAGAATTTTTTGACACTTTAAATCTAGTAAACCACCAAATCTATTCATTAGTGTTATGTGATATTTACATTTTATTTGCTACTCCTCCTCATGGACAATATTATTAAGATTTTATGCTGCCTCTATTTATTCCAATTTACTCACCTATTTGCCTATATTTAAGCTCATCATTTCTGTCTCCTTCTCAGACATTCTTCAAGCATCATATTTCTCTTCTCACAGCCACAGCATTTAGTTGCATCTTTAGTGCACACTTATTATTGGTAAAACTCTCCAGTTATTGTTGCAAAAATAAAACATTTTATTTTCATTATTTCATTAACTTCTAAAAATATAAAGCCTTCATGAAGGTTAAAATTATAGCACAATGAACACTGTTACCCCTTCAACTAGATTCACCCATTCTCTTTCTTGGTATATTTATGTTATTTCTATATGCACGGATGGAGGGATAGAATTACTCAACATACATCTCCTATGAACAAAGAAAATCTCTATATGACCATATTATCACAACAGAGGAATTTAATTTTAACAAAATAATACCAACCATTGTATGCCCTCTATTCAAATTCCCCCTGCCTATCTGAACAATATTCTTTGAAGCTGTCTTTGGATTTTCCCCACAGATTTAGGATCCAAAAAGGAAAATTCATTGACTTTTCTTGTACTGTCTTTCTAGTATTCTTTTTTTTTTCTGTCACAGCAGTTTTATTTTTCATTACTGCAGAAATAATGTGATAAAAAATTTAAAAAAGACAAAACAATATAACATCAACAAAATCAAGTCTCTCAACTGGTAATGCCACAGTTGAATTAATAAAATATTGCTTCCACTTAGATCCTCTTTACAGTATTGGGAATCCATAATTTTTGGTTTATTATTTTTCTGTAACCAACTTAATTTCAGTTCATATATATCTGTAATTATATTTTTCAAATAGATTTGATGAAATATGCAAAATGACTGAATGGTTTCTACTGAATTTTACTAAAACCTTCCAGCATTCTAGATAAATCAAAATTGATCAACTAACAACTGGTAAATTGTGTCCTTTATTCATTTACTGTCCCTTTATTCATTCCAATGATGACTATAACATCAATTTCTACAGAGCTTCTGAGAGTTTGAGCTGTAAATGGTTCTGAAATAAATGATATATGTATTATTGTCCTTCCTCATCTTTGCTATAAAAACTTTAGCCTACTTGTGTCTATAGAACATTCAGTTTAGAGCTACTTACAAATTTCAATATTTTAATAAGGAATTTTCCTAATATATATATATATGTATACATGTATACATGTATATATGTATATTTAGGGGTGTGTATGCATGTGTGTGTGTGTATATATATATACATATACCACACCATAGCCAAGTTATTTAACTGTTCCTGTTTTGTTTTGTTGCTTGTTTGTTTTTTGTCTTTTATGAAATTGACACTTTTGAAGTGTCCAAGTCATTTGATTTGTAGAACTTCCCATCATCTGGATTTTTCAGATTGTTTCCTCATGATTAGATTCAGAATAAAATGTCTTTGACATTAAAATAACATAGATGATGTTACCCTCCTTGTATAGCTCTTTACCTAAGTGTAAAATTCTAGGGTATGATCATTTACTTAGAGCACTCTGAGGATATTATTCTGCTCTCTTCTGGCTTTTATTGTAACTATAGAAAAATCTACTTTTCAGTCTTTGGTCTTTGCCTTCTCACTCTGTTACTTTTATGATCTCTTGGTATTTGTTGTGTTCCTATTTTTCACAATTGTATTTCTAGGTGGGGACAATTTATACTGCTTGATATTCTTCATGCTTTCCAAATTTGTTAACTCTTGGAAGTTCTCAGAAATTCTCAACCATCATCTCCTAAAACATAATTTACTCTTCTTTTGACATGCCAATTTAATACACTCTATTCTAACATCCATGTTTCTTGTCTTCACATGAAAGCACATTTATATCTTATATGTGGAGAAATTTATTCATTTGATTCTTCTAATTTTTTTAAATACAAGATCATTTTTACTGACTTGATCTGCAGGAATCATGAGGAATCTGGATTATTGGTATATTCCTCCACAAGATTTTACTTTAATTCAGCCAAATAGCCTGAGGTTTTCATATCCAGAACAATTTTCTCATAATTATTCAGCTTAATAAAATACATTTAACTTCTAATCTTATGTGAATTCAGCATGGTAGTTACAAATTCTCAAGTGGGACTTTTTAATTTATGTGTCTTAAAACAGAAACTGTTTTCTATCAGGGGGATTTTATCCTAGCCATTCTTTACTGAGGTTGAAACACTTCATGTGTTAATGTTATATTTGGGTTCATCTTCACTATGCATATCCAAGACACAAATTCCCACTTCCTGTTTAGCCCTTTAAATTAAAAGTCTGAGCTACTTATAATGGAAGAAGTCCTTGGTGCAGCCCAAGTATTATGCCATAATTACCACTTAGATTTGCAGGTTCTTTTATAATATTCAGCTGATAGGCATTTTCTTTACATCCTTGTGAGCTTGGTATGATCTTGCTAAATTTTATCCAGCATTTGCAGGTGATTTGTTCACTCCAGCTTTTCTCGCTATTTCTGCATTACATAACCAGATACAGAAAGTTGAAGACATATTCAAAAAATATTCCATCTACTTTGTATTCACATTTGTTTTGAACTACATCTCCAGGAAAAAAATAATTGCCACTACACTAATGATTTATGTTCAAGAAGATGGACTTCAGATTCTGAAAACAATTAACAAGGAAAAATTCTATACTATTTTGTGAAAGACATTATAATTGGTAGTAAATATTCTGCATCCAAAGCCATTTGAATGAGACAATATTCATTTCGATGTGAAATTTCTGATAAAACATTATCCTTAATATATTTCTGGAATAACACATACAGACTTAATCCTTTTATTTTACAACCATATCCATATACAGTTGCTACTGGATGTGCTTAATTTCTTAAATGCCCAAACTTATAAGTATTACACTATTGCAGCCTAGTGAGGCGAGAACACAAATGGGACTAAAATATCAGTTATGCTTTTTTTTTCACACTAAATACTGTATTTCAATTCACCCAACAGAATAATTCACATATAGGTTCTTACAATTTGCTATATTACAAATTACTGTCTCAGAAAACTCAGTCACTCATGAATGACTAGGAGCATGACTACAGTGAGAGCAGATTAAAACAAGATTATTGGCTACAATAAACAAACACCCAAAATCTGAATGATTTATTAGTAGTGAAGTTCTCAATCATAAAATCCAGTGGAGAAAGAGGATTGCTATGGGAAGTCAATGCTTCACAGTCATTCAGGAACTCAAACAAAAGGAGAAAGCCATAAGCAACGCAGGTAGTATATTCAAATTTAGCAAACAAAAAGAGAGGATACCCTGTTGATTGTAAATTGGAGATAAACGGTGAAAAAAAAATAGTACAAGTAAATGTAAATGCATTGGCATGGAGCATGTCAATCTCTGCCGTAGCAAAAGTTCCTGATACACAGGTCCACATAAGGGGTGTTTAGCAATGTGCAATGATATTTAAGAACAAAGACACTAGACTCTGAGTTCAAGGAGATGCAGTATATGAAAAAATCATAAACAAATTAACACAGCTGCATGTCTAATCAGGTACAGAAGTAGCATAATTTAGATTAGAAACTCAAGAGATTATTTATGGTTTAAAATGAGCTATAATTTTGTAGAAATCAAATTTTTGTAAGGTGATTCCTCCTGCAGCTAATAGCTATAATTAAAAGAAAAACAATATAATGGGGAATGCAGGCCAGTAATTCAGAAATCTTCATAAATATACAATTTTATATTTTTATATACGGGTTATCTGGCATGTGAAGAGCATGACCTAGATGGGATTTGCAACATATAGATGATAGTAGAAAGACAATATGCAGTCGTGAAAAATGTGGACCATGAAAATATATTGGAAAATTCCTCTATAATTAGTGCTACTAACTTTGAGAACTTGGACTTGGATTAAATAATAAATGGCAGTGAAAAACTATAGGTTGATGAAAAATACATAAATATATTTGAATACTGCTTTATGCAAAAATGTATACCTATTTAATATAGGGGGAAAGTTTTTCAACCTATTGAATATTAGAACCTCACATACCAGAGGACACTCTTCTGTGAAAGTCTTCTCCAATTTGATAAAGATCCATGATTCAAGGATCACTGACTACCTGGAGAATTCTAATCAACAAAATTGAAAAAAATTATTCAAAGTAATAAATACTGTTTGAATGTTTGCCATGAAAATCTAAGTTAAAAAAGTGATGTGAAACATATGAGACTTTCATTTCAAAAAGTCATGATGATTTCCCTTCTTTTCTTCATACCTCTGGACTTTGGTAGCTATGACAGAAGGAAATGGCACTGAAGTGACTGGATTCTTCCTTCTGGGATTTGGGGCCCAGCACAGGTCTCGGCATGTCCTCTTCATTGTATTTCTACTGATCTACACAACATCTATGGTGGGTAACATTGGAACAATCCTACTCATCAAGACAGATTCCAGGCTTCAAACACCTATGTATTTTTTCCTACAACATTTGGCTTTTATTGATATCAGTTATACCTCTGCTATCACTCCCAAGATGTTGCAAAACTTCATCTCAGAAAGTAAATCAATATCATTCGTGGGATGTTTAATGCAATTTTGGATTTATGCAACATTTGCCACCAGTGACTGTTACCTCCTAGCTGCTATGGCAGTGGACCGTTATGTAGCCATCTGTAACCCACTTCACTATTCCATAGTCATGTCCCAAATAGTCTGTATCCAATTAGTAGCTGGTTCTTATGTGGTGGGCTCAATAAATTCCTCTGTACACACAGGCTTTACATTTTCACTGTCCTTTTGCAAGTCCCACACCATCAATCACTTTTATTGTGATGGCCCCCCAATTCTTGCCCTTTCATGCTCCAACATTGACATCAATGTCATGCTAATTGTTGTCTTTGTGGGATTTAACTTGACATTCACTGTGTCAGTTGTTGTATTCTCTTATATATATATCTTGGCTGCCATCTTAAAGATGCCTTCTACTGCAGGGAGGAAAAAAGCCTTCTCCACGTGTGCTTCCCACCTCACAGCAGTCACCATTTTCTATGGAACCCTCTTTTACATGTACTTTCAACCTCAAAACAATAATTCCCAGGAGAATATGAAAGTTGCTTCCATATTTTATGGTATTGTGATTCCCATGTTGAACCCCTTGATCTATAGCTTGAGAAATAAGGAGATAAAAGAAGCTCTAAAAGTGATAGGGAAGAAGTTTTTCTAGACTGGACCCAAATTATTAAAATTCAGCATGCAAAAGCAACCAGTAGATATGTTTTATTACAGGTTATAATTTTGAAATTCGGGCCATTTTTACATCTGATATCAGTGATACTTCTCTCAAAAGACAAGATCTGAGAATGTGGGAAATTCAGTAAACATCTCTCAGAACTAATTTTTATGGAATATAGTTGAAAAATTTATCTCAACAACCTGTCAAGAAGATCCTATTCACAATTGTTTAAAATAAAAGAATCCCATATGAAATTTCTAAAAAATATTTAACTTTTTAATGTTCTTGAAGTCCTCATTAATGTATAATCAATATTAAAATTGAAGTTTATTTTCAGCAAGTTCCCAAAATTTTCTACGAGACTACTCATAAATCTATTCTAATTATTACTCAAATTTAAATGTGAAATAAATTTATTACTTTAAAATCATCTTTTGACTTAGATTATACTCTCTATCCAACATTCCCTTGTTAGTGACATTTCCTAAACTTCAAAATAGTTCTGCCATTAGTTGCCCTCTATATTCTGAATCCATCTCTTTTTTATCTGGAGGAAAAGAATTCTTGCAAACATTTTCTACTTCTTTCTTGAATAAGAAAAAAGAATTTAGAATGTAGATGCATCTAAAATCCAAATGGTGGAAATTCATTAATAAAAGGCATAAAATTCATTTTACTGCACACCAATAATTTAAACCACACAATCTCAATGGGCAGTCCAAGGGAGGCCAAGAGTCCTTTAAATTAGGAAGAAAAAGTGCTGATAGATAAGCTTCAAGTGGATAGCCTCACCTGAAATGACAGATGTCATGCTAACTGAGTGAATAAGCAAGTGTCAATCAAAGCAAAATGAGCCAGACTAGAGAACTGACCAGAAAAATATAAATTACAGCATGATGAGAATTTGGAAAGAGAAATGATGCATTTTCAAATAGGATATCCTGTATAAATTCTAAAAGTAAAAAATGTAACCTGTAGTGTCCTCAATCTCCCCCAGAAAATATTCTGTCCTTATAAAGCAAATGACCTTCTATCCTTTGGTAGGTCCACCAGAAACCAAGAGAGAAGCGTGGAACACATTTTCTCAACAGACTGCAGAAGGAGCATATCCCTCCTGAAATCTTGATATTGGACTCCTAGCCAAATTCAAGGTAAGACAATGAATTATGGTTGTTTTAAACCACCCATATGTGGTAATTTGTTACAGCAGTTCTAGCAAACTAAGACAGAGTCCAACATAGGAAGCAGAAGCCATTCTGAGAGTTATATAACAATATGCATTTGATGCTGAGGTAGAAGAAATACCGAGACTTAATGGGTTCTGAGACAAAGATAAAATCAGTTAAATCTCTGAGGTTTATGTGAAGGACAAGAGGTTGTGCTAGATTCTGGCCTGAGAATAATAAGCAGTTGATTCAAAATAGCCCCTTTCTTACTGAGCAGTAGACCATTATCTAAGTTAGTGAGAGTCTCTTGTTGAGTAACCCCAGGTTTGTTTCATAAGTCATCAACTCCAGTTTAACATAAACTGTTTGGGCAGAGCCTAAGCTGAGGACAGAGTAAGGAAGGAAAATATAGAACAAGTATGACTTAATTGCTACTTCCTCATCTACTTGTTTATTTACTTGCAGATACAAACCCTTACTAATAAGAGCCTGCCAAAAAACCACTGGAGACCAGTAATTGAGGTAGACACTATTTCTAGCAAGATGTTAGTTAAGAAGCACTTGATTTCCTCAAAATAAGACCCAGGAAAGGAAGTAATAAAGATGTAGGACAGATTAAAAGATTTTCTTACCAGTCAGGAGCCTGGGGCAACCCACTATAAAGGCAGACATAGACCAAGGTAGGATGAAGATGGAGAAAATATCCATGAAATGAAGTCTGAAACTCAACTATCAATAGGAAATTCTCTGTTGAGTTTGAACCTTTTGTGGGCCCCAGAAACCACTGTTCTTAAAGCTAATTCATTCCTCTGCATGAAAAACAATTGTAGGAGGTACATTTTGACTAAATTACTTCTGTTAAGTGTCTTTGATTAGACTATGTGACCCAGGATAGGTCTTAGTCCTCTTTCTAGAGTCCTTTGTGAATGGAAGAATAAAATACAGATACAGAAAAGAGCTGCGTACACAGAGAGGAACAAAGAAGCTAAGAAGAAGCTACTGTAGGCAGAAGCTGAAAGCCATGAGGCCCAGAGGAGAAGGGATTTCTGAGTAGACACCACCATGGGCCTGATCACCCATAGCTGCAGCTCAGAGAGAAAGTATCTCCGTATGATGCCTTGATTGGGAAACTTGCACACCTCAGAACCATAAACTTTTAATCTAATAACTCATCATTGTAAACCCAACCAATTTCTGGTATATTGTTCCCAGCAGCTTTTAACAAACTAAACCAACCTCCTAAAAAGCAGAAAGCACTTAAAATATCCTGTGGTCTTTTGCAGAAGATTCTCTGAATCATCTCTTTCAACTTCCATTGCAGCCTTCTCCTAATTGTAGATTATAGAAAAGCCCAAAACTACATTTCCCATATGCTCTTGCATACAGAGTTCCAGATGCTATTCTGATTTACTCATGGGAGATTTGGTAAGTGCAAGTGGGTCAAAGACTTTACACATTCTAGAAAGCCAGGCAATACAAATATGAGTGGTTGGGTGTGGTTTCCATGGCCTAATGTGGGATTCCAATGTTCAGTCTTTGACTTCAGATTATGAGAGGTAGTTGTAAGTGGCAGCTAGCCAGAGCAGCAGAGGCAGCTCCCAAATCTCTGGATCACAATATCCTTGATGTATACCTGATGCCCATTCCTCCATTTCCTCCAAAGTTACGTAACTACCAGATTTTCTTTATTAAAGCTCTTTCTCCTTGTAATCCTTACGTGGTTTCTTTTCCTTGAATTAAGTTTGGCAGATACATCTATCATGTCAAATATCTAGTCACTTTCTTCTCTTGGATAACCCAGAAAGGATCCAGAACACAATAAATGAGGGGAAAGGGCATCAGAACTCTGATGGGTATTTATTGACACTGTTTTGTTTTGCTTTGTTTAGTTTTTGAGATTAGATGTGTGTGTGTGTGTGTGTGTGTGTGTGTGAGAGACAGAGAGAGAGAGAGAGTAGAAGAGGACTTACGGACACAAGTATCTAATGGCATGGCAGACATATGGACCCTAAAGAGAGGATAGTCTCAGGGTCATTTAGCCCAAAGGAGAGACATCACTTCTGGTTCTGCATGCATGAGTGATGTCTCCATCACTCCCCTCCAAGTGTGTCTCACATTTTATTGAATCATCTGTAATACGGAAATTATTCCTTGTAGATGTAACTGATTAGTGAGGTTAGAAAGAAGGTCATCAGATTATTGCCAAGGTCTTAGAACACAGAGTATGGTTATCCACCACCAGAGTGAAAGGGGAGGTGGTTTGGGGGACATTAAACAAGACAGTATCTCAGATGCATTCTGGATAGAATGAAGTGAGTAAAATATCACCATTCTCTAACTTCCATCATGTTAAGGTGTTGCTCCTAATTATATCACCATTAAATCCACATGTCTAAGCCCTGAGAAATCAGATTGTATAGGGTATGTGTTGATGGGCTGTCACAAAATTAACTAAATGGTAGAAACAATCTCAGCTGCTGTTCTAGTTGTGGTATTGTTACTAGAACAATCACAGCACATGAACTGGCATTGATTTGGGAAAGCATACTTTCGACACATAGGAAGATCAGAAGAAAGACACATTCTCTTGGTATGGACATCAATATACATTCTACTTACACTGGAATATGTAAATTCTCTTCAGTCATAGCATATTCTATGGGATCTTGGCCATCTGGAAACCTGTAGAACATGACTCCAGGGCACTATAGTGACCACATAATTTGATCTGGGGAACATGGAGTGGCAAATACTCTAAATACTCAGGTAAGAGGTAAGAATCCTGTGCACCTGATGGTGGGAGATGGTGGGGACCATGCAGGGACATGCCCCAAGAACAGCACAGGTTAATGTACATAATAGCCTTTACCTTACATTTCTTACTACTAAGAAAGAGGCATGCTTGGTAGGCCTCTTTGTGCTTTAGAGGCAGCATATGACACATTCGAGAGGGTGTCTGCCTCCCATGTACAAGGTCCCAGGTTCAGACCCCAGTAACTTTTGAAAAAAAAAGTTGGGGACTGGACCAGAACAAAAGAGGGCTATCAAGAATGTCAAAGCTATAGTATGAAAGGCATTACCACTTTGGTCATAAGGTCACCAGGTGCTGTGGTGCAAAAGATATATATGGTAGAAATGCACCATGCTGAATTTTTGGCAAGCCACATAAGAAGAATATTAATGCAGATACCTACAGTTCTAGAGCAGTATTTTAGTTTGCTAGGCTACTGAAAGCGTGTACCATGAAGTAGATTGGATTAACAATGGGAATTCATTAGCTTTACAATTTTGAGGTTGAGGAAAAATGTCCAAATCAAGGCAATGCTTTTTTCCTGAAGACCAGCTGCCAGTAATCTTTGAGTGATTAGTGGTTCCTCTGTCTCATGGCAAAGTACATGGCATGTATTTCTTCCTTCACTATGGGTTTCCTTGCTTTCAACTTCTTGCTTCTGTGGCTCTTTCTCTCTCTCTCTTTCTCTCTCTCTCTCTCTTTCTCCCTGTATTCATTCCATTTATAAAGAAGAACTCTACTGAGAAGATGAATCCCATATGAATGGGATACATCACACCTTAACTGAAGTAGCCTTGTCATAAGGTCCTACTGACAATGGGTCCACACACACAGGAATAGATTAAATTTAATAACATGCCTTTCTGGGGGTAATGTTTCAAACCATAAAAAGTAGGAAGCAGCAAACTTTTTTCTATAACAGAACTGATATGTTAGAAACTTAAATATCAGAAACAAATTTTCAAACTGTGGTTTCACACTTCCATGGAGAGGAAGAATTAAAGGCCCCTTAAATTTAAGTCCAAAAAAAAAGGATAATATCAAATACATTAACATTTAGAATTCGTATTTATTAAACTATGTTTACAATACTTATCACCAATATAGGATTCATATCTATGGTATTTTTAAAAAGCACATAAAAGCAAACAACAATATAAAGAGAAATGGCACACATTTCAGAGAAGGGTAATAAACATTTGAAGAATGCTTAACATTACTATTATCAAGGAAACATATATAAAAAATGATAATAGATTGCAATTCATACTTTTTTGATTAGCTCCAAATAAGAATTATGACAGTGTGAAAAGACTGTCTTTTAATAAGCTCTGTTATATATTGTTCATGTAAGTAGATACAAATACATGTATTTTGGTAAATAACTTGGCAGTATCTTGTCATGAGGAATATTTTTATACAGCACCCATCTTCTCTACTACTTGACATGTGTCTGTAATAGGCAAAATAATGACTCCCCAAAGATGTCTACATCCTATCCTCTGGAATTGTGAATATGTAACCTTACCTAGAAAAAGTAACTTTGCAGATATGAGTAAATACAGGACATTGAGATGAAAGATTATCCCAGCTCTCTTGGTGGGCCTATATAAAAGGTCCCTCACTCAAGGCACAAAAGAGGAGAAAGCGCTGTCATATTTGATCCTAGGGCCATGGGAGAAATGAGCCATTCACCTTATGGTTTGCAGCTGGGGAGGGCAGAGCAGCTGAGCAACAGAGAAGGCCTGTAAAGAAAAAAGCCCTATGCCAGAGGCTGATGTAGGAAGCCCTGTGAGACCAGGCAGAGATCATCCTCCATCTTGCTTCAACATGTGGCAGCTGACTTTGGTGAGAAAGCAACTTTGAGTTGCACTCTTTAGGGCCTTGTAACTGTTCGCTTCACTCCAAATAAACACACTTAACAAAAGCCAACAGATTTCTGGTACTTTGCATCAGCAACCCTTTGTCTGACTAATACAAAATCTTTGAGCCCAGTTCTTGAAATGGTATGGTAAGTTTAAGCTGTATGTACCCCAGAAAAAATATGTTCTTAAATTTAACCCATTGTTATGGATATTGTGAAAAAGGTATGATACACTTCATTCAGGATAGGTCTTATCTTATTATTGGATTCCTTTATAAATGGCATGAATACAGAGAGACAGAGGAGAAAGCAATGGATGCCTTAAGCTGAAGGCAATAAAATGCAGAAGAGAAGGGAGAGACCAGCTAATGCCACCATGTACCTTACCTGGCAGAGGAGCCAAGGATCTCTGGCAGCTGGTCTTTGGGAGTAAAGCATTGCCTTGATGATGCCTTGATTTGTACGTTTTCATGGTCTCAAAACTGTAAGCATGTAAGCCAATAAATTGCCATTGTTTAATCCAACCCATTTCCTAGTACTTACTTTGAGAGCCTAGGAAACATATGGAAAACCCCAAGAAACATTATTAATATTGGCTTTGGTTTTGTGCTTTAAGTAGTCATGACCAAAAAAAACAGTATTTTGCTAGAGAAGACCAGCTCTCTTTCATCCATATCTATTCATTCATTGATTCCATGAAAATCTGACTGCACTGTAGGTCCAAATACCTCACTGGATAGATAGAACCTACCCAAAAAATAAAGTTTGCTTGCCTTCAAGGAGCTCACCATCCAAGAACACAAGTGATTAACATTAGTAATTAGAATATAGAGAAAAACTATAGTTTTATGCCTCGCTCCATTGGAATGGGAACAACGGGAGAAGATTCTAAGTCATAAAGGGATGGGAGGAAAACTAGATGCACATTACCATACACAAAACTAAAATCATGAGTATGAATTAACCTGGTGAACAGTGAAAGGTGGGCAAGCAGAGAGAAGCAGGAGGCAGAGAGTGTCAGAAGGCATTCCAGGCAAGCCTTTCAGAAGCAGCAGTGAAGCCAAGGGTATAGCTGCAGTGACAGTATTAGGCAAGTAAACACAAGGATAACCAAATGTAAAATGAGGCAAGAAAATGCGAATTTATCACAAGCTTTGGTTTTCAGCCAGACTCCTGGCCAGAACATCCAGTTCTTAGGAGAAAAGGGTCTTGATCCTACAGAGTCACTTGGCAGCTGAGTTCAAGAAAAACAAATGAAGAATTCTCTGAACAGATGGAGTCAAACAACAGGGTAAAACATGTGAGCTGTTCTAGCTAATGGCCACCATGGGGTTAACAAAGTGAGGTGTAGAGTGAAACAAGTTAAAAGGACAAGGAATGTCTTCCCTAATTGTGTGGACAGGGCTACCCTAGTTGGGTCATTGTCTCTGGATTGAAACATGTGACAATGACAACATCTGCTGTAACAAAAGTGGGGCACCCAGATATGGAGGCTCCTAACAAAGATAATCCTTTCCATGTGCAAAGTCCTTCACAGTTCAAAATATACATGCATGCATATTCCTTCATTTATTTGTTTGTCTTATTTTTTTCATTTTTTATCTTTTTTTAAAAGATACATAGATCACACAAAAAAATGTTACACTAAAAAATATAAGAGGATTCCATATACCCCACTTCCCACACCTCCAACTCCTCCCACATGGACAACTTCTTTCATTAGTGTGGTACATTCATTGCATTTGATGAGTACATTTTGGAGCACTGCCACACAGCATGGATTATAGTTTGTTTATGTTGTAGTTTACACACTCTCCCAGTCCATTCAGTGGGTTATGGCAGGATAATAATGTTCTGCATCTTTCTGCGTAATGTCATTGAGGACAACTCCAAGTCCAACTTATGGAAGGAGCCCTGTCTGGTGACATTAGATCTATTTTACCTATGAAGAAGTAAGACATTGAGGATTCTAAGCCATGTTTCAGAATCCTAGACCAGACCCAGGCTGAGATAGGCGATCCCTAACTCCATGGAAGTATTTACTTTATTTAAGAAACAAAGACCCTAAAGGACAGAAACTGGATTTTTTTTTTTAATGTATCAACTGGGAATCTCAATTATACACACTTATCTTTGCCCCAGAGTCTGATATTCTCAAGGGAAAAGATCCTAATCCCAAAACCCTCAAAAATAAATTCCCTGCTTGTAGCAAATGCAGAAACATCACCTTGGAGTCATCAGAGTGCAGCAAGTGTAGAAAGGGAGATCCTAATATAAATACAACTTTAAATGTGTAACTCCTAATGGATTTTTACTAGGTAGACACACATTTCTGTAGTGTCAAGAAGAAAAATCCAACCCTAGAAGTTGGAAATATGTACCAGGAATTTTATCCTCAGTTCTTTCCATACTTCACCTCCTGAAAATCAAAGGCGGAAAAGGAGTAGTGGATCTGTAGATGCGTAAGTTGAGAGCTCCGTGGAATTCAGCATCCAAAACAATGCCTAGAATATTATTTATTCTCAATAAATGTTTTTGAGTGAAATAATCCAACTTAGTTACCAGCTAACCCTGGGAAGGGGAGAGGTCAATCAAGATTGGAAGTTTGCTTTCATTTAGAGTATCTTGGAAAGGGTTTACAAGAAAATTGTTCATGGTTTAATGTAGAAATTACTGCTAATTAGAGCAACACCACCCTAATTGTACAGAAATATGAGCCCATTTGGCCTCACCCTTAGCAGGGGAGGTAACGTCACCATGCTTTGGCTGAAATTACTTCTTCCGCTTAGAGTTGCCTTCCCTGGCACTTTTGATCTCCAGCTGGTACAATTCCAAACATATTTCTAGAACAAATTTAGGCCATATATTTCAGGAAAGGTTTTTAAATCCTCAAATCAGTGAGATTTGTAAATTTAAATAAAACCCACATTTGACTTGCATGTCAGTTTGGATACTACTAACTCTGACTTTGATCAGAGAATCCACCTGAAAAATTATAATAATATTGTGAGGACTGTAAATGAAGCTTACTGTTATAGAACTCAAAGCCTCTATACAGCGTTTTCAATATATAAGATGTTCGATCTTTCTTTTGGACCAATTTGTCACTTTTTAACCCTAAGACTGGTGATATCCTTGTTTCTCTAATATGATGTAAGGAAGATGTGGCTTTGATTTCAGAAACTGCTTTATTTTTCTTAAGCCTTTTTTTTTAATTTGAGGACAAGATTAATTTTCAAAGGCAGTTAAAATACATAAACCCAAAGGCATGCTGCCCTTCAACATGGATTCCTTGGGATGTGCCCATTTGTTTCATTATTGCTGCCACTGATATACACTTCATGCACTGCTTCCGTCAAGCATTGCCTTCTCACACTTTTGATCAAATCAGTCTCATTGTCTATTGAACTGCCTTAGCTCCAAACACGGGGGAATAAATACCACTCTAGCATTTTCAGATAAAAATTTTTCATGGAATATGACCATTAAATGTAACCACTTCAACTGGAACTCAGTCAAAACAGGGCAAATTGTTTCAATGCTAGAGCTGAAATCAGCAGCATTTTGACTTGCTGAGACATAGTGTATCTGTAAACTGAGCTCTAACAACAATTTCACAGATGTAAAGTAATATAAGAAATATATTTTAATATTTAATAAATAGTAATGATTTAATATTTAAATAGTTTACTTTAATTTAATAATCAATTTTAACATTAAAAAAGGTATAAAGATATACAATGAGCATATATAACCAACAAATAACAATGATTGTAAAATATCAAGTAATATTGAAGCACTATTATTTTTATAAGCTTTAATAATTTAATTTATGTATTTCCCTAAGTATATATCTTTCTTTTATTATTAAATTGTCTTTTTTTAAAGATACATAGATCACAAAAATGTTACATTAAAAAAATAAGAGTTTCCCACTTACCCTACACTGTGCACCCCCATTCCTCCCATATCAACAACCTCTTGCAACATTGTGGCACATTCATTGCATTTGGTGAATACATTTTGGAGCACTGCTGCACTGCATGGATTATAGTTTACATTGTAGTGTATACTCTCCCCAAGTACATTCAGTGGGTTATGAAAGGATATATAATGTCCAGCATCTGTCCCTGAAATATCATTTAGGAAAACTCCAAGTCCCGAAAATGCCCCACATCTCATCTCTTCTTCCCTCTCCCTGCCCTCAGCAATTACTGTGGCCACTTTCTCCAGATCAATGCTACAGTTTCATCCACTACTAGTCACCATAGTTCTACGAAGCACCATTATTATATTGCATGTTTTCTTTAACATTATACTTCTAAGATTAGGGCTGCTAAATATACCTCTTGTGAACTCATTTTCCAGATGCACATTGTTCTGTTATTTCCTATACCATAATTCATGTAATCATTATTCAGTTGTTTCCAAAATTTCTTGTCTGTTATATCATACAGATTGATATTTCTTTCTAAATATCCAATTTGACAACTACTAAATTTTAATGAGTTTGGTCCATTTACATTTATTGTCCTACTCATACATTTACACTTATTTATACCATCTCTTGTGATTTCTATTTGTCTTGCATTTTTCCAATTATTCTCTTTCTCCAATTTATTGCCTCATTTAGATGAATTAATTTTAATGTCCCATTTATCCACCTAAATTTTTTAAAATACTCTTAATTTTTATCATTTTTAATTATCTAAAACAAACACCTCTAGAGTAAATTCTAAAATACAAGAATTGTTGAGCACTTTAAATCTAAGAAACCTCCAAATCTATTCATTAGTGTTATCTGATATTTACATTTTATTTGCTGCTCCCTCTTATGGGCAATATTATTAAGGTTTTATAATGTCTCCACTTATTCCAGTATACCTACCTGTTTGCCTATTTTTATGCTCACCATTTCTTCTTATCACACCAAAGGAATTTAATTTTAATATAATAACACCAACTATTAAATACCTACTATTCAAATTCCCTCTGCTTATCCAAAAAATATTCTTTAAAGCTGTTTTGGATTTTTCTCCCCAGATTTAGGCTCCAAACAAGGATTTTTTATTGGATTTAGTTGTAATGTCTTTCTAGTTTACTAAAAATGTTCCCCTGTTTTGTGTTGTTGCATGTTCCTTTTTATTTTCTTTTTTTTTTTTTTGTCTTTTCTGAAATTGAAACTTTTGAAGTGTTCAATACAGTAAATCTGTAGATTTTTCAGATTGTTTCCTCATGATTAGATTCAGAATAAAATGTTTTTGGCATTAAAATAACATAGGTGATTTGTTACCCTCCCTTATATAGTTGTTTATGTAGGTGTAATATTCCAGGATGAGATAATTACTCAGAGCACTCTTAGGATATTTTTCTGCTCTCTCTGGCTTTTATTGTAATTATTGAGAGATCTACTTTTCAGTCTTTGGTCTTTCCCTTCTCACTCTGTATTTTTATGATCTTTTGGCCTTTGTTGTGTTGCTTTTTTTCACATTTGTATTTCTAGGTGGGATATTTTATACTGTTTGATATCCTTAATGGTTTCCAGATTTGTTAACTCTTGGAAGTTCTCAGAAATTTCTCAACCATTATTTCCATTACACTTCTTTTGACATCCCTATTTAATATAATCTATTCTAACATCCATATTTCTTGACTTCACATAAGAGCACATGATCTTTTCATTTTATTCTATATTCTGGGGAATTTATTCATGTGATTCTTGTCGTTAATTTTCATAATTACAAGATTATTTTCACTGACCTGATTTGCAGGAATCCTGAGGAATCTGGATTATTGGTATATTCCTCCACAAGATTTTACTTTGATTCAGCCAAATAGCATAAGGTTCTCATACCCAGAACAACTTTCTCTTAATTAGTCAGCTTGATAAAATACATATAAATTCTAAACCTATGTGAATACAAAGTGGTTATTATAAATTCTCTGGTGGGCCTTTTTTATTAATGTGTTTCAAAACAGAAGCTGTTTCCCATTGGGGGAATTTATACAAGCCATTTTTTTTGTTTTATTTTTATTTTTTCATATCTAGATTATATAAATGTTACATAAAAAATATAGGGGATTCCTATATATCCTGCTCCCCATACCACCCACATTTACCCCATTAACAACATCCTTTGTCAGTATGGTACATTCATTGCAACTGATGAACACATTTTGGAGCATTGCTGCAAAGCATGGATTATAGTTTACATTGTAGTTTACACTCTCTCCCACACAATTCTGTAAATTATGGCAAGATATATACTGACCTGTATCTGTTTTTGCAGTGCCATTCAGGACAGTTCCCAAGTCCCAGAAATGCCCCTATATTATACCTGTTTTTCCCTCTCCCTGCCCTCATAACCTCCAGTGGTCACTGCCTCCACAACAATGATATAATTTCTCCCATTGCTAGAATCACAATAAGTTTATAGTAGAATACCAGTAAGTCCACTCTAGTCCATAGTTCATTCCCTAATCCTGAGGATTCTGGGATGGTGATGCCCACTCCACCTCTAATTGACAGGGGACTTCAGTCCCATATGGCCAATGGATGGGACTCTCTTGCTTGCAGTTTAGGCTCTCTCAGTTCCCTGGTATGGTGGTTAACCATCATCACTGCCTTGTTAGTTATCCTGGGTGAGTCCAGTGAATTGGAAAGTAGGTGTTGTAACTCCATTGAGGCTCAGGGCCCAACGCATGGACAGTCCAAAGATTCAAGTTTCTTGGATGTACACCTACCAACAATAGGTTCAAAGAGACTTGTGTAGGGAAACTGCAACTGAGTCCAATTCTGTCACACTGGGGAACACAAACCCCAAAGTAGGGCCCACTGGCAAGGCACCAAACTCATGCGTTATCTGCCCTGACCATAGTGCCTGGATGTCTTCAGAGCCCTCAGGAACCCCACTATTTGAGGTAGTGTCTAATTTGGCAGTCAATGAGATCCTGCTGAGATGTGTATAAGCATAACCTCTGGAATGACCTCCATACTCACTTTGAAGTTTCTTAGCCATATAAACTTATTTGTCTTTACATTTTCCCCCTTTTGGTCAAGGTCTTTTTCCAGTTGCATTGCTAGTTGGTGCTTGGTAGTAATCTCTCAGTGCCAGGGAGGCTCATCCCTGGGAGTCATGTCCCACACAGGAGGGGTGAGGGATTATTGCATTTATATGCTGAGTTTGGCTTAGTTCCAAAAGAAGCCACATTTGAGCAACAAGAAGACTCTCAGGAGGTAACACTTATCCTATAACACTATGCTAAGTTTCAATTTTAAGAGTAGTAACATAAGCAGTCATCAATATTAAGGGTGCATCAATGGACCATCCTCCTTCACTATCCATTGCCTCTGTACTTGGGGGTTTCTTGCTGTCCCATTAGAGAATGTGGCAGAGCTCCCCAGGGTGGGAATTCAATATTCTTTCAGTTATTGTGTGAATCTCCACCCACCGTGACAATGCCCCATGAACATTTAAACACATATGTATGCCTTATATGTATGCCCAGGTGAACATCCTCTGATATATCTTCATTCACAGACACCCCACACAAATTGTCCTCCCCTGCCACAATTGTAACCCTTCTGTGATCCAAAACGTCTTCAAAACTGAAGGCAATAAAATAGCCAAATACAATTAATTAAAAAATGGAATAATAACAGTTTTTAAAATAGGAAATAAAATACAAAAAAATTAAAAATTAAACATTTGGGATATAAAAAATAATGAAAAATTTTAAAAATGTTTTTTGACATTTTGCATTTCATCATTGTAAGGTCTGTTGTCCTGTAGGTACAATAGCATTTTTTTCCATTTATTCCCCCAGTGTCTTATTTTTTTCATTTTGTCTTCAAAGATGTTTTAGGTCACAGCAAAGTTACATACAGAATATAGTGGACTCCCATATATCTAACATCCTCCCTCATTTCCCCCCTTCCCTATTAATAACATTTTATATGTGGATGGTACATTTGTTACAACTGACATACAAATATTGAAACATATCTTCCAAACCATGGTCAGTGGTTTACATTATGGTTTCCATTTTGTACCATATGCTTTTATAAATTTTGATGAAATTTAACATGGCCTGTATCCATCATTGTAGGATCATGTTGAACACTTCCATTGCCCTCAAATTGCCACCTCTTCCATCTATTCTATTCCTTCCTCTCCCTCCCCTCAGGACCCATGACAACCACCAGGTTTCACTCTTTGTAGGACCAGATTCATAGTTACTTGCAACAACACTGAGGACTTGACACACTGATCTGTCCTCCCCTATTCAGCACCGCCTATGTTCTCAAGAGACTCCCACCCCTCTATTTGAAAACATAGCAGGCCTCGCCAGGATGGGAGTCCAGCACCTTCCCACTCATTATGTGGGTCTGCACCCACTGATATAACACAGTATGTCAAGATGAACATTCACACACTCCCTAGAAGCCTGCCCCTGCGTGCCTTGTCCCAAACGCCCCCCATGTCCAATAACATAATCCAGTAACCCTACCTTGCCCTATTGCCAAAAGAGCATTCTCAAAACTGTAGTTTCAACCACTTACCCACCAATCCCCAGAGTTCACCTCTCCTGTAATGGAAGAAGTCCTTGGTGCAGCCCAAGCATTATTTCATAATCACCACTCAGGTTTGCAGCTTCCCTTATGATATTCAGCTCATAGGCGTTTTCTTTATTTCCTTTTGAGCTTAGTATGATCTTGTTACATTTTATCCAGCATTTCCAGGTGACTTGTCACTCCAGCTTTTCTCACTGTGTCTGCCTTACACAACAAATGCAAAAAGCTGAAGAGATGTTCAAATCTAATTCCATCCTCTTGTATTTATACTTGTTTTGAGTTACACCTTCAGAAAAAAAATGCCACTATTGATTTATGTTCAAGAACAGGGGTTCTTAACAAGAGGTTGTGAACTTGAATTGAAATTCAAAAAAGAAGCATTATTCTTGTGGGGATGTATTGGTGCGAGTATGACATATTTATTAAATAACACAGTGTAGTGTGGATTTAGTAAGGGATCTGTGGTTATCACTTGACTGGCAAAGGGGTCCATGAAAGAAAAAAGGTTAAGAACCCCTGTTCAAGAAGATGGACTTCTGAAAACAATTAACATTGGAAAACTCTGAACTATTTTGTGCAAGTCATTATCACTGGTAATAAGTATTCTGCATCCAAAACCCTTTGAATGACAAAATATTCATTTTGATGTGAAATTTCTGGTATTAACCTTAATATTTTCTTGGGATAAGGCATAAATATTTCATCTTGTTACTTTACAAGCACCACCATGTACAACTGTTTGTACGGGCTTAATTTCTTAAATGCCCAAACTCACAGATATTACAATATTGTAGCACAGTGAAGAGCAAAAACAAATGGCATCTAAAGTATTCATTATGTTTTTTCCGAATACTGCACTTTTTTTTTAATTAATTTTTTTTATTTTTAAAGAAGTTTTAAATTACGTAAATGTTAAATAAAAATATGAGGGATTCCCATATGTCCCACTCCCTCCCTCTCCCACACTTTCCACAACATCCCTCATTAGAGTGATATATTTGTTATAATTGATGAACACATATTGAAGCATTGCTACTATGGATTAAAGTCTATATTTTAGTTTACACCCTGACCTGCACAATTTCGTAGGTTATGACAAAATATACAATGACCTGTATCCATCACTGCAGTGTCTTGCAGGATAATGCCAATGTCCAAAAAATGCCCTCATATTACACCCATTCTTCCCTCTCCCATCCCTCAGAACCTCTGGTGACCAATGCCTTTATATCAATAATAAGAGTTCTTCCATTGCTAAAACAATAATAAGTCTATAGTAGAATAATAATGTCTACTTTAGTCCATTGTTCATTCCCCAATCTTGAGGACCTTGGGATAGTGTTGCACACTCTGCTTCTAACTGAAAGGGAGATTAGATCTCATGAGGCAGATGGCAGGAACTATCTTGCTTGCAGCTGCAGGCACTATCTGTTCCTTGGGATGGACATTGTGTATCATCCGCTCCTTGTTAGTTGCCCTGGGTAAGTCCAATGAAATGGAGAGTAGGTTTCGCAACTCTGCTGAAATTCAGGGCTCAACTGGCACATGGATGGATCAAAGATTTAAGTCTCTGAAACATATATTTATCAAGTATAGCTAAGTATAGGTTTAAGTAAAAGGGGCAGAAGAGCCAGGTGTAGAGAACCTATACGTGATTCTAACTTTGTTAGACTGGGGAGCATAAATTCCAAAGTGAGGCCCACTGACAGGGAGCTGAATTCCTGAGCTGTCTGCCCTGCTTATAGTTTCTGGATATCTCTAGAGTCCTGAGAGTCCCACTATTTGAGTCACTGCTTGTTGTCGCAGTCAATGAGATCCTGCTGAGACTTGCATAAGCTTAACCTCTGGAATGAACTCCGGACTCACTTTGAAGTCTTAGCCATATAAACTCATTTGTACTTACCACTTCCCCCTTTTGGTCCAAATACTGCATTTATATCATACAACAGACTCAAAACTCACAGGAATAAGTTCTTACCACTGCAATTCAGAAAACTCAAAGTCACTTATGAATAATTAGAAGCATGACTATAATGAGAACTGATTAAAACAAGACTAGTGACTGTAATAAATAAACACCAAAATCTGAATGACTAATTAGTAGAGAGTTCTCAATCATATAAAAGCTAGTGGAAGAAGGAGCTGCTGTATGAGGACTCTGCTCCACACAGTCATTCAGGAGTCTGAATAAAAGTAGAAAACCATAAGCAACACAGATAATACTTCCAAATTTAGCAAACAGAAATAAAGGATGCCCTGTTGATTGTGAATTTGAGATAAGCAGCAAAAAAATTTATTATAAACAAATGCAAATACATTGACAAGCAGAAGCCCATATACACTTTTTGCTGTAGCAAAAGCCCATATACACTGCTCTATATTTGTGGTGTTTAGCAATCTACAATGGTATTAAGAACAAAGACAGTAGAGTCAGAGTTCAAGGGGTTGCAGTATAAGAAAAATCATGCATGACTTAATGTCAGCTGCATGTCTAATCAGGTGCAGGAGTAAGAACTTAGAAGTAGAAAATCAGAGATCATTTATGATGTAAAATAAGATATCATTTTGTAACATTCAAATTTTTGCACGGTGATTCCTTCAAGCAGCTAATGGCTATAATTAAAAGAAAAACAACGTAATGGGAAATGCAGGCCTATACTTCAGAAATCTTCATATATATTATATATACAATTTTATATTCATATATACATACATATATGGTGTGTAGGCATGTGAAGAGTTATCACCTAGATAGCAGTTGCAAGCTATGGATGGTAGAAGAAAGACACTATGCAACATTCAAATGTGTATGGACCATGAAAATATATTAGAAGATTCCTCTCTAGTGTTACTAATTTTGAGATGTTGGACTCATATTAAGTAATAAATGGCAGTTGAAAATTATAGGCTGATTAAAAAGATGCATAACCATAGTTGAATATTGCTTTATGCAAATATGGATACCTGTTTAATAGGGGGTAAGTTTGTTAATCTATGAAACTTAGAATCATGTATAATAAAAGACAGTTTCTTCTGTGAAAATCTTCAATTTGACAAAGATCCTTCACTCAAGTATCATTGATTATATGGAGAATTCTAATGAACTAAATTGAAAAATATTTTCAAAGTAATAAATAGTATTGTGAATCTTTGCCATGGAAATCTAAGTTTAAAAAAATTGGTGTGAAACCTAAGATACTTTCATCTCAAGAAGTAATGATGATTTCCCTTCTTTCCTTCATCCTTCCTAGACATTGGTAGCTATGACAGAAGGAAATGGCACTGAAGTGACTGGATTCTTCCTTCTGGGATTTGGTGCCCAGCACAGGTCTTGGCATGTCCTCTTCATTGTATTTCTACTGATCTACACAACGTCTATGGTGGGAAACATTGGAACAATCCTACTCATCAAGACAGATTCTAGACTTCAAACACCTATGTATTTTTTCCTACAACATTTAGCTTTTATTGATATCAGTTATACCTCTGCTATCACTCCCAAGATGTTACAAAACTTCATCTCAGAAAATAAATCAATATCATTCGTGGGATGTTTAATGCAATTTTGGGTTTATGTAACATTTGCCACCAGTGACTGTTACCTCCTAGCTGCTATGGCAGTGGACCGTTATGTAGCCATCTGTAACCCACTTCACTATCCCATAGTCATGTCCCAAATAGTTTGCATAAAATTGGTAGTTGGTTCTTATGTGATGGGCTCAATAAATTCCTCTGTACACACAGGCTTTACATTTTCACTGTCCTTTTGCAAGTCCCACACCATCAATCACTTTTATTGTGATGGCCCCCCAATTCTTGCCCTTTCATGCTCCAACATTGACATCAATGTCATGCTAATTGTTGTCTTTGTGGGATTTAACTTGACATTCACTGTGTCAGTTGTCATATTCTCCTATATATACATCCTGGCCGCCATCCTAAAGATGCCTTCTACTGCAGGGAAGAAAAAAGCCTTCTCCACGTGTGCTTCCCACCTCACAGCAGTCACCATTTTCTATGGAACCCTCTTTTACATGTACTTTCAACCTCAAAACAATAATTCCCAGGAGAATATGAAAGTTGCTTCCATATTTTACGGTATTGTGATTCCCATGTTGAACCCCTTGATCTATAGCTTGAGAAATAAGGAGATAAAAGAAGCCCTAAAAGTGATAGAGAAGAAGTTCTTCTAGACTGGACCCTAATTACTAAAATTCAGCATGCAAAAGCAACCAGTAGATATGTTTTATTACAGGCTATAATTTCTGAAATTGGTACCATTTTCACATCTGATATCAGTGATACTCCTCTCAAAAGACAAGATCTGAGAATGTAGGAAATTCAGTAAACATCTCTCAGAACTAATTTTTCCTGAATATAGTGGAAAAACTAATCTCTACAGCTTGTCGATAAGAGTTTTTCCATGTTTTTTTAAAATAAAAAGCATATATGAAATTTTTAAAGTATTTAACTTTTTAAAATATATTCTTGAACTCTACAGAAGTCCTCATTCAATATTAAAATTGAAGTTTATTTTCTGTTTATTTCAGCAAGTTTCCTAAATTTTCTACAATGAGACTATTCATAAATCTATTCTAATTATTACACAAATATAAATGTAAAATAAATTTATTACTTTTAAAATCATCTTCTGACTAGAATATTCTCTTTCAATATTCTCGTGTTAGTGACATTTCCTAACACTTAAAAATAGTTTTGTCTTTAGTTGACCTCTATATTCTGAATTCATCTCTTCCTTGCCTGGAGAAAGAATTCTAGCAAACATTTTCTACTTCTTTCTTGAATAAGAATTGAGAATCTACAATGTAGATGGAACTAAAATCTTAATAGTGGAAATTCATTTATAAAGGGTTTAAAATTAATTTTAGTGCACACAAATAATTTAAACTACACCATCTCAATGGGAAGTCCAAGGGAGGCCAAAGCATCCTTTGAATGGGGAAGAAAATGTGCTGATAGATAAGCCTCAGATGAAAAGACCTACCTGAATTTGACAGATGCCATGCTAACGCAGTGAAAGAACAATTATCACATAAAGTAAAATGAGCCAGTTTTTAGTAAAAAGAGTCCAGAATCTTGCAGGAATCTGTTTGTCTTAATATCCCTAAGTAGTAAGTACACTCAAGTAATGGCTGAGAGAAGCTTATGGACAGTGAGCCATTGACATGGACATAGTGATGCATTCAGCAGAGCAGCTGGGGTAATCTGCCAATTATATATACTGAAGCAGGAGATGTGAGTGGCACATTTCCATGGCCAGACTAGAAAATTGACCAGAAAACATAAATTACAGAATGAAGAGAATTTGGAAAAAGAAATGACATATTTTCAAATAGGATATCCTGCATAAATTCTAAGTGAAAAAACATATATATAACTTAAGTGTCCTCAATCTCCCCCAGGAAATATTCTATCTAAGGGCAGGTCCATCAGAAACCAAGCAAGAAGTTTTGAACACATTCTTCTCTAGAGATTGCAGAAGGAGAATGTCCCTTCTGATACCTTGATCTTGGACTCCTAGCAAACAGAACTGTAAGATAATGAATCGCAGATGTTTAAAACTATCCATATGTGGGAATTTGTCACAGCACTATCTGAAAACTAAGACAGAGTTCAACATGGGAAACAAGCTAATTTGAGAGTGAGGTAATAAAATGTATTTTATACTGAGGTAGAGGAAATCCCAAGAGATAATGGGCTCTTAGGAAAATAAACATAAGCAGCTAAATCTCTGAAGTCTATGTGAAGGAGGAGAGGATGTGCTAGGTTCTGGTCTGAAAATAGTGAGCAATTGTTTCCATTTGTTCAAGAAAACTGGTGGTCATTTAAGAGAAAGGGAAAAACTTACAAATAATAAACATTTAAAGGATACTCAACATTACTATTATCAGGGAAATACAAATTAAAATGATAATAGGATTGCAATTCACACCTTTTATTACTTTATTTTTTTCCATTAGATTCTTTCATTTAAGACAGCCTTACTGTGCCTATATGAATCTGTTTTGTTTTTGCATTTTTTTGCATTTTTGTCCTCTATTTTTTTTAATGTTACATTCAAAAAATATAAGAGGCCCAATATATACTCCCCAACCCCCTCACCCCACTCCTCCCAAATCAACAACTTCTTTCATCATCATGGGACATTCATTGCATTTTGTGAATACATTTTGGAGCACTCCTGCACTACATGGATAATGGTTTACATCATAGTTTACACCCTCCCCCAGTCTACCCAGTGGGCCATGGCAGGACATGCAATGTCTAGCATCTCTCCCTGCAGTACCACCCAGGACAACTCCAAGTCCTGAAAATGCCCCCACATCATGTCTCTTCTTCCCTCTCCCTATCCTCAGCAGCTGTCATGGCCACTTCCTCCACATCAATGCTACAATTTCTTCCACTACTAATCACAATAGTTCCATAGTAGAATATCAGTAAGTCCACTCTAATCCATACTATATTCCTCCATCCTGGGATGGTTATGTCCCCTCTACCTCTATATCAAGAGGGGGCTTAGATTCCACATGGATGATGGATGCAATTCTACTTGTAGTTGCAGGCAATCTTGGCTCCCTGGTGTGGTGATTGACCTTCTTCATCTCCCTGTTAGCTGGCCGGGGTAAGTCTAATAAACCAGAGGGTAGGAGTTACAAGTCAGCTGAGGCTTAGGACCTGGCTGTCACATGGACAGTCCAGAGATTCAGGTCTGCTGAGTATACACCAACCCCAGTGACAACCACAGGTCCAGTAAATGTGACAAAAGAGGCATGTTTAGAAAGGTCACATCTGAGTCCAATTCCATCACACTCAGGAACACAAACACCAAAGTAGGGTCAACTGACCTGGCACTGAACTACAGAGCCATCTACAATGCCCATAGAACCTATGGGTCTCTGTAGTGTTGGAGTATTAGCCAGCATAAAGCATGCTGGGATACTTGACATGACTGCTTTAATCAGAAATGTTTGCAGTTGGCATTGATATATATGGCTCAGAAAGAAGTCAGTGAAAGGAGACGGCAACTTCTTGTTCCTTGTTGTGTAGGTAGATGTTAAGATCAATGTGTGTAGTGGTTGCAAGTTTTTAATTATAATGTTGCTAGGGCCTTTTTGCTACACAGAGCGTTGTTTGGAATTGTACAAATACTATGACTTTGTACAATAAACTTGTCAGTGGCATTTAATCTGATCCCCTGAGCCCCGGTCTACATGATTTTTTCATTTCTTCTTGAGCGGCATTGGCAAGTGGCGCCCAACGTGGGGTTCAAAGAAACCGAGGTTGGTAAGTATATTACCAAACAAAAATGAGCTTCTCTCAGGATTTAAGGAACATTCAGGATAACATGAGGAATTCACAAAGTAAATGGGAAGAATATCAAGTAACATTGAAGGCTTTATTAAAAGCCTCAGGATATCCAGTCAAAGAGTTGACTCTTAAGAAATTATTTATATTAGTGGAAAAGGTTTGTCTATGGTTTCAGCCTGAAGGAAAAAGTTGTTAAGTTATCCTCAATGGCTGAAGGTCTTGCAACAATTAAAATTACATTACAGAGAAGGTAATCCGATTTCTATTAAGATATGGACATTGTCTAGTGCTTTGTCTATTGTTCTTAAGCCATTGCATAATTCTGATTCATCATCAGACAGTTCAGATTTTAGTTCTGAGTCTGACTCATCTTCTGATGAATCTCAGGCTTCAACACCTTTGCCTTCAAAACAAAATAAGTATGGTATATTTCCTGTGCAGGCATCAGCACCTGAAACAAAAAATTCTAGAAAAACTGCTTCTTCCACCTGGTTATTCTGTAATTGGCCTCCAGGAATTTATAATCCACATGATTTTCATCATTCATTGGATCCAGTTTGTGAAAGTGAAAGAGGTGCTATGCAGGGTAAAGAGACTTTGTTAGCAACAGTCTTCTTCTCCTCCAGTAGACCTAGAGAATGATAGGAAAAGTAAGGAGGACAACTGCTAATCTTTCCCTATAGCTTTCCAGCAGCAATTGTCACAACTGTCTTTAATGTATCAAAAGGTGTTGCAGAAAGCTACCTCTTCAAGTCAACGGTGCCTTCCCCCTAATGTGGGTTCTCCTTCCCTAGTGTTTCCTGTAGCTGTGTCTTCTCCTGTCCTAGCTCCTTTGCAAGCCGGTCTCCAGTCTGCCTGGGTGAAGGGCAAGAGTATTTCTGAATTTATTCTTTTTCCTGTCAGAGAGCACCCTCATCCCAATAATCTTGGCCAATATGTATGTCTGCTTGAACCCATTCCTCTTAAGCTGTTAAAAGAATTGAAATCTGCTTATAGCACATATAGGCCCACTGCCCCACTCACTTTCTCCTTAATAGAATTGGTAAGTCAAAATCCTCTTTGTCCCAAAGATTGGATAGCTTTAGCTGAAGCTTGCTTGATGGGAGGCTACTATTTGTTATGGAAAAGTAATTTGTTTAAAGAATGCAGTGTTCTGGCTAAACATAATCAGGCTCACAATATCTCTATTACCTTGGATGTGCTTATGGGCACTAGAGCCTATGAGCCTTTGAAGAAAGTACAAAATCCTGCACAGGCAAAAGTACTAAATAAAGCCCTTGTTGGTGAAATCAGGCTTGTAAGAAAATTCTCTGTTAAAATGTTAACTAAGGTAAGGAAATTATTCTGGCAGAAACTCTGCAAACCCACTGCTGTCTACATGATAATGTAGCTGTGGGCTAGTGGGGGTTCATAGAATTAAGCTGCTGGAAAAGGAGAAAAACATTGCAACATTGGTGTTCTGTTTTGTTTCTATGCTAATTCTGATTGGGCCTATTTAACCAAAATAATAAAATTAGTACAAAATTTTTTATCAAGGTGTTGAAAAGAATTTTCAGTTTTAAATCAATAGTTTACTCCTGAACTTCAAGTCTCAGTGTAGTTTTAAAAAGTAGTAATCTAAAAAATTTGTCTAAATTGCTAAATAAAAAGCTTAACTACATTTATGCTGCTCAAATTATCTTAACTAGTTGCTGATAACTAATAAAAGAGTTTTCAAGCACAAGCTTGCATGTTACAGGCAACATGGATTCCAGAAGACATCTTAAAAACAGTAAAATCTAAGATGTGAAATGATGGAGAACTTAAAAACAGCCATACCAAAAACATAATAAAGTAAGAATTATGAGTCAAATTGTAAATTTTATGTTTCTGTTGGTGTGTTGTACGTGTTTTGTGTTTGTTTGTTCAATGTCAGTGTATATTTTGATACCTCTGGATGGTAATATATATTAATAAATAAAAAGTTCTAAAAGAGCTCTATACAAATGGCCAAAAATTAAATAAGCACTTATACTAATACTTAAGTTTAAATGTTAATAAGATCTCTACAGTGATAAAAATTGTAAGTCTTGATTAACAAAATTATGGAGTCCTTTCATAAAAAATAGTTCTTGCCTAAATAAAAATGAATAGTTTATTTTTCTTTACTAAATAAAGAATGTAAAATTTAAATGAATATTTAAAAAGATAAAAAGTTTGTGGGAATGCTGACTGAAATTTAATGTTTGTTCAAAAGGTGTGTTTTGTCCTAAAATAGGATGGCTAGTTTTCATAAACTCAGAATGGAAATGAACATATGCAAGATGGGACTTAAATGCATGTGGCAAGTTGTAGAAGGTATTTGGTAACTTTAAGTAAGGGAATGTGTTCTGTGAGGGTAAAATGTGTCTCAAAATAATATAATTATAGTCTATATAGTTATAAATAATTATAAGAAGCTTAAGGAAGCATTGTTTAAATTAAGGTATTTAAATGGCTAATTCCAAAAAGTCATTATTAAACAAAACCTGAATTGGTAATAATAATAAAAGGTAATTTTATAATAAGAAAACTTGTCAGCAGCTAGCCTCCCCTGCCAACTTGTTTCTAAAAGACTGTTTCTGTATTGCATGCTATTAAGTATTTAAAGTGAAGAAAAGTTCATTATTTTAACAAGATTGTTTAGTGTTGATGGTAATTATATGTTGTAAAAAGTTGTGCCTAGTAACTTATGCATGTGGGATATATAGAATGTGTTTTTATTATTAAGAAAACAGAAAATAATTTTGTCCTAAAATAAAATGACTGGTTATTAAGAAAAGGTAAAATGTAGGACTAAACCTGAATAAATACAGAATGCACAAAAGGTTCATGGAAAAGAAATTTTTAATGTTAAAGTTAAGTAAGATTTTATGAGTCTATCTATAAAGTTTTAGAAAGTTTTAGTACAAATAATATACTAATGTAAAGTTGAAATTTTGTTCTTTCTCAAAGTTTCTCAAGTTATTAGTCTGTTTTAGCAAAAGTTTATAAAAAGTTTTCATCCTGAATAATCAGCATATAACTAAAGTCTTTTCTCAAAATAGCTTCTTGTGCTTTACCCTTTCCATTTCCTCAGTGTTCGAAGAAGAAAAGGTCTTATCTCTTTTAAAGGAACATAATATTCAAAACTGCTTTCTCAAAATCAAATCCTGAAAAGTAGCTTTTTATTTCAAAGTGGTTACAGGAGATTTGTTCTTTTACCTTGAAAGAAATATTACAGTAATAAAATACCTGAGTTCATTTAATATGCTGTAAGTTGAATGGAAGTTGTTTAAAAGTGTTATAAAATTGAAAGAATTTTTTAACCCTCTGTTAATTAAAGTTGTATGACTAAAAGATTCATATGAATACTTCAGAGTGTATAAATTTACCAATATTTCAGTATAATATTAAACAAAAGTACAATATGGTTAATTATAATAATAATAATAGATTATTATAAAAAAGTGTGTGTCACAAAAACAACTTCTTATCATCAATTAAAGTAATGACACTGTAGTATGCAGCAATCCCAAATACTGCTAGCTTGTTGCAAGAAATTAATATCCAACTGTGTCATTCTCACTTTGTTTTAAAACTTGCTAAAACTTTCTTTAGTATCTTCTTAAACAGTCAAGCCAACCTGCATTCCCCTGTGGAAAACCCAACAATGGATTTTTGCAGTGCTTCCCTGAGGCTATGTGCATAGCCTCATGGTGATAAAAAAAATTCTGGCTGTGTAGGAAAAATCTGTGGCTGAAACCCTACTGATAACATTATGTTAACCAGTAATCCTCTTTCCAAAAATTAAAAAGCCTAAAATAGTCAAACAATTAGAACAGGCTGCAAGGTCCCTACTACTCTATCAAATTCTTAAATGTTGTTTGGTTGGGTAAAACAAATTATACCCTCTGTCATAATTAATAAAGTACAATGTTTTCTCATGTTAATAGAGTTTGTAATATTGTTAAAATACTAAAAATCTTTCATCCCTCATTTAGCTCAAATATTAAAACCATTGTATGTACTAATTTGAAAAGCCCTTCATGGAAGTAGGAAAACCTCCAGCAAGCTGCTTTAAATAATAATAAAAGGGAGGGAAAAGGTGGACATTAATGTAGCCTGTGAATTGGATGTGGCCAGCACCAATATTGGCTTTGGGTGGAGTTGGTGGCAAAGGCAAAATTCTAAACAAGTACCCCTTGGTTTTTAATCACAATTCTGGAAAGAGGCCAAATCCTCAGAAACTTTGTCAATATCCAAAGCAAATCATGGGAGTCCAAGCTATCATACAAGAGGTTTCTCCAGAGATATTTCTTGGATAACCAAATCTCTATTCCTCGTTTCTGCTGAGATGGTTTATTGGATCTTCAACAAAGAGTTTTCCAGCCACACCCTGTCTCCAGAGCCTGCTATCTGGATAGGCTGAAAATTTTCCAAACTATCAAGCACTAGTTCCTTTTTGCTTAAAAGTTCATTCCTCACTTTATCTCTTTCCTCTTGCATTTTACCATAAGTAGCAAGGAGAAAATAGGCCATACCTTTCACATTTGCTTAGAGATCACCTCAGCTCTCCAAGTTTATTGTTTAAAAGTTCTGCCTTCCACCCAACAGAACACAATTAAAACAATCTCTCTGCCACTTTATAATAAGGATCATCTTTCCTCCAGTGTCTAATAACATATTACCCAAATTTCCATCTGAGATCTCACCAGAAGCAACAGTAACATAGATATTTCTGGCAACATTTGATTTATGATGATCTATGTTTTCTCTAAGATGATAGCTTTCTCTACATCTTTCCTCATTTCTTTCTGAACTCTCACCAGAATCACATCTAACATCCATATTTCTACCAACAGTCTCTTGAAAGTAATCTAAGCTTTTACCATGAAGCCCTCAAAATTCTCCAAGCCTCTACCCATTGCACAATTCCAAAATGACTTTCACATTTTTAGGTATTTGTTACAGTGGAACCTCACTTCCCAGTACTAAATACTGTCTTAGATTCATTATTCTTTTTCAATATGTCTTTGGCTATTTGGGGCCACTTTCTTTTCCAAATAAATTTCATAGTTAGTTTCTCTAGTTCATTAAGTTCACTTGAAGGAAAATATTAAGGCCAGAGAAAGCAAAATGAGTAAGAAAAGAAAATGAATAATAGTATTGATAGTAAATATTTACAGAGGAACCATGTGAGATCTAGGAGAATGGATATTAAACTCATGTAAGTGCCTTAAAACAACAAAAATTATTGTCTCACAATGTTCAGAAAGTTTCCTCTTATTCCTATTTTTTGCAATGTTTTTATCAAGAAAGGGTGCTGTATTTTGTCAAATGCTTTTTTGGCATCTATAGATACAGTCATGTGATTTTTTTCCTTCAATCCATTTATGTGGTGTACTACATCAATTGATTTTCTTATGTTGAACCATTCTTGCATTCCAAGAATGAATCCCACTTGGTCATGATGTATAATTCATTTAATGTGTTGTTGTGTATGATTAGCAAATATTTTGCAGAGGATTTTCACTTCTAAGTTCATTAGAGAGTGGTCTGTAATTTTCCTTTCTTGTGGTGTCTTTGGTTTGGCTTTGGTGTTGGGGTAATGTTGTATTCACAGAATGAGTTAAGCAATGTTCTTTCTATTTAGATTTTTTGGAAGGGTAAGCAAGATTGGTGTTAGTTCTTTCCAAAAGTTTGGTAGAATTCACCTGTGAGGCCATCTGGCTAACGAACTAAGATTTTTTTTTATTTTTGGGGGGATAGCATTGAATTTGTAGATCAGTTTTGTTAAGGTAGACATCTTAATAGAATTTGTCTTCCTATCCATGAACAGGGAATATTCTTCCATTTATTTAGGTCTTCTTTGATTTCCTTGAACAGTGTTGTGTAGTTTTCTGTGTATAAGTCTTTTACATCTTTAGTTAAATTTGTTCCTAGGCATTTGATCTTTTCATTCACTTTTATAAGTGGTATTTGTTTCTTGATTTCCTCCTCAGATTTCTCATCATTGGTATACAGAAATGCTACTGATTTTGTGCACTTATCTTATACACTGCAACTTTACAGAACTCATTTGTAAGTTCTAGAAGCTTTGTTGTAGACTTCTCTCGGCTTTCTATGTAGAGGATCATGTCATCTGCAAATAGTGAAATTTTGACTTCTTCCTTTCCAATTTGAATCCCTTATATATCTGGTTCTTGCCTCAGTGCTCGAGCAAGTATTTCTAACACAATGTTAAATAGAAGGGGTGATAGTGGGCATCGTTGTCTTGTTCCTGATCTTAGAGGGAAAGATGTTAGGATTTAACCATTGTAAATGATGTTAGCTGTGGGTTTTTCATATGTACCCTTTATCATGGAGGAATCACACTACCAGACTTCAAAACAGACTACAAAGCTACAGCAGTGAAATTGGCATGGTATTGGCACAAGGATAGACACACTGACCAATGGAACCAAATGGAGTTCTGACATAGATCCTCATATATACAGCCATATGGTATTCAACAAGGCCACCAAACCCTCTCAACTGAGAGAGAATGGCCTCTTCAACAAATGGTGCCTGGAAAACTGGATATCCATATGTAAAGGAATGAAAGAGGATTACCAACTCATACCTTATACAAAAATCAACTCAAGATGGATCAAAGATCTAAATACAAGAGCCAAGACCATAAAGACCTTGGAAAGCAACGTAGTGAAGCATCTATAGGACCTTGTAATAGGAAATGGCTTCATGAACTTCACACCAAAAGCATGAGCAGCAAAAGAACAAACAGATAAATGGGACTTCCTCAAAATTAAACATTCTGTACCTTGAAGGAGTTTGTCAAGAAAGTGAAAAGAGAGCCTACACAATGGGAGAAAGTATTTGGTAACTATATATTGGATAGGAGACATATCCTGCATATATAAAGAACTCCTATATCTTGAAAATAGAAAGACAAGCAACCCATTTAAAAAATAGGAAAAAGATTTGAACAGACACTTCCCAAAGAAGATATACAAATGACTAAAAAGCACATGAAAAAATGCTCAAAATGACTAGCTATTAGGGAAATGCAAATTGAAACAACAATGGGATACCATCTTACTCCCATAAGACTGGCAGCTATCAAAAAATCAGAAGACTACAAGTACTAGAGAGGTTATGGAGGAATGGGAACACTCATTCACTGCTTGAGGAAATGCAGAAGGATCTAGCCATTTTGGAGGGCAGTTTGGCAGTTTCTTAAAAAACTAGCTATAGATTTGCCATATGACCTAGCAATTCCACTGCTGGGTATAGACCCAGTAGAACTGAAAACAAGGACACAAACTGATATATGCACACCAATGTTCATAGCAGCACTATTCACTATTGCCAAAAGTTGGAATCAACCCAAAAGCCCATCAATGGATGAATGGATAAATAAAATGTGGTATATACATACAATGGAATGCTACTCAGCTTTAAGACCTAAAACACTACAAACACATGTGATAATATGGATGAATCTTCAGAACCTTATGTTGAGTGAAGCAACCCAGGCACTGAAGGACAAATGCTACATGACCTCAATGATATGAAATAAGTAAACCAATCTGTCTCAGAGATGGATTATAGGCATAAAGGAAGTTGGGGGGTAGAGGAAGGTTGCAAGCTGGCACCTACGTGAGTGAAATCTATGATAAACTGGAGGTAAGTATTTGTACAGAGAAGGGATAAAATGGGGTATAGGGATACCTTTGTGTGAGGCTCTGTGGTTTGAGGGGGGCTAGGATGGAAGGAAGGGTCAATTGGCCCAAGAAATTGGGGGGATGTTGGGGGGAACATATGAACATAGGAGATTGTCAGGTATGTGATTGAAATTATAATTTCATTATAATTTCATTCATTAGAGAATATAATAAGGAAGGTTACCGGTTTAAGATGCTTAAGGGGGGGGCAGCATCTGACACAGGACAAGCTTCTGGGGAGTGTGTGAGTGCTCATTTTGTCATAGTGGGTTATATAATTGGGTGGAGACCCATACAATGAGAGTGAAGGTATACCCACATTCTGGGGAGGACTGATATTCTCAAACAGAGGGAATTGTAGCTCTTGAGACAATTGGTGGCTCCCAATGAATTAGGGCAGTCAGGTATGTCAAGCCCTCAGCATTGTTGCAAGTATCTCTGACTATGGTCCTTCAAGTAATGATGATTGATTATCACTGTGGGCCCTGAAGGGGGGGGGGGGATGAAGAGGTATTGAATAGATGGAATCAGTATAACTGTGGGGCAATGGAAGTGTTCCACAAGATCATGCAGTGATGGATATAGGACATGTTAAATTACACCAAAAATGTATAAAAGTCTATAGGCTAAAATGTAAACCATAATGTAAAACATAAGATAACTAAAAATTTAGAAAATTGTGTAGTCTAAAATATAAAGCATAATGTATACCCAAACGGAACATGTTTGAAAGCTATTGTTTCAATATCTGTATATCAGCTGCAATAAATATAATATGAACATGTAAAAAAATCATTACTGGGGAAGGGACAAAGGGTTTGATGTTGGATATGTGGGAGTACCATATATTGTATATGTGAATTATTGTGATCTAAAACTTTTGCGAAGACAAACTTAATAAGTAGGGGAAAAAAAGGAAGGATGTAGACACTGAGGAATAAATGAAAGAAATTGCCTTGCCACTGTACATACAGGGCAACACTATAGCAGTAATGAAAGGCAAAACATTAAACAAATCTTTTTCATTTTTTCATTTTTTGATACCCCAATTTATTTTTACTTTATTTAATTTTTCTAAATTAGTATGTATTCTATATCTAACATTTAAACCCATCGCTATATTCCATTTTACTATCAATGGAACCTGGCAACATATTAGACTTCATTTTTAAAGGAGTTTCAGACCACAGAGAGGTTCAACTATAGCAGGGGAGGAACACTAGTGTGGGATGTTATTGATAGGGTACACATGGCTGGGAGGGATTTCTCCAGGGCATGTATACAGGGTACATAAAAATGTTTGGATATTTTCATAGAGGTTTCACTTAAAAACAACAACTGAGGGAGTGCTGAGTTCCTAGCCAGGGGAGCTCTATTACATTCCCCAATGGAACAACAATCCCCCAAGCGCAATGGCAAAGACCAATAAAGATGGATGGTCCAACAATGAACCCTTGATACTGATGGCTACGATTATGAGCCTGTGCACCTGAAATATGAACTAGGCCTAGAGCTGCAGGGTCCCTAAGAGTTACTTCCTGAGAGCCTCCGTGTTGCTCAATGTGGCCACTCCCTAAGCCAAACTCAGCATGTAAATGCACTACTCCTCCCCAGCATGGGACATGACTCCTAAGGATGAGCCTCCCTGGTGCTGAGGGATTACTACCAAGCACCATCTGATGATGTAACTAGAAAAAGACTTTGAATAAAAGGGTCAACTCAGACCGGCAGAATATCTCAGCCTACATGTAATATCAGGTTTTAAAAACCGCGTTATGACTTTGGATAAAAGGGGGAAATGAAAAGGACAAATGAGTTTATATGGCTATGAGTCTCCAAAAAAGAGTCAGGAGGTCATCAGAGGGGTAATGTTTATGCACACTTCAGCAGGGTCCCAGAGGCAGCCAAAGAAGATAGAAGCCCAGGTACTGGTTCTCCTGAGGACTACAGAGATGCACAGGTTCTATGGTCATGGCAGATGGCTCTGAAGTTCAGTGCAAGGTCAGTTGGCCCTACTTTGGTGTTTGTGTTCCTGAGTGTGATGGAGTTGGACTCAGAGATGACCTTTCTACACATGCATCTTCTGTTACTTTTACCAGACCAGTGGTTGGCTCTGGGGTTGGTGTATACACAGGAGACCTGAATCTCTGGACTGTCCATGTTACAGCCAGGCCCTGAGCCTCAGGAGACTTGCAACTCCTACTGTCTGGTTTATTGGACTTACCCTGGCCAACTAATAGGGAGGTGAAGAAGATCAATTACCACACCAGGGAGCCAAGAGTGCCTACAACTGCAAGCAGGAGAATTACATCCATCATCCATGTGGAATCTAAACCCCTCTTGATATAGAGGTGAAGTGGACATAACCATCCCAGGGTCCACAGGCTGGAGGAATAGAGTATGGATTAGTGTGGACTTACTGATATTCTACTATGAAACTATTGTGATTAGTAATGGAAGAAATTGTAGCATTGATGTGGAGAAAGTGGCCACGATAGCTGCTGAGTGTAGAAGAAGGAAGAAGAGATACGATGTGGGGGCATTTTCAGGACTTGGAGTTGTCCTGGTGGTACTGCAGAGACAGATGCTGGACATTGTATGTCCTGCCATGGTCCACTGGGTCAACTGGCGGAGAGTGTAAACTGCAATGTAAACTGCTATCCAGCAGTGCTCCAAAATGTATTCACCAAGTGCAATGAAGTGCAATCAAGGTGCCACGATGTGAAAGAGGTTGTTGATGTGGGAGGAATGGGATAAGGGGGGTGGGGGGTATATGGGGACCTCATATTTTTTTAATGTAACATTTTTTAAAAATAAAGAAAAATATCCTAAAGGAAAACTCTTATCCCTGTTTTCCAATGATGGAATCATATGGTCAGCAGCTAATAAGTGGTGGAATGGGGATTTGAGTCCAGAGATTCTGGTTCCAGGGGAAATATTGATACTTATAATGATGAGTCACAAAAACAAGATGTAAAACTGCATTTACAGCGTGATTCAAATATATAAAAATATACATATGTGCACACATGTAGGAAAGAGAATGGGTATAAACCATTCAATGGATAATTAACCTTTATTTCTTCACTTTTCATTTTTAGCTTTCCCACATTTTCTATAATACAAATATACCATTTTTAAACTAAGAAAAATAATTTTCTAATGTGTTTCCATACTGGATCTAGGTTGAAGCATATAAAATAATTGCTATTTACCACTTTTGATCTACAAAGTAACAATATCATGTTCAAGTCTAGTGCATTATCTAGTCCATAAATCTCCCATCTTCCCAGAAAGAACTCTTTTCTAATGGGATCAAATTAATTTATCATTTTAATTTAATTTTAAATAGCAATAGAGAGAAGTATTACAATGTGTGATTCATTCTGGTCCAAATTCCCTCCTTCCTGGAAATTGTTATGCTTATAACATAGGAGAATGCCTCTGCCTCACAAATAAGTGATGGAGGGAAGAAGGAAACTCTCTGGTTGGAGAGTTGCCTTTCAAAATGTCAGGCCAAAGTCTCAAGGCATGCATCACCTGCACCTGCAACATTATTCTGACAGTTAAGAAGAATTCAGAAAGAAAGAGTAGAAGGAGGAAAGAAAGGAAGCAAGCAAAATAGGGAAAAAGGAAAGGAAGGAGGGAGGGAAAGGAAGGTTTTCAACTGAATTTTAATGATACCTTTCTTTCTGCATTTGATGTCAGGAATCATACTTCAAATTAACTTGGAAGTCAAAAAAGAAAGAAAACACAACAAAGAAAGGGTTGGATTATATGGCTACTGGAGATAAATCACTGAAGGACTGAACCCAAATGATTGCTCACCCAGACCTCCTTCATTTAGAAGTCTTAACTGTAAAATATGAATTTTACTTCCTTAATGAAAAGAACACCCCACATACACATGGGTCTAGCAATTTAACAAGAGTCTTTCAATGGAATCATCAGTCATGAAAAGCACAAAATTCCTATACAACTTCAATAAGAAACTGGAAACAAGTGTATTTTGATAGGAATTTATACAAGTATTTTCTTTTGTATTGTTCAGATTAAGAATAAATGCCTCAGAGGCTTGAATAAAAATTCACAAAATCAGAATATAACAAGAAACCATTCAGATGAATTTAACTCATCACATAAGCTCAATGTTAATGACAATAAAATATTATTATAAATTAATAATCTTGAATGTTGGTGAAAATGTAGGGAAACTGGCACTGTCATCCATTGCTGGAAGCAATGTAAATTCTTTAAACTACTTTTGAAAGAGATTTGATAACTCAAACCAAAAGTAATGAAAATTTTTGTCTTTAACAAACTATTCTTTTATCTGGCAATCTATCCTAGAGCAATATATCCTAATCTAAATATGGAAAGAACTATATTTAGTTAGGAAGAATGTACAATGCAGTGTTATCATCACAGAAACTTGGGAACAACCTAAGTTTCTAACACTATTGGAATTGTGCAAAGTGAACTCTTCTAATCAGTAAACTTATTATACAGCTATGAAAACGCATCTTTATGAAGATCAAAGAAATAATTGGAAAACAATTATGATATTAAGAAGCAATAGTATGATGTGGAAATGTGTGCTGTAAAATGTAAATTGTAAAAAACTAGATTAACAAGAAAAATACTGAAAAATGCTGGCAGGAAATAACAAAACTAATAATAGTATTTGTGATGTTGAGAAGGATTGTGGAGTGATTTTTTTAATTATTTCAATACTTTATGTTTTTTTATTATTTTATCTACCTTTATTAAAAAGAATGTTTCAGCTTCCTCCTCCATCAGGACCTCCTATGTCACACCTGTTCCAAAGAACAGGTGGGTCTACTTTCTCCAGCAATATTGGAAACTGAATCCAGTCAAGTCTACAATGCGATATTCAAGCATCAAAGCAAAGTGCTTAAGTTTTCCTTCATGCTTGTGTATAAGCGTTAAACCCTGAAAGGGAAATAAATCAGATTCTTGCAACAGATCCCTTTTTCCCTGAACAAAGTTTACTCATTAAGAGCTTCACCAGCAAGACTGTTTTGCCCCTCATCCCTAAATAAAATCACCCATTTTCCATTAGCATTAGTGGCAAAGACATCACCTACAGATTGAGACTACCTGCATGTCTGCCACCCTTTTCTCAAGGTTTAAGTAGCAGGGCTGTCAAAGAAGTAAGGAGTCTGTGTGTGTGTTTGTCTGATGTAATTGGAGAGGTGGCTGAGAGATGTGATTCAATAGAGGAACTATGGAATAAACCGTTCCAGGGCAACCAGAATCTAATAATTGACATGTTATCTTTCAAATAATAATGTTCATCATATTTTTATGAGGATTCTGAAAAAGTTCTCTCTTCTTTTAATTCAATGACATTTATACAATCACACTGCAAAATTTCAGGGTCAACAAAATTCAGTAGAAGTTTTGAATGTGTTGGTGATTGCTTCGTGGTCCTCTCTTTATCCTCTAACTCCAACATGTGAAACTTTGCTACTTGCCTATCACTAACTTCAGTCCTGATCTGATGGATAGAAACACAAGCAGGCAGCTCACAACACTGGGGGAAAAGGATATACAGCATGCTTTTACATGAAATAATCTTCCCCTGGGACCACAGACTTCACATTTAATGGCCTTTATAAAATTATTGAACCCAGGTGAGATCCCTCAATGAATTAATTCAATTACGTACTTAATGGATATCCATTGTGGTTTTTCATTCATTCTTTCAATGAATCTTTGTCAAAACATTTATTATATACTAAGCTCTATTTTAGATCAGTGAACAGACAAAATCTGTGTTTTCAGGAAACTTAAAAGCCAATAAGCAAGAAAACTAATCATATAATTGCAGATACTTATGAAAAAAATAAAATAAGACACAGTAATAAACAGCAATGGGGGCGTCAGCTGGGCGTGGGGGTATGCTAAACACTAGACTGTGTGCTTTTAATTAAAATATATCATTTCTTTTTTGGCCTGCTTCTTGATACTGGAGTTGGACCATTCTGCTTTACAAACTGGCACAATACTAAACTCCTATCCATAAAGGGTTAAATTGCAGGGACACTTTAGGAGGAAGAAGCGTTTTTTTCCTGGTTCTGGTGGGTCATTTTCTTCTTACTCCTGAAGGTATAACTTCAGTGGAGGATGGGTCACTCAGATACACTCACCTTCCAGCACCTCCTGCCAGCACCCAAAGGACGTCTTCCCAGCAAGTTTCACTGGCATGCCTCCAGGTGGCTTTCCAGTGAGATTTTCCAGGCTTCCAGCCAGATTCCCAGCAAGTCTCACCAGCACCTTGTAGAGTTTCATCTGTATCCAATGACCAGTTTCTTCTTGTCACACCTGCCTCTGTTACCTCAGCAAACATCTGGACTTTTCTAGTAGGATACAGTCACACTCCTCTGAGGTCACATCTCAGCCTTGGGAGTGGGGGGTGCTCTTCCAAGTTTTGTTTCTTCATTGAGTCATCAGCCTCAGCCCTAGAGGAAATAGAGGTTCCCTGTATCTTACTTGTCCTGTATTTAAAGTCCCCAACTCTTTTTTATTATTTAACCTCTAGTTACTAGTTTAATAATTCTTTGTATTAAAATTTCCCTGTTGAAATTACTGGGATGGTTTCTATCTCTAGACCAAATCCTGACTAATACATTCAGTACATATTGTTTTTTGTGCCTGCTTTGTTTTGCTCAACATAAAGTTTTAGAAATTCAACATATTGCATCTATCAGTAGCTGATTCTAATTCATCTTCTGCTGATAACTTAAGTAGGATGGTACCCAAATGTATTAAACAAAAAAGAACAAATTAGACTTCAAAGAAATTAAAAAATTTCTACAGAGATATTGTTGTTGATACATGCTCCAATTTCTCTGGGTAAATACCTAGAAGTAGACTTGTTGGGTCAGAGGATAAGTGTATATTTAACTTTATTAATAACTGCTACACAGCTTTCAAAAGAGAATGAACCACCTTGCACTCCTACCAGCAGTGTAGGAAGATTCCAGTTGTTTCACATCCTTATTAATACCTAATATTGTCAGGGTGAAATTTTCTTCCATTTTCTATTTGTTTGCTTTGGTTTATTTTCTTTTTAGCCATTGTAATGGATATAGCTTTATTTCATTGAGATTTTAATTTGCAGTCCCCTGATCAAATGAAATTGAGCAACTTTCCATAGATTTACTGGCCATTTGGATAATTTCTTTTGTGAAATATCCATTTAAGATTTTATCAATTTTTAATCAAGTCATTTATCTTTTGCTGAGTTTATTATATATTCCAGATACAATTACTTTGTCAGATATATTAAGTTTTTAAATTTTCTTCCCATGTATGACTTACCTTTAACATTTTGATAAATTTTAATGAGCAGAATTTATTTATTTTAAAAATTTTATGAAGTCTAATTTCTCACCTTTTTCTCTTATGATGGTGACTTTTGGGTCCTGTTTAAGAAACACCCCAAGTTTACAAAGACATTTTCTTATGTTTTCTTCTGAAAGCTTTACAGTTTTAGCTTACCCTTTTAGATATATGATATATCCCAAATTAATTTTTTATGTATTTAATAAAAGGTAAATGTTTACTTTTCCATATGTACAAATAGTTATTTCAGTGACATTTATTGAAAAGATTTTTGTTTTCTTGCTGAATTGCTTCTGTGCCCTGGTGAAAAATAAATTGAATAATTGTGTGAGTTTAATTCTGTGCCCTCTATCCTGGTCCACCGATAAACTTGTCTATCACTACAGGAGCACCAAGGGTCACAATTTCTGTCACTTCTTAGTATGACTTGAGATTTGAGAATAAAATTGTTCTTCATTTGTTAGATTATTTTAGCTGTTGTAGGTTACTTGCAATTCTTTCTAAAATTTCTAAAACGAAGTGCTGAGATTTTATTTTGGATTGCATTGACTCCATTGCAATAATTTTGGGTATAATTGATTCTTAAAAATATTGAGTCTTCTAATCATAAATTTGGTATATATTTTATTTACTGGTCTCCTTAATCTTTCTCATTAACACGCTGTCATTTTTATAGATATATTTCATATTTTAACTAAATTCATGCCTACACTGCTGCAGTTTTATGCTATTGTAAAGGCTTCTCATTTTATTTTCCAACTGTTTCCTTTTGGTATATAGAAATACTGTAAATATATTCATATTGTCCCAGGACCTTGTTTTCAAATTCATTTATTTGTTCTAGTGAATTTATAGATTCTTTTAAATATTCTACATACATAATCATGTCATCTATGAATAAAAATACTAGTACTTAAAACTGGAAAGTTGTGGAAATGTATAGAGCTGATGTAACATATTATAGCGACTAACAGCTATAGAGATTGTGGCTGAAAAGAGTAGTCTAAGGATGTAGATGTACTTGAAGGAAAGCTAAAGAATAATATAGTGACTGAATAAAACTGAACCCAGACGTGTATGAGAATTGTGGTTAATAGTACAAATGCAAGAATGTCCTTCTGTGAACTAAAACAGATATATGTCACTATTGCAGGGTTTTGGAAATGTGGAGAAGCATGGGAATAATGCAATTAATATAACCTATGGACTATAGTTAACAACAATATTGTAATATTCTTACATCCATGTGAAAGATGTACTGGTTTAATAATAGGGGAGTATGGGAAAATATGCCAAATGTACACTATTGACCATAGTTAGTGGTAACGGTCTGATGATATTATCTCATAGTCTGTAACAAATGTTCCACAGCAGTGTGATGTGTTGGTGAAGGGTTGTTGTATGGGAATTCCACACTTGTGCATGATTGTTTTGTAAGATCACAACGTCTGTAATAAAAATATATATTTAAAAATTAATAGTACTTCTTCCTTCCTGAGGCAGATTGTGATAGTATGATTCCCTAAAGAATTATTCCTCTTGCTGTTAACAATGTCCCCTCCTACAATGATTTTGAGCTTGTTTTGTCATATGAGACATCAAAATATATAAAGAAAAAATGACTTGATATGTACTTGAACATCAGGCTTTGTCTCCTGAGACTTATGAAACCACAATCTTGTGATTTCTCCCAAAAGAAAAGGCCATGTTGAATGAGAGACCCCACCACCCTAAGTGAACCCTCTTCCCTAGATATTCTACCATATGATTGGAATTTCATGAGTAATCCCAAGCAAAACAAGCAAAAACGGTCTCTTCCAGCCCAGACATTAGTACCTAGAAGTGGCATGTTGCCAGAAAGTAACATAAAACGTGCATTGGTTTGGGAATTATCTAATACTAGAAAACAGCAAGGAGGCAACTGGCGAAAGCTGCTGCATAGCAAACAAACTTAGTGGAGGCCAGAAGGATGGTACCCATGCAGTAGACCCCAAAAGAGTCACAGAATATCCACCAAGACTGTAATGCACATGGGTTGATTTATACTGTTTTCTGTGGAAAAGAGAACAATCAACATGAATTAAAAGGAACAAGTACAGTTCAAAATAAAAAGAGGACTGTGAGCTCTTACCTTTCTACAGTCAGTAAGCCAGTTAGGAAAGCCATTCAGCTTCAAACGTGGGCCATATTTCATAGGAAATAAATATGACAGACCCAGGGCAGAGCTAATATATCCAATAACAATGGATTAGGAAACCAATCTCAGGGAACAAAATTTGGTTGTGATTAAGGGTCATTCCTTGCTTCCATAGTAGAGGAACATGGAAATATGTGCCTGATTGAATTTCAGAGTTGCTGTGGACTCATGACTACTATGTGCCTCTTATTCTTCCCCTCTGCTTGAATGGACATGTTTAGTGTGGTCCAAATAAGGACCTGATGCTATCACAAGAGCGTAGATTTTAAGACTGATTCTATGACTGGGTAATTTCGTCATTGAGATTTGTTTCATGGCACGGCATCTGTTTTGCTGCAATGATACATATGCTTTTGGAAAAAATATGTGTATCTTGTATGTGTTTAGTGCAATTAAGAAAAAAATAAGTTAATTGTATAACTCTAATCTATATCCTTACATATTTTTGTCTACTTGTGCTATCAAGTAGATGGAAGGATGTTAAAATCTCCAATTAAGATTGTGGATTTGCCGGGGATGAGCCTCCCTGGCAACGAGGGACCACTATCAACTACCAACTGATGATGCAACTGGAAAATGACCTTATACGGAAGGTTCAATGCGGATCAGCAGAATATCCATGTCTACATAAAATACCATGACTTTAAAATGCTGTTTGACCTAAAGTAAGGGGGAAATGGAAAGGAGAAATGAGTTTATATGGCTACGAGTTTCTAAAAAAGAGTCTGGAGGCTGGCAGAAGGATTGCCCTCATGCACAACTGAGCAGAGTCAGAGAGACAGATAAAGCAGATACAACCCCCAGATATTGGTTCCTTTGAGGGCTAAAGAGACCCATGGGAGTTATGGTCATGGCCGATGAGGTTAACTACCAGGGCAGATGGCCCCTCTTTGGAAATGGTGTTTATGTGTGATGAATCTGGACTCAGATGGGATCTCCCTTCATAAGACTTTCATGCTAATGTGCTGGAGGTGCAGTTAATGTTGGGGTTTAAGATATATTTAGGGGATTTGAATCTCTGGACTGACAATGTGATAGCCAGGTCCTGAGCCTCAACAGACTCCAGCACCTACAATCTGATTTATTGGACTTACCACACTCAGCTAAGATGGAGTTGAAGAAGGACAACCACCACACCATGGAGCCTAGAGTGATTACAACTGAAAATGGGAGGATTGCATCCAGCATCCATGTGGAATCTGAGCCTCCTCTTGACATAGAGGTGCAATGGACACAACCAATCCAATGTCCACATAGAAGAGGTGGCATTGGATTGGGAAAAGTGGACATGGTGGACGATGGGTATGGGGAAAAGCAGGAAGAGATGAGAGGTGGAGGCGTCTTTGGGACATGGAGCTGCCCTGGATGGTGCTTCAGAGGTAATCACCGGACATTGTAAATCCTCACAGGGCCCACTGGATGGAATGGAGGAGAGTATGGGCCATGACGTGAACCATTGTCTGTGAGGTGCAGAGGTGCCCAAAGATGTACTTACCAAATCCAATGGATGTGTCATGATGATGGGAACGAGTGTTGTTGGGGGGGGGGGAGAGGGGGGGTGGGGGGGGTGGGGTTGAATGGGACCTCACATATATATTTTTAATGTAATATTATTACAAAGTCAATAAAAAATAAAAAAATTAATAAAAAAAAAAAAAAAAGGAATGAAAAAAAAAAAAGATTGTGGATTTGTAATTTCTTCCTTTAGTTCTGACCTTTTTGTTACCTTTATTTTGAAGCTCTGTTATTAAATGCTTATGTATTTTACATTGTTATATCTTGCTAATAAATTAAACTATTTTGTCATTAAGAAATATTTTTAATTGCTGATAATATACCCATGTTGTCTTTTATGATTAGTATTTGCATGGTATATATTGTTCTTCCATTTTGTTTCCACCTATTTGTTTCTTATATGTAAGGTGTGTCTCTTGTAAAGAGATATGGTTTTATTTTAATCCAGTCAGATTGGACGGTATCTTTACCATCTTTCTATGTGAATTGTATTCATCCCGTCTCTTCTTTGTTCTTTGGTTTCCCCTTTCTAGTCTCTTTTTTGGATATATAGAGCCTTTTTATCTCTGCTATTAGCTTTACAGATATATCTTTTTGTTTTGTACTTTGTGGTTCCATTCTTAACTTTTAACAGCCCACCATGAATGATGAACACCACTGAAGCAACAATGCAGGACACTTTCAACTGTATAATTCCATTTACTGCCCTCCTGCATTTGTGATTTTATTTAATACATTTTATTTATAAATTCCATCCTATGCTTTTTTGTTGAAAAAAGTCAGTAGTTTTTAAAGAAATCTTGGAAGTGATCTTTTACTTTTTTGCATCATTTTTGGTGCTTGTCATTTCCTCCTGCAGATCCCAGCTTCCATCTGGGATCACTTTCCTCTAGCCTGCGAAGTTAACATAAGTAATTCATTATAGTATGGATTTCTGATGATAAATTCCTTCAGCTTTTATTTGTGTGAAGATGTCTTTATTCCACTTAGTTTCGAAGACTATTTTCAACATATAGAATTTTAGGAATGCTGTTTTCTCTTTCATCTTTTTAAAGTATCATTCCCTGCCATTTGGCTCCCATTGATGAGAAGTCATCTGTATTCTTGCATTTTCCCACATGAATGTAAACTTTTTTTTTTCAGTTTATCTTTGGTTTCCAGACATATCACTATGATGAACCTCAAGAGACTTTTCATTGTATTTAACTTGTTCAGGATTTGTCAGTCCTTGAATTAGTGGATTGATATCTTCATTCATCAACTCTTTAAATATTTTTTGCAAATATAGCCCTCTTCTCCTATGATTCCAATATGATATATATTAGATCATTTTATATGTCCCACATATCTTGGATAATCTGTTATATTGTTTTCATTGAATTTCTTTTGTGCTTCAATTGAGATCATTTCTACTAACCTATTGTGAAGTTCACTATTTTTTTCTGCTTTGGTCAATCTTCTATTAACTCATCCAATGAATTTTTCATTTCAGGTGTTGTGTTTTTCTAATTTAGAATTTCCCCTTTTATGTGGTTTCCTTTTTCCTGCTGAAATACCCTTTTTTAATTCATCCTTTACATCTTACCTTTCAATTTCTTAATGTCTTTAAAATTTTAAAGTACTTGTCTGCTAATTTCAACACATGAATTATTGTTCGATATCTGGGTTAGCTTTTATTCCATTTCTAATGACTGACTTTTCTCTTGATTATATGCAATATTTTCTGCTTCTTCAAATTTCTAGAAATTTTTATTGTTTCCTGGACATATTGGTGAAAATCTGTACAAGTTCTGGATTATGTAAATTTCTCCAAAGAATATTTAATTTTGTTCAGGAATTCTGTCAAAATACCAGAAGATTATCTTATTTGGGGTGAGGGGAGAGTTGGTTATCTTATTTGTTAGGAAAGGTCTATATCAGTTTTGTCCTTACGGCTAGGTGTGGCTTTTTCTTCAAAGGCATGAACTTTCTAGAACCAACTAAATAATCAGGGTGTTTGTCACTTTCTCTCCACTCCCTTGGGTCAAAACAATAATGTCTCATCAGCATTACGTGATCTATGAAATCTCTTTTCAGCTCACAGCTCTTCAGTGACAGTTGTCTGCCAAGCTTTCAGAGGAAGAATTGGGATGTTTCAGGGTCTCTTTCTTTGAGGATCATTCCTCAGTGGAACCCTACACCACAAATTCCCCTGCCTTAATATCTTCCTCTGTGCCAAAATCGCCAAAATCTACATGGGCTCCATTTCTCTCTGCAACAGTTTGAAAAATGCCCCCTATTAAATATATGGTTTTCTTCTCTTGAGAGTCATATGCTGTCCAATACCTGAAAACAATATACATGCACACTCACACCCTAGCCTTTCTCTCGTGGCAAGAACCAAAATTCCTCATACACATCTCTAATTAGAATTATCTCTTGGAAATATTTTGTTACTATAAGTGGGAATGTTATTAATATTTAATTTTATAAGTTTTAATAGGTATATAGTAACACCATTGATTATTGTTTTGTGGTTTGTATCCAGAAACCCAAATTTTCTTACTAATTCTAAGAGTTTATCTGTATATTATCGGAGTTTTCTACATTTACAGTCATAACATCTATAAATTTTAAATTTTGTTTCTTTATTTCCAATTCTCATAGCTTGCATTATTTTCTTTCCTTACAATTTTGGGTTTTTCCTGTTGTAATGGAAAATATAATTTGTGATAGATAACATTCTTGTCTCGTTCCTCATTTCAATAGGAAATCTTTCCATATGACATCAGAAATTATGATGCTTACTGTAGTATCCCTTTTTCAAACCCTTCATTTGTTAAGAAAGTTCCTTACTTTACCTAGGTTACTAAAATACTGTTTTCTTTTCATTTTCAGTGGATACTGAATTTCATCAAATGCTTTTTCATATCTATTGAGATAATTTTGTGATGTTTCTCCTTTAGTCTGTTTATATGGTAAATTAATTGATGTTCAAATGTTAAATTGAACCTGCGTTCTTATCACCAACTTGTCTTCATTATGACTGCAGATTTTACTTTGCCTACATTTCATTTAGAATTTTTACATCTATATTCATAAGTAAATTTCCTTTATCATAACACTCTTGTAGGAATTTAGTATCAGGTTTTGTTAGTCTCATAAAATGAATTAGAGAGTGTAATTGTTTTTAAATTCTCCTGAGTAATTTGTGTAACATTAAAATATTTTACTTGTTGAGTGTTTAGTAGTACTTACTAGTGAAGTCACCTCACCTTGGAGTTTTCTTGTGGGAAAACATTATTTTAATTATAATAGTGCTAGGAAAATTTTCTACCTCTTCTTGGGTAGGCTTTAATAAAACACTTATTCTGAGAATTTATTCATTTCATTTAATTTTTTCAATTTTGCAGATATAAAGAATTTGAAAGCATTCTATTAACACGTTAATGTCTTTAACATCTTATTGGCATCAGTTATTTGTACCATCTCTATTGTTTTTTAAAAAAATTGTAATTAATGAAATGAAATTGTAATTAATGTAATTAATGAAATTATAATTAATTTGTTCTAAATATTGGACCATATAAGTTCTATTTTGAGACCTGGAATTTTCTAGATGACCTAAATAACTAGAAACCAGATTGCAAGTCTCTGTGAGGGCTAATGTATTTCCAATTTTTTCTTACCTTGAGATTATAGTCTTTTGAGTCTTAGTATTAATGCCAAGCACCTTATCATATTGGTGTTTCAGGTGCTGACTGGGCCTCTTTCTTTTCACATGGTATTTAATCATTCATTAGTCTAGCACAGCCTTCTGTACATGGCTTATGGATCAGAAATTGCAAGTGGAAGCTACAATTCTCATAAGGCATGTGCTAGCAAGTTTTAGACCTTCACTTCTGCTGCATTTTATTGGTCAAAGCAAGTCCCAAAGCCAGTCCAAATTCAAGGTGCGTGTGTGTGTGTGTAGGGGGAAAGGATAAACTCTACCTTTTGAAGAATGAAGTGGTTTTTGTGTACAGTGATGGCTGGAAGTATTGGTGTCCATACATGGAAGTGATCTGGATCAGCCATAATTGTGGAGCACTGGAGCCATGAATGTAGGATCTGGGTTGTGCTCCCTGAGCATGTAGAGTGGTTGTGTCCAAAAACAATGCATTTTCTCTTGGGAGCAGGACATTGACATTAATAATAACCAAGCCAAGCCTCCTGGTGGCCTGGATGCTGCAAACCAATACATTCTCAAAGGAAAAGCCATGGCCCCTTACTAAAAGATGTGTTCCAAATTGTAGACCCCAGGAAGATGAGTTAAAACAACAGCAAAACAACCTGATGAAAATTATATCTCAAAGAAAGGAAAAAAAAACCAACAAAAGAGAAAAGCTCCTGCATTAAATGAGTAACCAGACTAAAATTATAGCGCGTTCTTGGGAATTCACTGCCACAAAAGAATCTCAATTTTTCACAACAAATAAAAATAAGGAAAAAAGTAATCATGTAAAATGTGAAAACAATTTTAAACAAATGAAAGAGATTATAAAATATAATAAATTTGTAATAAGATAAAAAAAGGAGATAGCATCCTTATAACAGAAACAGGAGTCTATGAAATAAAAAACATAATTACAAATGAGAAATAAACCAATAAGAAAAATAACAAAGGAAAAAACATGAGAATTGTAAAAAATAGTCATTGCATTTTTAAAATGCTTAATAGGTGTCATAAACATTTAACAAAACAAGTTAAAATGAGAACCAGTAAATTGGAACCAAGTATGAGAAATCACACAATATAGCCAGGGAGGCTGGGATATTGAAGTATGTGAGAGAGTTTAAGAGACAAGCACTCACAAATAATTTAAGTAAGCAATTAAAGCAAATTCTGTGTACCTTTTAAGTTCAGGTATTGTTCTAGCTCTATGAATTCAGCAGTAAATAAAACAAAGTCTCAGAAAAAATGAAATATATAATGCAAAATATGTCTTTTGGTATTATCTGATATAAAGAAAAATAAGGCAAGATAAGAGAAATAGAATGTGACATGGGTGTTATTTTATAAAGAGTTGAATGGGAAGATTTCTTGAAGAAGGGAATATTGAACAGAGACTTGAAAGTAGTGAGAAAGCCAGGCATGTGGACATCTGACAGAAGAACTTCTCAGGCAGAACAAAGAGCAAGTGCAGATTCCTTAATGTGGGAATGTGCTTGGAATGCTCAGTGCTGCTGATGAGTAGGAGGAGAGAAGGGTGGCAACTTATGATAACCATGATGATGGGGATGGGGATGATGATGATGGTGGTGATGGTGATGGAGACAATGATGATGGCGACTGATGAAGATGATTACGGTGACTGATAAAGTAATAATGATGATGGTGGTAATGGTGGTGGTGATGATGGGGATGGGGATGGAGATGATGATAACAATGGTGGTGGTAGTAATGAGGACAATGAGAATCAAGATGATGATAGCTAATACCTACTGATCACTTACTGGCTTGATTCATTTAATCTTTACCAAAACCTTAGGAGGGAGTAATATTATTATCCCCAATTTACAGATAAGGAAATGATACACAAATAGGTTAAACACAAAATTAGTAAGGGACACAGACAAGGATCAAACCCAGGCTGTATGGCATTCGATTGCAGGTGCTTAATCACTGTGCTCTATTGCTCTTCACAGAATAGTGAGGAGGCTATATTGCCTGATGGCACTAAGTATAGGGTAGAGTGGGGTGGAGTGGAAGGAGATGAGGTTGAAATTACACAAAATCAAGATCACAGCATGATTTACAGGCCATAGTAAAGACTGATTTCACTCTAAGTAAGATTCAGAGGAGTAATATTTCCGAGCATGCATGTTAAGTGAACAACTCACCTGCAGAATAGAAAATATATTATTTCAGGGGAACTGGAGATGTAGGGTCCTCTTGTAACAATCTGGGCAGGTGATCAAATTTTGGGTGTATTTTGAATGCAAAGCGAACAGAATTTGATGTGGACTGGATGTGGTATATGAATGAAACAGAGGAGTCAAGGAGGAATCACAAATTTTTGGACTAAGAAATTAGAATAATGGGATGAGAAAGTTTCTGCAAAAACAAATTTAGTGGAGAAAATCAAGAACAATATGTTACATTTGAAATCTCTTTTGAATAACTAGATCAGACAAAAGCTTGGGGCTACACACATAAATTTAGAAATCATCAGCATATAGACAGTATTTAAACCTCCCTTTAATTATTTTCACATTTAGTCTCCTTTACTAGATTCTCCTTATCATCCTGTCATCCAAATGTTGGTGTACCCCAGAGCTCAGTCTTTGGTCCTGTTCTCCTTTCTATCTTTGTGTACACTTTAAAGTAGTTTCATCTGGTACTATGGTTTTCAATTTTTTTTCAAATGTTTACAAGTGACTGGCATAGACTGATAACACAGGAACTATTAGCAAATGCTATTAGCTATTACCAATGCCAAAGAATCCTGACCAAGCAGACATCAGGCTATTAATCTCAGACCAATTCATCATTGGGTATGTGGTGGAAAATACTTGATTATACAGCTTTGAACCTGTCATAACTAATTCCACTAGAGTCAAGAAACTTGAGCTTTATCAAGAAGCTGATTCAAGGAAAATACATCTGCATATAGCTTCCATTTTTACTTAACTACCCTCACAATCACATACTGTCCTCAGAACCAACATAGACTCTCTCTTGATTGACCATCACCAAGAATATAAAGGGCAAGCTGTCCTCATTCACGGGGATTTTAGATATTTTGGACCAGTATGGTTAAATTTTATACCCTCGTTTTAGCTTCAGGAAAGATTTTATGTGCTGCTTCCATTGCCCAGAAACACTTATCCTTCCCCTCTCCTGCCTGACTTGTCATCTAACCTTACAGAGGCCTTCCTGGTTACCTTACCTAAAGTAATCCCTTCCACTTGCTATTTCTATCACATCACTCTCTTACTCATACCTCCAGTGTCTCTGGCCATGCTCAACTTTTTTTCAATAGTACTCAAGCCTTCTAACAGTCTAGTAAATGTTCTTCTTATATTGATTGCTTATGGTCTGCCTCCCCTGCAAGAATGTAATCTCTGCAAGGGCAAAACTTCTGTCTATTCTGTATACTGATATATCCCAAGCATTGAGAATAAGACCTGACACATAGTAGGAACTCAATAAATATTTGTTATATGTTGAATAAAGACTTATTAATGGTAACGGTCATGAGAAAGAGATGTCAAACATGGCTAAAAATCAATGGCACCAATGAAGTACATGAGTTCTGGAGAAAGAAAGATAAGGAAGAAACAAAACAAGCACAATCAAAATGAGAGTTGAGATTATAGCTACAATTAAGAAAAACACTTTAAGGACTTGGAAAGGTTCTTCAGAAGGAAAGTTTGCTCAAGAAACAGAAATAAGTAGAATAAGGAAAAATGAAGGCAAAGATCAGAAGGAAAGAATGTGGCAAAATCCTTCATAAATTTTTCTGCTTGTCAAGAAAATAGCATAGTTCATAGAATTTTAGAGCTAGAAGGTTCCATGGAGGCCATTTAATCACAGATGAGGAAGGCCATGTAAGAACTTCATTACTTGCCTGAGATCAGCAATTAATACATGTCAGAGACAGGGCTAGACCCCGGATCTCCAAATGACAAGGTTAATGTTGGATTAGTGCTTTTCATATGGTCCATGAAATGTTAGTATGAATGTCTGTTTTCAACAATATCCACTAGAGAGATTTTCTGGAACATGGCATCAGTAAGTCCCTGTTGGGTGTAGGACAAGAATGAGGATACCTGCCTGGAGTTCCCAGACAATTGTTTACAGTGACCATACAGAAGGGGTGCCCACTCACCATTCCTTAGTTGATCAACTGGGGAAATTTTCCTCAAGTATATTCTCTAGCTGGGTTCAGTTTCAAGAGATCCACTAGGGAAATTCATCTTCTTTGGGGATCCATTAATTTTAAAAAGATTCCATAAAGGACACTAAATAATCTAACTAAATCATGCAAGGCTGGAACTGAGTGAATGAATCAGAATCTACTTTGAATTAGAATTTTAATTAGGACTAGCAAACTAATAATTAGAAGTATCAACCTTCTAAAGAGTTCCCCTCCTGTCCTACTCCATGCCTATCACAAATTTCTAAGAGGTACTTCTGCTCCTAAGCATCAACATGCAAAAAACCCTTCCTTCATTCTCATCTGCACATAATGAGCATGGCCTCTTCTGTCCAATTATCCGCTCTGAGAGATACTGCTCAACATGAGACACATGGACCCTTATTCCATTTTCTCCTATAGGAAGAAGATAGATAGGATCAGTGAGCTCTCTGTGAGGCTCCCTCCTCCTTCTCAGCAAAAAAGTTAACCTGCACTTCAGCAAATTTCCTTAAGTGGCTGCGTGAATGAAGCAAATTTCAAAACGGTAAGGAAGCATCTTAAGAGACTTCATTTCTTTGATTTGATTTTGTTTTCATTTTCTTCCTAAAAATAATAAAAAAAAGAAATTTCTATAATGTGTTACAATTGGGGGAGAATATTCATATATATCAATATATTTCTGTGGAAAACAAACGAGTAATTAGAGTAGATATTACTATTCACTTTTACAGATACTGAAGAGGAAGCTCTTAAATGACTGAATTGCCCAGCATTACACACTAATAAGTATAAAGCAAGGAAGAAACTCAGGCTTTCTGTCTTTTCCTTTAATGTTCCTTCCACAAGGCCATCCTAAAGAGTGTGACTTGGAACTCCCTTTTTTATACAGCATCACTAAACCTTAAGCAGTTTGATGGTGCTATGTGAAAAAAAAAATTATTCCAGTGTGAAATAAAGTTGGACATTTTTTAGGTAAACTTAAGATGGTCACTTTATTATAGGAATTCACAGAGCTCTACTGATCTAATAATATACATGATGAATCTCTGCATGTGAATATTTTCCAATTTGACCACAAACCTTTCATTCCTGAGGCATCTCAGAGAATTCATGTTCTAAGAACTTTTTTTTTAATTTTTTATTCATTTTTTTAAAAAATATTACATTCAAAAAATATGAAGTCCCATTCAACCCCACCGCCCCCACCCCCCACTCCCCCCACAGCAACACTCTCTCCCATCATCATGACACATCCATTGCACCTGGTAAGTTCATCTCTGAGCATCGCTGCACCCCATAGTCAATGGTCCACATCATAACCCACACTCTCCCACGTTCCATCCAGTGGGCCCTGGGGGGGATCTACAATGTCCCGTAGTTGTCCGTGAAGCACCACCCAGGACAACTCCAAGTCCCGAAAATGCCTCCCCATCTCATCTCTTCCTCCCATTCCCCGCACCCAGCACCCACCATGGCCACCCTTCCCACACCAATGCCACATTTTCTCTGTGGACATTGGATTGGTTGTGTCCATTGCACAGCTATGTCAAGTGGGGGCTTAGATTCCACATGGATACTGGATGCAATCCTCCTGCTTTCAGTTGTAGGCACTCTAGGCTCCATGGTGTGGTGGTTGACCTTCTTCAACTCCATGTTAGCTGAGTGGGGTACTTTTGTTCAAATTTGTTTTTAATGCATCGTGTTCCTTTACCAGGCTGAAGAGGGTGATCCTGCCTTACAATTTCCTCATTTTCCTCCACATAGCTGAACCAAGAGTTGAATTCATAACTAATATTCAATAAATGTTTGCCTGATTTCTTTAATGATAAAACACAAAGGCCTTATAATTGAGGTGGGTGGCAGGTTTTCTGGAAGTTCATAGCAAGAGCAGCTATCACTAGATTGGGGGAAGACTGAGGATCAGGGAAAGCTTTCTAAGAGAGGTGACACTTGCACTGAGCATTGAAGAAAGCATAGGATGTAGCAAGGGAATGTGGAAGAGAGGAGTGTCCACTGGAGGGAGGAGAAGAGGCAAAGTCCCCAGACCAAAAGACACCATAGCAGGGAGATGAAAGCGGTTGTGTAGAGCTGGGGCAAAGGATGCAATAGGAAACTGGAGAAAGAATATTTAGTCAGACTGTGCATTTAGCACCCATTATTGTTAATCCTCCCATTAACTCTATAGAGTGACTATATTATATTAACACCATTGGTAGTTTAAAAACAAAAAACTGAGATTCTTAGAGGTTGTGTCTAAGTAACTTTTCCAATGGTTATGAAACTAGTAAATGGCAGATCCAGAACTCACACTCTTGAGAGATCAAATATCTCCTAAAGCTCTAATTAATGTACAAATGGTACGGTGGTCAGTACTTTCAGGGAAAATAATTAGGGACAGAAGTTTGGAAAAATTCTCAAATTCTTCTACAAAGGTCACCTGACCTCGCTTGTATGCATCAGACCAGACTGAGTCTAGACTTGTTTCAATTGCACTGCCAGAATCCTCCTATTAGATCCTTTCTGTGTGGATGTTTGTATTCTACATACCTTTTACTATAGATGAAATTAGGCACACATGCAGGCTCCACTCTCTTCTAACTAATCTAAGAGAATGTGGACTCTAGTCTCAGGTATGCCCATAATTAGCCCTATGCCCTTGAACAAATCTTAATCTCTGTGGACCTCATTTTTCTATGCAGGATATGAGAGGGATGCCTCCTGAATTTCAGAATCCCAGATACAGGGATTCAACATACCCCAGAATTTTATATATGTTTTTAAAATGAGGACATTTTTGACTTTTGACTGGGCTTTGCTATGGTTCCATGTTTCCCTGACATTTTCAAAGTTGTTTTTGGTTTTATATATTCAGGTTTCTGTATCATCAGTATACATACACTACCCATAGTAATACTGGCCCATCAATCATTGAGGCATGACTGCTACCTAGATGAGTTTCCCAACAGTATTAAATTTACTGGTTCAGTAAGCACATCAATAGTTTAATTGCTATGCTTCCCACCATCCATTTATAAACTGACTCCATTCCTCCCTTGTTGCATGTACACACAAATGTTAACAAATAACCCAATCTACATGGAGCTAGAGTCATTGCAGCATAATTAGACTATTAATTCAGCCATTGAATATTGGCTTTGAAAGGAACTTTAAAGGCCATGAGATTTAACCACAAATTAATTCAGATCTGGTAAAAATCAAATCAATTTTACTAGAGAAACAGTGGTGAACACAAAAGACCTTCCTCATCCTTGTAGAACTTTAAACATAGTTCTGATTGAAATGTTTATCAGACTGGCATGGCCAGGAGTTCAGGGTTAATGTCAACTCCCCAAGGAACTAAAATGAGCACCCAGAAATCAAGTGAATTCCGTGGGTGGTAACAGCGACAAGGTTGGAAAGAACACTGAGAACAGATTTGAGGGTAGTGGAAGACTTAGAATAATAAATGCAGCTCATTTGTATGGACTTATAGGTAAAAAAGAAATGAAGTTTTGAAATCCTCACATTATACAACAATGAAATGACACAGATCCAGAATAAAGAAAACTATTTGCACACAGCTCCTTTGGACATGAAAAAAAAAGGCTGACCTAGAGATGTCGATTAAGAACTTTTAGATCCAATCGAACTCTGATCAATTCACCAGAGAAAAATGTTGAAATGGTCAATTATTTCATTTCTTACAGTGGATAGCTTACATGAAGGTGTGTCCAAAGAACTAAATTTGAATGATAAAGATCAATTAAGTCCAGCTGAAAACATAGCACAAAGAAATTTTCACAAATATTATGCCACACACCTTGAAGAATGAACCTAATAATGATATTTATTTATTCTATATTTCAGGAAGAGCTAGGGGAAAGATATGTTTCTACTTCATGATAATATTGTCTTCACCAACTCTTATTTTTATTAAACCCTAGAGTGTAAAATATAATCACCTAGTTTATTCACTATTTCTCCTCACTGTAACTTAAATGTTTTGCTATTAAGAAAAAAAAGCACATGTATCCTCCAAATGTGAATATGTGCCTGATGATATTTGAGAGAAAAGATACAAGGCCTTTGAAAATAATCCCCAAAGGAGCTCCAGAAATGTTTTTTTTTAAAAAGACTTATTTATTTATTTATTTCTCTCCCCTTCCCCCCCCCCCCCACCTGGTTGGCTGTTCTGTGTCTATTTGCTGCATCGTCTTCTTTGCCCATTTCTGTTGTTGTCAGCGGCACAGGAATCTGTGTTTCTTTTTGTTGTGTCATCTTGTTGTGTCAGCTCTCCATGTGCGGCACCATTCCTGGGCAGGCTGCACTTTCTTTCGCACTGGGTGGCTCTCCTTACGGGGCGCATTCCTTGCGCGTGGGGCTCCCCTACGCGGGGGACACCCCTGCATGGCAGGGCCCTCCTTGTGCGCATCAGCGCTGCACGTGGGCCAGCTCCACACGGATCAAGGAGGCCCAGGTTTGAACCATGGACCTCCCATGTGGTAGACGGATGCCCTAATCACTGGGCCAAGTCTGCTTCCTCAGAAATGGTTTAAATGAGATGATATCATTAGAGTGAGTAGTCTTTGAAAGTGACCACAGGAAGGGAAACTACTAATTTGTAAATACGAATTCTGGCATGCGTGGCTTTAAAATTGATTGCAGCCTCATCTTAGATGACTGAGCTAGTTCTTTCTTGCAATTGCCCTATCATGACTTGCCCTGGATTACACCAGGCTCTCAATACATGTCTTGCTTTACCTGCAGGTTAGGTATACCAAAACTTTGCTGTTATTTGTTTATGTCTTAATACAGAATCATCTCTAAAGATTTTCCTGAGTCCAGGTCTACCTTATTTGATTTTGAAAATATGCAATTTTACTGAAATCTCTCATTTTGTTTTATTATACTTCCTTTTCTCTTTTACTCTTCATGTTATTCTTCAAAGTTTAACAGAGCAAACCTTGGGGGAGTACATCTCTAGAGGACCTCATGCTTTACTCTGAGAAAGATAAGAAACAAAGAGTAAATACCTAAAGGAAATGTACCATCATGAACAAAGAGAGGCAAGGGCAGATACATTTATTGGGCACCTATTATGTCCCAGACCCATTATGTATCTGAAACAATCTTCCTAAACTTTCATGAGGCTCTAGTCTCACATCGCTAATCATACATTAGGGAACCAAACCTCATCAAGTAGCATCGTCAATATGAAAATGAAATTAGCAAATAAGGACTAGGTTTCAAATTCAATCTAATCGAAAAAATCCTCACGATCAACACTACTATCCTTCCTTCCCAACACTGTGTTGATATACCAACAGACAAAGTAAAAGTGTTACATTCATTGCATGACAGCAAAATTACGTATGTTTTTGTAAAGTATGCAAATATAGAAAACCATCAGCCATAAATCAAACGATACACAATTCCAATTTGGCAATACCCATTGTTAATATTTTGAGGTATGTTCTTTTATTTTTATGAATAGATATAATTATTTTTAATAAAATCATGGTATGATACTGTTTCAATGGTATCTTTTTTCATAGTATTTTCCAATTTTATTAAATATTTTTCTACAACCTCAATTTTATTTATTGTATAGTAGTTCATCACATGGATAGAACACAATTAATTCAAGCATTTTCCTATTAATGGTATTTAGGTTGATAGCAACTTTTTACCATTATATTGAAAACTGTGATGAACATTCCTGTTAACAATTTCGCGTGCATGATCATTTTTAATTTATAGAATATATTCTAAAAAATAATATTGCTGGATCAAAGAGTATGCATTTCTTCAAGTCTTTTATCTCATATTACCAGATTGCACTCCACAAATTTTCATAGCAATTTATATCTCCACTAACAATATTGGGGACATACCTCTTCTTGCAGTTTTAACACCAGATACTACCTTTTTCCACTACTGTCAATATATAAACAGAATAGTGTTCCATTTTGTTTAATTTTATATTTAATTGAATACTAATAAAATTAGATTTTTATATTTTTGTTTGCTTTTGTTTATTTCTTTTGAATTGCCTGTTCAGATCCTTTGTTTTTAATGCTAGGTGTGTTTTAAATGAATTGTAAAAAGTCATTTGCTATCAGTTTGATTTTTGTGTTTCTTAGATTTCTATTTAGTTAAAATGTCAATATTCTTAGGCCTTTTGTGTTTTGACTGTAAAGGCTTATATACTCTGATATATGAAAAAAAATGTTCATCTATATTGTCTTCAGATTTTTTTCTACTTTTTAAAATACTTAAGTCTTAAATCCACCAGAAATAATTTTTAGTATGTAATGCATCCAGGAATTAACTTAAAAATGATTAGCTGGTTGTCCTACAACTATATTAGAAAAAGCATCCTTTCCAATAATTTGAGATAGTGACAAGAGTTAATAAATATTGAATGTGAACTCTATATTGAATGTTTACTTTGTGCCTGGACTGATCTAAGTACTTGCATGGGATAAACTCATTCAAATCTCACAATAACCTGAGAAGATATATTTTCAGTTCCATTTTACAGATAAAGAAACTGACTCACATAATAAACAGAAACAATATATATTAGTGGTTGTGACAAAGAACTCTAGGGCAGAACTGGCTAGTTTAAATTTCCATTTCAACACTGGTCAGCTGTGTAATAATGGGCACATTACTTAACCTCTCTGTGCCTCAATTTCCTCATCTATTAATGAGATATAATAAATGTAAAGTCTGTACAATAATGTCTGACACAAAATAAGTTCTATATGGCATGAGATGTTATTGTGCTCTATCTTTAATGCTCTATGATGGATTTATGATATATTACCTGTTTATACATTTTAATGTCTTGTGATTCAAGTTTCATTGTCTAGTGGCACTTTTTTTAACACTTTCTTGCTCTTTTCACTTGTTTGTTCTTCTAGGGATTTTGATAGGAATTTCATTGAATTTAAATATTATTTCAGAGTCTTTCAACATTTTAAAAGGTCTCCATTCTAACATTATGTGAAAAATTTAGTGGTGTATTCATTCACTCATTATTAATTTGTTCATTAATTTTGGGTGGTGGTATTTGGGGGAAGGGCATTTTCTTAATGGTATCATTGATTTTTTTAAAAAAGAAGAAAAATCCCTGTTATCCAAAGCAGAAACTACATACTTACCTTAATCATTTTATTTTAACTTAAAACATACTAATATACACTCATTCACCAATCATTTCCTATAAAGCCACAGGCTGTACTTTGAGAATAGGTCTGCTAAGTTCATGTCAAACCCTAAGCCAAACTCTTTCTTGCATGCATCATATATGAATTCCAGTTTTAACTTTCTTAACACGGAATGAAAATTTACATCTGTGTTGAAACGTAAATCTATAATCCTTCAAAATTTTACCATTTTTCCTCAGAGTCTTTTATAGTGATCTGGCCCATATCTTATTCTACAGCAATTTTTAGTTACTTTTATCAAGCTTTCCCAAGCACTCAATTTTTATTTTTTATTAAAATGCATTTATATTCACAATCACAGTAATATTTTGTTAGATTATAACAAACGTTAGTTAATTAAATTATATAATTACAAATGTTAGTTAATTAAATTACAAATATAAATGCAAATGGTATGAGCAGGTTTGGGGAAAATCCATTCACTTGTAAGCTTGAAACTCAACTTGTAGTAGTAAGACTACCAAGAACACTAGAGAGTAAACAGTAGGCTATAGGTCTGTGGCATTCAATGTCTCATGGGCATCCTGTAGTATGTTGTACAGAGGGAAAGAGAAGCATTGGTTAATCTAACAAATAAGTTAAGGGAAAATTGATTTAAAAAAACACTGTACTATATTTCAGGTGGAAACGACCACCATAATTATCTAGTTAGTCCAAATTTTTCAATTGGGTCCATTGTGTTTTCAGTTAGACAATCAAATCTTCTGTGACCCTTTCTTACTTCAGTGGCTGGAACATAAAACACAATACTAAACAAAAGTGATGCTAGTCTTTCCGTATCACTCTATTTTATACTTGGTTGGATTTTGTGTCTTTTTTTTTAATTTTATTTTATTTATTCATTTTTTAAAAAATATTACATTCAAAAAATATGAGGTCCCCATTCACCCCCACTGCCCCCACCCCACCACTCCCCCCACAGTAACACTCTCCCGAATCATCATGACACATCCATTGCATCTGGTGAGTACATCTCTGGGCATTGCTGCACCCCATGGCCAGTGGTCGACACCATAGTCCACACTCTCCCACATTCCATCCAGTGGGCCATGGGAGGACATACAATTGCTGCGGCAATTGTCCCTGCAGCACCACCCAGGACAACTCCAAGTCCCGAAAATGCCTCCACATCTCAACTCTTCCTCCCATTCCCCGCACCCAGCAGCTACCATGGCCACTTTTTCCATACCAATGCCACATTTTCTCGATTATTAACCATAATAGTTCATGAATAGATTATCATTAAGTCCACTCTAATCCTTACTGTATTCCTCCTTCCTGTGGACCTTGGCTTGGTTGTGTCCATTCCACATCTATGTCAAGAGGGGGCTTAGATTCCACATGGATACTGGATGCAATCCTCCTGCTTTCAGTTGTAGGAACTCTAGGCTCCATGGTGTGGTGGGTGACATTCTTCAACTCCATGTTAGCTGAGTGGGGTAAGTCCAATAAATCAGAGTGTAGGAGCTGAAGTCTGTTGAGGCTCAGGGCCTGGCTATCATATTGTCAGTCCAGAGATTCAAATCCCCTAGATATATCTTAAACCCCAGCACCAACTACAATTCCAGTAAAGTAGCATAAAAGGCTTGTGAAAAGAGATCACATCTGAGTCCAGCTCCATCACACAGAAACACCAGCTCCAAAGAAGGGCCAACTGACATGGCAGTGAACTCCATCTGCCATGACCATAAAACCTGTGGGTCTCTTTAGCCCTCAAAAGAACCAATACCTGGGGTTGTATCTAATCTGTTTCTGAGACTCTGCTCAGGTGTGCATAAGGGCAATCCTTCTGACAACCTCCAGACTCTTTTTTAGAGATTCACAGCCATATAAACTCATTTGTCCTTTCCATTTCCCCCTTAATTTAGGTCAAACAGCATTTTTAACTCCTGTTATTATATGTAGACAGGGATATTCTGCTGGTCCATGTTGAACCTTTAATTCAAGGTCATTTTCTAGTTACGTCATCAGCTGGTACTTGGTAGTGATCCCTCAGTGCCAGGGAGGCTCATCCCCGGGTGTCATGTCCCACGCTGGGAGAAAGGCAGTGCATTTACATGCTGAGTTTGGCTTTGAGACTGGCCACATTTGAGTAACACGGAGGCTGTCAGGAGGGAACTCTTAGGCACAGTGCTGCTCTAGGCCTTGTTCTTATTTCAGGTGTATAGGCTCACAAGCATAGTCATTAGTATCAGGGGCTCATTGTTGGACCTTCATTCCTTTCTGGTCCTTGCCGTTGCACCCGGGGGACTTCCACTGCTCCCCTAGGGACCATGACAGAGCCCCCCTGGCCAGGAACCCAGTATCCCCCCAGCTGTTGTTTTTAATTGTTTCCACTATGAGTATATCCAAACATTTCCATGCACCCTGGACACATGCCCTGTATAACTCCCTGTCAACCATATGTCCCCTGTCAATAACATCCCATATCAGTATTCCTCTGATGCCATTGTTGAACCACTCTGTGATCCAAAACTTCCTGAAAAGTGAAGCCCAATATAATGCCAGGTTCCCTTAATAGTGAAATGGAATATAGCGATGAGTTTAAAGGTTAGATATAGAATACATATTGATTTGGAAAAATTCTACATCCTATCTTTTTCTTTTCTTTTTTCCTAATCATTGAGCTTCTCTTCACAAGAGCTATAGATCAGAGTAATTCATATATACAATATGCAGTACTCCCACATGTCCAATATAAAACCTTTTCCCTTCCACAGCGATAATATTTTAACTTATTCATATCAAGTTTACTGAAACTGATGTACAGATATTGAGACAATAGCTTTCAAACAAGGTAACATTTGTGTTTACATTGTGGTTTATACTTTAGGCTATACAGTTTTCTAAATTTTTAGTTATCCTATGTTTTACATTATGAGTTACATTATTAGTCTGTCATCCCCCATATGTTTTTGATGTAATATTACATGTTTTATATCCATCCTTGTGGACTCCTGTGAAACACTTCTTTGCCCTCACATTTACTTTGGTTCCATCTATTCAATATCTATTTCCCCCTCCCCCTGGGGCCCACAGTGACAGTCAATCTTCATTGCTTGAGGAGCCATGTTCAGAGATACTTGCAACAGTGTTGAGGGCTTGACTTGCTCAACTGCCCTAATGCCCTGGGAGCCACCATTTCTCTTGAGAGATACAGTTGCCTCTATTTGATGGCATTAGTCCTCCCCAGGTTGTGGATCTACCTTCACTCTCATTATATGGGTCTCTATCCAATGACATAACCCACTCTGGCAAAATGAGCATTCAGATATTCCCTAGGAGTCTGTCCTGTGTCAGATTATGCCCTTTGAGTATCTTAAACAGGTAACTTTCCTAATTATGTTTTGAAAAGGTTTTCTCAGCATTATATTCTCAACCAACACCTGACAATCTCCTATGTTCGTATGTTGCCCCACCCTCCCCCCAATTTGGATTTTGTGTCTTATGTGAATGTGCAACACCAACTTTAGTAGAACATAAAGCCTGTTATAATTTTCAAAAGTGAAATATTTACTTTCATCAACTTATTCTAAGCCATATTATTTTAAAGGCTTGCTCACATTTTCCTTTGTTTTCTGCCTCTGGCTCTCTGTACTATATTTACTTTTTTAATCCTCTGATCATTTGTAAGAGATATGCTAGGTTTTATTCTATTGATAATTATAATTCAGAAATGCATGTTTGGATAGATATGTCCCTGACTAGTAACAAAAGTGAAATGTTATCTCCCTAATCCCACCCTATAAGGTTTGAAGAAATTAGCATGATTTCATTTCTCCAATCCTTCCTTATCAATTTCCCAATTATATAATTTTCTATTATGATATATGCATGATTATTTTAATTTTTGAATTATGCTTGTATAGTTTTTTGAAAATTATTCTTGGAATTTTTTCTGCTTATAATTATATCTGCATTAACTATTTAATTTTAAGCACATATTTCACTATTTCGTTTTTCACAACATATTTTTTATATTAAATTTCCCCAACCTTGAATTATATACTCTGATTAATCACTGAATGAGCCAGAGTCTTTGTGGAGGTACTTTTTTTTCATTGCAGTTAAATATTTCTTCAGCCCTTGTAAATCTGACAGCCTTGAATCACTAATGCCATAACCTCTATTGCCAATTCATTCCCAAGCATAACGATTGGAAACTAGAGACCAAATAGGGCATTCCAAGTCGAAAATTAAATTTAAAGTCTCTGTTTTTAATCAGGCAGTTAGGCAACTCAGCAAATGAAGGTTCAGCGCTTGCTCTTCTTTTGCAGGGGAAATGTTTGTTTGGAACGCTGTCCTCAACCAATCCGACACCACTGAGTTTGTATTCCGTGTGTTCACCGCTGTCCCGGCATTCCAAGCCCTCCTCTTCCTTCTCTTCCTCCTCCTCTACCTGATGATCCTTTCGGGCAACAGTGCCATCATCTGGGTGGTGTGCACACATAGCGCCCTGCACACCCCGATGTATTTCTTCCTGTCCAATCTCTCTCTCCTGGAAATCTGCTACACCTCCGTCGTGGTGCCCTTGATGCTTTCCAATATTTTGGGGGCCCAGAAGCCCATCCCTTTGGCTGGCTGTGGGGCCCAAATGTTCTTTTTTGTCACCCTCGGCAGCACGGACTGCTTTCTCTTGGCAGTGATGGCATATGATCGATTCGTGGCCATCTGCCACCCTCTGCACTACGCCCTCATCGTGACCCGGAGGCTGTGCGTCCAGATGGCGCTCGGAGCCCTGGGCCTGGCGCTCTTCCTCTCGCTGCCGCTCACGTCCTTAGGCTTCGCCCTGCCCTTCTGCGGCCACCGCCGGGAAATCAACCACTTCCTCTGTGACGTGCCTCCCGTCCTGCGCCTGGCCTGCGCGGACATCCACGTGCACCAGGCCGTCCTCTACGTCGTGGGCATCCTCGTGCTGACCGTCCCCTTCAGCCTCATTTCTGTTTCCTACGGGTTCATCACCTCCGCCATCCTACGCATCGGTTCTGCCGCGGGCCGCCGCCGGGCCTCCTCCACCTGCTCCTCCCACCTCACCATGGTCCTGCTGCAGTACGGCTGCTGCAGCCTGGTCTACCTGCGACCCCGATCCAGCACCTCCGAGGATGAGGACCGCCAAATCGCCCTGGTCTACACCTTTGTCACCCCCTTACTCAACCCCCTGATTTATACCCTTAGGAACAAAGATGTCAAAGGTGCTCTGTGGAAGGCTGTCACTGGCAAAGCAGCCTCTGACATCGATTAAAGTGACTGTGTGGGTGTCTGCTGGTTGCTACTGCTACTAACTAAGTGACGGTTAAAGAATTATAACAATGACTTTCCCATACTTTGCACTTAATAAGTCTCTTTGGGCATATTTGTCTGCTTTTGTAATCCACACTTATTTTCTTGAAATAGTTCAAATTAGATTTGAAGATTTGGACCGTAACTTCCAATATAGGCAGTTTTAGTCTACTCAACCCCTTCTTCAAAGGTTCACTGCTCACCTGAGGCAACTGCTCTATCAGTGAACCCCTTTTCTAGCTGGGAATAAGTTGAAAACTTTAGCCATGCTGTCTCCTGAGGAGGCAATGATATTAATTTATTCTGTAAAAGGTGCCTTAGTTAAGAAATATTTATAAATGAACTCAGTTGTGTTTTCCCTACACATGGCTCTTCTGACCTTTCTATTTGAACCTGTAGTTAGTATTAGAGTTGATAGGTGTATGTCCAAGAGACTTAAATCTTTATGCTGTCCTTGTACCAGCTGAGCCCTGAATCTCAATGGAGTTGCAACGCCTACTCTCTAGTTCATTGGACTCACCCAGGACAACTAATAAGAAGACGATGATGGACAACGACTATACCAAGGAACCAAAGGAGTCAATAACTGCAAGCAAGTTGAGTCCCACCCATGGGCCCTATGGGATCGAAGCCTCCTCTCAGTTAGAGGTGGTGTGGGCATCACCATGCAGCAATCTTCAGGATTGGGGAATTAACTATGACCTAAAGTAGACTTACTGGTGTTCTGCTTTAGACTTATTGTTATTCTACCAATGGAAGAAATTTTATCACTGATGTAGAGGCTGTGGCCACTGGAGCTTCTGAGGTCAGGGAGAGGGAAAAAGAGGTGTAATACTTTGGGACTTGGGGATCATCATGAATCACATATGACAGATACAGGCCATTATATTTCTTGCCATAACCAACAGAATTGTGCAGGAGAGCGTGTAACTACAGTGTAAATTATAATCCATGCCTAGTGGCAGTGCTCCAAAATGTGTTCATCAATTGCAATGAATGAACACTAATGAAGGATATTATTAATGTGGGGAAATGTGGGAGGTGTGGAGAGCAAGGCATATGGAAATCCCATATATTTTTTTATGTAACCTTTATGTAATCTAAGTATCTTTTTAAAAATAAATAAATATTCATAAAGACACTTTACTCAAAGAAATACATTTTATTATTGCTGTAGTTGTCAGTGCAGGCAATAATAGCTTATTTAATGCATCAATTTCTTTTGTTCAATGCTTCCTAGATGGCTGTCTCCATTTTCTGTCATCCTGCCATGCCCAGAGAAGGACAGGAATTAGCATTCATTGACTTAACACCTACTAGGTGCCAGCCATGCTTGGATATCAATAACTATATCAAGATGTCAGCAGCTACCAGTATGAGCCATCTGTGCTGATGACACTCATGCCAGCTATTGCTGTACCCCGTTCCTCACTACCTCCTGTGTCTTCATAAAGACTGCTGCTCATAGATCACCCTACAGATGGTACCATGATTCCTCCCACCTTACTGCAGCCTTGCTTCAATATGGCTGGTGCATCTTCATGTACCTGCTCCCTGACTCCAGATACACCCTCAAGTAATACTAGCTTCTCTTTCTGTTGTGCATAGCAGACACCCTGTTGCTAAAACATGTCATCTACACCTTGAGGAAGAATGAGGTGGTTAAAGATTGTGTCCCCCAAAAAGATATGTTCAAGTCCTAACCCCCAGTCCCATGCATGTGGCCCTATTTATTAATAGAAATAGGATCTTGGAAGATGTGTTTAGTTAAGATGAAGCCAAACAGGATTAGAGTGGGTCCTAATTCAATACAATTGTGTTCTTATAAGGAGAGAATTGGACAAAGGCAGACACTGGGGAGAAGATCATGTGAAGATGAGAAAGGAATTATTGGAGTGATGCATCTACAAGCCAAAGATTGCCAAGGATTGCCAGCCAACTCCAGAAACTAGAATAAGAAAGGAACATGTCTCCTCTACAGATTTCAGGTCTGGCATGAACTTACTGCTCTCTTTATTTCAGACTTCCAGCTTCCAAAACTGTCAGACAATACATTTCTGCTGTTTGAAGCCACCTAGTCTGTTATAATTTGTTATAGAAACTCTGGGAAACTGAGAAGTGAAGAGGGCAGTTCTTATCAGGAATTACCTTTCCCAGAAACAGGTAGGGGAAGGTAGAACCTATCAGATAAGGGCCTAGATCTACCCATACAGCCAATTCTAGTTAGTAACACTAGAGAGAGAGCAAGAGCCTCTGTCTGTTGGTTTTAAAACTGATCTAAGAAATGGTATAAGTTTGTTGAATGTCAATTTGGATAAGTATACCAAAGGTCTTGATAATATTTCAATTCTTTGATCCCATAATTCCTATTCTAGAAACATAATCTCAGGAAATAGAGGGTTAAACAAAACTAAAACCACAAGCTATTTATCACATTTTTTTAAATGAAAAATTATGAAACTTGAACTGTCCAACAACTTTGGGTATATAATGAAAACAAACTTAAAATCATTTTTAAATTAATGTAATAATAAGGGGCAATGTTTATCAATATAACTGTGAGAAGAGCAAGATTTCAAACATGTATTTACAGAAAGTGGACAATGTTTTAATAATACATACACATATACATAACAATGAATTGAAATACGCAAAAATGTGTGTTTTTTAGAATTATGGATAACGTTTTAATTTTCGTTTTGGTCATTTAAACATTTTCCATATTTTCTAAAATAAATCATTGTGGTGATTTGAAGATATATGTACCCCAGAAAGCATGTTCTTAAATTTAATTCATTCCTGTGGGTGTGAACCCATTACAAGTATGTTTTTTGATGAGGTTACTTCAGTTAAGGGTGTTCGGCCTCAACCAAAATGAATTTTATTTTATTGCTGAAGTCCTTTGTAAGAGAATGAAATTCAGAGAGAGGGAAAGTCACAGGAAGTAAGAAGTTAGAGTCAACAAAACCCAGAAGAGAAGGGAAAGACCAGCAGATGCGGCCATGTCTATTGCCATGTGGAAGAGGACCCAGAGATCACCGGTAGCCAGTCTTTGGGAAGAAAACTTCACCTTGATAATGCCTTGATTTGGACTTTCTGTTAGCCTCGAAAACGTACACTAATGAATGCCCACCATTTAAGACAACCCATTTCATGGCATTTGCTTGAGCAGTCTAGGAAACTGAAGGACTAAAGTCCTTTTGGGGGGCAGGGCAAGATGGTGGTTGAGTGAGTGCACCTGATAGTCTCTCTGCAAAGAAGTGGCTGGGCAGTGTTAGAAATTCTTCAGGACAAGGCTGTTTTGGGATTTTGCAGGGCAGGAGGTGTCTGGACATCGATTTCATGGGAAGGTAACAGAAAATTCGTGTTAAAGATAAAATTGAGGCTCTCTTACACGGAATTAGGGGCTGCGTACGGGACACTCCCCCCTGGAGCGGGCGGAATCAGGACACCGGCACTGCTGCGGCAAATCCTGGAGGCTCTGTGGTACTGGGGAATTCATAAGCCCTGTGCAGGCTATAAAGAGGCTAACAGGGCAGGAGGCCTTCGCAAACCGATTTGGTGAGACAAATGAGAGTTATTTCCGAGGCGGGAAATTTTTTATTTCGGACACGAATAATAGCGCTTCCGGCTAGAGCCCCGTCCCCAAGGCCGGCTGCTGATCTGCAGCAGCCTTAAATCGCTCACAGTAAAGAGACATCACCAGGAGGCTATTTCAGGGGATTGCAGGGTGGGAGGTGTCTGGAAGCTGATTAGGGGAATCTTTTGCGAGGTGTGGCATTTTCAGTTTCAGACACTGATACAGCACTTCTGGCTAAAGCCCCGCTCCCTGGGCCTGGCTGCGGATCTGCAGCGTCCTTAAATTGGCTGCAATATAGATGCACCCCCAACTGGCTGTTTTGGGGGCTTGCAGGGCAGGAGGTGTCCTGAAGTCAAATTGGTGATACAGTCACAGAAGAGATCCTAGTGAAAGAGGGAATTGCAGGTTTCGGACACATAGGTCAGAGTTTGTGGATGTGACCTCTACCATAGGGCTGGCACCCAGCTGTGGGGATCCCTGAAGGTTGTGTTGCACTGCAGTGCTCCCAGGCTCCCTGTTAACCGGATTTGAGGTTGCCAGGTCTTTGTCCCCTAAACCCTGGTGGCCGACCCCCCAGAGACTCACACCTCTTGAGTCTGCAATATCACAGACTTTCCATCCCTGAATCCACCATGCCCTGAGGCCCATCTGACGTCCTTGATTGTCCTAGCCCTCAACGTTTGCATTTTTGTTTTGTTTTTTGAATTTTAATTTTAATTTTTTATTTTTTATTGTCCTGGTTGCTACTATTGCATTATTTCCTAGTCTTTTCTCCCATTGTATCCCCCAAGGTCTTTTTTTTTTTTTTTCATTTATTTAGGGTTTTTTTGTTGTTGCTATTGTTGATGTTCTATATCTTCTTTTCTTTTCCTTACTTATTCCCCTCCCTTTTCTTTACCCACTCCCCCTTTTTCTTTCTTTCTTCTCTCTCTTTTTTTTTCTCTCTTTTCTCTTGTCCCTCATTTCCTTTTTATTTTATTTTATCTTAATTATACAATAGGTGTTGCAGGGAATACCTCACATTTGCTGGGTTTCCTCATCCTCCGTTGCCTCATTTCTGTGTGAATTGATTTTGGCTACCTACACTATCTCCTTTCCCCCACATCTTGATATCCTCCATCATCTACTTTCTCTCCTATATTCCACCTCCCTTTCTTTGGCCCCCAAATTGTCTAACTTTTAATTTCTAATCCCTTTGTTCTGTTTTCTGTCTTTTATCCACTCTTGATATTCTTGTCTTTCTTTTCTCTTTCCCTCTCTCATGAAAACAATGGCTTTTTAATTCATACAATATTCCTCCCCATATTCAGTTGACTATCTTATTATAGGTACTCTACTTACTTCTATAACTCTACACAACTTACATGAATCTAATATCCATTCTCACAGATCTCACATTGTTGCTCTGTTAACATTTATTACCAATACTACTTTACACACTTTCTTTTCTTACACATTTTCCTTTCCCTGGCCCTATTATTTTCCCTCAAAGTGAACTTAGTCAGCAACAAGAAACTAGAGTGAGAAGAACAAAGTGACAAAGAGAAGACATAACACTTATGCAAGAACAACAACTAATTAATCCCCAAGACTAGACAAAGAAGCTAAGGAACTGATTAAACCCATCAAGGTAAAATGATGACCAGACAGCAACAAAAATCTACAAACCAAGCCAGTAGTAATCAGGAAAACATGGCTGAATCCAATGAACAAACTGAAAACCAGGAAGGGGAGTAGAACATCGGAAAAGTAATTAAAGATCTCAAAACATATATTAGAGACCAACTTAATGAAGTAAAGAAAGAGATTAACAATATGAAGAAAACATTTGGAGAGGAAATTGTAGACATACGCAAAAAGATAACAGATATGATGGGAATGAACACCACAGTTCAAGAAATCAAAAATACACTCTCAGCAAATAGCAGCAGATTAGAAGAGGCAGAGGAGAGAATTAGCAACATGGAAGACAGTACATCTGAAATCAAACAGATAGTAGAATTGATCGATAAAAAGATAGAAAAAATCCAGCTAGGACTTAGGGACATGAATGACAATGCAAAATGCACAAACATACATATTATAGGCATCCCAGAAGGAGAAAAGAAGGGAAAGGGGTCAGAAGGAGTGTTGCAGGAAATAATGGCTGAAAACTTCACAAATCTACTGAAAGAGACAGATGTACATATCCAAGAAGCACAACGTACCCCAAACATCATAAACCCCAACAGACCCACTGCAAGACACATACTTGTTAAATTATCCAATGCTCAAGACAAAGAGAAAATTCTAAAAGCAGCAAGAGAAAAGAAAACCATCACATATAAGGGAAGCTACATAAGATTAAGTGCTGATTTCTCATCTGAAACCATGGAGGCAAGAAGGCAGTGGTATGATATAGTCAAGGTACTAAAAGAAAACAATTTCCAACCAAGAATACTCTATACAGCTAAACTAGCATTCAAAAATGATGGAGAGTACAAAATATTAACAGATGAACAGAAATTGAAAGAGTATGCCAACAAGAAACCTCCCCTTCAAGAAATTCTAAAGGGAGTTCTGCAGGAAGAAAGGAAAAAACAGGACAGAGTTGGAGGAGAGTGTAAGGGCAACAAAAAGAAAAAAAAGAGAAGGAAAAAAAAACAAACAAAATATGACAAACACAAGTCCAATCAAAATATGGCTAACATAGGGAAACGGATTTGGCCCAGTGGTTAGGGCATCCATCTACCACATGGGGGGTTAACGGTTCAAACCCCGAGCCTCCTTGACCCATGTGGAGCTGGCCCATGTGCATTGCTGATGCACGCAGGGAGTGCCATGCCACGCAGAGGTGTCCCCCGTGTAGGGGAGCCCCATGCACAAGGAGTGCACCCATAAGGAGAGCCGCCCAGCGCAAAAGAAAGTGCAGCCTGCCCAGGAATGGCACCACTCACACTTTCCATGCCACTGACGACAACAGAAGCGGACAAAAGAAACAAGACACAGCAAATAGACACAGAGAACAGACAACTGGGGGAGGGGGGGAATTAAATAAAAAAATAAAATAAATCTTTAAAATATATATATATATGGCTAACATAAATCATTCCTTCAAAGTAATAACACTGAATGTCAATGGATTAAACTCACCTATCAAAAGATTCAGACTGGGACACTGGATAAGGAAATATGACCCATCTATATGCTGTCTAGAAGAGACACATCTTAGACCCAGAGATTCATGGAGGCTGAAAGTGAATGGTTGGAAAACAATCTTAGAAGCAAACAATAACCAAAAAAAGGCAGGAGTAGCTATATTAATATCAGACAAAATAGACTTTAAATGCAAAGCAATTGTGAGAGACAAAGAAGAATACTACATATTAGTGAAAGGGACACTCTCTCAAGCAGAACGATCAATCATAAATATTTATGCTCCTAACAAGGGCACCTCCAAATACATGAGGCAAACACTGGAAAAACTAAGTGAAAGAATAGATGCATCTACAATTATAGTGGGGGATTTTAATACACCACGATCAACTCTGGACAGAACATCTCAAAAGAGAATCAATAAAGAAACAAAATATTTGAACAGTATAATAGAGGAGCTGGATCTAATAGACATATACAGATCATTACACCCAAACACAGCAGGATATACATTTTTCTCAAGTGCACATGTGCGACGGCTTGCTCGGTCAGTAGAGGTGGGGTCTGGCTGTGGACGAGGGGTCGGTCCAGCTTGGGACGAGGGGTCGGTCCCACTTGGGAGGAGGGGTTGGTCCGGCAGCAGATGAGGGGTTGGTCTCACAGGGGTTGTGCGGTTCGGCTGATGGGGTTGCCCAGCGAAGCCGGCAAAGAGGGGGTCGCCCGGAGAAGCAGGCGACGAACTGGGGACAAGGGAGGCCAGGCCCTTGTCGGGGGCTCTCAGGACTGGAGGGCGCATGGCAGAAGAACTACCGCAGAGACAAGGTAAACACGCAAGTCCAATTTTATTGAGGAAGTGGCTACAGTTTTATAGGGGCTGGGGAAGGCTGATTGGTCGAAGCTTATGCCATGTTCTGATTGGTTGCCGCAAGCAGTTACTGAGGAGAAAGGTCGGTGGGAGGTACTGGAAGGGGGAGGGGTGGTGGTTAGGGATTGGCTGTTGCTGTTGCTGGGGGAAGTGGCAGGGTTTAGGGATTGGTGGCTGCTGTTGCTGGGGTAGAGGGCAGACTTGAGTTTCCCGCCTTGTGCCTGGCTGTTGCTGCTGTCGGGGGGAGGGGAAAAGGCAGACTGGAATCTTCCACCCTGCGCCTGCGCAGGGAGAAAGAAGAAGAAGGGTGTTGCCTCATAAGGCATCGTGTGGCACTATCTGGAAAGAGGGGCGGCCGCGGAAGCATGGCTGCCGAGAAGGGGAGACCCGAGGGCACTCTGCGCCCATGCCAAGCTCCCTTCAGAGGTGGCGGTGAGTCCGACCAGCCACCCTATTATGGAGGCAGCAGCTTGGAATTAGGCCTACCGCAGCTGCTCCCCCCGCCAGGCCGGCAAACCACACTTCAGCCCGAGGGGTGATCGCATTTCCCCCTTCTTTTCAAATAAGGGCCAGGATGGCAGCAGCAAGAAGTAGCCAAGGCCCAAGAGGCAGTAAGCAATGAGGGAAGCAGGGCTGAAGAGGGAGGTGAGTATGACAGGGATATAAATGTACAATTTGGGGGGCGGTATCTTGCCGTTGCAAGCAAGGGTGGCCAATGTCCAATTCTCGTTGATCTCAGCAGCTATAAAGTCCATCTGCTGTTAAAAGTCCAGGATGACAGCGCGTTACAGGTAGTTGATCTCTTCTTGGCGGTGAAGAGCGGCAGAGGCAGACTGTGTGATGGTCTGGAGGATCGCAGCTGTGAGGACAAGTCGTGTCAGGGCACCAGCAGTGGTGGTGGTGGCAGCGTCGGGAGTGGTGGAGATGTAGGTGAGGACAACAAGAAGGCCAAAGTCTCCACGGGCGCGAGAGAGGCCGATGTTAATGGGGCGGGCCAACATGGGGCGGCCCAATCTGCAACTCAATGGGGGTTCAAGCAAAAAAAGGAGGGGGGCGGGGGACGAGAAAGGACGCTTTGGATGGCTGAGAAGAGAAGTGAGGTCGAGACAGGAGGAAGCTCCGCAGAAGTATGGGGAGGCAAAAGCAGAAACGTTATTGGATGCTAGAAGGCAGGCCGCGGGCCGGGGAAAGCGGGTTGCGGGCCGTTTAGCGGGGCTGGAGCTGCTTGAGAGCGATGGCGGCATGGGGGGGCTGCTGTTACAGAAGACTTGGGGCACCTGCGGGAAGAGTGAGCAGGAAGAGGTCGGGTAGGAGGAGGCCGAGAAGATGAATTGGGGGGGGTGTCCTCGGCAGTGGCGAGTCGCTGATAGCTGACCTGTACGAAGGGAGAGAGACTATGTTAATTGGCTCGCCAGCATGGTGAGGGTTGCAGCGTCTGCACTGATGGTAGAGTGCGAGCAGCGAACGGACTTCAGGGTTGGATGGTTGCCTCTCGGGGTGGAGGGTGAGCTGGCTCAGTTGGTGCTGGATCACTCGCATTTGGCGCCGTTCCCTGCGGGACATCCGCCTGCTGCCGCTGGGAGGACATGACATAGCTGACAAGGACAACATCACTGGAGCCTCCAGACTCCAGAGGGATGGTGTGCACCCGGAAATGATTGAGCATATCGAAAATGGACTGGAACCACAGGTGCTGGACTCGGCACTGGCCCTCCTCATTCAGTGACAAACGCAGGTGCTTGGCCTTACCCTGGAAGTTGAAAGTGAGGACATATTCGCCCTGCCTCATCTCACTCTGACCTACCAGGAAAATGCCGTGGGAGCCAGTACCTCCTGCCAGCACTAACTGGACAGCCTTGAGTCGAGAGAGCCTCCCATGGAACCAAGGATATCTTGAGAGGGGCTGGTCCCCCTCACCTCCCTCTGACTCTCCCTGGAACAGAAATGACCCTGTGGCCGTTTCTGGAGTGTCCAGGGGAGGGTAGGGAGCTGAGAGGGGATGAACTATCCCTGCTGGAGGTCTCTCTTCAATGGGGATGCAAGGGGGTAATTCTGGGGGAAGCAGTTCCATTGAGTCAAAATGGGAGGCAGCAATGGAGGCAGAACTGGGGGAGATGGATGTGGAGGGACGGTCTGAGAGGCTTCCATATGGCCCCTGTGTCAGGCGGTTATTGCTCTCGCTGGGTCCCAGTGGCAGATCCTGGCTGGGCAGACTCTCTGAGTGATTCAGGCAGGGCAGCTCCAGGCTGTCTGTGTTCTCCCTTGCAAGGAATGAGGTCCCAGAGGCCAGAGGGAGGGTCATGGGGTGGGGGCTGGTGGCAGGGCAAGGTCCTGGGCTCAGGCATTTTTGGATATTAGACACCCAGGCCTTCACATGTAGCGCATCAGCTGTCTCCAGGATATACTCTGAGGGGCCTTCTACCTTAACCATGAATGTGTTCTCCCGGTCAGGCATCTCCAGGGCTGTGGTCGTTCGGACGTCTGTTATAGTGGAGCAGGGAATGCTGAGTCGGGGCCGAAAAGCCTTGGGTGGTACAAAGAACTCCAGGCAACTTCCTCCTCCTCCTCCTTCTCCTTCACTCCGAAGCAGTAAGCGGCACTTCTGCCACTGAGGTTGTCCTCCTCCCCCTGAGGTAGGCCCGGTTGCCCCTCCTCTCCAGCTCACTCCAGCTGGGTCAGGGGCTGCCTCTTCAGCCCCCATGAAACTCAGCAGCTCTTCCCTCTGCACCATCCCTGTTCCATCTTTCAAGGCCCCCCCTCTCCAACTTAGTCTCAGCCTCTCAAAACAGTGAGTCCATCTTTCCCCAGGGAATGTCTCATCACCAACCAGTCCCCTACCAATGGTCCCAGCCCCACCAGAGGAGTTGGAGTTGCTGTTTCCTCCTAAGACTGGGGGGCCTGAGGAGGTCTCCAGGGGCCCAGTTGGAGAGGGTGGGTCAACGGTCCCCCGCCACTGCAGGATTCCACGGACTGAACTGCGGACGGAGCAACCCACTGAGCGGAGGGAGAAGCATTTCTTTAGCTTCAGCTTCGAGGAGGTCGTAGAAGAGGAAGAGACTGAGGAAGGGAGGGGGCTGGCCAGGTCCTCAGATGACCAAGAAGGGCCCAGCACTGCCAGGGGCCCACCCACCCTGCAGCTCTCAAGGGACAGGTCATGTGGTGGGATCTCCGCTCCAGGACTCAGGGGAGCCAAGACAGGTGGTGAGAGGGAGTCAGAGGCCCGGGCCACCTCAGCTTCAAAGTGCTGCAGGAAGACCTCAGCAAAACGGCGGGAGAAGGCAGCCTCAGCCCCCGGCCCCGCATATTGGGGGTGGGAGGCCAGGTAGAGGCGGAAACAGCGGGCAAAGTCCAGGGCAGCAGCCCGGGCATGGGACTCACAGAACTCGTGCCTGGCAGGGGAGGAATACGGGTCCAAAAATAGGCTAGAGGGGGCCGTGCGTGCAGCAGCTTGCCACGGATCAGATGGAGGGGGCTGCCCGGGGGAGGCGGAGCCGGGGGGGGGCCGCTGGCATGGAGGGCGCGAGAGGAGCCATTGCCCATGTGGTGTTACAAAATGGCTGCGGGCCGTCCCCAGTGGTACTACAAAATGGCAGCAGGCCACAAAATGGTCGTGGGCTACAAGATGGCCACGGACCACTTTGCGTAAATGGCGGGGCGGAAGCTTCCAGTGCCCAAACGGTGCCACAAGATGGCCACAGGCTTCCCTGTGTGGAGGGGTAAAATGGCGGGGAGGGAGCTTCCGGCCCACCCAGGCAGGAAGTCGTCGGAGGGAGGGAGGGGTAAAGGGACCTCCCCTTTTCAAGCGAGGAAGAAGGTGGAAGTCCGCCATCTTGAGAGTGCCTCCCCTTTTCGGATGGCGAAGAAGGCAGAGGTTCGCCATCTTCACCGGCGCTCAACACTGCAAGATTACACTGTTTAGGGGGACAATCTTCGAGCGCGTTATTAAGGCACTCAACAAGCGACTCAGAGTCGGAGTCGGAGCCGGCATCAGGATCCCGATCAGGATCCCGGTTAAAGTCACCGTCCTGACAATCACGGCGGCGGCGGTGGCGCGGCCGGGGGGAGTTGATGGTAGGGGCACCTTGAAGGCAGGAGCGGATGGTAAAAAGCGCCGGTAATAAGCCAGGAGGGAATCTTTTACCTTCCTGCTCCACAGCAGAAGTGACCCTATCTATAAGGCGAGTATAGGTATCCGGGTCCCAGAGCTGACACGTGGTAAGCCACGGATTAAAGGGGAGAAGAAGGTCCCAATATACTTGGAGCTGTTTCAAAGAGATCTTACACCGGTGAGTGTCTAGGAGACCGGCAAGGGCCCGAACTTGCGGGGCTTGCTTAGCAGAAAGGATGTTACCCATTGCTAATGGCCTTTTGGAGCCAATAAGAAAAGGGGCCCTTACCTTGAGAGCATGGCGATGGGAGCCGAGGTGCGCAGTGAGACGAGGGGTTGGAGCCAATGGGACTCTGACGGTGGTCGCGGGCCAAAGGAAGGCCCCGACGAGGGGAAGGCAGAACGACGAGCAGTAGAGCAAGGCAAAGGGGAGCAAGTGCGGAGGGGAGGAGGCAGAGGTGAAGGCAGGAGTGGAGGTGCTCAGGCACGCGCTCCTGAGAGTTTTATTGGCGCCTCTTAATCATAGCGGGTCGGTATAAGCCCCCAACATGGAAGGAGAAAGCCATCCAGCGATTCTCCCAGACCGCTGTGGATCATATGAGGTCACCAAGGTTCAGGAGCAGCAATGCAGAGCAAAAAGATAGGGGTGAGAAGAGAGGAGGGCGTAGGGCTGTGGTAGGGTTACTTCAGACGTGCGAGCATGCGCTCCCGAGAAATCCAAGGCTCCTCTTAATCATAGCGGGTCGGTATAAGCCCCCGACATGGAAGGAGAAAGCCATCCAGCGATTCTCCCAGACCGCCGTGGATCATATGAGGTAGCCAAGGCTCAGGTAGCAGCAATGTTGCACAAGAGAAGCCCCACGGTGAGAAGAAGGGGGGGGGGCCGCCAGGTTATGGAGTGAGGCTGTGGTGGGGTTGCACTGGCCCACGTTGGGCGCCAGCTGCGACGGCTTGCTCGGTCGGTAGAGGTGGGGTCTGGCTGCAGATGAGGGGTCGGTCCAGCTTGGGACGAGGGGTCGGTCCTGCTTGGGATGAGGGGTCGGTCCCACTTGGGACGAGGGGTCGGTCCGGCAGCAGACGAGGGGACGGTCTCACAGGGGTTGCGCGGTTCGGCTGACGGGGTCGCCCGGTGAAGCCGGCGACGAGGGGGTCGCCCGGAGAAGCAGGCAATGAACTGGGGACAAGGGAGGCCAGGCCCTTGTCAGGGGCTCTCAGGACTGGAGGGCACATGGCAGAAGAACTACCGCGGAGACAAGGTAAACACGCAAGTCCAATTTTATTGAGGAAGTGGCTACAGTTTTATAGGGGCTGGGGAAGGCTGATTGGTCGAAGCTTATGCCATGTTCTGATTGGTTGCCGCAAGCAGTTACTGAGGAGAAAGGTCGGTGGGAGGTACTGGAAGGGGGAGGGGTGGTGGTTAGGGATTGGCTGTTGCTGTTGCTGGGGGAAGTGGCAGGGTTTAGGGATTGGTGGCTGCTGTTGCTGGGGTAGAGGGCAGACTTGAGTTTCCCGCCTTGTGCCTGGCTGTTGCTGCTGTCGGGGGGAGGGGAAAAGGCAGACTGGAATCTTCAGCCCTGCGCCTGCACAGGGAGAAAGAAGAAGGGTGTTGCCTCATAAGGCATCATGTGGTGCTATCCGGGAGGAGGGGCGGCCGCGGAAGCATGGCTGCCGAGAAGGGGAGACCCGAGGGCACTCTGCGCCCATGCCGAGCTCCCTTCAGAGGTGGCGGTGAGTCCGACCAGCCACCCTATTATGGGGGCAGTGGCTTGGAATTAGGCCTACCGTGGCTGCCCCCCCGCCAGGCCGGCAAACCACACTTCAGCCCACGGGGTGACCGCACACATGGATCATTCTCCAAGATAGACCATATGCTACGCCACAAAGAAAGGCTTAATGAATTCAGAAAGATTGAAATCATACAAAATAATATCTCTGACCACAGTGGAGTGAAGCTGGAAATCTGCAATGGCCAGAGGCCCAGATTTCATTCCAAGACATGGAAATTAAACAGCACACTCTTAGAAAAACAGTGGGTCAAAGAGGAAATCTCAAAAGAAATCAATGACTACCTTGAAACAAATGATAATGATAACACAACATATCAAAATTTATGGATGCAGCAAAAGCAGTACTGAGAGGGAAATTTATACCCATAAATTCATACATCAGAAAAGAAGAAAGAGCAAAAATTGAAGAACTAACTGCACATTTGGAGGAATTGGGAAAAAAACAACAAAGTAATCCAACAGGAAGAAGAACAAAGGAAATAACAAAGATAAGAGCAGAACTAAATGAAATAGAAAATAAGAAAGCACTTGAAAAGATAAAAAAGACCAAAAGCTGGTTTTTTGAGGAGATCAATAAAATTGACAAACCTTTAGCGAGACCAACAAAGATAAAAAGAGAGAAGATGCAAATACACAAAATAAGAAATGAGAAAGGAGATATCACCACTGACCCCACAGAAATAAAGACTATCATAAGAGGATACTTTGAAAAACTATATTCCAAAAAAATGACAATTCAGAGGAAATGGACAAATTCCTAGAAACACACAAGCAGCCTATATTGAGAAAAGAAGAAATTGAAGATCTCAACAAACCAATCACAAGTAAAGAGATAGAATCAGTCATTAAAAACCTCCCAACTAAGAAGAACCCAGGGCCAGATGGCTTCACAGGTGAATTCTACAAAACGTTCTGGAAAGAACTAACACCAATCCTGCTGAAATTCTTCCAAAAAATTGAAACAGAAGGAACATTGCCTAACACATTGTATGATGCCAACATTACCCTAGTACCAAAGCCAAACAAAGACAACACAAGAAAGGAAAATTACAGACCAATTTCTCTAATGAATCTAGACACAAAAATACTTAACAAAATACTTGCTAATCATATTCAACAACACATTACACAAATTATACACCACGACCAAGTGGGATTCACTCCAGGTATGCAAGGATGTTTCAACATAAGAAAATAAATCAATGTAATACACCATATAAACAGATTGAAGGAAAAAAATCACATGATTATATCTATAGATGGAGAAAAAGCATTTGACAAAATACAGCACCCTCTCTTGATAAAAACACTCCAAAAGACCGGAATACAAGGAAATTTTATGAACATGATAAAGAGTATATATGAAAAACCTACAGCCAACATTGTTTACACTGGCGAAATCCTGAAATCCTTCCCTCTAAACTCAGGAAAAAGACAAGGATGCCCATTGTCTCCGCTCTTATTTAACATTATCTTGGAAGTACTTGCTCGAGCACTGAGGCAAGAACCAGATATAAAAGGCATTCAAATTGGAAAGGAAAAAGTCAAAATTTCATTATTTGCAGATGACATGATCCTATACATAGAAAAACCTGAGAGGTCTACAACAAAGCTTCTAGAACTCATAAATGAGTTTGGTAAATTCTTAGGTTATAAGATCAATGTGCAAAAATCAGTAGCATTTCTGAACACCAATGATGAGCAATATCAGGAGGAAATCGAGAAATAAATACAATTCACAATAGTAAATCAAAAAATAAAATACTTAGGAATAAATTTAACTAAAGATGTAAAAAACTTATACACCGAGAACTATACAAGACTGTTCAAGGAAATCAAAGAAGACCTAAATAAAAGGAAGAATATTCCCTGTTCATGGATAGGAAGACTAAATATTATTAAGATGTCTATCCTACCAAAACTGATCTACACATTCAATGCAATCCCAATAAAAATCAACACAGCCTTCTTTAAGGAACTAGCAAAACTAACTATGAAATTTATTTGGAAAGGAAAGAGGCCCTGAATAGCCAAAGACATATTGAAAAAGAAAAACAAAATTGGAGGAATCACACTACCTGATTTCAAAACATACTACAAAGCTACAGTAGTGAAAACAGCATGGTACTGGCATAAGGAGAGACACACAGACCAATGGAATCAAATTGAAAGTTCTGATATAGAACCTCACATATATAGCCATATAATATTCGATAAAGCCTCCAAACCCTCTCTACTTGGATAGAATGGCCTATTCAACAAATGGTGCCTGGAGAACACGATATCCATATGTAGAAGAACGAAAGAGGATTACCACCTCACACCTTATACAAAGATCAACTCAAGATGGATCAAAGACCTAAATATAAGAGCCAAGACCATAAAGACCTTGGAAAGCACGTAGGGAAACATCTACAACACCTTATAATAGGAAATGGCTTCATGAACATCACACCAAAAGCACGAGCAGCAAAAGAACAAATAGATAAATGGAACTTCCTCAAAATTAAAGCCTTCTGCACCTCAAAGGAATTTGCCAAGAAAGTAAAAAGGGAGCCTACACAATGGGAGAAAATATTTGGCAACCATATATCTGATAAGAGACTTATAACTTGCATATATAAAGAACTCCTATATCTTGAAAATAAAAAGATAAACAACCAATTTAAAAAATGGGAAAAAGATTTAAAGAGACACTTCTCCAAAGAAGAAATACAAATCGCTAAAAAGCACATGAAAAAATGCTCCAAATCTTTAGCTATCAGGGAAATGCAAATCAAAACTACAATGCGATACCATCTTACTTCCATAAGATTGGCAGCTATGAAAAAAACAGAAGAATACAAATGTTGGAGAGGTTATGGAGGAATGGGAACACTCATCCACTGCTGGTGGGAATGCAGAAGGATCCAACCATTCTGGAGGACAGTTTGGTGGTTTCTCAAAAAACTAACCATAGATTTGCCATATGACTCAGCAATTCCACTGCTGGGTATCTACCAAGCAGAACTGAAAACAAGGACACAAACCAATATATACACACCAATATTCATAGCAGCATTGTTCACTATTGCCAAAAGTTGGAATCAACCCAAATACCCATCAACAGATGAGTGGATCAATAAAATGTGGTATATACATACAATGGAATACCACTCCGCTGTAAGAACAAATACACGACAAACACACGTGATAACATGGATGAATCTTGAGAACCTTATGTTGAGTGAAGCAACCCAGGCATTGAAGGACAAATACTACATGGCCTCTATGATATAAAATAAGCAAGCTGCCTCAGAGAGCTAGAGACTGGAAGATAGGCTTACAAGAAATCGGGGGGTAGATGAAGGATGTAAGCTGACATCTACATGGGTGAAATCTATGATAAGCTGGAGGTAAGTATGTGTACAAGGAAGGGATAAAATGGGGCATAGGGTTACCTTTGGGTGGGGCTTTGCAGATTTGAGGGGGGCTAGGGATGGGTGGATGGGTAATACTGCCCAAGAAATTGGGGGGAGGGTGGGGTAACATACAAACATAGGAGATTGTCAGGTATTGGTTGAGAGTATAATGCTGAGAAAACCTTTTCAAAATATAATTAGGAAAGTTACCTGTTTAAGATACTCAAAGGGGATAATCTGACACAGGACAGACTCCTAGGGAATATCCGAATGCTCCTTTTGCCAGAGTGGGCTATACCATTAGGTAGAGACCCATATAATGAGAGTGAAGGTAGACCCACATCCTGGGGAGAACTAATGCCATCAAATAGAGGCAACTGTATCTCTCAAGAGAAATGGTGGCTCCCAGGGCATTAGGGCAGTTGAGCAAGTCAAGCCCTCAACACTGTTGCAAGTATCTCTGAACATGGCTCCTCAAGCAATGAAGATTGACTGTCACTGTGGGCCCCAGGGGGAGGGGGAAATAGATATTGAATAGATGGAACCAACATAACTGGGAGGGCAATAGAAGTGTTTCACAAGAGTACACAAGGATGGATATAAAACATGTAATATTACACCAAAAACAGATAGGGGATGACAGACTAATAATGTAAACCATAATGTAAAACATAGGATAACTAAAAATTTAGAAAACTGTATAGCCTAAAGTATAAACTACAATGTAAACACAAATGTTACCTTGTTTGAAAGCTATTGTCTCAATATCTGTACATCAGTTTCAGTAAATATGATATAAATATATTAAAAGATTATCGCTGTGGAAGGGAAAAGGTTTTATTTTTTTATTATTTTAATTATTTATTTATTATTTTTTTAAAATTACATTAAAAAAAATATGAGGTCCCATTCAACCCCACCGCCCCCGCCCCCCACTCCCCCCACAGCAACACTCTCTCCCATCATCATGACACATCCATTGCACCTGGTAAGTTCATCTCTGAGCATCACTGCACCCCATAGTCAATGGTCCACATCATAGCCCAGACTCTCTCACGTTCCATCCAGTGAGCCCTGGGGGGATCTACAGTGTCCTGTAATTGTCCGTGAAGCACTATCCAGGACAACTCCACGTCCCGAAAACGCCTCCACATCTCATCTCTTCCTCCCGTTCCCCACACCCAGCAGCCCCCATGGCTACCATTCCCACACCCATTCCACATTTTCTCTGTGGACATTGGATTGGTTGTGTCCAATGCACACCTATGTCAAGTGAGGGCTTAGATTCCACATGGGTACTGGATGCACTCCTCCCGCTTCTAGTTGTAGACACTCTAGGCTCCATGTTGTGGTGGTTGACCTTCTTCAACTCCATGTTAGCTGAGTGGAGTAAGTCCAATAAATCAAAGTGTAGGAGCTGAAGTCTGTTGAGGCTCTGGGCCTGGATGTCATATTATCTGTCCAGAGATTCAAATTCCCTACATATATCTTAAACCCAGCACCAACTACAATTCCAATAAAGTAGCATATAAGTCTTGTGAAGAGATCCCCTCTGAGTCCAATTCCATCACGCAGAAACACCAGCTCCAAAGAAGGGCCATCTGTCATGGCAGTGAACCCCCTCCACCATGACCATAGAACCCGTGGGTCTCTTTATCCCTCAAAAGAACCAACACCTGGGGTTGCATCCACCCCATCTGTCTCCTAGACTCTGCTCAGTTGTACATAGGGGCACTCCTTCTGACAACCTCCAGACTCCTTTTTAGAGACTCACAGCCTTATAATCTCATTTCTCCTTTCCATTTCCCCCTTACATTAGGTCAAACCGCTTCCCGAAGTCATGTTATTATATGTAGACAGGTATATTCTGCTGTTCCGCATTGAATCTTTAATTCAAGGTCATTTTCTAGTTGCTTCTTCAGCTGGTATGTGGTAGTGATCCCTCGGTGCCAGGGAGGCTCATCCCCGGGTGTCATGTCCCACGCTGGGGGGAATGCATCACATCTACATGCTGAGTTTGGCTGTGAGAGTGGCCACATTTGAGTAACATGAAGGCTGTCAGGAGGAAACCCCCAGGCACAATGCTACTCTAGGCCTTGTTCTTATTGCAGGTGCATAGGCTCAAAAGTGTAGCCATTAGTATCAAGAGCCCACTGTTGGGCCCTCCTTCCTTCCTGGTTCTTGCCGTTGCACCTGGAGGATTGCCGCTGCTCTCCCAGGTCCCACAACAGTGACCCCCCGGCCAGGAGCCCAGTACCCCCCCAGCTGTTGTTTTTAATTGTTTCCACTATGAGTATATATAGACATTACCATATACCCTGGGCATATGCCCTGTATAACTCCCTGTCAACCATATATATCCTGTCAATAACATCCCATATCAGTATTCCTCAGCTGCCATTTTTGAACCACTCTGTGATCCAAAACTTCCTGTAAAGTGAATCCCAACATAATGTCAGCTTCAGAAGAGTCTTAGATCACCGAAATTCATATATACAATATACAGTATTTCCCCAGATCCACCATAAAACCGGGAAAAGATTTTATAGTGGATATGTGGGAGTACTGTATATTGTATATGTGAATTACTGAGATCTATAGCTCTTGCGAAGAGAAGCTCAATAATTAGGAAAAAAGAAAAGGAAAAGATAGGATGTAGAATTTTTCCAAATCAATACGTATTCTAGATCTAACCTTTAAACTCATCACTATATTCCATTTTACTATTAAGGGAACCTGGCATTATATGGGGCTTCACTTTTCAGGAAGTTTTGGATCACAGAGTGGTTCAACAATGGCAGTGGAGGAATACTCGTATGGGATGTTATTGACAGGGAGCATATGGTTGACAGGGAGTTATACAGGGCATGTATCCAGGGTGCATGGAAATTTTGGATATACTCATAGTGGAAACAATTAAAAACAACAGCTGGGGGAGTACTGGGTTCCTGGCTGGGGGGGGGTGTCTCTGTCATTGTCCCTAGGGGAGCAGTGGAAGTCCCCCGGGTGCAACGCAAGGACCAGGAAGGAATGAAGGTCGAACAATGAGCCCCTGATACTAATGACTATGCTTGTGAGCCTATACACCTGAAATAAGAACAAGGCCTAGAGCAGCACTGTGCCTAAGAATTCCCTCCTGACAGCCTCCGTGTTACTCAAATGTGGCCAGTCTCAAAGCCAAACTCAGCATGTAAATGCACTGCCTTCCCCCCAGCGTGGGACATGACTCCTGGGGGTGAGCCTCCCTGGTGCCAAGGGATCACTACCAAGTACCAGCTGATGATGTAACTAGAAAATGACCTTGAATTAAAGGTTCAACACAGACCAGCAGAATATCCCTGTCTACATATAATAACAGGAGTTAAAAATGCTGTTTGTCCTAAATTAAGGGGGAAATGGAAAGGACAAATGAGTTCATATGGCTATGAGTCTCTAAAAAAGAGTCTGGAGGTTGTCAGAAGGATTGCCCTTATGCACACCTGAGCAGAGTCCCAGAGACATATAAAGTAGATACAACCCCAGGTATTGGTTCTTTTGAGGGCTAAAGAGACCCACAGGTTTTATGGTCATGGCAGGTGGAGTTCACTGCCATGTCAGTTGACCCTTCTTTGGAGTTGGTGTTTCTGCGTGATGGAGCTGGACTTAGATAGGATCTCTTTTCACAAGCCTTTCATGCTACTTTACTGGAATTACAGTTGGTGCTGGGGTTTAAGATATATCTAGGGGATATGAATCTCTGGACTGACAATATGATAGCCAGGCTCTGAGCCTCAACAGACCCCAGCTCCTACACTCTGATTTATTGGACTTACCCCACTCAGCTAACATGGAGTTGAAGAATGTCACCCACCACACCATGGAGCCTAGAGTGCCTACAACTGAAAGCAGGAGGATTGCATCCAGTATCCATGTGGAATCTAAGCCCCCTCTTGACATAGATGTGGAATGGACACAACCAAGCCAAGGACCACAGGAAGGAAGAATACAGTAAGGATTAGAGTGGACTTAATGATATTCTATTCATGAACTATTGTGGTTAATAATTGAGAAAATGTGGCATTGGTATGGAAAAAGTGGCCATGGTGGCTGCTGGGTGTGGGGAATGGGAGGAAGAGATGAGATGTGGAGGCATTTTTGGGACTTGGAGTTGCCCTGGGTGGTGCTGCAGGGACAATTGCCGGACACTGTATGTCCTCCCATGGCCCACTGGATGGAAGGTGGGAGAGTGTGGACTATGGTGTGCACCATTGGCCATGGGGTGCAGCGATGCCCAGAGATGTACTCACCACATGCAATGGATGTGTCATGATGATGGGGGAGAGTGTTACTGTGGGGGGAGTGGTGGGGTGGGGGCGGTGGGGGTGAATGGGGACCTCATATTTTTTTAATGTAATATTTTTTTTAAAAAATGAATAAATAAAATAAAATTTGAAAAATTAAAAAATAAAAATAAAGTCCTTTTGGGGGGGAGAGAGGAATAGAATAGATGGAAGCAGGGTTACTGGGGTCAATGGAAGTTTTCCACAAGGTTATGCAGTGATGGATATAGGACATGTTAAATTACACCAAAAATGTATAAAAGTATATAGGCTAAAATGTAAACCATAATCTATCTAAAAATTTAGAAAATTGTACAGTCTAAAATATAAACCATAATGTAAACCAAAATGTTTGGTAGCTATGTTTCAATATCTGTACATCAGCTGCAGCAAATATAACATGAACATGTAAAAAGATCAATGCTGGGAAAGGGGGAAAAGGGTTTGATGTTGGATATAGGGGAGTCCCCTATAATGTATATGTGACTTTACTGTGATTTAAAACTTTTTTAAGACAAAATTAAAAATTTTAAGAAAAGGATGTAGACAATGAAGAAGAAATAAAAGAAAGTGCCTTGCCACTGTACATAAAGGGCAACATGTATTACAGTGATGAAACACAAATGTAAAAAAACAAAGTTTTATATTTTTCATTTTTTAATACCCCAATTTTCTACTTTATTTTTTTTCGGTGTTTTTTTAATTAATTTATTTTTTTATTATTTATTCTGTAAAAATATTACATTAAAAAAATATATATGAGGACCCATTCAACCCCACCACCCCCACCCCACCACTCCCCCCCCCCCCCCCAGCAACACTCATTCCCATCAACATGACACATCCATTGCATTTGGTAAGTACATCTCTGGGCACCTCTGCACCTCATGGTCAATGGTCCACATCATGTCCCATACTCTCCCCCATTCATCCAGTGGGCCCTGTGAGGATTTACAATGTCCAGTGATTGCCCCTGAAGCACCATCCAGGGAAGCTCCAAGTCCCAAAGACGCCTCCACATCTCGTCTCTTCCTGCCATTCCCCATACCCATTTGCCACCATGTCCACTTTTCCCACTCCAATGCCACCTTTTCTCTGTGAACATTGGATTGGTTGTGTCCATTGCACCTCTATATCAAGAGGAGGCTCAGATTCCACATGGATACTGGATGCAATCCTCCCACTTTCAGTTGTAGGCACTCTAGGCTCCATGGTGTGGTGGTTGTCCTTCTTCAACTCCATCTTAGCTGAGTGAGGTGAGTCCAATAAATCAGATTGTAGGTGCTAGAGTCTGTTGAGGCTCATTTCTACTTTATTTTAGTTTTTCTAGATTAGTATGTATTCTATTTCAAATCTTTAAACCTATTATTACTGTTTCATTTTCCTATTAATTGAATTCCTATTAATAGGCTTCATTTTTTAAGAAGTTTTGGACCTCAGAGGGGTTCAACTATGGCAGGGGAGGAACACTGGTCTGGGGTGTTATTGATGGGGGACATATGGTTGAGAGGGAGTTATCCAGGGCATATATATAGGGTATATAAAAATGTTCAGGTATATGTTGGGTATTTTACAGTAGTTACAGTTACAAATGAAACTGAAGGAGTGCTGAGTTCCTAGCCAGGGGAGCTCTGTCACAATTCCCCAATGGAACAGCAACAATCCCCCAAGTGCAAGAGCAAAGACCAGTGAAGAAAGATGATCCAATGATGGGCACTCAGTACTGATGACCATGCTTATGAGCCTGTGTGCCTGGAATTTGAATGAGGCCTAGAGCTGTAGGGTGCCTAAGAGTTACCTCCTGAGAGCCTCCATGTTGCTTATGTGTGGCCACTCTCTAAGCCAAACTCAGCGTTAAATGCATTACCTTCTCCCCAGAGAGGGACACGACTCCTGGGGATGAGCTCCCTGGCACCAAGGGATTACTACCAATCACTATCAGATAATTTAACTAGAAAAAGACCTTGAATAAAAGGAGAAAAAGGCAAAGAGAGAGTTTATACGGTAATAGTCTTCAAAAAAGAGTCAGGAGTTCATCAGAGAGGTCGCGCTTACGCAAGTCTCAGCAGGATCTCAGAGACAGCCAAAGTAGTTGCAACCCCAGGTACTAGTCCTCCTGAGGGCTATGGAGACACACAGGTTCTTTGGTCATGGCAGATGGCTCTGGAGTTCAGTGCCTTTGTCAGTGGTCCCTACTTTGTAATTTCTGTTCCTGAGTGTGATGGAGTTGGACTCAGATGTGAACTTTCTACACATGCTTCTTCTATCACTTTTACTGAGCCTGTGATTGGCACTGGGGTTGCTGTATACTCATGAGACTTAAATCTATGGACTGACCATGTGCCAGCTGAGTCCTGAGCCTCAGCAGAGTTGCAACTCCTACTCTTCAGTTCATTGAACTTACCCAGATCAACTAAGAAGGAGGTGAAGATGGCCAACCACCACACCAGGGAACCAAGAGTGCCTACAACTCCAAGCAAAAGAATCACATCCAACAACCATGTGGGATCTAAGCCCCTTCTTGATATAGAGGTGGAGTGGACATCACCATCCCAGGGTACACAGGATGGAGGAATAAAATATGGATTAAAGTGGACTTACTGGTATTCTACTATAGAACTATTGTGACTAGTAATGGAAGAAACTGTAGGAAACGGACTTGGCCCAGTGGTTAGGGCATCTGTCTACCACATGGGAGGTCCGTGGTTCAAACCCCGGGCCTCCTTGACCCATGTGGAGCTGGCCCATGTGCAGTGCTGATGCACGCAAGGAGTGCCGTGCCACGCAGGGTGTCCCCCGCGTAGGGGAGCCCCAAGCACAAGGAGTGCACCCCGTAAGGAGAGCCCCCCTGCGTGAAAGGAAGTGCAGCCTGCCCAGGAATGGTGCTGCCCACACTTCCCGTGCCACTGACGACAACAGAAGCAGACAAAGAAACAAGACGCAGCAAATAGACACAGAGAATGGACAACCGGGTGGGGGGTGGAATTAAATAAATAAATCTTTAAAAAAAAAAGAAACTGTAGCATTGATCTGGAGAAAGTGGCCATAGTAGTTGCTGAGGGCAGGGAGAGGGAAGAGATGTGATGTGGAGGCATTTTGGGGACTTGGAATTGTCCTAAGTGATATTGCAGGGACAGATGCTGGACATTATATATCCTGCCATTATCCCACTGAATGTATTGGAGGAGAGTGTAAACTATAATGTAAACTATAATCCATGCAGTGATGCAGTGCTCCAAAATGTATTCATCAAATGCAATGAATGTGCCACAATAATGAAAGAAGTTGTTGATGTGGGAGGAGTGGGGTTATGGGGTGTGGAGTATATGGGAACCTCTTACATTTTTTAATGTAACATATTTTGTGATCTATATATCTTTAAAAAGTAAAATTAAATTAAATAAATAAAACAGTCCTTTTTAAAATTTTATTTAAATATTTTATTTTTAAAGATATGTAGATTACATAAATTTCACACTAAAAATATAGGGGATTCCCATCTGCCCAGCTCCAACATCCCCCATATTTACCCCCATTAACAACATCCTTCATTAGTGTGGTACATTCATTGTAATTGATGAACACACTTTGGAGCATTGCCACTAAGCATGGATTGTCGTTTACATTGTAGTTACACTTTCTCCCACACAACTCTGTAGGGAAAAAAATGTGTTTAATACTCTTATAATAAAAAATGATCATTTCTAAAAGGAATTCAAGTCTCCGAGGTAGATTTATTTGCATTATCCCAGCAAGGATCCTGCTCCACTCTTCCTTTTTCCAGGATTCAAACTTTATTTGGTTTTTTTTTTTTTTCCCTTCAAAACTGCTTTTGATACTTCTAATTTTTTTAAGCTGATGTCACATGGGGATATGGAGAAGAAATACAAAGTGCTACTTATTCTGGGAACATCAATGGATTTAGCAATATATTAGGCATGACTTTGCTTTCAAGTTGGTTAGGAGGAAAGGAACAAAATTCTCTGGTCAGACATGTTGCTCATCAGTACATTCAGGCCAAGTCATATCAAAACATAATGATTCAATTTTATGTACCCAGTGTGATAAGCATTGCCTGCCTAGAATGTCAAGAAAAGGGAAGTTTGCAGCTGTGACTCCAAGTTTCCTTTCTTTCTTCAACTAATGTCACAAATCATAGACAAAATCAACTTGGAACTCAGGCTGCTGAAAAAAAAAGAGGGTGAAATGTTAACTCTAGTAGGAAGAAAGCCCTGAAGCACTGATCAATCCTTTCAACCTAAATTACTGGACTACCTAGTTATCTTTCCTTAGATATTTTAGCTGAAAAGGACAAGCGTCTCCTTCTTAATGAAAAAGTATTCCCTTATTGCAGGAGTCTCTCCACAAAATTATTACATTCCAGAATTAGAGCATTGGGAGCAATGTTGATACACCATGAGTAGATCTATGGGAATGGACTGTCAATCAGTGCTGTTTCCTTTGTGGAATCCACACCTAACCTGATCCCTCCAAAATGGCAGACTTGTGGTAGCATTTGCAACAAATATAAGTAGCTGGAGCTTTCTTTAGTGTGCAGCTAAACTGAAGTCAGAACTTGGCAAAACTACTTTAGATGCCCTCTACCTTTCCTCGCCTGCCTCTTCACCACTACTTTCTAAATGCTCTTTGCTGAGGCCCTGCTCATCTCCTTACACCAAGAATAGAGTATGAGTCTATTCTTGGCATAAATTATCTTACAGAGACATGCCTGACCAGGAAGTAACCTCCCCCACTATTGACATCCTGTATCTATCCTCTTTTACTGGAAATATTATTAATGTGTCTTCTCATGAGTAGTGTAAATAATTGAGCATAATAAACAATAAGACCTTCAGAGTAGGAATCCTATTTTGTTGTTTTTTTGTTTTATGTTTTGTTTTGTTTTTATTTTTTATTTTTTATTTTTTTATTTTTATTTTTTGTCTTTATTTTTTTAATATTACATTCAAAAAATATGAGGTCCTCATATACATCCCACCCCCCTCACCCCCCTCCACCCCCCATAGCAACAATCTCCTCCATCATCATGAGACATTCATTGCATTTGGTAAATACATCTCTGAGCACCGCTGTACCTCATGGTCAATGGTTCACGTCATAGCCCACAGTCTCCCACGTTCATCCAGTGGGCCATGGGAGGACATACAATGTCTGGTAACTGTCCCTGCAGCACCACCCAAAACAACTCCAAGTCCCAAAAACCCCTGCACATCTCATCTCTTCCTCCCATTCCCCACACCCAACAGCCACCATGGCCACTTTATCCACACCAATGCCACATTTTCTCCAATGACTAATCACAATAGTTCATGAATAGAATATCAGTAAGTCCACTCTAATCCATATGCTATTCCTCCATCCTGTGGATCTTGGAATGGTTGTGTCCACTCCACATCAATATCAAGAGGGAGCTTAGATTCCACATGGATGTTGGATACAATCCTCCTGCTTTCAGTTGTAGGCACTCTTGGCTCCATGGTGTGGTGGTTGACCTTCAACTCCATGTTAGCTGAGTGGGGTAAGTCCAATAAACCCGAGTGTAGGAGCTGAAGACTGTTGAGGCTCAGGGCCTGGCTATCATATGGTCAGTCCAGAGATTCAGATACTTTGAGTATATATTAAACCCCAGCACCAACTACAATTCTGGTAAAGTAACAGGAAAGGCTTGTGAAAAGAGATCACATGAGTCCAGCTCAATCACGCAGAAACACCAACTCCAAAGAAGGGTCAACTGACATGGCAGTGAACTCCATCTGCCATGACCATAAAACCTGTGGGTCTCTGTAGCCTTCAGAAGAACCAATACCTGAGGCTGTATCTACTTTATCTGTCTCTGGGACTCTGCTCAGGTGTGCATAAGGGCAACCCCTCTGATAACCTCCCAGCTCTTTTTTAGAGACTCATAGCCATATAAACGCATTTGTCCTTTCCATTTCCCCCTTAATTTAGGTCAAACAGCATTTTTAACTCCTGCTATTATATGTAGACAGAGATACTCTGCTGGTCTGAGTTGAACCTTTTATTCAAGGTCATTTTCTAGTTACATCATCAGCTGATACTTGGTAGTAATCCCTCGGCATCAGGGAGGCTCATCCCTGGGAGTCATGTCTCACGCTGGGGGGACAGCAACAAATTTACACACTGAGTTTGGCTTTGAGACTGGCCATATTTGAGCAACATGGAGGCTCTCAGGAGGTCACTCTTAGGCACACTGCTGCTCTAGGCCCTGTTCTTATTTCAGGTGCACAGGCTCACAAGCATGGTCATTAGTATCAGGGGCTCATTGTTGGACCTTCATTCTTTTTTGGTCTTTGCTGTTGCACTTGGGGGATTGTTGCTGTTCCTTTAGGGACTGTGATAGAGATCCCCTGGCTAGGAACTCAGCACTCCTTCAGTTGTTGTTTTTAATTGTTTCCACTACGAATATATCCAAACATTTTTATGTGCCCTGGATATATGCCCTGTAGAATTCCCTGCCAACCATGTGTCCCTGTCAATAACATCCCACACCAGTAATCCTCCGCTGCCATTGTTGAACCTCCCTGTGATCCAGAACTTCCTGAAAAGTGAAGCCCAATATATTGCCAGGTTCCCTTAATAGTAAAATGGAATATAACAATGAGTTTAAAGGTTAGATATAGAATACATATTAGTTTGGAAAAATTCTACATCCTATCTTTTTCTTTTCTTTTTTCTAATTATTAAGTTGATCTTCAAAGAGTTTTAGATCACAGTAATTCATATATACAATATACAGTACTCCCACATATCCAACATAAAACCTTTTCCCTTTCCACAGCAATAATTTTTTAACATATTCATACCATATTTACTGAAACTGATGTACAGATATTGAGACAATAGCTTTCAAAAAAGATAACATTTGGGTTTACATTGTGGTTTATATTTTAGAGTATACAATTTTCTAAATTTTTAGTTATCTTATGTTTTATATTATGATTTATATGTTAACCTACCAGCCCCTACACATTTTTGGTGTAATTTAACATGCCTTATATCCATTCTTGTGTAGTCTTGTGGAACACTTCTATTGTCCACACAGTTATATTGATTCCATCTATTCAATACCTCTTTCCCCCTCCCCTCAGGGCTCACAGTGACAGTCAATCTTCATTGCTTGAAGGGCCATGTTCAGAGATACTTGCCACAGTGTTGAGGGCTTGACATGCTCAACTGCCCTAACGCACTGGGAGCCACCATTTCTCTCAAGAGATACAATTTCCTCTATTCCATGGTATCACTCCTCCCCAGGATGTGGGTATACCTTAAATCTCATTATATGGGTATCTGTCCAATGAATAATCCACTATGGCAAAATGAGCACTCACACACTCCCAAGCAGCCTGACCAGCATCAGATTATCCCCTTTAAGCATCTTAAACAGGTAACCTTCCTTATTATGTTTTTGAAAAAGTTTTCTCAGCATTATGCTCTCAACCAAATACCTGGTAATCTCCTATATTCATATGTTCCCCCACCCTCCCCCCAATTTCTTGGGCAATATTACCCATCTGCCCATCCCTAGCCCCTCTCAAGCCCACAAAGCCCCACCCAAAGGTAACCCTATGCTCCCATTTTATCCCTTCCTAGTACACATACTTACCTCCAGTTTATAATAGATTTCACCCATGTTGGTGTCAGCTTACATCCTTCCTTTACTCCCCAATTTTCTTTAAGTCTATCATCCACTCTCTAGCTCTCTGAGACAGCTTGGTTTACTTATATCATATCATGAGGTCATGTAGTACTTGTCCTTCAATGCCTGGGTTGCTTCACTCAACATAAGGTTCTCAAGATTCATCCATGTTATCACGTGTGTTTGTAGTGTATTCATTCTTAATGCTGAGTAGTATTCCATTGTATGTATATACCACATTTTACTTATCCATTCATCTGTTGATGAGCATTTGGTTTCATTTCAACTTTTGGCAATAGTGAACAATGCTACTATGAACATTGGTGTGCATATATCAGTTTGTGTCCTTGTTTTCATTTCTGCTTGGTAGATACCCAGCAGTGGAATTCCTGGGTCATATGGCAAATCTATAGCTAGTTTTTTGAGAAACTGCCAAACTGTCCTCCAGAATGGCTAGATCTTTCTATATTCCCACCAGCAGTGGATGAGTGTTCCCATTCCTCCACGTCCACTCCAGCATTTGTAGTCTTCTGTTTTTTTCATAGCTGCCAATCTTATGGGAGCAAGATGGTATCTCATTGAAGTTTTGATTTGCATTTCCCTAGTAGCTAGAGATTTGGAGCATTTTTTCATGTGCTTTTTAGCCAATTGTATTTCTTCTTTGGAGAAGTGTCTGTTAAATCTTTTTCCCATTTTTTAAATGGGTTGTTTGTCTTTTTATTTTTGAGATATAGGAGTTCTTTGTATATGCAGGTTATAAGTCTCCTTTCAGATATAAAGTTACCAAATATTTTCTCCCATTGTGTAGGCTCTCATTTCGTTTTCTTGACAAACTCCTTTGAGATGCAGAAGGCTTTAATTTTGAGGAAGTCCCATTTATCTATTTGTTCTTTTGCTTCTCGTGTTTGTGGTGTAAAGTTCATGAAGACATTTCCTATTACAAGGTCCTTTAGATGCTTCCCTACACTGCTTTCCAAAGTCTTGATGGTCTTGGCTCTTATATTTAGGTCTTTGATCTGTCTTGAGTTGATTTCTGTATAAGGTGTGTGTTGGTAATCTTCTTTCATTCTTTTACATATGGATATCCAGTTCTCCAGGCACCATTTGTTGAACAGACTATTCTCTCCCAGTTGAGAGAGTTTGGTGGCTTTATCGACTATTACATGACTATATATATGAGGATCTATATCAGAACTCTCAATTCGGTTCCATTGGTCTGTGTCTCTCCTTGTGCCAGTACCATGCTGTTTTCACTACTGTAGCTTTGTAGTATGTTTTGAAATCAGGTAGTGTGATTCCTCCAATTTTGTTTTTCTTTTTCAATATGTCTTTGGCTATTCAAGGCCTCTTTCCATTCCAAATAAATATCATAACTAGTTTTTCTAGTTCCTTGAAGAATGCTGTGTTGATTTTTATTGGGATTGCATTGAATGTGTAGATCAGTTTTGGTAGGATAGACATCTTAATAATATTAGTCTTCCTATCCATGAACAGGGAATATTCTTCCATTTATTTAGGTCTTCTTTGATTTCCTTGAACAGCCTTGTGTAGTTCTCTGTGTATAAGTTTTTTACATTTTTAGTTAAACTTATTCCTAGGTACTTGATTTTTTTATTTACTATTGTGAATGGTATTTGTTCCTTGATTTCCTCCTGAGCTTGCTCATTATTGGTGTACAGAAATGCTACTGATTTTTGTGCATTGATCTTATAACCTGAGACTTTACCAAACTCATTTATGAGTTCTAGAAGCTTTGTTGTAGACCTCTCAGGGTTTTCTATGTATAGGATCATGTCATCCTTTCCAACTTGAATGCCTTTTATATCTGGTTCTTGCCTGAGTGCTCGAGTAAGTACTTCTAAGGCAATGTTAAATAGAAGGGGAGAGAGTGGGTATCCTTGCCTTGTCCTCATCTTAGAGGGAAGGATTTTAGGATTTCACCATTGTAAATGATGTTGGCTGTGGGTTTTTCATATATACTCTTTATCATGTTCAGAAAATTTCCTTGTATTCCAATCTTTTGCAGTGTTTTTATCAAGAAAGGGAGCTGTATTTTGTCAAATGCTTTTTCTGAATCTATAGATATAATCATGTGATTTTTTTCCTTCAATCTGTTTATATGGTGTATTACATTGATTGATTTTCTTATGTTGATCCATCCTTGCATATACGGAATGAATCCCACTTGGTCATGGTGTATAATTCGTTGAATGTGTTGTTAAATATGGTTAGCAAGTATTTTGTTGTGGATTTTTGTGTCTAGGTTCATTAGAGAAATCGGTCTGTAATTTTCCTTTCTTGTAGTGTCTTTGTTTGGCTTTGGAACGAGGGTAATGTTGGCATCATAGAATGAGTTCAGTAATGTTCCTTCTGTTTCAATTTTTTGGAAGAGCTTCAGAAGGACTGGTGTTAGTTCTTTCCAGAAAGTTTTGTGGTATTCACATGTGAAGCCATCTGGCCTAGGGCTATTCTTAGTTGGGAGGTTTTTAATGACTGATCTATCTCTTTACTTGTGAATTGTTTGATTTGTTGAGATCATGAATTTCTTCTTTCATCAATATAGGCTGCTTATGTATTTCTAGGAATTTGTCTATTTCCTCTGAATTGTCATTTTTGTTAGAGTATAGTTTTTCAAAGTATCCTCTTAGGATAGTCTTTATTTATTTCATAAATGAGACCTCCTTTCTCATTTCTTATTTTGTGTATTTGCATCTTCTCTCTTTTTTTCTTTGTTAGTCTAGCTAAGGGTTTGTTAATTTTATTGATCTTTTTGAAAGAACCAACTCTTGGTTTTGTTTATCTTTTCAAGTGCTTTCTTATTTTCTATTTCATTTAGTTCTGCTCTTATCTTTGTTATTTCTTTCTTCCTTCTTCCTGTGGTGTTACTTTTTATTTTTTAAATAATTCCTCCAAATGTGCTGTTAGTTCCTTAATTTTTGCTCTTCTTCTTTTCTGATATATGAATTTATGGCTATAAATTTCCCTCTCAGTACTGCTTTTGCTGCATCCCGTATGTTTTGATATGTTGTGTTAACATTTTCATTAGTTTCAAGGTAGTTATTAATTTCTTTTGAGATTTCCTCTTTGACTCACTGTTTTTCTAATACTGTGCTGTTTAATTTCCATATCTTGGTGTGAAATCTGGGCCTCTGGCCCTTGCAGATTTCCAGTTTCACTCCACTGTGGTCAGAGATATTATTTTGTATGATTTCAACCTTTCTGAATTTATTGAGCCTTTCTTTGTGGCTTGGCATATGGTCTACCTTGGAGAATGATCCATGCAGACTTGAGAAAAATGTATATCCTGCTGTATTCAGGTGTAATGATCTGTATATGTCTATTAGGTCCAGCTTCTTTAATATACTGTTCAAATATTTTGTTTCTTTACTGATTCTCTTTTGAGATGTTCTGTCCAAAGTTGATAGTGGTGTATTAAAGTCTCCCACTATAATCGTAGAGGCATCTATTCTTTCACTTAGTTTTTCCAGTGTTTGCCTCACGTATTTGGAGATGCCCTTGTTAGGAGCATAAATACTTATGATTGCTCATTCTTCTTGAGAGGGTGTCCCTTTCACTAATATGTAGTATCCTTCTTTGTCTCTCACAATTGTTTTGCATTTAAAGCCCATTTTGTCTGATATTACTATAACTACTCCTGCCTTTTTTTGGTTATTGTTTGCTTGTAAGATTGTTTTCCAACCATTCACTTTCAGCCTCCATGAATCCCTGGGTCTAAGATGTGTTTCCTGTAGACAGCATATAGATGAGTCATATTTCCTTATCCAATGTCCCAGTCTGAATCTTTTGATGAGTGAGTTTAATCTATTGGTATTCAGTGTTATTACTTCCAAGTAATTATTTATGTTAGCCATATTTTTATTGGACTTGTGTTTGTCATATTTTGTTCATTTTTTTCCTTCTCTCTTTGTCTTTTTTGTTGCTCTTACACTCTTCTCCAACTCTGCCTCTCCTGGTTTTTCCTTTCTTCCTGCAGAACTTCCTTTAGTATTTCTCGAAGGGGAGGTTTCTTGTTGGCATATTCTTTCGATTTCTGTTTATCTGTGAATATTTTGAACTCTCCATCATTTTTGAATGCTAGCTTAGCTGGGTAGAGTATTCTTGGTTGGAAATTTTTTCTTTTAGTCCCTTGACTATATCATACCACTGCCTTCTTGCCTCCATGGTTTCAAATGAGAAATCAGCATTTAATCTTATGGAGCCTTCCTTGTAGGTGATGGTTTCTTTTCTCTTGCTGCTTTTAGAATTTTCTCTTTGTCTTGAGCATTGGGTATTTTGACAAGTATGTATCTTGGGGTGGGCCTGTTTGGGTTTATGATGTTTGGGGTGCGTTGTGCTTCCTGGACATGTACATCCATCTCTCTCAGTAGATTTGAGAAGTTTTCAGCCATTATTTCCTGCAACATCCCTTCTGTCCCCTTTCCCTTCTCTTCTCCTTCTGGGATGCCTATAATACATATGTTTGTGCTTTTTGCATTGTCATTCAGGTCCCTAAGTCCTAGCTGGATTTTTTCTATCTTTTTATCGATCAATTCTACTATCTGTTTGATTTCAGATGTACTGTCTTCCATGTTGCTAATTCTCTCCTCTGCCTCTTCTAATCTGCTGCTATTTGCTGAGAGTGTATTTTTGATTTCTTGAACTGTGGTGTTCATTCCCATCATATCTGTTATCTTTTTGCGTATGTCTACAATTTCCTCTCCAAATGTTTTCTTCATATTGTTAATCTCTTTCTTTACTTCATTAAGTTGGTCTCTAATATATGTTTTGAGATCTTTAATTACTTTTCCGATGTTCTACTCCCCTTCCTGGTTTTCAGTTTGTTCATTGGATTCAGCCATGTTTTCCTGATTACTACTGGCTTGGTTTGTAGATTTTTGTTGCTGTCTGGTCATCATTTTACCTTGATGGGTTTAATCAGTTCCTTAGCTTCTTTGTCTAGTCTTGGGGATTAATTAGTTGTTGTTCTTGCATAAGTGTTATGTCTTCTCTTTGTCACTTTGTTCTTCTCACTCTAGTTTCTTGTTGCTGACTAAGTTCACTTTGAGGGAAAATAATAGGGCCAGGGAAAGGAAAATGTGTAAGAAAAGAAAGTGTGTAAAGTAGTATTGGTAATAAATGTTAACAGAGCAACAATGTGAGATCTGTGAGAATGGATATTAGATTCATGTAAGTTGTGTAGAGTTATAGAAGTAAGTAGAGTACCTATAATAAGATAGTCAACTGAATATGGGGAGGAATATTGTATGAATTAAAAAGCCATTGTTTTCATGAGAGAGGGAAAGAGAAAAGAAAGACAAGAATATCAAGAGTGGATAAAAGACAGAAAACAGAACAAAGGGATTAGAAATTAAAAGTTAGACAATTTGGGGGCCAAAGAAAGGGAGGTGGAATGTAAGAGAGGCAGTAGATGATGGACGATAGCAAGATGTGGGGGATAGGGGATAGTGTAAGTGGCCAAAATCAATTCACACAGAAACGAGGAAATGGAGGATGAGGTAGCACAGCAAATGTGGGGCGCTTCCTGCAGCACCTATAGTATAAATAAATGCGGCGGCTTGCTCGGTCGGTAGAGGTGGGGTCTGGCTGCGGTCTCACAAGGGGTTGCGCGGTTCGGCTGACAGGGTAGCCCGGCGAAGCCGGCGACGAAGGGGTCGCCCGGAGAAGCAGGGGACGAAGGGGTCGCCCGGAGAAGCAGGCGACGAAGGGGTCGCCCGGAGAAGCAGGCGACGAACTGGGGACAAGGGAGGCCAGGCCCTTGTCGGGGCTCCCAGGACTGGAGGGCGCATGGCAGAAGAACTACCGCGGAGACAAGGTAAACACGCAAGTCCACTTTACTGAGGGAGAGGCAACAGTTTTATAGGGGCTGGGGAAGGCTGATTGGTCGAAGCCACGCCCTGTTCTGATTGGTTGCCGGCGAAAGGTCAGTGGGCGGTACTGGACGGGGGAGGGGTGGTGGTTAGGGATTGGCTGTCGCTGTTGCTGGGGGAAGGGGCAGGGTTTAGGGATTGGTGGCTGCTGTTGCTGGGGTGGAGGGCAGACTTGAGTTTCCCGCCCACGCCTGGCTGTTGCTGCTGTCGGGGGAGGGGAAAAGGGCAGACTGGAGTTTCCCGCCCACGCCTGGCTGTTGCTGCTGTCGGGGGAGGGAAAAAGGACAGACTGGAATTTTCCGCCCTGTGCCTGCGCAGGGAGAAAGAAGAAGAAGGGTGCCACCCCACAGGCATCGTGTGGCGCCATCCGGGAGGAGGGGCAGCCGCGGAAGCATGGCTGCCGAGAAGGGGAGACCCGAGGGCACTCTGCGCCCATGCCGAGCTTCCTTCAGGGGTGGCGGTGAGTCCGACCAGCCACCCTATTATGGGGGCAGCGGCTTGGCCTGCCGCGGCTGCTCCCCCACCAGGCCAGCAAACCGCACTTCAGCCCGAGGGGTGACCACAAATAAAATAAAATAAAAAAGAAGAAAAAGAGAGAAAAGGAAAAAGAGAGAAGAATAAAAGGTGGGTGGGCAAAGAAAAGGTAGGGAAACAAGCAAGAAAAAGAAAAGGAAAAAAAAACCTAAATAAACGAGAAAGGACCTTGGGGGATACAATGGGAGAAAAGACCAGGAGATAATGCAATATTAGCAACCAAGACAATAAAAAAAAGAAAAAAGAGAAAGAGAAAAAAAAACACACAAATGCTTAGGGCTAGGACATTCAAGGACCTCAGATGGACCTCAGGGCATGGTGGATTCAGGGATGGGAAGTCTGTGATATTGCAGGCTCAAGAGGTGTGAGTCTCTGGAGTGTGGGCCACCAGAGTTTAGGGGACACAGACCTGGGAACCACGCATTCGGTTAACAGGAGGCCTGGAAGCACTGCAGTGCAACACAGCCCTCAGGGATCCCCGCAGCTGGGCACCAGCCCTAAGGGGAGGGGTCACGCCCACAAACTCTGACCTCTGTGTCAGAAACCCAAAATTCCACCTCTCACAAGAGTCTCTTCTGTCACTGTCTCACCAAATCGACTTTGGGACACCTCCCTCCCTGCAAGCCCCTGAAACAGCCTTCTGGATGTGCTGCTGCACTACAAACAATTTAGGGACCACCGCAGATGGGCCGCCATCCCTAGGGGGAGGGGCTCCAGCCAGAAGCTCTGACCTCCATGTCAGAAACCCAAAATTCCATGTCTCACAAGAATCTCCTCCGTCATTGTCTCACCAAATCAACTTCCAGACACCTCCTGCCCTACAAGCCCCCAAAACAGCCTGCTGGGGTGCTGCTGTACTACAAACCATTCAGGAACCGCTGCAGCTGGGCCGCCAGCCCTAGGGGGAGGGGCTCTAACCAGAAGCTCTGATCTCCATGTCAGAAACCCAAAATTCCATGTCTCGCAAGAATCTCCTCTGTCACTGTCTCACCAAATCAACTTCCAGACACCTCCCACCCTGCAAGCCCCTGAATAGCCCACTCAGGGTTTGGGAACTCCCCAGTGCAGCAAAGCCTCCAGGAATCGCCACCACTGGGCCGCCAGCCCCAGGGGGAAGCGTCCCGCATGCAGCCCCAATCTCCATAAAAGAGACCCAAAATTCTACCTTTTACAAGAATCTTCTCTGTCACCGTCCCACTAAATTGACGTCCAGACACCTTCTGCCCTGCAAACACCCAAAACAGCCTGGTCTAGCAGGATTCCAACCCTACTCAGCCGCTTCTTTGCAGGAAAGGTTATAAGGTGCACTCACTCAGACACCATCTTGCCCCGCCCTGTTGGAGAAGTTTTGTACCACAGAGAAGTTCAACTACGGCAGGGAAGGAACACTGGTGTAGGGTGTTATTGATGGGGGGAGTTCTCCAGGGCATTTATATAGAGGACATAAAAATGTTCTGATATATGTTGGGTATTTTTATAGTAGATATAGTTACAAACATCAACTGAGGGAGTGCTGAGTTCCTACCCAAGGGAGCTCTGTCACATTCCCCAATGGAACAACAATAATCCCCCAAGTGCAACTGCAAAGGAGAGATAGTCCAATAATGAGCCCCTGATACTGATGACTATGCTTATGAGCCTGTGTGCCTGAAATATGAAAAAGGCCTAGAGTTGCAGGGTGCCTAAGAGTTACCTCCTGAGAGCCTCCAAGTTGCTGATATGTGGCCACTCTCTAAGCCAAACTCAGCATGTAAATGTATTACCTTCCCATCAGCATGGGACATGACTCCTGGGGATGAGCCTCCCTAGCACCAAGGGATTGCTACCTATCACTAACTCATGATGCAACTAGAAAGAGACCTTGAATTAAAGGGTCAACTCAGACCAGCAGAAAATCTCAGCCTACATGTTGGATCAAGTGTTAAAAACTTCTTTTTGACCTTGAATAAAAGGGAGAGATGGCAAAGACAAATGAGTTTATATGGCTAAGAGTCTTCCAAAAAGAGCCAGAGGTCATCAGAGGGGTCATGCTTACACACAGCTCAGCAGGAACCCAGAGAGACCAAAGTAGATACAACCCTAGGTGCTGGTTGTCCTGAAGGCTATGGAGATCCACAGGTTATATCGTCATGGCAGATGGATTTGGAATTATGTGCCATGTCAGAGGGCCCTGCTTTGGAATCTGTTCTCCTGAGTATGATGGAGCTGGACTCAGATGTAACCTTTCTACCCATGCGTCTACTGTCACTTTTACTGAACCTACAGTTGTCGCTAGGGATGGTGCATACTCGGGGGACTTGAATCTCTGGACTGCCCATGTGCCAACTGGGCCCTGAGCCTTACCAAGTTGCAACTCCTACTCTCTGGTTCATTGGAATTACACAGGCCAGCTAACAGAGAGGTGAATATGGTCAACCACCACACCAGAAAATCAAGAGTGCAAGCTGAGGAATTGCATCCATCACCCATGTGGAATCTAAGCTCCCTCTTGATATAGAGGTGGAGTGGACATCATCATCCCAGGGTCCACAAAATGGAGGAATATAATATGGATTAGAGTGGACTTACTGAAAACTATAAAACTATTGTGACTAATAATGGAAGAAATTGTAGCACTGATGTAGAGAAAGTGGCTGTGGTAGTTGCTGAGGGCAGGAAGAGGGAAGAAGATACATGATGTGGGGACATTTGGAGGACTTTGGGTTGTCCTGAGTGATATTGCAGGGATAGATACTGGACTTTGTATATCCTTCCATAACCCACTGAATGTACTGGGGGACAGTGTGAACTACAGTTGGGATGAGTGTGCCACAATGATGGAGGAGGTTGTTGGTGTGGCAGTGGGGTGGAGTGGGTGGGGGATATAAGGGAACCTATTATGTTTTTTAATGTAACATTTTTTTGTGATGGATATACCTTCAAAAAAACACAATTTACAAAAATGATGTGGTGGGGGGTTAGGAGTGGGTTATATGGGAAACTCTTAATGCTTTTACTTTTTTTATGTTTTTCAGTATAGAATTCTTTGTGATCTATTAACTTTAATTTAAAGTCATTAAAAAAACAAAGAAAAAATAAAAATAAAATTGATTGTGGTGATGACAAAAAAAAAAAGTCAGGAGGATTTCCCTTCTTTTCTTCATCCCTCCAGACTTTGGTAACCATGACACAAGGAAATGGCACTGAAGTAAATGAATTCTTCCTTATGGGATTTGGTGTCCAACACAGTCTCGGCATGTCCTCTTCATTGTATTTCTACTAATCTATACAACGTCTATGGTGGGTAACATCGGAATGATCTTACTCATCAGGACAGATTCCAGACTTCAAACACCTGTGTATTTTTTCCTACAACATTTGGCTTTTATTGATATCAGTTATACCTCTGCTATCACTCCCAAGATGTTGCAAAACTTCATCTCAGAAAATAAATCAATATCATTTGTGGGATGTGCGATGCAATTATGGGTTTATGTAAGATTTGCCACCAGTGACTGTTACCTCCTAGCTGCTATGGCAGTAGACCATTATGAAATCATCTGTAACCCACTTCACTACCCTATCGTCATGCCCCGAATAGTCTGCATACAATTGGTAGCTGGTTCTTATGTGATGGGCTCAGGAAATTCCTCTGTACACACAGGCTTTACATTTTCACTGTCCTTTTGCAAATCCCACACCATCAATCACTTTTATTGTGATGGCCCCCCAATTCTTGCCCTTTCATGCTCCAACGTTCACATCAACATCATCCTGCTTGTTGCCTTTTTAGGATTTAACTTGATGTTCACTGTGTCAATTGTCATCTTCTCCTACATATACATCCTGCCTGCCATCCTAAAGATGCCTTCTACTGCAGGGAGGAAAAAAGCCTTCTCCATCTGTGCCTCCCACCTCACAGCAGTCACCATTTTCTATGGAAACCTCTTTTACATGTACTTACAGCCTCAAAACAGTAATTCCCAGGAGAATATGAAGGTTGCTTCCATATTTTATGGTATTGTGATTCCCATGTTGAATCCTTTGATCTATAGCTTGAGAAATAAGGAGATAAAAGAAGCCCTAAAAGTGATAGAGAAGAAGTTCTTCTAGACTGGACCCAAATTATTAATATTCAGCATGCAAAAATAACCAGTAGGTATATTTTATTACAATTTATAATTTCTGAAATTTAGATCATTTTCACATCTTATATCAGTGGTATTTTTCTCAAAAGACAAGATCTTAGAATGTGGGAAATTCAGTAAACATCTCTTAGAACTAATTTTTCCTGAATGTAATCGAAAAATTTATCTCTACAACCTGTCAAGAAAAGCCTTGTCAAGATTGTTTAAAATATTAAGAAATATATATGAAATATTAAAAATATTTAACTTTTTAAATATATTCCTACACTCTACAAAAATCCTTATTCATATGTAATTATTATTTAAAGTTTATTATTTTCCATTTATTTCAGCATGTCCCAAAATTTTCTGACACTACTACTAACTCTATTCTAATTATTACACAAACCTAAATGTAAATAAATTTATTACTTTTAAAATCGTCTTGTGACTTAGAATATCTCCCTCCAATATTCCCATGCTAATGACATTTCCTAACACTTAAAAATAGTTCTGTCATTAGTTGCCCACAATATTCTGAACCCATCTCTTTCTTGCCAGGAGAAAGGAAATTCTTGCAAACATTTTCTATGTCTCTCTTGAGTAAGAACAGAGAATTTAGAATGTGGATGGATCTAAAATCCAAATGGTGGAAATTCATTTATAAAAGGCATAAAATTCATTTTAGTGCACACAAATAATTTAAACTGAACAATCTAGTGGGAAGTCCTAGGAAGCTCAAGAGTACGTTGAATCAAGAAGAAAATGTGCTCATAGATAACTTTCAGATGGAAAGCCCCACCTGAATCTGACAGATAATCATGCTAACTGAGAGAAAGAACAAGTGGAGTCACTGACTATACCATATTGGGCATGTAAGGACTAAAGGAGACATTCCATAAGCATAGTTGGGAGACACCTATTTGCACTGGAAATGCTGCAACATCCTTGTTGTTGGCTCCCTAATTGTAGTGTCATTCATCCTGCCACTAGTCAGATAAATGTCCCTACCAAAGAAGAAGCAGAGAGGTGAAGAATAGAACTTGCTCATCATTGGAGCCCTAACACCCAACACATTCCTAGCATATTATAATTGTTCAAGAAATATTTGTCGAATAAATGGACAAATGAAAGAAGAAAGACCTGAAATCTAGACTAAACACTCACACATGACTTATAGTAAGCTGCAACCCAGGACAGCAATTCCTGCATTGAAAAGTAGCAACAGCCAGTACTCATTCCCTCAGATCCTTTGTATCTTGAAGTTAAAAGTTTTCATACACATTTCATAGAATAAAAAGGTGAGATCAGCTTGGTAGCCTGAGTTATTGAGGATTTCTTTCCAAAACCTATTTCAGATTGTCTTGCTTCTCTTTTGTTATTATTAAAGTTGTTTTGCTTTGCTTTGTTTTCTAGGTCAGGTGGATGTGTCTCTCTGTGTCTGTGTGTGTGTGTCACATAGAATACATAGATAGAAATGTCTAATGACATACGGGGACTATGGGCACTAGAGAAAGTGTGGGGAGAGGGTCATTTAACCCAGAGGAACCATGGCCACTTGTGGCAGTGGATGTAGGAGGAGTGTCTCCACTGTTTCTCACCAATCCAGTCATACATTTTATTGATTAATTTCCAATAGCTTATATGATTCCTTGTGTAGTTAACTGAATGTGACATCTAAGAAAAAGATAATCAGATAACTGCCAAGGATATTAGTTCAAGGAGGCAGAAGATAATGACCACCCACTACCATTGTGAAAAAGGGTGTGGTTTGAGTGGGCATAAACATGGCAATATCTCAGAAACATTCCAGGTGGAATGGCACCACTGTCTATTTACATTATGCTAAGCTGGTGTCTCTAATATTATCAAACTTAAATTCACATGTCTGAGCCTGGCAAAACCCAATGAAGTATGGCAGGTGATACTGGACTGCCACAAATTCAGCCAAAATGGTAGCACTAATCTCAGTTGCTGTTCCTGATGTGGTATTATTAGTAAAACAAGCCCAGCCTCTGGCACTATGCACTGGAACTGATACAGGAATGCATTCTTTTCAACACTTATCCAGAAAAACTGGAAGCAAGGCACGTTATCTTGGTATGGACATCAGTATACATTACAGACTCTTCCCTGTTAATTCTCCATGGTCAGTATAGTCTGTGGAGTCTTGCCTATACGGAAACTTACAGAACATTTCTCTAACCCACTATAGTCTCCACATCATTCTATCTGGGCTACATAGAGTAGTTAAAACTTTGCTCACTCAGCTAAGTTTTCTGTACATCTGCTAGTTGGAGATAAACCTTCAAAGATTCAGAGCTGGCCAGAGTAATGAAAATTTTATGGATTTAGGGCTTTGGAGCATGTACAGACCTATTCTTAGGACAGCACAGGTTATCATACACCTTAAAATTCCTACCACTACGGAAGAGGCACAATGCTTGGTAGGCCTCTTTGAGTTTTAGAGACAGTATAATCACATTTGAGAATTCTGCTCCAATGCATTTATCAGATGACTTGAAAGGCAGGGACAGAACAAAGGAGGGCTCTGAAGAAAGTATGAGAGCTGCTCTGACTACCATGGCCTTCAGGTTTACCACATCCCATGGTGTGAGAGGTATCTGTGGTGGAAAAACACCATGTTGCATCTTTGCAAGCCTGAATAGAAAGGGTTGTGAGTTTTAGAGCAGGAGTTGACAAACTTTTTTCAAGTAGAAAGATACCATGGGATTTGAGCCACTAGTAGCACACACAGAGCTGTCTACACAGATGAACTGAAATCAAATAGGTGAGAAGTGGTAAAAGATACAAAGGTTTCTGGTATACCATGTGTATTAGGCAAAAGGGTGCGAATAAAAATACCTGACATCTGTTGGCTTTTATAAAGGGTATTTATTTGGGATAGAAGCTTACAGCCACAAGACCATAAAAGAGTAATTTACTTTTCTCACCAAAGTCCGTTGCCATGTGTTGGAGCAAGATTGCTGACAGCCTCTGTGAGGTTTCAGCCTTCCTCTCCCTCCTAAGGCTCCATAGTCCCAGCTTCTTCTGTTCTCAGCTGTAGCCTGGAGGGCTCATCTCTCTCCCCAGGGCTCCTTTCTTTCCAGGCTCAGCTGCTATGGTCTCTTCACAAGGTCAGCTGTAGACTATTAGGCTCATCTCTCTACCCAGGGCCTCTGCCGTGTCTAATGAGCTATCTCTATTCCTCTGCCCTCTTCCTGTGTATTTACTTCTTAAATAACTGCCCACCATGGGGGGCAGGGACTCAATGTCCTACTGAATTCGCTGAATCAAAGCCCTAATATAAACTTAATCAAGTAAAAGTGAACCCTCTGAATGTAATCCAATCAAAGTGTATCTCAAGCCCAGCGGAACAGACCAGTTTACAAACACAATCAGTATTTCTTTTTGGAATTCATCAATAATATCAAACTGCTACACCATGTAACACACTTCTAGCCAATGAGACAGAAGCAGAAGCCTGCTGTTTTCCTGATCAAAGATGATATATGTGTTTCTTACCTTGCGCTCCTTGCTCACTTCCTCCTGCCTTGAAAGAAGATGTGCCATCTAGAGCTCGCGTGTACATGTTAGATTATAAAGCAACTAGCATGTGAGAAAGACTAAGCAAATCACAAGTGCTGGTCTTAGTTTCAACACCTAATGTTAAGAAGTAAAAATAAATCCCTCTTTTAATGTAAGTTGGGTTTTCTATTACTATTAGTTCAACACATTATAACAAAGACACCTGCCTTGCAATAAGTAACATATGTCAATTTATCAGCCTTTTAACAATAACTTTTGAGAACTCTCTTTCATGTGCCCGTTTGTTAATCAAAAGATCTAGCTCTCTCCTCAGACTAATCAAAGATATAACTCTTGCAGCTATATATCCAAACAAAATTCAAACCCTCTTTTTCTACAGATTGTTTGTATACCAATGTTGTAAAGTGCAACTGAAATAAAATGGTGTCTTTATCTCAGGCTGATTTGGGAAAGAAAAAGAAAGGATTTATAAAAATTTTATAAATAAATAAGGGATTAAGAGGAATTTTTTAAAAATGAGTAATGGTTACAGTAATAAGATAAAATTTGTTCAAATAGAAGGAACTCTGTCACACTAGAGTCCATATACCCTTAAATTTCCCCATTGTCTTCTCAGGGAGAAGATGTATATTTTTGCATTTCTTCTTTTTCAGAAAACCACATTTTGACTGATTATAGTAACAGAGATTATTATCTGAACCTAAACACAGGTTCCTAGACATATATAAAACATGTTCAATCTGATTCATAACAAGAGGAAAAACCCAGCTGTTCTATAACAGGGCAACTTTAAAAAAAAAAGAAAGCAAGTCTCTAATGGCAGTTAAGTGGAAATAAAATGTTTCCTCTCTGGAAAGCTTAACTTTTCTTCAGCAAAAAATAACAATGAACGTTGTCTTTTCCAATTCCCTCAGCCCCAGAAACCTCAGATTCTCAAGGGGAAAGCACTGATTTCTTAGGTCCCAGCTATAAATTCCCTGATGGGAAAGAAACACAGAAGAGGTCTTGGTGGGAAATCAACCTGCATCTGTTGTAGAAAAAGCATCTGGAGGCATCTCCAGTGTAAGTAAAACATAGCCATTTTTCACAGTCGCTGTGAGCCTGCAGTGTATGTGGGAAGTGGCCAAGTGAAAGGGTCACAGTCTGTTCCAGCAGGTCTCACCACAGGTCCAGGAAGAATCATTTAATTTCTGGTGATGGAATGGAAAGGGAGTAAAGAAACTGGGCTTAGCATTTCCTGGGAAAGGCTATGAGTGAATAAATCATTGAATTATTGAATGAATGGATAATTGAATAGTATATGCCCATAATGTGTTCTTTGCGTATGTTACTGTCGCTAACTGTTGGGCATTCTATGCCAGGCCCGGTGCTGTGAAGTTTACATAAATCAGCTCATTTGAACTTCACTTCACTGCAAAACAGGCTTTACGTTTTTTCTCTTCCTTTATCCTTTTAAAGCAAATACAAAGTCAAGAAAAAGTAAGAAGTTTCTAAGTCTAAAGTTTTCTCTCTCCAAAACCATGTCAAAGGATAACCATTTGACACATTACACATTAATGTATATCCTTCCTGACCTTTTCCCATGGGTAAATAAAGAGAATGAGAGCTTGAGTAAGAGTATGAGAAAGAAAGTTTAATTTTTAAAAGGGCCACACACTACATATTTATCTGCACTTTGCTTTTCTCGTTTAATATATAACATGAACACCATTCCATATGAGTAAATATCAATTGTGTTCTTTTTGGATTGTGTATTGAGCTATAATATAAATCTGCTGTGATTTATTTAGCCCTGCTTAGAAACTTATGCTATTATGTAAACAGTGTTGCAATGAATATGATCACCTTTTAAGTAAGACCTGTGACCCCCATTGTACAGAGAAAGGACTGATGCTGAGGGGAGTTACATCCTTTGTCCCTAAGGAGTAGTGGGAACAGAATTCAAACCTAGGTCTTTCCTTTCCATGGCACAACGCTAAAAGAAAATGAAGCGTTGGAAACCCTGGAACTCAGTATAGGTTAATCAAGTTCAAAACACTCACGTATTTGGTAATCTTCTTTATAGCAGTCATTTGATTAGCAAAACACCTTTATCATTGATGCAATAGAGAATCTCATACTGAGTCAGGTCACTCTTAATATATACAGTTTGTTTTGTGTGTTAGTGTGTTGTACAAGTTTCCTTAGCTCTTGAGAATTGTTCCTGTTGTGTCACATCATTTTATCTAAACTCAGAATGATTAAAGTCAAATTGATACATTAAATGTCATCACTCTATTAAGACTCTAGTGTAAGTGGAGCCCCGGACTATTCTAACCTCTTCTGATATGTGCTTTTTCCCACTAAATGGAAGTTTTCTTGAAAGGACGGCAGTTCATCTATTTTCCAGCAAATTTACTTGAGGGAGCAACTTGCACAAATTTACTGCTGCTCCTCAGCCCTACAGAGTACAGACAAATATTGTGTTTATTTCTCAAGATATTTCCAAGAACCAGAGAAGCCCGTATCAACAACAGGCTTGTTTATTACACATCCTTCCAGTCAAGGCATATTCTTATCTAAAATCAATCATCCCATCTAAGCAGGAAAAATTCTGCCTGGTATTACTGATAGCAGAGTACAGGAGCCTCTACTGATTTCTTGGGGACATGGGCTCTCCTCTATGAGCAACTTCTTTTATTATTTCTCATTTTATTATACAATATTTAACATTATAAAAATATGTCGAGACTAATGTAGGAACTAATTGACTAGTCACCACATAATTCTGCAACTTGCCTTTATCCATTCAACATCCTCTGAGAGATTTATCCATGAAGATTTTGTAGCCACCTGTTCACTGATCTTCAGACTTAATAGCTTCCATTTTTTCCATGACTAACAATGATGTGTGTATATACACAAATTTGCATATGTATACGTGTATGTGTGTACATGTGTGCATACATGTGTATGTGTGCCTGTTTGTGGGGTCAAGAATTTCTCTAGAATACACTTAAAATGGAATTGATGGACTCTAGGGAAATACATCTTTAATTTTACTAAATATTTCCAAAATTGTCTCCAGTATGACTTTGTGCATTTACATTCCCACAAGGAATGTATGATTTCCTGTGGCTCCACATACTCAGTAAAACTTCACCTCTCAAATTGATGAGTGCAAAATTATATTTCAATGCAATATTAATATTCGATTAACTGACTACTACTGAGTTGTGTAACTTTTCATATTCCTGATGACAATTTAGACTTCTTTCTATGAATTTCTTTTGCACATTTTTCCAGTAGATTGATAACAGTAATTCCTTCTATATACTGGATACTAATTCTTTGACATTTATCTGTGTTGCAAATAACTTGTTCCTGTCAATATCCAGATATTTCTTTTTATAATGTTAGTGTCTTAAATTTTAATGTAGCTCAATATCCAATATTCCTTGATTTGTGCTTTTGTCTTTTTAAAATTTTTCTGGATAACTGTCATAAAGATATCCTGCAATGCTTTACTTTCAAGGCTTTACAGTTTCGATTCTCTTATTTAAAGCTTTAATACATTTGGAATCAATTTTTATAAAATTTGAAGTAGGAATACAATATTATTTTTTCACAAGTATAAGCATTTTAGCATCACAGTTCCCCATTGACCTGCAATGCTAATCCTTTTATGTATCAAATTTTCATAGACACATCGTTCTGTTAAGAACTTTTTTCAGTTCCACTGATCTATTTGTCTATCTTCACACTAGTTCCACTCTCTTTATTATTATTATAGCTTTATAATAAATTCTGGTATTTAGTAGGACAAGTTCTCACCTTGTTTTTCTTTAAATTTGCCTTAGCTACTCTTAGCTCTCTTCTCTTCCATAAAAGTTTTAGAATAAACTTATCAAGGTGCACATAAAATTCTCTCAAGCATTTGACTGGAATTGCATTGAATTTATAGATTAATCTGAGAGAAATGTATTGTTTACAATATTGAGTTGTCACCTGTGAACCTGGTCGTTCTGTTTTGGTTTTCTTCAAGCCTTTAAATATAGTTGCATTTTCTCAATGAGTCAACATTTTTTGTTCAATTTATGTCCAGGTAACACGTGCTTTTATTGTTATTGTAAATATAAATATTAAAATAGCATTTTTCTAACTGTTGCCAGTGAACAAATATGCAATTGATTCCTAAATAATTACCTAAGCTCAAGCAATTTTGCTAGACTCACTAAGAATTTATCTGTCAATTCTGTGGGATTTTCTATGGAGACAATTACATAATTTAAAAATAATAATAGTTATGTTTCTTCCTTTATAATCATAATACCTTTATTTTCTTTTGCTTGTTTTTCTGCACAGACTAGGACTTTGAGAACAATATTGAATAGATTCAGGCACACCAGGAATCCTTGTCTCATTCCTGAATTTACAGTGCCTATAAATTCAGGAATGAGACTTTAGTAAGCATAATGTTTGGTATAGAAATGTGGTGGATAACCTCTACCAAGTTAAAAAGTTCCCCATCTGCGGCTGGGGCGGCTTGCACCCCGACGCTGACGGGGGGGTTTGGAGGGGTCAGCTGGCCGCAAAGGCGTCTGAGGCTGCGGCAGACAGCCTCAGAGGGGCTCTCAGGCGTGGAGGACGCGCGGCGAGGGGAGGAAGAATGCCGCGGAGACCAGGTCTGGTACGCAAGTCCGGTTTATTAAGGAAGTGCAGTGGGTTATATAGAGAATGAGGAGGGCGGGGTAGAGAAGGAGGAGTGAGGGCTACGGGGCGGCTGGGGATTGGCAGAAACTTGTGGGCGGACTTGTCGTTTTGTGCTGTTAGCTGTTGCTAGGGAAGTGGGCAGATTTCAAGTTATGATGCAATACCCATCTATATTCATTTTGTTAATATTTTAAAATGAAAGTTTATTGAATTTTACCAAATAACTTTTCTATATCTAATGAGAAAAGCATATGGCTTTTTTCCTTTAATATTTTAATATGGAAAATTATATAATAAACTTTCCAATGTTAAAAATTCCTTGCATTCCTGGGATAATGTGTAATCCAGATCTCTCTCTTGTCATTTTATTCACTCTTCCTAGAAAGGAGAAGAGATTTATCTGACTGGTTATCTTAGAATAACAGCGTGGCATGTCCTGCTCTGCCCTTATCCTCTTGGGAGCAGCCAGCCTTCAGGAAGTCCATGCTCCCTGCACTCAGAAGCTCTCTCCTACAATGTAGAGGAGGCATGCCCAGCCCTTGCTGCCAAGACTGGGTGGGTAAGCCTTGCCGATTATCATGTTCCGTGGTAGCAGACAACCTTGCCTGACAAACCTAAAGACCTGCCTCCCTGGTGTTTAATGGTGATATTTTAAACCCCATACTTACCATTTTTTCCCCTCAACTTGTCCAAATCCTGGGAAAGGAGTGGAATAGCTATTTACTGGAGACTTTTTGGCAGCCCCAGCAATAATTTATGTTTAAAACAGGGCTGGATTTAGTAAAGGTGCATTTTTTTAAAAAGGCTCTTTGCATCTATATTCAAAAATAAGATTGGTTCTCTAATATCCTTTACTCGTTTCTTCTTTGTTTTGATGTCAAAGTTATATTAGCCTCATGAAATGAGGTGGGAATGTTCCTTTTGGTAAACTATCAGAATTAGTTGTTCAATAAATGTTTGGTAGAACCTTCCAGTAACATAATTTGTCCTGCTGTTTAGTGAGGATTTTTTTTAAAATAACAATTTAAATCATTTAATGACTTAAAAATATTTTTGTATTTTGTACCTTTGAAGTATGATTTGGGAAGTTATATTTTTCTAGAAAATTATCCAATTGATCAGTTTTCATATTTATTGGCACAAAGTAGTCCATAGTAGCCACTTACTATCCTTTTCATATCTGTTTTCTAAGATAGTATGTCCTCTTCTTCTTTCTTAATAATTGGGGTCTTCTTTTATTTTTCTTGCTCAGTCTTGCCAGAAGTTAATTAATTATAACAACCTTACGATAAATCAACTTTTTGCTTTGTTGTTTATTTTATATTTCACTAACTTCTACTCATCTTTATTTCCCTTTATTTACATTTGTTAGGAATACAGATATATTTTTTAATTATTTCTATTATATATGGGTTTTTACTTACGACCCTTTCACTTTGCTCCCATCTTTTTCCTACCTTCTGTTGCAATAAAAAATTCTATATTCCCGTTTTTCAGTTTCTGGTTTGGAAGCTATAACTTCTATATCTATTTGATTTTGTCTCTTGTTCATGTATGACATTAATTCTTAATGTCCATAGCTGAACTCCCAGCTATAAATGGCGAAGTCTAGACACCATGCTTAATTTTTCCATGGATTCAGCCTCATTCATCACTTGACAAATCTATTTAATATCAGATTGACTGAGATATTTTCCTTTAATTGCCTTACTTTTCCTTTTTTCCAGAGTATCTTCCAACAAGTATCTTCATAGTTCGTGCCATCATAGTGTTCCTGTCCATAATTAATATAGACTTATTATTATTCCATTAATAGCAATGGAAGAACTTGTAACACTGATATAAAGGCAGTAGTCACCAAAGTTTCTGAGGGGGAGAGAGGGAAGAATAGGTGTAACATGGGGCATTTGGGGGACAATGAAATTATTTGAAATGACACTCAATGATGGACACAGTCCATTGAAGGATTTCTAGTCAGTAAAGGTGTCATAGAAGAAATTAATACATGGCAGAATGTGAGAAAACTTTGTGAGGTTAAACTGAGAAGGGACTAAACTTTAGTATAAACAAAGCATCTATAAATAAGCTAAATAGATATATTGTCAAAAATATAAACAAGCAATTTACAAAACAGTAGAATCCTAGAATTCCAAGAAGAATATTAAAGAATAATCAAATTCATTAGTAATCATAGAAAAATAAATAAAAATTAGATGTGCTTTACATCTATTTTCCTGACTCCACAAACAAAATAGAATAATGCCATTACTAACAAGGATGTGAGGATATGGTAACTCCCACTTACAGTTAGTAGGAGCGTGCAATGGTGCATCCATTCTGAAAAGTGATCTGGCAATTCTTGGTCAAGTTAAATTGTGCATACACTCAGAGTCAACCATTTTATCCCTAGTCAGATACATTAGAGAAATATTCACATTTGTAGTGGGGGCAAGTTGCAGGCACGATGGTAACAATCACCAGGAGAACAAATAGGTAAATAAAGGTGGATAGATGCCATACAGCAGTGATACTTAAAGTGTGCACCGTGGACCAGCTGTTACTAATACAAGACAAAATAAGTACAGAAAATGATATTGAATATTTTTCAGATTTTACAGAATTTTAACAGTGCTGAGAACTTTTTAGTACTTTTTAGAAGGATTTCTCTGCAACAGACTGGAAATTTTTAAAAAGAAACTGGTCTTTTACCATAGAAAAACTATCATTAAAGCATTCTGCAAGGCCATGAGACCATGATGGCCAGACCAGAGAGTTATCAAAGATGTGTTTAGGGACATAAATTGGAGCAAGATCATATAGAACACACTAGGTGTGTTGATTTTGAGATAGTAATGATTCGTATGAAGGTTGGCATATTTTAATTAAATATAGAATGCATATAAAGCAAAATAAAATAAAAAGAGGTTTTTATATGTTTCTTTTTTGTCTTTATTTATTTTTTTAATGTTACATTCAAAAAATATGAGCTCCCATATACCCCACACCCCCCTCACTCCACTCCTCCCCCCATAACAACAACCTCCTCCATCATCATGAGACATTCATTGCATTTGGTGAATACATCTCTGAGCACCACTGCACCTCATGGTCAATGGTTCACACCATAGCCCACACTCTCCCACAGTCCACCCAGTGGGCCATGGGAGGACATAAAATATCTGGTACCTGTCCCCGCAGCACCACCCAGGACAGTTCCAAGTCCCAAAAATGTCCCCACATCACATCTCTTCCTCCCACTCCCTACCCCCAGCAGCCACCATGGCCACTTTCTCCACACCAATGCCACATTTTCTTCGATTACTAATCACAATAGTTCATGAATAGAGTATCAGTAAGTCCACTCTAATCCATTCTCTATTCCTCCAACCTGTGGACCTTGGAATGGTTGTGTCCACTCCACACCTATTTCAAGAGGAGGCTTAGATTCCACATGGATGCTGGATGCAATTCTCCTGCTTTCAGTTGTAGGCACTCTTGGCTCCCTGGTGTGGTGGTTGACCTTCTTCACCTCCATGTTTATGTGTTTCTTAATTGATACATTTATGAGTGGCATATCAGTGTATACCCCGAGAACACTAGAGATCCAAAAAAATGAAGTTATCTAAGTCAAGGGTCAGGATTCAGACATGTGCAACTTTGCTTTAAGACTCAAATCAGAATGTGGGAGAGTGTGGGCTATGATGTGGACCATTGACTATGGGGTGCAATGATGCTCAGAGATGTACTTACCAGGTGCAATGGATGTGTCACGATGATGGGAGAGAGTGTTGCTGTGGGGGGAGTGGGGGGTGGGGGTGGTGGGGTTGATTGGGACCTCATATTTTTTGAAAGTAATTTTTAAAAATAAATAATTTTTTAACAAAAGACTCAAATCAATTATGTCATTAAAAATATCATCTCATCCTACCATGAAACCAAATATTAAACCATTTACAGGCCTGCAGTTTGGTAAAAGTTCACAAGGATCTTAGCTTTCTCTACTATTCTTTCTTTGCAACTTTTTAGCTGACATTTAACTTTCGCTAGCCATGGAACAAGAAAATGGTACTGAAGGGACTGAATTCATTCTCCTGGGATTTGCTGGTCAAGACAAGTTCTGGTATATCCTCTTCACAGCATTTCTAGTCATCTATGTGGCCACCGTCATGTGTAATATTGGGATGATCCTGCTCATCAAGATTAATTCTTGCCTGTACACCCCGATGTACTTTTTCCTCCAACACTTGGCCTTTGTTGATTTCTGTTATGCCTCTGCTATCACTCCCAAGATGCTGCAAAACTTAGTAGGGACAGAAAACTCCATCTCATTCATAGGATGCATGGTACAGTTACTAGTTTATGGTACTTTCGCAACCAGTGACTGCTACATCCTGGCTGCTATGGCAGTGGACCGTTATGTGGCCATCTGTAACCCACTACACTATCCAGTAGTCATGTCCCGGAGAGTCTGCATTCAACTCTTAGTTGGCTCTTATCTCATGGGCTTCCTAAATGGCTCTGTGAACACAAGTTTTACTTTTTCACTGAACTTTTGCAAATCCAGGGCAATTAACCACTTTTTCTGTGATGAACCCCCAATTCTGGCCCTTTCATGCTCCAACATTGACTTCAACATCCTGCTACTGACAATCTTTGTGGGCTTCAACTTGATGTTCACTGTATCGGTTGTCATCCTTTCCTACATATATATCCTGGCTGCCATCCTGAAGATATCTTCTACTGCAGGGAGGAAAAAAGCTTTCTCTACATGTGCCTCCCACCTGACAGCCATCGCCATTTTCTATGGGACAGTAGCTTACATGTACCTACATCATGATACCAATAGGTCTGAAGAGCAGGAAAAGGCCGCTTCTGTGTTTTATGGAATTGTGATTCCCATGTTAAAACCCCTTATCTACAGCCTGAGAAACCAAGATGTGAAAGAAACTGTAAAAGGGATAGGAAGAAAGTGTTTCTAGTTTGAACCTTGATTCTAACTTCTAGTGTAGTTGAACAACCAGGCAAACAGTGCTCTATTATTACTGAACTTTAGAAAATGTGGCAAAAATGTGTGAGTTACAGAGATGCTCTTTAATTAAATCAACAGCATCTGAAAGATAGTGAAAAATCTCTCAAGTGCATAAATAAGGTTATAATTCATGTGTTTTTTAAAGAAAAAACATCTGAGAAGATTGTCAAGTTTACTTTTGTACATTTTTTATGAGCCCTTTTATCAAATAGTAGTCATTAAAAATAAACAAAAAGAGAAGGGCACAATCTTGTATGAGTCACCACAAAAGCTAGAATATAAAATCTCAACAGGTGGGAAGCCAGTGTAGCTCAGTGGTTAAGTGCAGCTTTCTACATACAACATTCAAGATTCAATGCCCCATCCTGGTACCTGAGGAAAAAAAAAATCTCAAGAGGACAAAAATCATTTTTGGCCTTCCTTGTAGGTACTGTTATACTTACCACTTCTCTATAGCTAAGCTCACTTGTTGTTTTAGAGAAATTTCTGAAAGATCAATTTCTTTGGAAAAAAATGTACAGAAAAGAAGAGTAGATGAGGACAACTGAATGAATCTTCATAGATACTGAGGTATTAGGGATGAATCCCTCCCTATCCTATCAGATACCTAACCAAATAGGATGTGGCATTGGTAAATATAACTTGAAACTGCAGCTATACCTCCTTGCAGGTGTACATCTTAATAAAACAAAATCCAATGCATGGTTTGATGACATAGATTAGACTCATGTACCCCCAAATTGATGCCAAATAACCCTCCATCTCCAAGAATTTGGGAGAGCTGCTAGACTCCAGGCTTACCTCCAGATCTCAAAACTGAGCCTCCATCCTGTGTACAGGTAGGGTAAACAAGAGGCTGAGCTCATACACTCCATTTCTTCTCTCAGTCTCATTAATAAGATAACCCATAGGAAGAAATGAGTGGGAGAATTTAAAGATGAGCCATCATAATGTCTTCCAACATTTCAAAATTTCCAAGTCTCTGGATTGAGGAAGGAACCCTAAAATAGGGAAACAATCAACCCACTGATACCAAAAGAAAACAGATAGTACCTGTATATGAAGTAGAATGCATTACCAGAGAGGAATCCTTAAATTAAGAATCAGTGATCTTAGTCATGATTGCTGGCAACATGTTCATCCTCCCATCTGGAGAGAAAAACCTTAACTTTACTCTGGTATATAAATAAATCATATCCAGAAAGGGGGAGGATAAATCTTCATCCTTGTCTAGGAAGTGAATTATCTTTAAGCTTTACTATCTTGGTAACACTCATTATATAAACATTCTTCGATTTACAGTAAATGCCTTTGCTAAGAAGGGTAGTACTGTGCAGAAATGTGAGATATTCATAGCTAATCTATGGGCCAAACAATATGACATTAACATTCATAAATGAAAAAAATGAAAAACATAGACAAAATAAACACAATAGTAGTAGTAAATGTTAATTTAACTCTTCCAGGCTATGACAGATCAAGTTGACAAAAAATTAAAAATAAAGTTATAAGGGGGCAGATGTGACTCAACTGGATGAGCTCCCACTTCCCACACAGGAAGTCCCAGGTTTGGTTCCTGGTGCCTCCTGAAAAAACAAAAACAAATAACAAGCGAAACAAATGAAAAAATTCAACTAAGGGAAGCCAGGGTAACTCAGTGGTTGAGTGCCAGTTTCCCACATATGAGGTCCCACATTCAATCCCTGATCCCGGGTACCTCAAAATAAATAAATAAATTTATAAGAGAGCTAATTTGACACAATTAAAAAGATGAGTGGAATCCATACATAGGAATTCTACATTGTTAAAACCCATCAATGGGGAAACAGACTTGGCCCAGTGGTTAGTGTGTCCGTCTACCACATGGGAGGTCCGCAGTTCAAATCCCGGGCCTCCTTAACCCGTGTGGAGCTGGCCCATGTGCAGTGCTGATGCGCGCAAGGAGTGCCCTGCCACGCATGGGTGTCTCCCACGTAGGGGAGCCCCTTGCGCAAGGAGTGTGCCCCGTAAGGAGAGCCGCCCAGCGCGAAAAGAAAGTGCAGCCTGCCCAGGAATGGCGCCACCCACACTTCCTGTGCTGCTGACGACAGCAGAAGCGGACAAAGAAACAAGATGCAGCAAATAGACACAGAGAACAGACAACCGGGGGAGGGGGAGAAATTAAATAAATAAATAAATCTTTAAAAATAAACAAAAAAAAACATCAATGAAACACATCTGGAGTCAAAAATTTAGGTCCATCATGCTTACTGCAATAAGGAAAATACTTTCTTCAGAGAAGATATGGGCATCTCTGTAAGAAGTGGTGTTTTAGTATCCTAGGCTGCTCAAGTAAATACCATGAAGTGGGTCAGGTTAAACAATTGTATTTTATTTGTTCACAGTTTTGAGGCTAAAATAAAGTCTAAATCAAGGCATCATCAAGATGATGCATTCTTCCCAAAGACCAGTGTTATGGTGGTGGCTACTGGTAGTCCTTGTCTCCTCTGTCACATGGCAAGGCACATGGTAGCATCTCCCAGTATCTCCCTTCTCTCCCAGCTTCTTCTTGTCAGTGTCCAGCTTCTGGCTCTCTCTCTCTCTCTCTGTCTGAATTTCATTTTGCTTTTAAAGGATTCCAATATTAGGATTAAGACCCATCCTAATGGGACAGGGCCACTCCTTAACTGAAGTAACTTCATCTAAAGATCCTACATACAATGGGTTCATATCCACAGGAGTGGATTAAATATAAGAATGTGTTTTTCTAAGGCACAGACAACTTCAAACCACCAAGAGGAGAGGTATTTTTATAAAATATGAGACTTGCAGAAAAATAACAAGTAAGGGTTAGGAACAGGGATCCTTTTAAGATATGGATACTGTCAAGGAGCTGGGACTGTTCAGCAATTGCTCACATGGTGGTAAGAATACAGTAAGAATGGTAATGTCATTGGCAAGAAAACAGCATTCTTTTCATAGTTTTCTTGTGACCCAGTTAGAAACACTTGTTTTTTTCAGCAACCATTGACATAATGTTAGAAAGGGCACATCTGAATACTGGCAGAGCTGAGTTTTATATTCCCAGTAATGGAAAATAGGAAAGCATTTGCTTCTTCTTTTTCTTTCTATCATTCTCTTTTTCAATGTGCCCATGGAAGAATTCTATAAATTACAATAAACTCAAAAGGCAGAAAGAGTATAAGAAACATTCACTGATCCAATGAAGTAGGACTAGAAATAAAATTGGAAGGTAAAAACAACTAAAAACCTATCACTGAGAAATCTAGAAGTCTAAATTTATAACTCTTTGGTTAGAGAAGAAATAAAAGCCAAAATTGTCAAATAAATACAAAGTAATTTTTTACAAACCAATATATAAAAATCCTAAAAACAATTGCATAAATAACCTAAAATTACAACTAAGTGGTGTTCTAATGAAAATTCATAACCCTTTTCATATCCATGTTAATAAAGAGCAAATAATAAGGACAAATTAATCAAGCAAACATTTTAGAGGTGAAAGTAATCATAAGGAAAGGTGAAGGAAGTAATAATTATTTTTAAATGTTATTTAATTTAAAAACATAAAAAAAGTGATACAGGAGAATTCCAGGAAGATGGAGGATTAGAGAGGCACAAAACTCACCTCTCTCCCAGAAAAATAGGTAGAGGACAGCCAGAAACCATCCAAAAAAACTGTTCTTGGGCTCAGGACATGAGAGGAAAGTGGGACACCACCCAGAGGAGAGAGGATCAAAGAAAAGGAAATTTAGTAGGGAAGATTTGTGAATAAAGCTGTAGCTGAAGCTGCTGGTGCCCATACCCCTATCTTCAGAGCAGACAACCATGGGAACTTTGGCCCCTGGCTGGTGGCTAGACTGTAGGGGTCACAAGGACATACCTCCTTAGAAAAGGGGACTTAACCTATAGCCTATCCAGCTTTTTGTCAGTGAACCTGGTCTGCAGCATCCCATGGATCCCTCCCTTCCAGGCTGGAAGGGGCCACAACATGGTTTTCCCTGAGAGCCAGAAGGGAATTAAAAAGAACATGCCTTCTCAAACATCCTCCATACTGCCCTGGACTGGTTGCTGAGTCAAAATCTAATTCCTCCCTGCAAAAAGGGAGTGTACATGTGTCCTAGGGAATAGAGTAGCTTCTGAGCAAGTTTGATTTGTGAGGCTTAGTTCTGAATAGCCCACCCTGAGAGGAATTTCTCTAGGACATTAATTCTACATTATCCACCAGGCCAGGGTTCCAGTGAACACATTCCCTCTAGGGTTTCAGCAGAGAGATCCACCAAAGAGCACCCTCTGCTGGCAGACAAGGAAAGTGCACTCAAAGAAGGAAATAGTAAATAAATAAAAGAGTCTTTCTGGTACCTACTGCCCCTTCCAAGTCCCCTGAAACTGGTCTGCACCACATCACTGGATCCATGACCCTGGTTTGATTGGTTAAACAGGGGCAGACCTAAAGACCTAGAACAAGTTGAACCAAGAGTCAAAGAACATACACCCATGCAATACAAAATCCCTAGGGAAGTGAAAGAAACTGATGATTGTAGAAAACTCACCATCAAAATCAGATGCCTAGACATCAGCAAAAAATTAAAAGCCATTCTAATAAAAAGGAAAATATGACTCAGGCAAAGGAAAAATCAAAATTTCAGATAAGATAGGATTTGAAATGAGCAATCAGTGATGTTCAGAAAAATGTCCTAAATCAAATCAAGGAGTTGAAAGTCAACATGGCTAAAGAGATGAAGACATCAAGAAGACACTAGGCCAACACAAAGAAATATGTGAAAGCTGAATAGAAAAATAAGAGTTATGGGAATGACGGACACAATAGGTGAGATTAAAAATACAAGAGAGGCATGCAACAACCGATTTGAAGTCATAGAAGAAAGAATCAGCAACACAGAAAATAGAAGACAGAATAGCTGAAATTAAGAGAGAAGAACTGAGAGAAAACAATGGAGAAAATCGAGCAGGCATTCAGGGATTTGAATGATAGCATGAAGTGCAACAACATGCATGAGATGGGAGTTCCAGAGGAGTACAGAAGGGAGAAGGGACAAAAAGAGTATTAGAGGAAATAATGGCTGAAAATGTACCAACACTCATGAAAGACATGAATATACATATCAAAGGAGCAGAGCAGACTGCAATCAGAATAAACCCAAATGGACATACTCCAAGGCACATACTGTTCAGAATGTCAAATGCAAAAGATAAAATTCTAAAAACAGTAAGGGGGAAGTGAAACATCACATGCAAGGGACACCCAGTAAGACTTAGTGTAGATTTCTCATCAGAAACCACGGAAGCACGAAAACAGTGATAAGATATAATTAAGATATGAAAAAAGAAAAACTGCCAGTCAGGAATTCTTTATCCAGCAAAATTGACCTTCAAATATAAAGGTGAATTTTAAATATTCACAGATACACAGAAACTAAAAGATTTCATAAAGAAGAATCCAACTCTAAAGGAAGGACTATGAGAGTTCTGAAGCCAAAAAAGAAAAGACAAGAGTGAGAAGGTTAGAAGAGTGTATAGAAGTGAAGAATATCAGAAAGAGTAACCAAGGAGGCAAAAAGACAGAAAAAAACAAGATATGACACATGAAAGCCAAAGGATAAAATGGTAGAAATAAATAATAATTGCACAGTAATAATTTTAAATATCAATGGTTTAAAATTCCCAATCAAAAGATACAGACTGACAGAATGGATAGAAACCATGAGCCATCCATATGCTTCTGCAGGAGACTCACCTTAGACCCAAGGATACAAATGGACTGAAAGTCAAAGTGTTGCAAAGAGATATTTCACACAAACAGTAACCAAAAAGAGCAGGGGTAGCTATGCTAATATAGGAAGAAACAGACTTTAAAGGCAAAAATACTGTGAGATATGTAGAAGGTCATTATATATAAATAAAAGGGACAGCCCACCAGGAGAGAGTAACAGTCATAAAAATCTGTGCACCTAACCATGGTGCCCCAAATACATGAGGCAAATTCTGGCAAAACTGAAAGGAGAAATAGATGTCACTACAATAATAGTTGGAGACTTCATACCAATAGCCTAATAGTGTTGAGAGAGAAATGTACAGCCCTAGATGCCTACTTTAAAAAAGAAGAAATAGCTAAAACCAAAAACTTAACTAAACACCTGGAGAAAGTAGAAAAAGAATAAACCACCCCAAAGCAAGAAGAAAGAAATAACAAAGATTAGAGCAGAAATAACAGTAGAGAAAATCAACAAAGTCAAAATATCCAAATTAAGGCACCATCAAAGGTGCTTTCTTGTCAAAGTCATCTGTTAAGCAAAATGGCCACCGATCTGGGCCAGGTTTGACTTCAGCTGAAGCTGAGGACTTCTCTTTTTCCAGGCCTTCTATATCAGTCTTGCCTGTTCTGCTTTCTTCCCAGGTTCAGCTGTAAGCTATCAGGCATAGAGCAGAATTCATCTCCTCTTGAGCTTCTCCATGGGTCCAGCCTCTTGGGTTTTCATGCTTAAGCAATCCTCTAGTCCTCTCTTATACATACCAGGATCACAAACATTGTGGCTTCCTTTTCCTGTGTCTCAGTGACTATGTCTTTCTGTATATCCATTTATATCATCCCCAGCAAGAGGGTAGAGACTCAACCTGAGTCGCACCTCACAGACATAGTCCATTCAAAAATCTTAAATCAATCTTATCAAGTAATCTCATCAAAGTCCCCTCAACTGAATTTAATGCAATCAAAGGGTATCACACACAGAGGAACAGATTAGTTTATAAACATAATCTTTCCCTTTTTGGGATTCATAAAGTAATCTCAAACTGCCACAAAACTAAAAATGCTTCAATCTTAAAACTTCATGGGAAATAATTATGGGAATAAACTTAAATATTCCTTTTAAAATCAGGAATAAAAAAAAGATGGCCTTACTCAAAATTATTCTGTTATTCTAGAGCTACTAACCAAACCACTTAGACTATAGAAGTGATTAAGAAGGATGTAAATCAGAAAGTAGGAGACAAAATTATTATTGGGGAGAGTGGATGTGGCTCAAGGAGTTGAGCACTAGCTTCCCACATGGGAGGTCCCAAGTTTGGACAAAAGGGTCAACTTGGGGGAACCAAATTGGCTCAGTGGTTGAACACAAGCATCCTACATGTGAGACCTTGGATTCAATCCCCAGTCCCTGGTACCTTAAAAAAAATTATTATTGGAAGATGAAATGACTTTTCTGGATATCCCAAAATCAACCATTATAAACAATAGGATAACTCAATAATGCAGCTAAACAAAAATTAATGTACACAAATAATTACCTCAAACAGAAAAATAACAAATTAAAATATAGAAGAAAATCAATTTTATTTCTATATACTGGGAAAAAATGGAAATGAAAAAATTTAAATATCATTTTCAATAGCATGAAAAACCATGAAATAAACTTAACCAAAAATGTACACTATATTTTAATGAAAACTACAAAGAGAAAGAATTTTTAAATTTATGTATTGGAAAACTGAATACTGTTTAAATGCCAGCTTTCTCCACATTTAAATGAAATCCCAATCAAAATACCAATAGTTTTCCATAGGGATTGGGAAACTGATTCTAAAAATGAAACTACAAAATAGCTAAAATAACAAAAATAAACTTTTAAAAAAGACCAAAGTTTGACAATCTACACCACCTGATTAAAGTCTAACCATAAATCTACAGTAACTAAACCAGTCTACTATTGTTATAAGGATAGATAAATTGACAAATGGAGCAAAACAAGAGTGAAAAAATAGATCAATTTAGGGCAATTCATTTTCAAACATCAATTCCATGATGAAAGGAATGTTTTGTTTTCTTTATTTTAAAAGTGGTGCTGGGTTCTCCAATGGAACAGCAACAAATCCCCAAGTGCAAGGGCAACTACCAGTGAAGAAGGATGGTCCATTGGTGGGCCCTTGATAATGATGCCACTACTTATGAGCCTTTTGCACTTAAAATTTCAATATTAGTATAACTATTCCCACCCTTTTTATTGATTATTGTTTGCATATAAAATCATTTTCCAACCTTTTGCTTGCAACCTCCTTGTGTCCCTAGGTCTAATGTGAGTTTCTTATAGACAGCATATAGATAAGCTGTATTTCTTTATCCATTCTGCCAATCTGTGCCTTTTGATTGGAGAGTTTAATTCATTAATGTTCAATGTCATTACTGTCAAGGCAGTACTCAGCCATTTTTTATTTAGGTTTATATATGTCAAAATTTGTTTTTATTTCTCTTTTTCCTTTCAGGTAATTTTCTTTTCTACACTCTCCTCCAACACTCTCTCTGCTGTTTTTTTCTTTCAACCTTCAGCACTCCCTTTAGCATTTCTTGAAGGGCAGGTTTCTTATTGGTATACACTCTTAATTTCTGTTTACCCATGAATATTTTGCACTATCCCTCATTTCTGAATTCCAGCTTTGCTGGATACAGAATTCACAATGGCAGTTTTTTCTCTTTTAGCAACATAACTATGACATACCACTGCCTTCTCACCTCCTTGGTTTCAGATGAGAAATAAGTATTTAATCTTATCAATCTTCCCTTATGTGATGGAGGTCTTTCCTCTTGCTGCTTTCAAAATTCTCTCTGTCTTGAGCATTTGAGAATTTGATAAGTATGTGTCTCTCAGGGTAGGATTTATATTGTTTGGAGGATGCTACACTCCCTGGGTATGTATGTCCATGTCCCTCAGAAGAGTGGGGAAATTTTCAGCCATTATTTCCCCCAACACTCCTTCTGCCACTTTCCCTTCTCTTCTCCCTCTGGGATGCCTATAATGTGTATTTTTGTGCATTTCTTATTGTCATTCAATTACTTGAGTCCCTGCTGAATTTTTTATATTTTTATCTACTTTTTAATCTATTTTTTCTTCTACTATCTGGCAATTTCAGATGTTCTGTCTTCTACATCACTAATTCTTTCCTCTGCCTGTTCAAATCTGCTGTTATGTGCTTCAGCATATTTTTAAAATTTCTTGCATTGTGCCTTCATCACCATCAGATGTTATCTTTTTATGTATATTTATGATTCCTTCTGTGTGTTCCTCCATTTCTTCTTAATATTCTTTATCTCTTCCTTCATGTCATTAATTTGATTCGTGATATTTGTTTGGACATCTTTGAATAGTTTCTCCATGTTCTGTGTCAATTCTTGTTTTTTAATTTGTTCATTAATTAGATTGGGTCATATCTTCTTGTTTCTTAGAATAGCTTATAATTTTTTGCTGGTGTCTATGCATCTGTTTATCTTGATGGGCTTATTCCATTTATAAGATTCTCTCTCTAGTCTAGGGTTTTATTTCATTTGTGTGTGCATTAAGGGTTGGCACTTGGTTCCACTTATTCTATATTCTTGTAGTTGTCCATGTTCCCTCCCAAAATAAATATATTAAAGCCATAGAAAAGGAAAGAAGAACAAGCAAAAAGAGATTAATATATTTTTTAAAGCTGGAAAAGGAATCATAAGCAAACCAGGAGGAAAAGGAAGTAATAAGAATGAAAAATAATTTAAAAATAAAAAGGAATAAGAAGAAAAAAGTGGAATAAAAAAGAAACAGGAACAAAATAGAATAAAATGAAATGCCAGAAAGATGAGAAGAAAGAAAATGAAGACCAAACAAGATAAGGTGGAATGAAAGAAAAACAATGGAAGAAGGGAAAAAAATGAAAGAAAGGAAATAAGAAACTAAAGGCAAAAAAGAAGGAAAAGGAAAAAAGTAAAGAAAAAACAGGCAAAGCATGCTCCCTCTAGGCCACTAGCAACCATCTCAGTATTCAGGAAATACTAAAGGATGTGCTAGAGCATGAAAAGAAGAGACAGGAGAGAAAAGCCTGGAAGAGAGTCTAGAAATAAAGATTATATCAACATAAGTAACTAAAAGTGCCAACAGAGTGGTGAAAATAAAACATGACAGATAAAACTCAAATAATCAGGAATAAACTTAACCAATGATGTGAAGCACTCGTATTCAGAAAACTACAACTCAATATTAAAAGAAATCAAAAAAGCCCTAAATAACTGGAAGAACATTCCATGCTCATGGATTTGAAGACTAAATATCATTAAGATGTCAATTCTACTCAAATTGATATACAGATTCAATGCAATCCCAATAAAAATTCCAACAGCATTAAAAAAATTAAAAACAGGATCACCAAATTTATTTGGAAGGGTAAGGGATCCTGAATACCCAGAAACATCATAAAAATGAAAAGTGAACCCTCATCTCCAGACTTTAAATTTTATTACCTAGCTATAGGGGTAAAAATAGCATGGTACTTGCATAAAGACAGACACATAGACCAATGGAACCAAATTTATGGTTCAGAAAGAGACCTTCACATGTATGGTCAAGTGATATGATTTTTGACTAGCCTGTCAAACCCACACAGCTCACACCTTATCCAAAAATTATCTTAAAATGGATCAAAAACCTAAAAATAAAAGCAAGAACCATAAAACTTCTAGAAGAAATTGTAGAAAAATATCTTAAGACCTGGTGGTAGGTGGTGGATTCTTAAAGGAATGAAGAGGACTGAGGTGGGCTACTGATGTTACTGTATGTATAAGTTTTAATTAGCTTTATGCAAAAGAGTGGAAATGTATAAAGTGGATGGTAACACATAGCGAGTAACAGCTAGTTTATAAATGGGGATGTGGCTGAAAATGGTAGTCTCGGTATGTAAATGCAATTGACTGAATGCTAGAGAATACTCTAGGAACTGAGTAGCACAGTAAACCAAGAGGTGGATGAGAATTGTGGCGGATGGTACAGATGCAAGAATGTCCTTTGTGGTGAGAGCAAATGTACATCAGTACTACAGGGTGTTGGGAATGCGCAGAAACATGGGAAAAATACAACTGGAGTGACCTATGGACTGTGGTTAGCAGTAATTATATAATACACTTGCACTTATGCAAAAGAAGTATTGTATTGCTAATGAGGCAATATAGAAAATGTTAGGCAATTGTACACTATGGGCATGGTAACAATCAGATGATGTTACCTTATCTGTAGCAAATGTTCCACCACAGTGTGGTATGTAGATGGAGGGGTGTTGTTTGGGAATTCTGCACATGTGCATAATTGTTTTATAAGTTTACAACTTCTGTCATAAAAAAATGTATTTAAAAAATAATAATAGGGTGGGTTTGGGGGAAAAAGACAAATGTAAGAAAAGGACCATGATTAGTAGTAAGATTTTGAAAATATTCTTTCATAATTTGTAACAAACGTCTAACAACAATGCAAGGTGTTGGTGAAGGATTGATGTATGGGACCCCTGTATGATGTTATGCATGTTTGCTTTGTAAGTTCACAACTTTTACTATACACTTAATTGTTTTATGTATGTTCATATATAACTGATAAAGATAATAATACTAGGGTTGGTTGGGGGAAAAATACTTTGGTTACTAGTAATATTTTGACAATGCTCTTCAATCTTTAGTTAAAAAGGTTTAACAACAATCCAAGTTATTGGTGTTAGGGTGAGTTACAAGAGTCCTGTATGATGTTATGTATGTTTGTTTTGTCAATTCACAACTATTATTATACATTTCTCATTTATGTATGTTTATGTACGAGTGATATACTTCAATAAATTAATTTTTTAAAAATCAATCGATTTAAATCCCAGCTTCTTCTTATACTATTAATGTGGCCATGACCAAATCCCTTCACCTCTCTGACTCTCAGCTCCTTTATCTGTAAAATGTGGAAAACAAGAGTGTCCACACAACAGAGCTATAGTGTAAACTAAAGAAGACATTGCAGGTGAAACCTGTGAACCCATTGCTTGAAACAGTGTGGTGATTTGAAGCTATGTGTACTGCAGAAAAACATGTTTTTAAATTTAAACCATTTCTGTGGATAATGGAAACCTATTGAGGAGACTACTTCAGCTAAGGTGTGATACACTTCATTCAGGCTGGGTCTTATCCTATTATTGGATTCCTTTATAAATGGCATGAATACAGAGAGAGGAAGGAAAAAGCCATGGGTACAATAAGCTAAAGGAAATGAAATGCTAAAGAGAAAGGAGAGAACAACAGACGCTACTATGTGCCTTGCCTGGCAGAGGAGTTAAGGATCTCTGGCAGCTGGTCATTGGGAGTAAAGTATTGCCTTGATGATGCCGTGATTCGGACATTTTCATGGTCTCAAAACTGTAAGCTTGCAAGCTAATAAATTCCCATTGTTTAATCCACACCATTTCATGGCATCTGCTTTGACCAGACTAGGAAATTAAAACACACGGCAAGCCACAAGAAACATAATTAATATTGGCTTTGGTTTTGTGTTTTCAGTAGTGATAACCAAAAAAAAGTATTTTGTTAGGCCTCTTTCATACATATCTGTTCCTTCATTGATTCCATGAAAACCTGACTGAACATTAGGTCCAAACACTTCACAAGGAAGAACTACACAAAAAAATAGTGTTTGTTTGCCTTCAAGGAACTCACCATACAAAGTAAACAAGTGATTAATATTAGTAATTAGCGCATAGGGGAAAACAATAGTTCTATACCCAGCTCCATTGGAGATGAAAAAGAAGGGCGAAGGCTCTAAGTCATAAAAGAATGGGGGAAGAACTAGATGCACGTTTCCATAAACAAAACTAAAATTATGAGTATGAATTAACCTGGCAAGCAGTAAAAGGTGGGCAAGCAAAGTGAAGCAGGAGGTAGAGTGTTCTAGAAGGCATTCCAGGAAATGATATACCTTTGAAGAGCAGCAGTATAGCCAAGGATATGTCTGGAGCAGACAGTATGGGGCATATAAAGAGTGAGGATAACCAAATGTAAGAGGAAGAGGCAAGAAAATATGAATTTATGATAAGCTTTGGTTTTCAACCAGACTCCTTGCCAGGGCATCCACTCCTTAGGAGAGAAGGGTTTTGATCCTACAGCATCACTTGGCAGCTGAGTTCAAGAAAAACAAATGAGATCCTCTCTGAACAGATGGTGTCAAATAATAGGGTAGAGCCTATGAACTTCTTCCTGCTAATGGCCACCATGGGGTTAACAAAGTGAGGTGTAGAGTGGAACAAGTTAGAAGGACAAATGAATGTCTTAACTAATTATGTGGATAGGTCCTCATTTGTGGTTCTGGTTGAAGTATGTGACAATGACAACATCTGTAGCAGCAAAGGTGGGGAACACGTATTTGGAGGATCCTAAAAAAGATAATCCTTTCCATGTGTTAAGCCCTTCACAGTTCAATGTATCCATGCATGCACATCCCTTCATTTGTGTTTTTCACATTGTGTAGACAGCACTGTCTGCTGACATTAGACCTGTTTTACCTATGAGGAAACTGAAGGCTATGGAAGTGGAAAAGCCTGGATTCTAAATCATGTTTCAGAATCCTAGATCAGCCCCAGGCTGAGAGAGATGATTGATGATCTCATAGAGGTAAGTAAGATGCAAAGTCATTAAAGGACAGAAACTGGATATTTATTTGAGATCTCAACTGGGAATCACAACTCTACACACTCATCTTAGTCCCCAGAGTCTGATATTCTCAAGTGGATAAGTCCTAATCCACAGCTCTCAAAAATAAACTCCCTTTTGGTAGCAAATGCAGAAACATCACCTTGGAGTCACCAGAAGGCAGCAGGAATAGAAAAGGAGAAACTAATATAAATGCAACTCTAATTCATAACTCCTAATGCATTTTTACTAGGTGGACATCCATTTCTGTAGTGTCTAGAAGAAAAATCCAACCCTAGAAGTTGGAGATATACACCAGGATTTTAACCTCAGTTCTTTGACTACTTTACCTCCAGAAAAAATCAAAGCTGGAAAAGGAATAGTAGATGGGTAAATTGGGAGCTCTGTGGAAATCAGCATCTAAAACAAGGCCTCAAATACTGTTAATCCTCATTAAAAGTTTTTGGGTGAAATAATCCAACTTAGTTACCAGCTAACCCTGGGAAAAGAAGAGGTCACTCAAAATTGGAAGTTTGCTTTAGTTTAGAATATCTCAGAAAGGGTTTACAAGAAAATTTGTTTGTCATTTAAAGTTAAAACTGCTGCTAATTAGAGCAACACCACCCTAATTGTTTAGAAATATGACTCCATTTGGCCTCACCCTTAGCAGGGGAGGAAACATCACCACACTTTGGCTGAAATTACTTCTTCTGCTTAGTAATATCTTCCCTGTCTCTTTCAGTCTTCTGCTGGTACAATTCCAAACATACTTCTAGATCCTCAAACAGTTGAGATCTTTCCATAAATTAAAATAAAACAGATTTGATTTGCTTGACCATTTGGACACTGTTAACTCTGACTTTGATAGAGAATCCACCTGAAAAATGGCCGTATTATCTTCAGGACTGTAAGTGTAACTTACTATAATAGGCCTTAAAGTCTCTGTACAATGTAATATATATATAATATGTTTGATTTTTCTTTGGACCGATTTGTCACTTTTTAACCCAAAGAATAGTGATATCCTTGTTTCACTAACACGTGGTAAAGGAGATGTGGTTTGATTTCAGAAACTCCTTTATTTTTATTGTTTTTAGAATTTGAGGCATTTTCTTTACTTCCTTGTTAGCTTAGTATGATCTTGTTATATTTTATCCAGCATTTCCAGGTGATTTGTACACTCCAGGTTTCCTCACTATCTCTACACTACAAAATCTGATGCAGAAAGCTGAAGGGATTTTCAAGGACCATTTTAACTTCCAATGACTTGTAAAATACAGATACCTGAAAGCATGTTGTCTTTCAACATGAATTCCTTGAAATGTGCCCATTTGTTTCCTTATTGCTGCCACTGATAAACATTTCAGGCATTGCCTCAGTTAATCCCTGCCTACTCACCCATTTGATCGAATCAGTCTCATTGGCTCCTTTTGTCTATTGAACTGCCTTAGCTCTAAACACTGAGGAATAAATACCCGTCTCGCATTTTCAGACAAAATTTTTTCATGGAGTATGACCCGTAAATGGAAACAATTTCAACTAGAACTCAGCAAAACAGGGCAATTCAACACTAGACTTAAAATCAGCAGCATTTCGACTTGCTGAGATGTACTATAAATGTAAAATGAACTTTTATGACAATTTCACAGATGTAAAGTACATGTAAGAATTATATACTATTTTAATACTTAATAATGATTTGGTATTAAATATTTCATATTAATCTAGTAATCAATATTTTACATTAACAAAAAAGTAAAAGGATATACAATAAACATACATAACCAACAAATAGCAATGGACGTAAAATATTATCAATAATATTGAAGCCCCACTATTCCATTGTACTGTAACATCAATAAACATTTTTCTTCAACATTATACATTAAAATTAGGGCTAACAACTGTACCTCTTGTAAACTCATTTTCCCTGATACACAATATTCTATTATTTCCATACCACAATGTAGTAATCATTGGTCAGTTGTTTCCAAAAATTTCCTGTCTGTTATATCGCACAGACGGATATTTCTTTCTAAATATCGAATCTGACAACAGCTAAATTTTAGTGAGTTTGGTCCTATTTGTTCATGCATATTCAGAAAGTTAGATGATGTCACCAGTCATACTTGGCCCACTGTATTTCTTCCAGGAATAATGCCACTTAACCTACCACATGGCAACTGATGCCACTCTGAAAGATCTTTCAAACAGCAATGCTAGAACTTTCCCTAAAACTAAAGAGCAGTTTAAGTACTGTTCCATAAAAGAACCACTTCTTCAGCTTGACAGTCAACTCCTCTGTGATGGTTAGGCTAATGTGTCAACTTAACCAAGTAGTGGTGCTCAGGTGTTTGGTCAATCAAGCACTGGAATAATTGTAATACAAGGACATTTCATGGAATTTAATCTTCAGTGAGATGATTATATAAATGGCTGAAAAAATACAATACTAATACTAATACAATTATTTATGCCATTTATGCCATCTCTTGTGATTTCTATTTGTCTTGCATCTTTTCCAATTATTCTTTCTCCTTTTTTATTGCCTCATCTGGATGAATTAATGTTCATTTATTCACCTAAATTTTTAAAAATACTCTTAGTTTTTATCATTTTTGTAGTTATCTAAAACCAACACCACTAAGTTAAATTTTACATATAAGAATCTTTGAGCACTTTAAATCTAATGAATCCCCAAATCCATTCATTGGTATAATCTGATATTTACATTTTATTTGCTACTCCCCCTCATGGACAATAATATTAAGATTGTATAATGCCTCCATTTATTCCAGTATACTCAACTGTTTGTCTATACCATTTCTTCTTGCTTCTCAGTCCTTCTTCAGGCATTATATTCTTCTCACAACCACATCCTTTAGAAGCATTTTTAGTGCACAACTTTGATGGTAAAAGCTCTCCAGTTTTTGCAAGTAAATGTTTTATTTATTTTATTCTTATTATTTCATTAACTTATTTGAAAAATATAAAACCTTCATGATAGTTAAAATGATAGAACAATAAGCACTGTTATCCCCTGCTCATCAACAGAAGAATGGATAAATAAAATGTGGTATATACGTACAATGGAATACTACTTGGCTTTAAGAATGAATACACTACAAACACACATGATAACATGGATGAATCTTGAGAACCTTATGTTGAGTGAAGCAACCCAGGCATTGAAGGACAAATACTACATGACCTCAATGATATGAAATAAGTAAACCAAGCTGCCTCAGAGAGCTAGAGACTGGATGATAGGCTTACAGGAAATTGAGGGGTAGAGGAAGGATGTAAGCTGACACCTACATGGGTGTGTGAGGCTTTGCAGGCTTGAGGGGGGCTAGGGTTGTGAGCATGGGTAATATTGTCCAAGAAATTGGGGGAAGGGTGGGGCAACATACAAACATAGGAGATTGTCAGGTATTTGGTTGAGAGTATAATGCTGAGAAAACCTTTTCAAAAATATAATAAGGAAAGTTATGTGTTTAAGATGCTTAAAGGGGATAATCTGACGCAGGACAGGCTCCTAGGGAATATGTGAATGCTCATTTTGCCATAGTGGGTTATACCATTGAATAGAGATCCATGTAATGAGAGTGAAAGTATACCCACATCCTGGGAGGACTGATGCCACCAAATAGAGGGAACTGTATCTCTCAAGAGAAATGGTGGCTCCCAGTGCATTAGGGCAGTTGAGCATGTCAAGCCCTCAACACTGTTGCAAGTATCTCTGAACATGGCCTTTCAAGCAATGAAGATTGACTGTCACTGTGGGCCCTGAGGGGAGGGGGAAAGAGGTATTGAATAGATGGAACAAATGTAACTGTGTGGGCAATAGAAGTGTTTCACAAGAGTACGCAAGGATGGATATAAGACATGTAAAATTACACCAAAAATATATAGGGGTTGATAGGCTAAAATGTAAATCATAATGTAAAACATAAGACAACTAAAAATTTAGAAAATCGTATAGTCTAAAATATAAACCACTGTTGCGGTGCCGTCTAGCGGCTCTGCTCCCGAAGAGGTAAGGATGAACAGAGCAAGACAACACACAGTAACAGCTCTGGAGATTCAGGCTGGTGGTGCAGATCTGATTTATTGAGGAAGTGTAGTAGCTTTTATAGACTGTGAGGCAACATGCAAGCAGCTTGCTGGCTATGCTAATTTAGTGAGGCTGATTGGTTCATGCGCTCTAGTTGCTGGGTGGAAGGCAGATTTCCAAGGGACATGCCTGGGCACGGGTATGTCCGCCGCATGCCTCAGCACCATCTTTTGGGTGGAACCCCAAAGGCCTTGTAGTTAGAGAGGTTTTTCCTATGTCTAACAAAGCATTGGCGGCTTGCCCACAAACCACAGTATAAACCCAAATGTTACCTTGTTTGAAAGCTATTGTCTCAATATCTGTACATCAGTTTCAGTAAAGAGTGGACAGCTGCATCAGTGCAGCCCCTTTCTGAGACATTCCTAAAAGATGACAGTGGTGAGGGCAAATCCTCCCAGTGGGCATAACTTCAAGCATGAACCTGGTTATTAATTTTGCTTGGAAGAAGAAATGGCCAGAGGTGTGTTTGTACACTGATTCATGGGCTGTTGCCAATGGTTTGGCTGGATAGTCAGGCACTTGGAAGGGCATGATTGGAAAATTGGTGACAAAGAGGTCTGGGGAAGAGGTATGTGGATTGACCTTTCTGTGTGGTCACAAAAACATGAAAATTTTGTGGCCCACATGAATGCTCACCAGAGGGTAACTTCTGCAGAGGAAGATTTTAATAATCAAGTGGATAAGATGACCCACTATGTGACTAATGCTCAGCCTCTTCCCAGCCACTCTTGTCATTGCCCAGTGGGCTCATGAACAAAGTGGCCATGGAGGTAGGGGTGGAGGTTATTCATGAGCTCAGCAACACGGACTTCCCCTTACCGAGGCTGACTTGGCTACAGCCAATGCTGAGTGCCTGATCTGTCAGCAGCAGAGACCCACACCCAGCCTCCAATATGGCACCATTCCTCAAGGTGACCAGCCTGCTACCTGGTGGCAGGTTGACAACATTGGACTGCTTCCATCATGGAAGAGAAAGGCATTAATAGACAGAATACTCTAGATATTGGTTTCCATTTCCTGCATGCAATGCTTCTTCCAAAACTACCGTCCGTGGAATTGCTGAATGTCTTATCTACTGCCATGGCATTCGACACAGAATTGCTTCTGATCAAGGAACCCATTTCACAGCAAATGATGTGTGGGAATGGGCACATGCCCATGGAATTCACTGGCCTTACCATGTTCCCCATCACTCTGAAGCAGCTGGATTGACAGAACAGTGGAATGGCCTTTTGATGATTCAGTTATGGTGTTGCAGGGCTGGGGCAATGTTCTCCAGGAGGCCATGTATGCTCTAAACCAGCATCTCCTTATGGTGCTATTTCTCCCATAACCAGGATCCATGGGTCCAGGAATCAAGGAGTGGAAATGGGAGTGGCACCACTCACTATTACCCCTAGTGATCCACTAGGAAAATTTTCACTTCCTTTCCCTGCAACCTCAAACTCTGCTGGTCTACAGGTTTTAGTCCCAGAAGAAGGAGTGCTGTCACCAGGGACACAACAATGATTTCATTGAACTGGAAGTTAAAACTGCCACTTGGCCACTTTGGGCTCCTCTTACCTCTGAATCAACTGTCAAAGAAGAGAATTACTGTACTGGCTGGGGTGATTGATCCTGACTATCAAGGGGAAATAGGACTGCATCTACATAATGGAGGTAAAGAAGAGTGCCTGGAATACAGGGGATCCTCTAGGGTATCTCCTAGTATTGCCATGTCCTATGATTAAAGTGAATGGACAATTGCAACAACTCAATCCAAACAGGATGATCAATGGCCCAGAATCTTCAGGAATGAAAATTTGGGTCACCCAACAGGCAAAGAACCATGACCAGCTGAAGTGCCTGCTGAGGGTAATGCAAACATATATAACATCATACAGGACACTCATAACTCACCCTAACACCAATAACTTGCATTGTTGTAAAACCTTTTTAACTAATGATTAAGGAGCATTATTACTAACCAAAGTATTTTTCCCCCAACCAACCCTATTATTATTATCTTTATCATTTATGTATGAACATACATAAACAATTAAGTGTATAGTAAAAGTTGTGAACTTACAAAGCAACATGCATAACATCATACAGGGTCCCATACATCGACCCTTCACCAACACCCTGCATTGTCATGAGATGTTTGTTAAAAATTATGAAAGAATATTGCCAAAATCTTACACTAATCATAGTCCTTATCTTACATTTGGTGCATTTTTCCCCCAGCCCACCTATTATTATTTTTAAGTATGTTTTTTATGACAGAAGCTTTAAACTTATAAAACAATCACATCAACACCCTACACTATGGTGGAACATTTGCTATAGATAATATAATAGTATCTGATTGTTACCATGCCCATAGTGTACATTTGGTTCACATTTTCCATATTGCCTCATTGTCAATACAGTACATCTTTTGCATAGATGCAAGAATATTATATTATTACTGCTAACCACAGTCCATAGGTCACTACAGCTGTGTTTTTCTCATGTTTCTCCACATTCCCAACACCCTGCTGTCATGATGTACATTTGCCCTAGCTCAGAAAGGACACTCTTATCTGTACCATCAACCACAATTCTCATTCATCTCTTGGTTTACTGTGCTATTTTGTTCCTAGATTATTCCCTAGCATTTAGTCATTTGGCATTTACATACTTAGATTACCATTTTCAGCCACATCCCCATTTATAAACTAGTTCTTACTCACCCTGTGTTACCATTCACTCTATACATTTTCACACTTTTACAGTAAAGCTAATTAAAACTTCTACATACATTAAACATCAGTAGTCCATCTCAGTCCTACTCTTGTCACCTTTAAGAATCCACCACCTACCACCAGGTCTTGAAGATATTTTCCTACAATTTCTTCTAGAAGTTTTATAGTTCTTTTATTTTCAGGTTTTTTTTTTTTTCATGACATAATGATTTTTATTTATTTCTTTTCTCTTTTTTTCTCTCTTTATTTTTAAAAAATATTTTTAGGTTTTTGATCCATTTTGAGTTAATTTTTGGATAAGGTGTGAGATAGGGATCCTCTTTCCTTCTTTTGACTATGGATATCCAATTCTTTCAGTGCCATTTGTTGAATGGACTGTTCTGCCCAAGCTGTGTGGTTTTGACAGGCTAGTCAAAAATCAAATCTCTTAACAATACATGTGAAGGTCTCTTTCTGAACCATAAATTTGGTTCCGTTAGTCTATGTGTCTTCTTTATGCCAGTACCATGCTCTTTTTACCACAATAGCTAGGTAATATGCTTTAAAGTCTGGAGAAGAAGGTTCACTTTTCCTTTTTATGATGTTTCTGGCTATTCAGGACCTCTTTTCCTTCCAAATAAATGTGATGATCATGTTTTCAATTTTTTAAAAAATTCTCGTGGTGTTTTTATCAGGATTGCATTGAATCTGTATATCAATTTGAGTAGAATTGACATCTGAAAGATATTTAGTCTTCCAATCCATGAGCATGGAATGTTCTTCCAGTTATTTAGGGCTTTTTTTCTTTCTTTTAACACTCAGTTGCAGTTTTCTGAATACAAGTGCTTTAATATCATTGGTTAAGCTTATTCCCTACTATTTGAGTTTTATCTGTCATATTTTATTTTCACCACTCTTTCGATACTTTTAGTTACTTTTATTGATATAATCTTCATTTCTAAACTCTCTTCCAGGTCTCTCTCTCCTGTCTTTTCTTTTTAGGCTCTAACACACTCGTTAGTATTTCCTGAAAATCTGGTCTCTTGCTTAGAAATTCTCTCAGTTTCTGTTTATCTGTGAATTTTCTCATCTCACCCACATTTTCGAAAGACAATCTTGCTGGATATAAGATTCTTGGCTGGAAGTTTTTCTCTTGTAGTATCTTAAATATATCAGACTACTGTCTTCTTGCCTCTATGGTTTCTGGTGAGAAATCAGCACTTAACCTTATTGGATATCCCTTACATGTTATGCATTGCTTGTCTCTTGCTGTTCTCAGAATTCTCTCTTTCCTTTGGCAGTTGACATTCTGATGAGTATGTGTCTTGGAATTGGTCTATTCAGATTTTTTCAGATGGGAGTGTGTTGTGCTTCTTGGACAGGGATATTTATGTCCTTCAATAGGGTTGGGAAATTTTCTACCATTATTTCTTCAAATATTCCTTCATTGCCTTTTCCTTTCTCTTCTTCTGGGACACCCCATGACATGTATGTTTGCAAGCCTTTTGCTGTCATTTAGCTCCATAAGACCCTGTTCAATTTTTACATTCTTTTCTTCATCTCTTCTTTTGTATGTTCACTTTCAGAGACCATTTCTTCAAGCTCACCAATCCTTTCTTCTGCCTCCTCAAAGCTGCTATTATATGATTCCATTTTTTAAAAAGTTTTTTGTTGCACTTTCATTCCCATAAGATCTGCTATTTTTCTATATCTGCTTTCAAATTCTTCTTTGTGCTCATCCAGTGTTTTCATAATATCCTTAATCTCTGATTTATTAATCAGATTTGTTTGAACATCTATGATCAGTTGTCTCAATGCCGTTGCATCATCTGGAGGCTTATCTTGTTCCTTTAACTGGGTCATAGCTTCCTGTTCCTTGGTGTGGATTTACTTTTTGTTGGCATCTTGGGGAATTAGTCAGCCAAAGTGGTGCTGATGCAAAATACCAGAAATTTGTTGGTTTTTATAAAGGGTTTTTATTTGGGGTAGGACCTTACAGTTACCAGGTCATAAAGAATAAGTTACTTCCCTTATCGAAGCTTATTTTCACATGTTGGAGTAAGAAGGCTGCTAATGTCTGCAAGAGTTCAGGCTTCCTGGGTTCCTCTGGGCTCAGTTCTTCTGTTTTCTCCACAAGGTCTGCTGTAGACTATAAGGCTCTCAAGGCTTTGCCTTTCTCCGTAAGGTCAGCTGTAGACTCTCAGGTGAACAGCTATGTGTCTCTCTCCCAGGACTCCAGCTTAGGACTTCAGCATCAAACTCCAACATGCAAACTCCAACATTAATAACACTCAACTCTGTCCTTTAATCTGCCATGCCTTTAATCTGTGAGTCCCCATGCACCAAGCAGTGGGGACTCTACACCCTAATGATGTGGCCCAATCAGAGCCCTAATCATAACTCAATCCTGCCCAGGTATAAATCAGATTACAAACATAATCCAATATCTTTTTTTGGATTCACAACTATCTCAAACTGCTACCCTTGACGTATGGATTACTAGGGTATTTATTCTGTGTGCAATTTTTCTCTTTAGTTTTGGGCTTCCTGTCTTTTCTCCATTGCTGGTTGCGTAGTAGGAGCCAAGGTTGTAATTGATGCTGTAAGCTGTGGAGGTTCAAGCTGCCCTCATTGCACCAGGGACCAATGAAGCTTCTTCCAATTTTCTCCTTTACCAGGGGTAGGGACAAAGTCATAGCTGTGTGGAATAATCCAAGTCCTGCAGGCCTAGACTGTCATTGCCCAGAGAGACTGATGAAGCTTCATGCCCCTTTATCCCCTCCCTAGGGCATGGATGGAGCTGCAGGTGTGGGCAGCAATTTATGCAGTGTGGGCCCAAGATGACCGCAGTTGCCCTGTAGACATCTAATTATTCAGTCTGTGCATCAGACATATATGGGTCTTCTCTGAAGATGGGCAGTCTCTTCCTTCCATTCCTTCAAGTATGTGGGAGGATGGCTCTTCTGGCTTTCTGAAGCCCCAAAACAGGTGCTTCAGCTATTCCAGATAGCTCTGGGTGTTTATTAACTGACCTGTAGCAGGAACTGCCTCTTGGAGCTCCTTATTCCACCACCATCTTGCTGTCATCTCCCATTGATATTAATCTAGAATTTAAATCTCATTCAACAGACTGTACTAGGTTGTGCTGCAGTGTTCCCAAACCATGAGTGGGCTGTTTTGGGGGCTTGCAGGGCAGGAGGTGTCTGGATGTCGATTTGGTGAGACAGTAACAGAAGAGATTCTTATGAGAGGTGGAATTTTGGGTTTCTGACACAGAGGTCAGAAGTTGTGGGTGGGACCCCTCCTCCTAGGGCTGGTGGCCTGAAGGGTTTGTTGTGCTGTGGTGTTCCCAGGCCCCATGTTAACTGGATGCGTGGTTCCCAGGTATGTGTTCTCTAAACCCTGGTGGCCCATGCTCCAGAGACTCACACACCCTGAGTCTGCAATATCACGGACTTCCCATCCCTGAATCCACTGCACCCTGAAATCCGTCTGAGGTCCTTGATTACCCTAGCCTTCCATGTTTTTTGTTGTTGTTGTTTTTTCCCCTTGAGCTTGGAGGAGTGTACCAGCTGACTTGGGGAGAGTCTAGGAAGAAAGGAGAGGCGAATCTGCTGAGAAAGCCTAATTTACCTAAATGTCCTGGAATAGGAAACTTGGTCTGGGAGAAGGTGGAGTCAAAAATAAATTAGATCCACTCATCTGTTGATGGGCATTTGGGTTGATTCCAACCTTTGGTGATAGTGAACAATGCTGCTATGAACATTGGTGTACATATATCTGTTTGTGTCCTTGTTTTCAGTTCTGCTGGGTATATACCCAGCAGTGGTATTGCTGGATCATATGGCAAATCTATGGTTAGCTTTTTGAGGAACCACCAAACTGTCCTCCAGAATGGTTGGATCCTTCTGCATTCCCACCAGCAGTGGATGAGTGTTCCCCTTTCTTCACATCCTCTCCAGCACTTGTATTCTTCTGTTTTTTTTATAGCTGCAAATCTTATGGGGGTAAGATGGTATCTCATTGTAGTTTTGATTTGCATTTCCCTGATAGCTAGAGATTTGGAGCATTTTTTCATGTGCTTTTTAGCCATTTGTATTTCTTCTTTGGAGAAGTGTCTGTTTAAATCTTTTTCCCATTTTTTATTTTCAAAATATATGAGTTCTTTATATATGCAAGTTATAAGTTTCTTATCAGATATATGGTTGCCAAATATTTTCTCCCACTGTGTGGGCTCCCTTTTTACTTTCTTGACAAACTCCTTTGAAGTGCAGAAGGCTTTAATTTTGAGGAAGTCCCATTTATCTATTAGTTCTTTTGCTGCTCGTGCTTTTGGTGTGATATTCATGAACCCATTTCCTATTACAAGGTCCTGTAGATGTTTCCCTACACTGCTTTCCAAGGTTTTTATGGTCTTGGCTCTTATATTTAGGTCTTTGATCCATCTTGAGTTGATCTTTGTATAAGGTGTGAGATGGTAATCCTCTTTCATTCTTCTACATATGGCTATCCAGTTCTCCAGGCACCATTTGTTGAATAGGCCACTCTCTCCCAGTTGAGAGGGTTTGGTGGCTTTATCGAATATTATATGGCTATATATGTGAGGTTCTATATCAGAGCTTTCAATTCGATTCCATTGGTCTGTGTGTCTCTCCTTATGCCAATACCATGCTGTTTTCACTACTGTAGCTTTGTAGTATGTTTTGAAGTCAGGTAGTGTGATTCCTCCAATTTCATTTTTCTTTTTCAATATGTCTTTGGCTATTCAGGGTCTCTTTCCTTTCCAAATAAATTTCATAGTTAGTTTTTCTAGCTCCTTAAAGAAGGCTGTGTTGATTTTTATTGGGATTGCATTGAATGTGTAGATCAGTTTTGGTAGGATAGACATCTCGATAATATTCAGTCTTCCTATCCATGAACAAAGAATATTCTTCCATTTATTTAGGTCTTCTTTGATTTCCTTGAACAGTCTTGTATAGTTCTCAGTGTATAAGTTTTTTACCTCTTTAGTTAAATTTATTCCTAAGTATTTGATTTTTTTATTTTCTATTGTGAATGGTATTTGTTTCTTGATTTCCTCCTGATCTTGCTCATTATTGGTGTACAGAAATGCTACTGATTTTTGCGCATTGATCTTATAACCTGCAACTTTACTAAACTCATTTATGAGTTCTAGAAGCTTTGTTGTAGATCTCTCAGGGTTTTCTATGTATAGGATCATGTCATCTGCAAATAATGAAATTTTGACTTCTTCCTTTCCAATTTGAATGCCTTTTATGTCTGGTTCTTGCCTCAGTGCTCGAGCAAGTACTTCTAAGACAATGTTAAATAGGAGCGGAGACAATGGGCATCCTTGTCTTGTTCCTGAGTTTAGAGGGAAGGATTTTAGGATTTCTCCATTGTAAACAATGTTGGCTTTAGGTTTTTCATATATACTCTTTATCATGTTGAAAAAATTTCCTTGTATTCCAATCTTTTGGAGTGTTTTTATCAAGAAAGGGTGCTGTATTTTGTCAAATGCTTTTTCTGCATCTATAGATATAATCACGTGATTTTTTTCCTTCATTCTGTTTATATGGTGTATTACGTTGATTGATTTTCTTATGTTGAACCATCCTTGCATACCTGGAATAAATCCCACTTGGTCGTGGTGTATGATTCGTTTAATGTGTTGTTGAATACGATTAACAAGTATTTTGTTAAGTATTTTTGCATCTAGGTTCATTAGAGAAATTGGTCTGTAATTTTCCTTTTTTGTGGTGTCTTTGTTTGTGGTACTAGGGTAATGTTGGCGTCATAGAAGGAGTTGAGCAATTGTTCCATCTGTTTCAATTTTTTGGAATAGTTTCAGCAGGATTGCTGTTAGTTCTTTCCAGAATGTTTTGTAGAATTCACCTGTGAAGCCATCTGGCCCTGGGCTCTTCTTAGTTGGGAGATTTTTAATGACTGATTCTATCTCTCTGCTTGTGATTGGTTTGTTAAGATCATCAATTTCTTCTTTCGTCAATATGGGTTGCTTATGTGTTTCTAGGAATTTGTCCATTTCCTCTAAATTGTCATTTTTGTTGGAATATAGTTTTTCAAAGTATCCTCTTATGATAGTCTTTATTTCTGTGGGGTCAGTGGTGATATCACCTTTCTCATTTCTTATTTTGTGTATTTGCATCTTTTCTCTTTTTTTCTTTGTTAGTCTCACTAAAGGTTTGTCAATTTTGTTGATCTTCTCAAAAAACCAGCTCTTGGTCTTGTTTATCTTTTCAATTGATTTCTTATTTTCTATTTCATTTAGTTCTGCTCTTATCTTTGTTATTTCCTTCCTTTTTCTTCCTGTTAGGTCACTTTGTTGTTGTTTTTCTAATTCCTTAAAATGTGCAGTTAATTCTTCAATTTTTGCTCTTTCTTCTTTTTTGATATATGAATTTATGGCTATAAATTTCCCTCTCAGTACTGCTTTCGCTGTATCCCATAAATTTTGGTATGTTGTGTTATCATTATCATTTGTTTCAAGGTAGTCATTGATTTGTTTTGAGATTTCCTCTTTGACCCACTGTTTTTCTAAGAGTGTGCTGTTTAGTTTCCAAATCGTGGTGTGAAACCTGGGCCTCTGTCCCTTGCAAATTTCCAGCTTGACTCCACTGTGGTCAGAGATATTGTTTTGTATGATTTCAATCTTTCTGAATTCATTCAGCCTTTCTTTGTGGCCTAGCATATGGTCTATCTTGGAGAATGTTCCATGTGCGCTTGAGAAAAATGTATATCCTGCTGTGTTTGGGTGTAATGATCTATATATGTCTATTAGATCCAGCTTCTTTTTTTTACATATTTTTTACATATTTTTTTTCATATTTTTACAAAATGAATAAAAAATTTTAAATAAATAAATAAATAAATAAATTAGACCTCCCATAGAACACCTAAGGGGGAGGGATTGTAGGACATGCAATTCAAGCTTCCAATAGCATATTTGGGGTTTCTGCTGAGGTGTAGGTGCTCTCATGCTGGAAATAAAGAGTCATAGTCTTCTGTGTTGAGTTGGCTCAAAAAGGACCTACTTGAGTCTCCTATTGGACCTCTCAGGCAGCTTTCCTGCTGCCCTGGGAGAGAGAGAAATGAGGAAGGGAGAAAGGGGGAAGGTCAGATCCCTAAGTGTATTATTTAAATGTGAGAGGATTCCTAGCTTGAAACGTTGGTTCTTTTGTTTGTTTGTTTGTTTGTTTGTTTTTGTTGTGGTTGCTAATATTGCATTGTCTCCTGATCTTTTCTCCCATTTTATCCCCCAAGGTTCCTTTGCATTTATTTAGTTTTTTTATCTCTCTTTGTTTTCCTTGCTTATTCCCTCCCCCCCTTTCTTTGTCCACCCTTTTTTCTCTTCTCTTTTTTTCTTTTCTCTCTTTTTCTTCTTTTTGTTTTATTTTCATTATATAATAGGTGTGTCAGGGAGTCCTTCACACCTGCTGTGTTTCCTCATCCTCCATTTCCTCTTTTCTGTGTGTATTTATTTTGGCCACCTACCGATCCCCTTTCCCCTACATCTTTCTATCCTCCATCATCTACTGTTTCTCTTACATTCCACCTTCTTTCTTTGGCCCCCAAATTGTCTGACTTTTAATTTCTAATACATTTGTTCTGTTTTCTGTCTTTTATCCACTCTTGATATTATTGTCTTTCTTTTCCCTTTCCCTCTCTCATGAAAACACTGGCCTTTTAATTCATACTATAATCCTCCCCATATTCAGTTGAATGTCTCATTATAGGTATTCTACTTACTGCTATAACTCTACACAACTTACATGAGTCTAATATCCATTCTCCCAGATCTCCCATTGTTGCTCTGTTAACATTTATTCCCAATACTACTTTATACATTTTCTTTTCATACTCATTTTGCCTTTCCCTGGCCCTAATATTCTCCTTCAAAGTGAACTTAGCCAGCAACAAGAAAATAGAGTAAGAATAACAAAGTGACAAAGAGAAGACATAACACTTATGCATGAACAACAACTAATCCCCAAGAATAGACAAAGAAGCCAAGGAACTGATTAAACCTGTCAAGATAAAATGATGACCAGACAGCCACAAAAAACTACAAACCAATCCAATAATCAGGAAAACATGACTGAATCCAATGAACAAACTAAAAACCAGGATGAGGAGCAGAATATCAGACAAGTAATTAAAGATCTCAAAACACATGTTAGAGATCAATGGAAGAAATTAACAATATGAAGAAAACAGTTGGAGAGGAAATTGCAGATATATGCAGAAAGATAACAAATATGATGGTGATGAATACCACAGTTCAAGAACTCAAAAATACACTCTCAGCAAATAGCAGGAGATTAGAAGAGGCAGAGGAGAGAATAGGTGACATGGAAGACAGTACACCTGAAATCAAACAGATAGTAGAACTGAAAGATAAAAAGATTAAAAAAAATTCCAGCTGGGACTTAGAGACATGAATGACAATGCAAAAGACACAAACATACATATTATAGGCATCCCGGAAGGAGAAGAGAAGAGAAAGGGGACAAAAGGTGCGTTAGAAGAAAAATGGCTGAAAACTTCCCAAATCTATTGAGAGAGATGGATGTACATGTCCAGGAAGCACAACACACCCAAACACCATAAATCCCAATAGGCACACCCCAAGACATACACTTGTCAAATTATCCAATGCTTAAGACAAAGAGAAAATTTTAAAAGCAGCAAGAGAAAAGAGAACCATCACATACTAGGGAGGCTCCATAAGATTAAGTGCTGATTTCTCATCTGAAACCATGGAGGCAAGGAGGCAGTGGTATGATATAGTCAAGGTACTAAAAGAAAAAAATTTCCAACCAAGAATACTCTACCCAGCTAAGCAAGCATTAAAAAATGATGGAGAGTTAAAAATATTCACAGATAAACAGAAATTAAAAGAGTGTGCTAACACGAACCCTGCCTTTCAAGAAATACTAAAGGGAGTTCTTCAGGAAGAAAGAAAAAAACAGGAGAGGCAGAGTTGGAGGAGAGTGTAAGAGCAACAAAAAAGACAAAAAGAGAAGGAAAACAAACAAAATATGACAAACACAAGTCCAAAAAAATAAGGCTAACATAAATAATTCCTTGAAAGTCATAACACTGAATGTCAATGGATTAAACTCACCTGTCAAAAGATTCAGACTGGAAGATTGGATAAGCAAATATGACCCATCTATATGCTATCTACAAGAAACACATCTTAGACCCAGGGATTATAGGAGGTTGAAAGTGAATGGCTGGAAAACAATCTTACCAGCAAACAATAACCAAAAAGAAGGCAGGAGTAGCTATATTAATATCAGACAAAATAGATTTTAAATGCAAAACAATTGTGAGAGACAAAGATGGATACTAGATATCAGTGAAAGGGATAATCTTTCAAGAAGAATGAACAATCATAAATATTTATGCTCCTAGCAAGGGTGCCTGCAAAGACATGAGGCAAACACTGGAAAACTAAGTGAAAGAATAGATACCTCCACAATTATAGTGGAAGACTTTAATACACCACTGTCAAGTTTGGACAGAACATCTCAAAAGAGAATCAATAAAGAAACAAAAACTTTCAACAGTATATTAGAGAAGCTGGAACTAATAGACATGTACAGATTATTACACCTGAATACAGCAGGATATACATTTTTCTCAAGTGCACATGGATCATTCTCAAAGATAGACCATCTGCCAAGTCACAAAGAAAGGCTCAATGAATTCAGAAAGATTGAAATCATACAGAATAATATGACCTCAGTGGAGTGTAGCTGGAAATTCAGATTTCACACCAAGATATGAAAATTAAACAGCACATTCTTAGAAAAACAGTGGGTCAAAGAGGAAATCTCAAAAGAAATTAATAACTACCTTGAAACTAATGAAAATGATAACAAAACATACCAAAACTTATGGGATGCAGCAAAAGCAGTACTGAGACAGAAATTTATAGCCATAAATTCATACATCAAAAAAGAAGAAAAAGCAAAAATTAAGGAACTAACTGCACATTTGGAGGAATTAGTAAAAAAAAAAAAAAAAAAAAAAAAGTAACCCCACAGAAAGAAGAAAGAAAAAAAGAAAGAACAATGATAAGAGCAGAACTAAATGAAATAAAAAATAAAAAATCACTTGAAAAGATAAACAAAACCTAGAGTTGGTTCTTTGAGAAGTGAGGGATAAAACGGGGTCCCTGTTATGGGACGAGTGGGGTCCCTATTGCGGGACAAGTGGGGTCCCGTTGTGGGATGAGAGGGGTCCCTGGCGTGGGGAAGAAAGCCTCGTATGGCCGCTGAGGCTTCCCTCGGGGGCTCCGAAGGCGTGGAGGGCGCACGACCCAGGAAGGAGTCGCGGAGACAGGCTGATGGCACAAGTCTGGTTTATTGTGGAAGGGGATGCAGATTTATAGGATTGGGGAGTGGTGTGGCGGGTTCTGATTGGCTAGGGCAAATGCTGTTTCCATATAAGGCAATGTTCTGGCATTGGGCTAGTGATTGGCCAGTAGAGTATGTGCTAACTCTTGATAGGCTGACACTGTTACTAAGCTGATAGGTGGTTGTAAGCTGTTGCTGGGCAAACAGCGTACTAAGTGATTAGGTTTAAGGGAGGAGGGAGGGGAAGTGAGAGCTGGGCTAGGCGGGAGATAGGAAGGGGGAGGGCGGTGCCGGCTAGCCGTTAGCAGCAAAGGCCTAATCAGGCGTGGTCACCTTGTCTAGGCCCAGTGGGCAGAGGTAGTGTCACCTCTTGCCACACTGTTTGCCACTGAGGCAAGCCGGGTGCCCCTCCTCCCACAGAGAAGATCAATAAAATTAACAAACCCTTAGCTAGACTAACAAAGAAAAAAGGGAGAAGATGCAAATACACAAAATAAGAAATGAGAAAGGAGATATCACCACTGACCCCACAGAAATAAAGACTACCATAAGAGGATACTTTGAAAAACTGTATTCTAACAAAAATGACAATTCAGAGGAAATAGATAAATTCCTAGAAACACATAAGCAGCCTATACTGATGAAAGAAGAAATTGATGATCTCAACAAATCAAACAATTCACAAGTAAAGAGATAGATCAGTCATTATAAACCTCCCAACTAAGAAGAGCCCTCGGCCAGACAGCTTCACATGTGAATTCCACAAAACATTCCAGAAAGAAAAATGCCAATCTTGCTGAAACTCTTTCAAAAAATTGAAACACAAGGAACATTGCCTAACTCATACTATGATGCCAACATTACCCTAGTACCAAAGCCAAACAAGGACACCACAAGAAAGGAAAATTACAGACCAATTTCTTCTAATGAACCTAGACGCAAAAATCCTCAACAAAATACTTGCTAACCATATTCAACAACACATTAAAAGAATTATACACCATGACCAAGTGGGATTCATTCTGGGCATGCAAGGATGGTTCAACACAAGAAAACCAATCAATGTAATACACCATATAAACAGATTGAAGGGGAAAAAATCACATGATTATATCTATAGATTCAGAAAAAGCATTTGACAAAATACAGCACCCTTTCTTGATAAAAACACTGCAAAAGATCAGAATACAAGGAAATTTTCTGAACATGATAAAGAGTATGTATGAAAAACCCACAGCCAACATGGCTTACAATGGTGAAATCCTAAAATCCTTCCCTCTAAGATCAGGAACAAGACAAGGATGGCCACTATCACCTCTTCTATTTAACATTTTCTTGAAGTACTTGCTCGAGCACTGAGGTAAGAACCAAATATAAAAGGCATTCTAATTGGAAAGGAAGAAGTCAAAATTTCATTATTTGTGAATGACATGATCTTATACATAGAAAACCCTGAGAGGTCTATGACAAAGCTTCTAGAACTCATAAATGAATTTAGTAAAGTCGCAGGTTATAAGATCAATGTGCAAAAATCAGTAACATTTCTGTACACCAATAATGAGCAAGCTCAGGAGGAAATCAAGAAACAAATACCATTTACAATAGTCAATGAAAAAACAAATACCTAGGAATAAATTTAACTAAAAATATAAAAAAACTTATACACAGAGAACTACACAACACTGTTCAAGAAAATCAAAGAAGACCTAGCTAAATGAAGAATATTCCCTGTTCATGGATAGAAAGACTAAATATTATTAAGATGTCTATCCTACCAAAACTGATCTACACATTCAATGCAATCCCAATAAAAATCAACACGGCATTCCTTAATGAACTAGAAAAACTATCCATGAAATTTATTTGGAAAGGAAAGAGGCCTCGAATAGCCAAAGACATATTGAAAAAGAAAAACGAAAATGGAGGAATCACACTACCTGACTTCAAAACATACTACAAAGCTACAGTAGTGAAAACAGCAAGGTATTGGCACAAGGAGAGACACACTGACCAATGGAATCAAATTGAGAGTTCTGATATAGATCCTCATATATATCATCATACAATATTTGAACCCTCTCAACTGGGAGAGAATGGCCCATTCAACAAATGGTGCCTGGAAAACTGGATATCCATATGTAAATGAATGAAAGAGGATTACCAACTCACACCTTATACAAAATTCAACTCAAGATGGATCAAAGACCTAAATATAAGAACCAAGACCATCAAGACTTTAGAAAGCAGTGTAGGGAAACATCTACAGGACCTTGTAATAGGAAATTGCTTCATGAACTTCACACAAAAAACACAAGCAGCAAAAGAACAAATATGTAAATGGGACTTCCTCAAAATTAAAGCCTTCCACACCTCAAAGGAGTTTGTCAAGAAAGTGAAAAGAGAGCCTACACAATGAGAGAAAATATTTGGTAACCATATATCTAATAGGAGATTTATAACCTGCATATATGAAGAACTCCTATATCTTGAAAATAAAAAGACAAACAACCCATTTTAAAAATGGGAAAAAGATTTAAGCAGACACTTCTCCAAAGAAGAAATACAAATTTCTAAAAAGCACATGAAAAAAAAAAATGCTCCAAATCTGTAGCTACTAGGGAAATGCAAATCAAAACTACAACAAGATATCATCTTACTCCCATAATATTGGCAGCTATGAAAAAAACAGAAGACTACAAATGCTGGAGAGGATGTGGAGGAATGGGAACACTCATACACTGCTGGTGGGAATGCAGAAGGATCCAATCATTCTGTAGGGCAGTTATCAGTTTCTCAAAAAACTAGCTATAGATTTGTCATATAACCCAGCAATTCCACTGCTGGGTATACATCCAGTAGAACTGAAAACAAGGACAAACTGATATATGCACACCAATGTTCATAGCAGCATTGTTCACTATTGCCAAAAGTTGGAATCAACCCAAATGCCCATCAACAGATGAATGAATAAATAAAATGTGGTATATACATACAATGGAATACTACTCAGCTTGAAGACCAAAAACACTACAAACACATGTGATAACATGGATTAATCTTGAGAACCTTATTGATTTAAGCAACCCATGCACTGAAGGACAAACACTACATGACCTCAATGATATAAGTAAACTAAGCTGCCTCAGAGAGCTAGATGATAGGCTTAAAGGAAATTAGGGGGTAAACTGACACCTATATGGGTGAAATCTGTGATAAACTGGAGGTAAGTATATGTGCAGGGAAGGGATAAAATGGGGGCATAAGGATACCTTTGGGTGGGGCTTTGCAGGCTTGTGGGGGGCTAGGGATGGGAGGATGGGTAATATTGCCCAAGAAATTGGGGGGAAGGGGGAGGAGCATATGGGGGAGCATATGTTCATATGCTCAGATATTTGGTTGAGAGCATAATGCTGAGAAAACCTTTTCAAAAATATAATATGGAAGGTTACCTGTTTAAGATGCTTAAAGGGATAATCTGACATAGGACAGGCTTCTATGGAGTGTGTGAGTGCTCATTTTGTCATAGTAGGTTATACATTGGATAGAGACCTGTATAATGAGAGTGAAGGTATACCCAGATCCTGGGAAGGACTGATGTTTTCAAATAGAGGGAATTGTATCTCTCGAGAGAAATGGTGGCTCCCAATGCATTAGGGCAGTCGAACATGTCAACCCCTCAACATTGTTGCAAGTATCTCTGAAAATGGCCCTTCAAACAATGAAGATTGACTGTCACTGTGGGCCCTGAGGGGAGGGGGAAAGAGGTATTGAATAGATGTAATCAATGTAACTAACTGTGTGGGCAATAGAAGTGTTCCACAAGATTATGCAATGATGGATATAAGACATGTTAAATTACACCGAAAATGTATAGGGGCCTATAGGCTAAAGTGTAAATCATAATGTAAAACATAAGTACCTAAAAATTTAGAAAATTGTGTAGTCTAAACTATAAACCACAATGTAAACCCAAATCTTACTTTGTTTGAAAGCTATTGTCTCAATATCTGTACATCATTTTCCGTAAACATAGTATGAATATGTGAAAGGATTATTGCTGTGGAAGGGAGGGGGGTTTTAAGTTGGATATGTGCATATATTGTATATTGTATATATGAATTACTGTGATCTAAAACTTTTGTGAAGACAAGCTTAATAATTAGGGGGAAAAAAGAAAAAGAAAGGATGTAGATACTGAGGAAAAGACGGAAGAAGTTGCCTTGTCAATTTGCATACAGGGCAACACTTATTGCAGTGATGGAAGGCAAAACATCAAAAACAAAGCTTTTGCATCTTTTAATTTTTTGATACCCCAATTTATTTTAACCTTAATTTTTCTAAATTAATATGTATTCTATATCTAACCTTTGAACTCATCATTATATTCCATTTTATTATTAATGGAACCTGGCAATATATTGGGCTTCATTTTTGAAAAGGTTTTGGATCAAGAGAGGTTCAACAATAGCAGGGGAGGAATACTGGTGTGGGATGTTATTGACGGGGGACACATGGTTGGCAGGGAATTCTAGAGGGCATATATCCAGGGTACATAAAAATGTTTGGATATTTTCATAGTGGAAACAATTAAAAACAACAACTGAGGGAGTGCTGAGTTCCTAGCCAGGGGAGCTCTATCACAGTCCCTAAAGGAACAGCAACAATCCCTCAAGTGAACAGCAAAGACCAAAAAAGAAGGAAGGTCCAACAATGAGCCCTTGATACTAATGAATATGCTTGTGAGCCTGTGCACCCAAAATAAGAACAAGGCCTAGAGCTGCAGGGTGCCTAAGAGTTATGTCCTGGGAGCTTCCGTGTTGCTCAAATTTGGTCAGTCTTGAAGCCAAACTCAGCACGTAAATGTGTTGCCTTCCCCCCAGCATGGGACATGACTCCCGGGGTGAGCCTCCTGGCACTGAGGGATTACTGCCAAGTACCAGCTGATGATGTAACTAGAAGATGACCTTGAATACAAGGGTCAACTCAGTCCAACAGAATATCTCAGTCTACATATAATACCAGGAGTTAAAAATGCTTTTTGACCTGAATCAAAGGGGGAAATGGAAAGGACAAATAAGTTTATATGGCTATTAGTCCCCAAAAGTTGCCAGGAGGTTATCAGAGTGGTCTTATGCACATCTCAGCAGAATCCTAGAGACAGATAAAGTGGATACAACCTCAGGTATTTGGTCTTCTGAGGGCTACAGAGACCCACAGGTTCTATGGTCATGGTAGATGGAGTTCAGTGCCATGTCAGTTGGCCCTACTTTGGAGTTTGTGTTTCTGTGTGATGGAGCTGAACTCAGATGTGATCTTTGTTCACAAGCCTCTCCTGTTACTTTTACCAGATCTGTAGTTGGAGCTGGGGATTAGTGTATACCCAGGGGACCTGAATCTCTGGACTGACCATGTGATAGCCAGGCCCTGAGCCTCAACAGACTTGCAACTCCTACACTCTGGTTTATTGGACTTACCCCACACAGCTAACATGGAGGTGAAGAAGGTCAACCACCACACCAGGGAGCCAAGACTGCCTACAACTGCAAGCAGGAGAATTGCATCCAGCATCCATGAGGAATCTAAGCCCCCTCTTGATATAGATGTGGAGTGGACACAACCATTCCAGGGTCCACAGGATGGAGAAATAGAGTATGGATTAGAGTGGATTAACTGATATTCAATTCATGAACTATTGTGATTAGTAATCAAAGAAAATGCAGCATTGGTGTGGATAAAGTGGCCATGATGACTGCTGGGGGTAGAGAGTGGGAGGAAGAGATGTGACATAGGGGCATTTTCAGGACATGGAGTTGTCCTAGATGGTGCTGCAGGGACAGTTACCAGACATTGTATGTCCTCCCATGGCCCACTGGGTGGACTGTGGGAGAGTGTGGGCTATGGTGTGGACCATTGACCATGAGGCGCAGCAGTGCTCAGAGATGTATTCACCAAATGCAATGAATGTCTCATGATGATGGAGGAGGTTGTTGTTATGGGGGGAGGAGTGGGGTAGGGGGATGGGGGGCATATGGGGACCTCATATTTTTTAAATGTAACATTAAAAAAATAAATAAAGACCAAAAAAAGTCAAGCTCTCTCCTCAGGCTAATTAAAGATTTAACTCTAGCAGCTATATATCCAAACACAATTCAAAGCCTCTTTTTCCATAGATTGTGTGTATGCTGATGTTGTAAACTGCAACTGGAATATAAGGGTGTCTTTCCTCAGGCTGATTTGAGGGGGAGCAAAAAAAGCATATATAAAATTTTATAAATAAATAAGGGATTGAGAGCACATTTTTCTTTAAAAAATGAGAAATGGTTTCAGTGATAATATAAAATTTGTTCAAATAGAAGGAACTCTATTTCTCACACTAGAGTCAATATACCCTTAAATTTTCCCATAGTCTTCTCAGGGAGAAGATGTATATTTTTTGTATTCTTTTTCAGAAAACCAGATTTTGGCTGATTATGGTAACAGAGATTATTATCTGAACCTAAACATAGGTTCCTAGACATATTTAACAACATGTTCAATCTGATTCATAACGAGAGGGAAAAAACCCAGCTGTTCTATAACAGGGCAACTTTTTAAAAAAAAGAAAGCAAGTCTCTAATGGCAGTTCAGTGAAAATAAATTGTTTCCTCTCTGGAAAGCTTAACTTTTCTTCAGCAAAAAATAACGATGAACGTTGTCTTTTCCAATTCCCTCAGCCCCAGAAACCTCAGATTCTCAAGGGGAAAGCACTGATTTCTTAGGTCCCAGTTATAAACTCCCAGATGGGAAAGAACACAGAAGAGGACTTGGTGGGAAATCAACCTGCATCTGTTGTAGAAAAAGCATCTGGAGGCATCTCCAGTGTAAGTAAAACATAGCCATTTTTCACAGTCGCTGTGAGCCTGCAGTGTATGTGGGAATCGGCTGATCGAAAGGGTCATAGTCTGTTCCAGCAGGTTTCACCACAGGTCCAGGAAGAATCATTTCATCTCTGGTGATGGAATGGAAAGGGAGTAAGGAGACTGTTTGGGCTTAGCATTACCTGGGAAAGGCTATGAGTGAATAAATCATTGAATTATTGAATGAATGGATAATTGAATATTATATACCCATAATGTGTTCTTTGTGTATGTTACTGTGGCTAACTGTTGGGCATTCTATGCCAGGCCCGGTGCTGTGAAGTTTACATAAATCAGCTCATTTGAACTTCACTTCACTGCAAAACAGGCTTTACGTTTTTTCTCTTCTTCTTGCCTTTTAAAGCAATTACAAAGTCAAGAAAAAGTACAGAAGTTTCTTTTTTTTTTAAATACTCTTCTCTTTTTCCATTGCCTTTTATTTTTTTTAAGATTTATTTATTTATTTTATTTCTTTCCCCTCCCCACCCCCCACCCCAGTTGTCTGTTCTCTGTGTCTATGTGCTGCATGTTCTTTGTCCACTTCTGTTGTTGTCAGCTGCAGGGGAATCTGTGTGCTTTTTTGTTGCATCATCTTGTTGTGTCAGCTCTCCATGTATGCGGCACGATTCCTGGGCAGACTGCACTTTTCTTTCATGCTGGGCAGCTCTCCTTACGGGGTGCACTCCTTGTGCGTGGGGCTCCCCTATGCGGGGGACACCCCTGCGTGGCACGGTACTCCTTGCACGCATCAGCACTGCGCATGGGCCAGCTCCACACGGGTCAAGGAGGCCCGGGGTTTGAACCACGGACCTCCCATGTGGTAGACGGACGCCCTAACCACTATCCTTCCTGACCTTTTCCCATGGGTAAACAAAGGGAATGAGAGCTTGAGTAAGAATATGAGAAAGTATGATGATTGAGGAGGTTGTTATGAGGGGAGGAGTGGGGTGAGAGGGGTGGGGGGTATATGGGGACCTCATATTTTTTTAATGTAACAAAAAAAAATAAAGACAAAGGAGTATGAGAAAGAAAGTTTAATATTTAAAAGGGTCACACACTACATATTACTCTGCACTTTGCTTTCCTCATTTAATATATGACATGAACACCTTTCCATATCAGTATAGATCAGCTGTGTTCTTTTTGAGCTACATATTGATCTATAATGTGAATCTACTCTGATTTATTTAACCATTTAAAAATTTATGCTATTATATAAACTGTGTTGTAATGAATATGATTAACTTTTAAGTAAGACCTGCGATCCCCATTGTACAGAGGAAGAAACTGATGCTGAGGGGAGTTATGTCCTTTGTCCCTAAGGAGTAGTGGGAACAGAATTCAAATCTAGTTCTTTCCTTTCTATGGCACAATGCTGAACGAAAATGAAGTTTTGGAAACCCTGGAACTCAGTACAGGTTAATCATGTTCAAAACGCTCAGGTTCTTGTTAATCTTCTTTATAACAGTTTTATTAGCAAAACATTTCATCATTGATGCAATAGAAAATCTCATATTGAGTCAGACCACTCTTAATATATACAGTTTGTTTTGTGTGTTAGTGTGTGTTGTACAAGCTTCCTTAGCTCGTGAGAAGTGTTCCTGTGGTGTCACATCATTTCATCTAAACTCAGAATGATTAAAGTCAAATTGATACATTAAATGTCATCACTCTATCAAGACTCTAGTGTAAGTGGAGCCCCGGACTATTCTAACCTCTTCTGATATGTGCTTTTACCACTGGATGGAAGTATCCTTGAAAGAACGGCAGTTCATCTATTTTCCAGCAAATTTACCTGAAGAAACATCTTGCACAAACTTACTGCTGCTCCTCAGCCCTACAGAGTACAGACAAATATTGTGCTTATTTCTCAAGATATTTCCAAGAACCAGCCCGCATCAACAACAGGCTTCATTTCTTACACATCCTTCCAGTCAAGGCATATTCTTATCTAAAATCAATCATCCCATCTAAGCAAGAACAATTCTGCCTAGTATTACTGATAGCAAAGTACAGGAGCCTCTACTGATTTCTTGGGGACATGGGCTCTCCTCTATGAGCAACTTCTTTTATTATTTTTCTTTTATTATATAATATTTAACATTTTAAAAAATATATCAAGACTAATGTAGGAACTAATTGACTAGTCACCACCTAATTCTGCAACTTGCCTTTTTCCATTCAACATCCTCTGAGAGAGTTATCCATGAAGATTTTGTAGCCACCAGTTTACTGATCTTCTGACTTAATCGCTTCCATTTTTTCCATGACTAACAATGATATGTGTATATACACAAATTTGCATATGTACATGCATGTGTGTACATGTGTGCATAGATGTGTACATGTGCCTGTTTGTGGGGTCAAGAATTTCTCTAGAATACACTTAAAATGGAATTGATGGACTCTAGGGAAATATATCTTTAATTTTTACTAAATATTTCCAAAATTGTCTCCAGTATGACTTTGTGCATTTACATTCCCACAAGGAATGTATGATTTCCTGTGGCTCCACATACTCAGCAAATCTTCACCTCTCAAATTGATGAGTGCAAAATTATATTTCAATGCAATATTAATATATGATTAACTGACTACTAGTGAGTTGTGTAACTTTTCATATTCCTGTTGACAATTTAGACTTCTTTCTATGAAATTCCTACTCATGTGTTTTGCACATTTTTCCACTAGATTGATTACAGAAATTCCTTCTATATACTGGATACTAATCCTTAGACATTTACCTGTGTTTGAAATATCTACTTCCAGTCAATACCCAGTCATTTTTCTTTACAGTGTTAGTATCTTAAATTTTAATGTAGTTGAATTTCCAATATTTCATGATTTGCGCTTTTGTCTTTTAAAAATTTTTCTGGATAACTGTCAACAAATATCCTGCAATGCTTTACTTTCAAGGCTTTATAGTTTTGATTCTCTTATACATTTGGAATTAATTTTTATAAAATCTGAAGCAGAAATACAATATTTTTTTCCCAAGTATAAGCATTTTAGCATCACAGTTTATTGGACCACTTCCCCACTGACCTGCAGTGCTAATCCTTTTATGTATCAAATATTCATAGACACGTGGTTAAGATTTTTTTTCAGTTCCACTGATCTATTTGTCTATCCTCACACTAGTTCCACTCTCTTTATTATTATTATAGCTTTATAATAAATTCTGGTATCTAATAGGACAAGTTCTCACCTTGTTTTTCTTTAAATTTGCCTTAGCTACTCTTAGCTCTCTTCTCTTCCATATAAGTTTTAGAATAAACTTATCAAGGTGCACATAAAATTCTCTCAAGCATTTGACTGGAATTGCATTGAATTTATAGATTAATCTGAGAGAAATGTATTGTTTACAATATTGAGTTGTCACCTGTGAACCTGGTCGTTCTGTTTTGGTTTTCTTCAAGCCTTTAAATATAGTTGCATTTTCTCAATGAGTCAACATTTTTTGTTCAATTTATGTCCAGGTAACACGTGCTTTTATTGTTATTGTAAATATAAATATTAAAATAGCATTTTTCTAACTGTTGCCAGTGAACAAATATGCAATTGATTCCTAAATAATTACCTAAGCTCAAGCAATTTTGCTAGACTCACTAAGAATTTATCTGTCAATTCTGTGGGATTTTCTATGGAGACAATTACATAATTTTCTATGGAGACAATTACATAATTTTCTATGGAGACAAATAATAGTTATGTTTCTTCCTTTATAATCATAATACCTTTATTTTCTTTTGCTTGTTTTTCTGCACAGGCTAGGACTTTGAGAACAATATTGAATAGATTCAGGCACACCAGGAATCCTTGTCTCATTCCTGAATTTACAGTGCCTATAAATTCAGGAATGAGACTTTAGTAAGCATAATATTTGGTATAGAAATGTGGTGGATAACCTCTACCAAGTTTAATGTTTCCCACCTACATCCATTTTGTTAATATTTTAAAATGAAAGTTTATTGAATGTTACCAAATAATTTTTCTATAGCTAATGAGAAAAGCATATGGCTTTTCTCCTTTAATATTTTAATATGGAAAATTATATAATAAACTTTCCAATGTTAAAAATTCCTTGCATTCCTGGGATAATGTGTAATCCAGATCTCTCTCTTGTCATTTTATTCACTCTTCCAAGAAAGGAGAAGAGATTTATCTGACTGGTTATCTTAGAATAACAGCGTGGCATGTCCTGCTCTGCCCTTATCCTCTTGGGAGCAGCCAGCCTTCAGGAAGTCCATGCTCCCTGCACTCAGAAGCTCTCTCCTACAATGTAGAGGAGGCATGCCCAGCCCTTGCTGCCAAGACTGGGTGGGTAAGCCTTGCCGATTATCATGTTCCGTGGTAGCAGACAACCTTGCCTGACAAACCTAAAGACCTGCCTCCCTGGTGTTTAATGGTGATATTTTAAACCCCATACTTACCATTTTTTTTCCTCAGCTTGTCCAAATCCTGAGAAAAGAAAAGAATAGCTATTTACTGGAGCCTCTTGGTGGCCCCAGCTATAACTTTGGTTAACACAGAGCTGGATTTAGTGAAGGTGCATTTTTTTAAAAAGGCTGCTTGCATCTATATTCAAAAGTAAGATTGGTTCTAATATTCTTTACTCATTTCTTTGTTTTGGTGTCAAAGTTATATTAGCCTCAAAAATGAGGTGAGAATGTTCCTTTTTGTCATTTTCTAGAAAAGTTAGTAAAATATCACATCTAGTTGTTCAATAAATGTTTGGTAGAATCTTCTGGTAACATAGTTGGGCCTGTTGTTTAGTGAGGATTTTTTTTTTAAATAATAATTCAAATCATTTAATGACTCAAAAATATTTTTGTATTTCATATCCTTGAAGTACACTTTGGGAAGTTGTATTTTTCTAGAAAATTGTCCAATTGATCAGTTTTCATATTTATTGGCACAAAGTTGGCCATAGAAGCCACTTACTATCATTTTAATATCTGCTTTCTAAGGTATTATGTCTTTTTCTTTCTCAATATTTTGGTGTCTTCTCTTATTTTTCTTACTCAGTCTTGCCAGAAGTTAATTATAATAATCTTACAATAAATCAACTTTTGGTGTTGTTGATTTTACCTGTTGTTTATTTTCTATTTCACTAATTTCTACTCATCTTTATTTCCCTTAATTTACATTTGTTAGGAATACAGATATATTTTTAATTATTCCTATTACATATTTCAACTTGCTCTCATCACCCTTTTTCCTACCTTCTATTGCAGTAAAAAAAATTTCTATATTCTCTTTTTTTCTGTTTCTGGTTTGGAAGCTATAATTTCTTTATCTCCTTGATTTTGTCTCTTGTTCATGTATGACATTAATTCTTAATGACCATTGCTGAACTCCCAGCTATAAATGGTAAAGTCTAGACCCCATGCTTAATATTTCCCTGGCTTCAGCCACATCTATCACTTGGCAAATCTATTTAATATTAGATTGACTGAGATATTTTCCTTTAGTTGCCTTACATTTCCTTTTTCCAGAGTATCTTCCAACAAGTATCTTCATAGTTCGTGCCATCATAGTGTTCCTGTCCATAATTAATATAGACTTATTATTATTCCATTAATAGCAATGGAAGAACTTGTAACACTGATATAAAGGCAGGAGTCACCAAAGTTTCTGAGGGGGAGAGAGGGAAGAATAGGTGTAACATGGGGCATTTGGGGGACAATGAAATTATTTGAAATGACACTCAATGATGGATACAGTCCATTGAAGGATTTCTAGTCAGTAAAGGTGTCATAGAAGAAATTAATACATGGCAGAATGTGAGAAAACTTTGTGAGGTTAAACTGAGAAGGGACTAAACTTTAGTATAAACAAAACATCTATAAATAAGCTAAATAGATATGTTGTCAAAAATATAAACAAGCAATTTACAAAACAGTAGAATCCTAGAATTCCAAGAAGAATATTAAAGAATAATCAAATTCATTAGTAATCATAGAAAAATAAATAAAAATTAGATGTGCTTTACATCTATTTTCCTGACTCCACAAATAAAATAGAATAATGCCATTGCTACAGGGAGATAAGGATATGGTAATGCCCACATACAGTTTGTAGGAGTGTGCAATGGTGCATCCATTCTGGAAAGTGAGCTGGCAATTCTTGGTCAAGTTAAATGTGTGCATACACTCAGAGTCAACCATTTTGTCCCTAGTCAGATAGACTAGAGAAATTTTCACATTTGTAGTGGGGGCAAGTTGCAGGCACGATGGTATCAATCACCAGGAGAACAAACAGGTAAATAATGTTGGATAGATGACATACAGCAGTGATACTTAAAGTGTGCACTGTGGACCAGCTGTTACTAATACAAGATAAAATAAGTACAGAAAATGATATTGAACATTTTTCAAATTTTACAGAATTTTAACAGTGCTGAGAACTTTTTACAGAAGGATTTCTCTGTAACAGACTGGAAATTTTTAAAAAGAAACTGGTCTTTTACTATAGAAAAACTTTCATTAAGCATTCTGCAAGGTCAGGAACCCATGAGGGCCAGATCAGAGAGTTAGCAAAGAAGGGAAAGTGTAAGATATGTTTAGGGAGATAAATTGGAACAAGATCATATAGAACACACTGGGTGTGTTGATTTTGAGATACTTATAATTCATATGAAGGTTGGCATAAACTAAAATATAGAATGCATAAAAAGCAAAATAAAATAAAAAGAGGTTTTTATATGTTCCTTAATTGATACATTTATGAGTGGCATGTCAGTTTATACCCTGAGAAGAGTAGAGTTCCAAAACAACTTTCTGAAATAATAAATTAAGTTATCTAAGTTAAGGGTCAGGATTCAGACACGTGCAACTTTGCTCTAAGACCCAAATCAACTATGTCATTAAAAATATCATCTCATCCTACCATGAAACCAAATATTAAACCATTTACAGGTCTGGAATTACTTAAAAATTCACAAGGATCTTAGCTTTCTCTGCTCTTCTTTCTTTGCAACTTTTTAACTGACATTTAACTTTTGCTAGCCATGGAAAAAGAAAATGGTACTGAAGAGACTGAATTCATTCTCCTGGGATTTGCTTGTCAACACAATTTCTGGCATATCCTCTTCACAGCATTTCTAGTCATCTATGTGGCCACCCTCATGGGGAACATTGGGATGATCCTGCTCATCAAGATTAATTCTTGCCTGCACACACCTATGTACTTTTTCCTCCAACATTTGGCCTTTATTGATCTCTGTTATGCCTCTGCTATCACTCCCAAGATGCTGCAAAACTTAGTAGGGACAGAAAACTCCATCTCATTCATAGGATGCATGGTACAGTTACTAGTTTATGGTACTTTCGCAACCAGTGACTGCTACATCCTGGCTGCTATGGCAGTGGACCGTTATGTGGCCATCTGTAACCCACTACACTATCCAGTAGTCATGTCCCGGAGAGTCTGCATTCAACTCTTAGTTGGCTCTTATCTCATGGGCTTCCTAAATGGCTCTGTGAACACAAGTTTTACTTTTTCACTGAACTTTTGCAAATCCAGGGCAATTAACCACTTTTTCTGTGATGAACCCCCAATTCTGGCCCTTTCATGCTCCAACATTGACTTCAACATCCTGCTACTGACAATCTTTGTGGGCTTCAACTTGATGTTCACTGTATCGGTTGTCATCCTTTCCTACATATATATCCTGGCTGCCATCCTGAAGATATCTTCTACTGCAGGGAGGAAAAAAGCTTTCTCTACATGTGCCTCCCACCTGACAGTGGTCAGCATTTTCTATGGGACTCTGGCTTACATGTATCTACATCATGGTACCAATGGTTCTGAAGAGCAGGAAAAGGCCGCTTCTGTGTTTTATGGAATTGTGATTCCCATGTTAAACCCAATGATCTACAGCCTGAGAAACCAAGATGTGAGAGAAACTGTAAAAGGGATAGGAAAGAAGTGTTTCCAGGTTTGAACCTTGATTCTAACTTTCAGTGCAGTTAAACAACCAGATGAACAGTGCTCTCTTATTACTAAAGTTTAGAAGATGTGGCAAAAATTTGTGAGTTACAAAGATGCTCTTTAATTAAATCAACCGCATTTGAAAATAGTGAAAAATATCTCAAGTGCATAAATAAGGTTATAATTCATGTGTTTTTTCAGAAAAAAACATCTGAGGAGATCATCAAGTTTACTTTTGTACATTTTTGTTGAATTCTTTTAGCAAATAATAGTCATTAAAATGAAACAGAAAAGAGAAGGGCACAATCTTGAATGAGTCACCACAAAAGCTAGAAAATAAAGCCTCAACAGGTGGGAAGCCAGTGTAGCTCAGTGGTTAAGTGCCAGCTTTCTACATACAATATTCAGAATTCAATCCCCCACCCTGGTACCTAAAAGAAAAAAGAAAAAAAAAACAAATATCAAGAGGACAAAAATCATTTTTGGTCTTCCTTGTAGGTATTGTTATACTTGCCACTTCTCTATAGCTAAAATCACTTGTTGTTTTAGAGAAATTTCTGAAAATCAATTTCTTTGGGAAAAATGTACAGAAGAATAGAGGAGGACAACTAAATGAATCCTCATAGATACTGAGGTCTTAAGGATGAATTTCCCTCCCTACCCTATCAGATACCTAACCAATAGGATGTTGCATTGGTAAACATAACTTGAAACTGCAGCTATACTTTCTTGCAGGTGTACAGTTTAGGAAAACAAAATCCAATGCACAGTTTGATGCCATAGAGCAGACTCATATACCCCCAAACTGATGCCAAATAACCACTCAATCTATAAGAATTCGGGAGAGCTGCGGGACTCCAGGTTTAACTCTAGAAGTCAAAACTGAGCTCAGACCCTGGTTTTCTCAGCAATTGGAGAAAAAAAAAAAATCAAGATATGTCCATCCTGTGTACAGGTAGGGTAAACAAGAGGCTAAGCTCATACACTTCATTTCTTCTCTCAGTCTCATTAATCAGAAAACTCATAGGAAGAATTGAGTGGTAGAACTGAAAGATGAGCCATCACAATGTCTTCCAACATTTCAAAATTTCCAAATCTCTAGGTTGAGGAAGGAACCCTAGAATAGGGAACCAATCAACCCAATGATACCAAAAGAAAACAGATCGTACCTGTATATGCAGTAAAATGCATTACCAGAGAGGAATCCCTAAACTAGGAATCAGTGATCTTAGTCATGATTGCTAGCAATATGTTCATCCTCTCATCAGGAGAGAAAAACCTTAACTTTACTCTGGTGTATAAACAAATCATATCCAGAAAGGGGAAGGATAAATCTTCATCCTTGACTAGGAAGTGAATTATCTCTTAAGTTTTACTATCTTGGTAGCACTCATTATACAAACATTCTTAGATTTACTGTAAATGCCTTTGCTAAGAAGAGTAGTACTGTGCAGAAATGTGAGATATTCACAGCTAATCTATGGACCAAATTATATGACTTTAACATTCATAAAGGAAAATAATGAAACACATAGACAAAGGAAACACATAGTAATAGTAAATATTAATTTACCTCTTCCAGTCCATGACAGATCAAGTTTACAAAAAATTAAAAATAAAATTATAAGGGGGCAAATGTGGCTCAAGTGGTTGAGCTCCCACTTCCCACATGGGGAGTCTCAAGTTTGGTTCCTGGTATCTCCTGAAAAAACAAAAACAAATAACAAGCAAAACAAACGAAAAAATCAACTCAGGAATGCCAACATAGCTCAGTGGTTGAGCGCCAGCTCCTCACAATTGAGGTTCCAGATTCAATCCCAGGTCCCCGGTACCTCAAAATAAATAAATAAATAAATTTATAATGGAGCTAATTTGACACAATTAAAAAGATGTGCCAAATCCATACATAGGAACTCTACATTGTTAAAACCCATCAATCAAACACATCTGGAGTCTAAAATTTAGGTCCATTATGCTTACTGCAATAAGGAAAATCTTTCTTCAGAGAAGGTATGGGCATCTCAGTAAGAAGTAGTGTTTTAGTTTCCTAGGCTGCTCAAGTAAATACCATGAAATGGGTCAGGTTAACAATTGTATTTCCCCCTCACCCCCTTGAAGCTGTTTTTTCCCTTGCTGTCTGCTCTCTGTATCCATTCGCTGTGTGTTCTTCTGTGTCTGTATTTATTTTTATTTATCCCCCCACCCCCTTGCAGTTTACTTGTTGTCTGCTCTCTGGGTCCATTTGCTGCATGCTCGTCTGTGTTTTTCCTTTGTCTCCCTTTTTGTTGCACCACCTTGCTGAGTCAGCTCTCCGTGGCACTGGCAGGTGAGCCTGCCTTCACAAGGAGGCCCTGGGATGCAAACCCTGCACCTCCCATATGGTAGGCAGGAGCCCAACTAATTGAGCCACAGCTGCTTCCCAAACAATTGTATTTTATTTGTTCATAGTTTTGAGGCTAAAATAAAGTCTAAATCAAGACCTCAAGATGACACATTCTTCCCAAAGACCAGTGTTCTGGGGCTGGCTACCAGCAGTCTTTGGTTCCTCTGTCACATGGCAAGGCACATGGTAGCATCTCCCGGTCTCTCCCTTCTCTCCCAGCTTCTTGCTTTCTGTGTGTGTGTGTGTCTCTCTTTGTCTGAATTTCATTTTGCTTTTAAAGGATTCCAGTATTAGGATTAAGACCCATCCTAGTGGGACAGGGCCACTCCTTAACTGAACTAACCTCATCAAAAGATCCTACATACAATGGGTTCATACCCACAGGAGTGGATTAAATATAAGAACATGTTTTCCTGAGGTACAGACAGCTTCAAACCACCACAGGAGGAGAGGGATTTTTATAAAATATGAGATTTGCAGAAAAATAACAAGTAAGGGACAGGGACCCTTTTGAGATATGGATACTGTCAAGGAGCTGGGACAATTCAGCAATTGCTCGCACAGTGGGAAGAATAAAGTAAGAATGGTAATGTCATTGGCAAGAAAACAGCAGTTACCCAAAAGTAGAGGTTGTTAGGCTTTTCATAGTTGCCTTGTGACCCAGGTATCCAGCTAGAAACATTTGTTTTTGGTCAGCAACCATTGACATTCTGTTAGAAACGGCACGTCTGAATACTAGCAGAGCTGAATTTTATCTTCTCAGTAACTGAAAATAGGAAAGCATCTTGCTTCCTCTCTTTCTTTCTAGCATTCTCTTTTTTAATGTGCCAATAGAAAAATTATATAAATTACAGTAAATTCCAAAATGTTGAAAGAGTACAAGAAATATTCACTGATCCAATGAAGTGGAACTACAAATAAAATTGAAAGGTAAAAAGAACTTAAAACCTACCCCTTAAAAATTTAGAAGTCTAAGTTTTATAACTCTTTGGTTAGAGAAGAAATAAAAACTAAAATTGTCAAATATATATATAAAGTAATTTTTTACAAACCAATATATGAAAATCCTAAAAACCATTACATAAATAACCTATAAACTACAATTAAGTGGTGTTCTAATGAAAATTCATAACACTATTAATATCCATGTTAATAAAGAGCAAATAATAAGAATAAATTAAGCATACATTTTTTTAAGATTTTTTTTTTAAATTTCCCCCTCTTCCCCACCCTGCTCTTTTTGCTGTCTGTATCCATTCACTGGTGATCTTCTGTATCTATTTTTCTTTTTGGTCTTCTCATTTTTTCTCCTCTAGGATTCACTGGGGACCTCTGATGTGAAGAGAGGTTCCCTGTTAGCTGTGCCATCTCAGTTCCTGGTTTCTGCTGTACTCCACCTTCACTCTCCCCTTGGTCTCTCTTTTGTTGCATCATCATCTTGCTGCATGACTCACTTGCATGGGCACTGGCTCACTGCATATGTACTGGCTCACTGTGCAGACACACTTTCTCTTCTTTTTCACCGGGAGGCCTCAGGGATCAAACCCAGGTCCGCCCATATGGCAGGCAGAAGCCCTATCCCTTGAGCCATATCCACTTCCCAAGCATACATTTTAGAGGTGAAAGTAACCATAAGGGAAGGAGAAAGAAATGATCATTATTTTTAAACGTTATTTAATTTAAAAACATTAAAAAGTGATACAGGTGAATTCCAGGAAAATGGGGGATTAAAGAGGCATAGAACTCATCTCACTCGCAGAAAAACAGATAGAGGACAGACAGAAACCATCCAAAAAACTGAGGGCTTAGGACACAAGGGGAAAGTGGGATACCACCCAGAGGAGAGAGGGTCAAAGAAAAGGAAATTCAGCAGGGAAGATTTGTGAATAAAGCTGTAGCTGAAGCTGCTGATACCCATACCCCTAACTTCAGAGCAGACAACAGTAGGAACTTTCGCCCCTGGCTGGTGGCTGGACTGTAGGGGTCACGAGGGCATACCTCCTCAGAAAAGGGGACTGAAGCTATAGCCGATACAGCTTTTTGTCAGTAAACCTGGTCTACAGTATCCCATGATTCCTTCCCTTCCAGGCTGGAAGGGGCCACAACATGGTTTTCCCTGAGAGCCAGAAGGGAATTAAAAAGAACATGCCTTCTCAAACATCCTCCAAACTGCCCTGGACTGGTTGCTGAGTCAAAATTAAATTCCTCCCTGCAAAAAGGGAGTGTACATGTGTCCTAGGGAATAGAGTAGCTTCTGAGCTAGTTTGATTTGTGAGGCTTAGTTCTGAATAGCCCACCCAGAGAGGAATTTCTCTAGGACATTAATTCTACGTTGCCCACCAGGCCAGGGTTCTAGTGAACACATTCCCTCTAGGGTTTCAGCAGAGAGATCCACCAAAGAGCACCCTCTGCTGGCAGACAAGGAAAGTGCACTCAAAGAAGGAAATAGAAAATAAATAAAAGAGGCTTTCTGGCACCTACTGCCCCACTCTCCAAGGCCCCTGAAACTGGTCCACACTGCATTACTGGATCCATGGCCCTGGTTTGATTGGTTAAACAGGGGCAATCCTAAAGACCTAGAAAAAGTTGAACCAAGAATCAAAGAACATACACCCATGCAATAATAAATCCCTAGGGAAGTGAAAGAAACTGATGATCAGAGTAAACTCACCATCATAATCAGATGCCTAGACATCAGCAAAAAATTAAAAGCCATACTAAGAAAAAGGAAAATATGACTCAGGCAAAGGAAAAATCAAAATTTCAGATGAGACACAGGATTTGAAATGAGTAATCAGTGATATTCAGAAAAATGTCCTAAATTAAATTAAGGAGTTGAAAGTCACCATGGCTAAAGAGATGAAGACATCAAGAAGACACTAGGCCAACACAAAGAAGAATGTGAAAGCTGAATAGAAAAATAAGAGTTATGGGAATGAAGGACACAATAGGTGAGATTAAAAATACAAGAGAGCCGTTCAACAGCAGTTTTGAAGTCATAGAAGAAAGAATTAGCACATAAAAGACAAGAAGACAGAATAGCTGAAATTAAAAGGAGAAGAACTGAGAGAAAAGAATGGAAAATTTAAGCAGGGATTCAGGGAATTGAATGACAGCATGAAGTGCAACAACAAGCATGACATGAGAGTTCCAGAGGAGGAGAGAAGGGGGAAGGGATGGAAAGAGTATTTGAGGAAATAATGGCTGAAAATATACCAACTCACATGAAAGACATGAATATACATATCAAAGAAGCACAGCAGACTACAATCAGAATAAACCCAAACAGACATGCTCTAAGACACATACTGTTCAGAATGTCAAATGCCAAAGATAAAGAGAAAATTCTAAAAGCAGCAAGGGAGAAGCAAAACATCACATGCAAGGGACACGCAGTAAGACTTACTGTGGATTTCTCATCAGAAACCATGGAAGCAAGAAAATCCACAGTAGTGTGGATTTCTCATCAGAAACCATGGAAGCAAGAAAACAGTGGTAAGTATAATTTCATATCATAATTAAGATATTAAAAGGGAAAAACTTCCAACCAGGAATTCTTTATCCAGCAAAATTGACCTTCAAATATAAAAGTGAGTTTCAAATATTCATAGATAAACAGAAACTAAGAGATTTCATAAAGAAAATTCTGGCTCTGAAGCACTATGAGAGTTCTGAAGCCCAAAGGAAAAGACAGGAGTGAGAAGGTTAAACAGTATATAGAAGTGAAGATTATCAGAAGGAGTAACCAAGGAGGCAAAAAGACAAAAACAAGATATGACATATGAAATCCAAAGGATAAAATGGTAGAAGTAAATGATGACTGTACAGTAATAATATTGAATGTTAATGGTTTAAAATTCCCAGTCAAAAGATACAGACTGACAGAACAGATAGAAACCATGAGCCATCCATATGCTTCAGCAGGAGATTCATCTTAGACCTGAGGATATAATGGACTGAAAGTGAAAGGGTTGGAAAGAAATTTCATACAAACAGTAACCAAAGAGAGCAGGTGTAGCTATGCTAATATAGGAAAAAAACAGACTTTAAATGCAAAAATATTGTAAGATATGCAGAAGGTCGTTATATACTAATAAGAGGGGCAACCCACCAGGAAAGGGTAACAGTCACAAAAATCTATGCACCTAACCATGGTGCCCCAAATATATGAGGCAAATACTGGCAAAACTGAAAGGAAAAATAGATGTCACTATAATAATAGTTGGAGAATTCATGTCAATAGATAAACAGTGTTGAGAAAGAAATGTACAGCCCTAAATACCTACATTAAAAAAGAAGAAATAGCTAAAATCAAAGACCTAACTAAACACCTGGAGGAACTAGAAAAAGAACAGTAAATCATCTTAAAGTAAGCAGAAAGAAAAGAAATAACAAAGATTAGAGCAGACATAACAATAGAGAAAATCAGCAAAATCAAAACCAAAGCTGGTTCTTTGAGAAGATTAATAAAATTGATAAACCCTTACCTACATTAACAACGAAAAAAGAGAAAATATACACATAAATAAAATCAGGATCGAAAGGGGGACATTACGACCGATTCCACAGAAATAAAATGGATCATAAGTGGACATTATGAGAAACTATATGCCAACAAGTTGGAAAACAGAGATGAAATGGACAAATTCCTAGAAATGCACAATAACCTACATTAACTCTATAAGAAATGCAAGAACTTAACAAACCAATCACTAGGAAAGAGATTGACTCTGTAATCAAAAATCTTCCAACAAAGGAAAATCCTGGACAGGAGAATACTACCAAATATTCAGAGAAGAATTAATATCAATCATGTTTAAACTCATGAAACAAATTGAAGAGGAAGGAAAATTACTCAGCACACTTTATGGAGCCAATATCACCCTAATACCAAAGCCAGATAAAGATATCACAGGAAAAGAAAATTACAGATTTATCTCTCTAATGAACATAGATGCAAAAATTCTCAAAAAATACTAGCCATTCAACTACATCAGCATATTAAAAGAATTATACACCACAGTCAAGTGGGTTTTATTCCTGGTATGCAAGGGTGGTTCAACACAAGAAAATCAATTAATGTAATACACTATATTAAAAAATCAAAGGGGAAAAAACCCATGATTATCTCAATTGATGCAGAAAAGCATTTGACAAAATCCAGCATCCTTTCCTGATAAAAAAAAAAACATTGTGCAAAAGAGAAATAGAAGGAAAGTTCCTCAAAATGGTAAAGGACATATATGAAAAACCCATAGTCAACATCGTACTTAATAGGGAAAGGTTAAAAGCGTTCCCTCTAAGATTGGGAACAAGACAAGGATGCCCAAAGTCACCACTGTTATTCAACATTGTGCTAGCTAAAGCAATTAGGTAAGAAAAAGAAACGAAAAGCACCCAAGTTGAAAAAAACTAAACCTATTCACAGAAGACACTATTGTCTGTGATATTTAGTTAATTCTGCAATATCGATGACAAAGCTACAAGAGCTAATAAATGAGTTTGCAAAGTGACAGGATACAAGAGCAACATACAAAAATCAGTAGGATTTCTATACACTAATAATGAACAATCTGAGGTGGAAATCAAGGGGGGAAAATCCATTTACAATAGTAACAAAAAGACTCAAATATCCAGGATTTAATTTAACCAGGGATGTAAAGAACTTGTATTCAGAAAACTAAAAAACACTGCAAACAAAAAACCAAAGGACATTCTGTGTTCATAGATTGGAAGGCTAAATAGTGTGAAGATGCCAATTCTACCCAAACTAATTTATAGATTCAACACAATACTAATCAAAATTCCAACAGCCTACTTTGCAGAAATAGAAAAGTCAATCACCAAATGTATTTGGAAGGGAAGTGGACCCCAAATAGCCAAAAACATCCTTAAAAGGAAGGGCGAAGTTGGAGATCTCATGCTTCCTGACTTTGAAGCATATTACAAAGCCACAGTGGTCTAAAAACCATGTATTGGCATGAAGATAGAAATGTTGATTAATGGAATTGAATTGAGAGTCAAGGACTAGGCCCTTACCTCTATGGTGGGCTGATTTTTTATAAAGTTCATTTTATTGGGACAGAAGAATCTCTTCAACAAACCAAAAGAATGAAAAAGTACCCCCTATCTCACTCTCTATATAAGAATCAACTCAAAATGAATCAAAGATCTAAACTTAAAAGCCAGGACTATGAAATTCTTAGGAGATAATGTAAGGAAACATCTTCAAGATTTTGTTGTAGCTGGGGATGTCCAAAACCTTACACCCGAAGCATGAGCAACAAAGGAAAAATTAAATATTGGGACCTCCTCAAAATTAAAGCAGCTTACTCAATGGGAGAATATTTGGAAATCACAGATCCAACAAGGGTCTACAATCCATTATACATAAAGAGATCCTACAACTCAACAACAAAAAGACAAATGACCTAATTTAAAAATAAGGAAAAGGGAAATGGACTTGGCCCAGTGGTTAGGGCGTCCGTCTACTACATAGGAAGTCCGTGGTTCAAACCCCAGGCCTCCTTGACCTGTGTGGAGCTGGCCCATGTGCAGTGCTGATGCGTGCAAGGAGTGCCATGCCACGCAGGGGTGTCCCCCGCGTAGGGAAGCCCCACGCGCAAGGAGTGTGCCCTGTAAGGAGAGCCGCCCAGCGCAAAAGAAAGTGCAGCCTGCCCAGTAATGGCACCACCCACACTTCCCGTGCGCTGACGACAACAGAGGCGGACAAGGAAGCAAGACGCAGCAAGTGGACACAGAGAACAGACAACCGGGGGAGGGGGGGTGGAATTAAATAAATAAATCTTTAAAAAATAATAATAATAAGGGAAAGACTTGAATAGACATTTTTCTAAAGAAGAAATACAAATAGCAAAAAAAAAAAAAAACCACTAGCTATTAGGGAAATGAAAATCAAACCTACAATGAGATATGATTTCACACCTACTAGAATGGCTACTATTTTTAAAAAAAAAGGTTTCTTACAAAAGTCAGCTGCCATGTGGTGAAGCAAGATGGTTGCCCATCTCTGCTAAGGTCTCTGTCTTCTCCTCCAGAATCTCTCTTTTCCTGGAGCTCAGCAGAGGGCAACCAGGCATAGGGTTTGTCTCTTTCCGGGTCTCCTTTATCAGTCTTGTCTGCTCCACTTACTTCCGGGATTTAGCTGCAAGCTATCAGGTATATGGCTCATCTCTCCCTGGGCCTGAGCCTCTTGAGGGTTTCTCTCCTTGCAGGTTAGCTGTGGGCAAAATGAGTCCTTTCTCTCATATTGCAGGATCACATATGGGAGCTTCCTTTTCCTGTGTGTTTGTTTTTATCAGAGCCAACAAAAGGGGTGGAGACCCAACCTGAGTCACACCTCACTGACATAGCCCAATTGCAATTGAAACTAATCCACAGGAATGGATTAGTTTACAAATATTATCATTCTCTTTTTCGGGATTCATGAAATGATTTCAAAGTGCCATACCTTCCATTAATGGTAAAAAAAAAAAAAAAGTATTATGCTAAGTGAAAGAAACTAGACGAAAAGTAATACATATTGTTAGATTCCATCCATACAAAATGTAAATACAAATAAACTATAGAGACAGAAATAAATGAGCAGTTATGTATTGGCAAGAGGATAGAGAAATTGAGATGACTACTAAGGAGTTGGGTTTTTGTTTGTTTGGGGTTTTTTTTTGTTTTTTGAAGTAATGAAAATGCTCTAATATTGATTAAAGTGATGAATGCAAAACTCTGAGATTATACCAAGTGTCATTGCTTGTACACTTTAGATGGATTGTACAGTTTATGATTACATTTCAAAAGATTGATTTTAAAAAGTGATAGAACCATTAAATTCAAGAGTTCATTCTTGGATGCATATAGCACCAATAAAATGGGTAAATCAGTGTTCGATTTATCAAGAAAAATAATGTTATGGAAAAAGGAAATAAAAAGAATGAAAAGACTAGCTCAACAGTATGGAAATAAACTTGAGAACCTGATGGAATGGATTTTTTTTGTTCCCTAAGAAAATATTGATTACAAAAACTTAACAGAAAACATATAAAGAGCAATTGCCATGGAAGGAAACTTCTATCCCCAGAAAAGTACCAAGACTCAGAATTCTGAGTGATTTTTAAGGACTAGACAATGCACATGCTGCTTAAGCAGCTGGAAAATGGGGGAAAGAAGAAATGTTTTGAAATATTTTTAGGAAGCAAGCTGACAAAGATAACTTAAAGGCAGAGTCCAGTACCACTCACAAATATTAATACAAAAATCCAAAATAAAAACACCAAAAAACCAGCAGCTTATTAAAAGAATAATACAGCAAATCTAGTTAGTTTATAAATTTATATAAAGCTTAGAGGATAAGAATATTATTCAATGTTATAAAATCTATAAAGAAAATATAGTATATTATTTCTAAAAGATGATTCTTAAAATTATCTACATAGATAATAAAAAACACTTTCTAAAATTAAAACTATTTTTAATCGCTGTTTAATAAAAACTTGTTTTAGTTTGCCAAAGGATTGCCAATGAAATGTACCAGAAATGGGTTGGATTTTACAAAGGGGATTTATTTGGGGTAAAGTTTACATTTCCAAGGCTATAAAATATCCAAATTAAGGCACCATCAAAGGTGCTTTCTTCCCAAAGTCATCTGTTGAAGCAAAATGGCCACCGATCTGGGCCCATGTTTGAGCTCAGCTAAAGCCAACCAGGCATAGGACTTCTCTCTTCCCAGGCCTCCTATATCAGTCTTGGCTATTGGGTTCTGCTTTCTTTCCAGGTTCAGTTGTAAGCTATCAGGCATATAACAGAATTCATCTCCTCTTGAGCTGCTCCATGGGGGCAGGCTCTTGGGGCTTCCTGCTTAAGCAATCCTCTAGTCCTCTCTTTTACATGCCAGGATCACAAATATGGTGGCTTCCTTTTCCTGTGTCTGTGTGCCTATTTCTCTCTAGATCCATTTAAACCAGCCCCAGCAAGAAGATAGAGACTCAACCTGAGTCACACCTCACAGACATAATCCAATCAAAAATCTTAAATCAGTCTTATTGAATAATCTCTTCAAAGTCCCCTCAACTGAATTTAAAGTAATCAAAGGGTTTCACACACAGAGGAATAGATTAGTTTATAAACATATTCTTTCTCTTTTTGGGATTCATAAAGTAATCTCAAACTGCAACAAAACTAAAAATGCTTCAATCTAAAAACTTCATGGGAAATAATTATGGAAATAAACTTAAATATTCCTTTTAAAGTCAGGAAAAAGAAAAAGGTGGCCTTACTCAAAATTATTCTAACATTAATCTAGAGCTACTAATCAAACCACTTAGGCTATAGAAGTGATTAAGAAGGATGTAAATCAGAAAGTAGAAGTCAAAATTATCATTGGGGGAAGCAGATTGGTTCAAGCTGTTAAGCACTGGCTTCCCACAAGGGAGGTCACAGGTTTGCTTCCCCATGCCTCCTAAAAAAAAAAAGCAAAATGGATGAAAGGGCCAACTTAGGAGAGCCAAATTGGCTTGGTGGTTGAGCAGCAGATTCCCATATTTGACCTATGAGGTCCTGGGTTTAATCCCCAGTCCCTGTTACCTTAAAAAAAATTATTATTCGAAGACGAAATGACTTTTCTGGATATCCCCAAATCAGCTATTATAAATAATAGGATAACTCAATAATGCAGCTAAACAAAAATTAATGTACACAAATAGTTATCCCAAGTAGAAAAATAACAAATTAAAATATAGAAGAAAATCAATTTTATTTCTATATACTGGGAAAAAATGGAAATGAAAAAAATTTAAATACCATTTCAATAGCACCAAAAACATGAAATAAACTTAACAAAATATGTACACTATGTTTCAATGAAAACTACAAAGAGAAAGAAATACCACATTTATGGACTGGAAAACTGAATATTGTTTAAATGCCAACTTTCTCCATATTTAAATGAAATCCCAATCAAAATACCAATAGTTTTCTATAGAGATTGGAAAACTGATTCTAAAAATGGAACTAAACTAAAATAACTAAATAGCTAAATTTAACCAACATGGCTAAAATAACCAAAAAAAAACTTTTAAAAGAAGACCAAAGTTTGACAATCTACACCACCTGATTACAAGTCTAACCATAAATCTATAGTAACTAAACCAGTCTACTATTGACATAAGAATAGATGTATTGACCAAAGGAGCAAAATGAGAGTGAAAAAATAGATTAATTTTTTCATTTTCAAACATCAATTCCATGATGAAAGGAATGTTTTGTTTTCTTTGTTTAAAAAATGCTGCTGGGTTCTCCACCAGAACAGCAACAATTCCCCAAGTGCAAGGGCAATGACCAGTGAAGAAGGATGGTCCATTGATGGGTCCTTGATAATGATGACTATGCTTATGAGCCTTTTGCACTTGAAATTTCAAGTGACCTAGTGTTGCAGGGTGCCTAAGAGTTACCTCCTGGGAGCCTCCATGTTACTTAAATGTGGCCTCCCTCTAAGCCAAATTCAGCATATAAATGCATTACCTTCTCCCCTGACTCCTGGAGTTGGGCCTCCCTGGCACTGAGTGATTACTACCAAGCACTGGCTTGTGATACAACTAGAAAAAGACCTTAAATAAAAGGGGGAACTGGTTAAAGACAAATGAGTTTATATGACTAAGAAACTTCAAAATGAGTCATCAGAGGGGTAGCATTTATGCACGTGTCAACAGGGTCTCAGAGGCAGCCAAAGTAGATACTATCCCAGGTGGTGATGCTCCTGAAGGCCACAGAGACACCCAGGTCCTACAGTCATGGCAGATGGCTCCAGAGTTTGATGCCTTATCAGTGGGCCTTACTTTGGAGTTTGTGCTCCCAACTGTGATGGAGTTGGACTCAGATGTGACTTCTCTACACATGCCTCTTCTGTCCCTTTTATTGAATCTGTGGTTGGTGCTGGGATTGGTGGGTGTTTGTCCAGGAAACTTGAATCTCTGGGTTGTCCATGTTCCATCTGGGCCCTGAGCCTCAGCCAAGCTGCAACACCCAATCTCCAGTTCGTTGGACTCACCCAGGTCAGCTAACAAGGAGGTGAGGATGGACAACCATCACACTAAGAACTGAGAAAGTCTACAACCGCAAGCAGGAGAGTCCCATCTGTCAGCCATGTGGGTCTCAATTAAGAGGTAGAGTGAGCATCACCATCCCAGAGTCCTCAGGATTGGGGAATAAAATATGGACTAGAGTGGACTAACTGGTATTCTACAATAAAATTATTGTGATTCTAGCAATGGAGGAAATTATATCATTGATGCTGAGACAGTGGCCAGGGAAAAGGAAAAAAAGGTGTAATGGGGGCATTTTTAGGACTTGCAGTTGTCCTGAATGATACTGCAAGGACAGATACAAGACATTATATATCCTGCCATAACCTACTAAATGGATTGGGAAAGAGTGTAAACTACAATATAAACTATAATCCATGCTGTGTAGCAGTGCTCCAAAATGTATTCATCAGTTGCAATGAATGTTCCACACTAATGAAAGAAGTTGTTGATGTGGGAAAAATTGGGAGTGTGGTGAGTGGGTCATATGGGAATACCCTATATTTTTTTAATGTAACATCTTATGTTATCTATATGTCTTTTAAAAATAAGTAAAAAAATACATTTTAATAAAGATGGCCTCTGGACATAAAAAAAAATGGTGCTGGGAGCAGATGTGGCTCAAGTGGGTAAGCACCAGCCTCCCACATGGGAGGTCCCAGGTTCAGGCCCTGGTGCCTCCTGAAAAAGCAAAAACAAACAACAAGCAAAATAAATGAAAAAACCAACTCAGGGAAGCCAATGTGGTTTAGTGGTTGAGCACCGGCTTCCTACATACAAGGTCCCAGGCTCAATCCCTGACCCTGAGTACTCAAAAAAATAAAAATAAAAATACATTAGATGCATACAACAGCAGACTTGAAATGATAGAAGTAAGATTAAGTGATACAGAGTATAGAAGACAAGAATAACAGAAAGGATAACCAAAAGAGTAAAAAAGACAAATGAAAATAAGATATGACATATGAAAAAAAAAGAATTAAATGGTGGAAGTAAATAATGCATTTACAGTAATTCATTGAGTGTGAATGGGTTAAACTCCCCAATCAAAAGATATAGGCTGACAGAATGGGTAAAAAAAAAATGGTGCTGGAAAAACAGCATAGCTATGGGGGTGGGAGATGATGAATCTTGACTTTAACTCACACCAAAAAAAAAAGAAAGAAAATGTGAAAAGAATCCCAGACCTAAAATTAAACACTAAAACCAAAACTCTCTATAAGGAAAGATAGGGAGGAAATCTCCATGACCTTGGGATAGCAAAGATATCTCATATAGGAAACCAAAAGTACAAACCATAAAAGAAAAAAATTGGCATATGATACTTTATCAAAATTAAAAACTTCTCTTCTAAAGACACCATTACAAGAATAAAAGGGCAACCACAGATTGAAAAAAAAGTATTTTCAATGCATACAACTGACAACAGTCTTATATTTGGAATATATGAAAAACTCTCACAACCCAAAAATAAGAAGGCAAATAATCCAATCTTAAAATGGGCAGGTGATGACAGCAAAAATGACAGCATGAGGAGGCGGCTGTGGCTCAATTATTTGGGGTCCCGTCTACCATATGGGAGGCCCTGGGTTCACGTCTCAGGGCCTCCTTGTGAGGGCAGGCTCACCTGCACACCGTGCAGAGCCACCAGCCTGCAAGCACGGTGGAGAGCCGACTCAGCAAGGTAACCCAACAAGAAAGGGAGATAAGGGAAGCAGACTTGGCCCAGTGGTTAGGGCATCCGTCTACCACATGGGAGGTCTGCGGTTCAAACCCCGGGCCTCCTTGACCCGTGTGGAGCTGGCCCATGCCCAGTGCTGATACTCACAAGGAGTGCTGTGCCACACAGGGGTGTCCCCCGCGTAGGGGAGCCCCACGTGCAAGGAGTGCGCCCCATAAGGAGAGCTGCCCAGCACAAAAGAAAGTGCAACCTGCCTAAGAATGGCGCTGCCCACACGGAGAGCTGACACAAGATGACACAAAAAAAAAAAGAAACACAGATTCCCGTGCCGCTGACAACAACAGAAGCAGACAAAGAAGAAAAACACAGCAAAAGACACAGAGAGCAGACAACCAGGGCGGGCAGGGGTGGGGGGAAGGGGAGAGAAATAAATAAATCTTTAAAAAAAAGAAAGGGAAATAAGTAGAAACACAAGAAGAATGTGCAGCAAATGGACACAGAGAGCAGACAAGCAAGCTGCAAGGGGGGAGGGGAATAAATAAAAATAAATAAATACGGACACACAGAAGAACGCACAGCGAATGGTCACGGAGAACAGACAGCAAGCAAGCCCCGAGGGAGGGTGGGGGTATTAAAAAAAAAGGAAAAAAAAAAATGACAGAATAAGGTCCTCCAAAAACTTCCTCCTCCATAGAAACAATAAGAACACTAGCAAAAATCAGAATCAAGTTTTTCAGAACTCCAGAAATTAGCCAAAGTCTTGAGGTAACCCAGGGACTATTTGTTCAAGGAAAGAGGGCTGAATTTCAACAAGAACAGCAAGCTTTGTAGTATTTAAATGTGTCTTATTCCCATCCCCACTCTCCAGCTCTTCATAGCATTAACAACCAAAAGCCAGCAATCAAGGTGAAAACCAGCAGTCGGTCAACTAGTGTAGGTATCAGAGCAGGCGTGGAGCAGTTTCAAAACCCCATTTCAGAAAACTGTCATTATTTTACCTGTATCATAGTGCCTTGACAGACCAGACTGGAGCTCACCCAATGTGAACAACCTTTTGCCTCCTGGAGTTATTGTCAAAAACAATAATAGGCAATTATTAAACATCTCAGCTACCTGAGGCAGTATAAGAGGGCAAACGATAGACAAACTGAAATGCTTAAAACAAGAATCTGGGGAATAAAATGTCTACAGAACTTTGAAAACCTCTGATATATCCCTGATATATCTGATATATCCCTGAGAATCTAGCTGACCATGAGCACATGCAGGGCTGTACATATATCCAGGGCTGCACATGCTCAGGAAAGCCTTGGAAAGGCCCAAACATTCACTTCTGACTTTCCTGGGAGCTATGCTCAAACATGAAGTGAACACTAAAATTAAGTTGTAGGCTGCCTGGCTGAAGGCAAGCCCAACACTCATCCTCAACAAAGACTGGGAGACAATTATTTCCAATCATTTAAATAATTCTCTGTCCATATATTTACTAACCATTAAACTAACAAAGCAGAAACTTTGGTAGCCACAAGTGACAAAGAATACATGCTTCACAGAATTAGTTCAGAAAAGTCATTAAACAAACAACCACAACAATGAAGAGCAACAACAAACAGCGTACATTTCCAAATGCAAGGCTTACATCTAATTCCCAGAGATGGCACATAATATTTTATAAAATGTTCCATTTTCAGCAAAAAAAGAAAGCATGAGATACGCAAAGAAAGAAAACTCATGGTTCACACACTATCTATCCCTGATGGAGAAACTATCCCTGATGAAGACCGGATATTGGACTTACTAGACAAAGCTTTAAAGTCAGTATTAAAAGTATTACCAGTTAGTGAAATGCAAATTAAAACCTAATGAAATAAAACTATATATCTGCGGCGGCTTGCTTGGTCGGTAGAGGTGGGGTCTGGCTGCGGACGAGGGGTCGGTCCAGCTCTGGACGAGGGGTCGGTCCCGCTTGGGACGAGGGGTCGGTCCGGCAGCAGACGAGGGATCGGTCTCACAGGGGTTGCGCAGTTCGGCTGACGGGGTCGCCCGGCGAAGCCGGCGACGAAGGGGTCGCCCGGAGAAGCAGGCGACGAACTGGGGACAAGGGAGGCCAGGCCCTTGTCGGGGGCTCTCAGGACTGGAGGGCGCACGGCAGAAGAACTACCGCGGAGACGAGGTAAACACGCAAGTCCACTTTATTGAGGGAGAGGCAACAGTTTTATAGGGGCTGGGGAAGGCTGATTGGTCAAAGCCATGCCCTGTTCTGATTGGTTGCCGGCGAAAGGTCAGTGGGCGGTACTGGACGGGGGAGGGGTGGTGGTTAGGGATTGGCTGTCGCTGTTGCTGGGGGAAGGGGCAGGGTTGAGGGATTGGTGGCTGCTGTTGCTGGGGTGGAGGGCAGACTTGAGTTTCCCGCCCATGCCTGGCTGTTGCTGCTGTCGGGGGAGGGGAAAAGGGCAGACTGGATTTTTCCGCCCACACCTGGCTGTTGCTGCTGTCGGGGGAGGGGAAAAGGACAAACTGGAATTTTCCGCCCTGCGCCTGCGCAGGGAGAAAGAAGAAGAAGGGTGCCGCCCCACAGGCATCGTGTGGCGCCATCCGGGAGGAGGGGCGGCCGCGGAAGCATGGCTGCCGAGAAGGGGAGACCCGAGGGCACTCTGCGCCCATGCCGAGCTTCCTTCAAGGGTGGCGGTGAGTCCGACCAGCCACCCTATTATGGGGGCAGCGGCTTGGCTTGCCGCGGCTGCTCCCCCGCCAGGCCAGCAAACCACACTTCAGCCCGAGGGGTGACCGCATATATCCATTAGGATGACTACAATTTTTTTTTTTTAATATTTATTTATTATTATTATTTTTTAATTACATTAAAAAAAATATATGAGGTCCCATTCAATCCCACCGCCCCCGCCCCCCACTCCCCCCACAGCAACACTCTCTCCCATCATCGTGATACATCCATTGCACCTGGTAAGTTCATCTCTGAGCATCACTGCACCCCATAGTCAATGGTCCACATCATAGCCCAGACTCTCTCACGTTCCATCCAGTGGGCCCTGGGGGGATCTACAGTGTCCCGTAATTGTCCGTGAAGCACTATCCAGGACAACTCCATGTCCCGAAAACGCCTCCACATCTCATCTCTTCCTCCCGTTCCCCACACCCAGCAGCCCCCATGGCTACCGTTCCCACACCCATTTCACATTTCCTCTGTGGACATTGGATTGGTTGTGTCCATTGCACACCTATGTCAAGTGAGGGCTTAGATTCCACATGGGTACTGGATGCACTCTTCCCACTTCTAGTTGTAGACACTCTAGGCTCCATGTTGTGGTGGTTGACCTTCTTCAACTCCATGTTAGCTGAGTGGAGTATACAATTTAAAAGTCTGGCTAATGATGATGATAGATAAATCCCATCTGTGACAGTGTGATACTATTTTATGAATTACAAAATGAGAAAGATTTTGTTTGTAAACTAATCACTTCCTCTGGGTGTGATACCCTGTGATTGCATTAAATTCAGCTAAGGGTCTTTAATTAGCTACCTGATAAGATCTATTTAGGGCTTTTGATTGGACTACATCAATGAAGCAGTGACTCGAGTCTCTGCCCCCTTGGACATTAAGAAAAACACAGGAACAAAGGGAGCTGGCATATTTTTTACTCTGCAATGTGCGAGAGAGGATTGCTTAAGCACAAAGCCCCCAAGAGGCTGGGCACTGAGCAGCTCAAGAGACCAGTCCTGCTATACGCCTGATAGGTACAGCTAAATTTGGGGAAAGAGCAGAAGCCAGGATTGATATAGAAGGCCTGGAAAAAAACAAACCCTATGCCAAGAAAGAGGGGCTACAGGATTTCTTAAGCACAAAATCGCAAGAGGCTGGGCCCACAGAGCAGCCGAAGAGAAAAGGGTGAACCCAGAGGGGAAGGCTGAAACCTGGGCAGAGATCGGTGGCCATCTTGCTTCACCACGAAGCAACACGCCAGTATCAACAGGAGCTGACTTTGTAAGAAAGCATGTCTGATGGTGACTTGGTGTGGGCTTTTCATGGCCTTGGAACTATAAGCGTTTACCCCAAATAAAAGCCAATAGATTTCTGGTACTTTGCATCAGCAGCCGTTTGGCAAACTAAAACACCACCCCAAAAAACAAGGATCTACAACTGCAAGCAACAAAATTCCATCCACCCTATAATATCTAAGTCCTCTCTTGGCCTGAAGCAATCAGAGCGCCATCATCCCAAATCCCTCAAGACTGAGGAATGAACAAGCGTAAGGCGGGAGTGTAACCACAGACCAAAAAACTATTTCTCGTTACTGTAGTTATTATCTTGAGTTAAGGGAAGGACTTGTAACACTGATATAAAGACAGTGGTTACCAGGAGTTCAGAAGGGGCAGGGATAAATAGGTATAACCCAAGGCATTTCTAAGGAAGTGAAATTGTCTGTAGTACACTGCAATACAGACTCATGGCATTATACCTTTTAGTCCTGGAGATATATTCACAGTTAGGTATACCAATAATTATCATAACATTGCTTATATTAACAAAAGATTGGAAACAATCACAATGTCCACTATTTGGGGAGAAGGGATGTCTGATTAAATAAATTAAGGAATGCAGCTTTTTAATAATATATAATACAAGCAATAATATCAATGATGCCTCTCATCCCATACTAATGTAGATAGATCACACAGTAATATTAAGTGAAAATGCAAACTGTTTAACAATATGAATAATAAACTGTCATTTGTGTGGGGAAAAAAGAAAGAATATAAATACTAATGTGTTTCCAAATGTAAGGCTTATTTCTGGAAGATATCAAGAGGTTGTAATAGTGGTGACCTCCAGAGAAACAGGGAATTGGGAATTAAGGGATAGAGGGGGGCTTGGTTTTTACTGTATACACTTATAATTTTGAATTTTATATCATGTGAATGTGTTATTATTCACATGGAAGGAAAGGAAGGAAAGGGAGAGAGGGAGGAAGAGGGAGGGAGGGAAGAAATTGATAGATAGCTGAGCAACTCTTAAAAAAAGAAAGCAAGAAGTCCCTAATGGCAGTAACACAAAAATTAAATCTGTTCCCTCTGGACAGCTTAACTTTTCTTTACCAGAAAATAACTAATTAATGTTTTTGGTTTTTTTCCAATTCCATCTCAGCCCAGGAACCTCACATTCTCAAGGTAGCAGGCACTTACCCTTTAGGGCCCAGTTACAAACTCCCCTATCAGTAGGAACCACAAAAAATAAAAATAAAAATAAATTTTAAAACCTTGATGGGTAAATTGCCTGCACCAGTTGCAGGAAGAGAATCTGGAGGCACCCCTGGTATAAGTAAACAAAGAAAATCCTTATTTCAAAATTAGCTGCATACCTTTGCAGTGTGGAGGGAGTTTCAGAGTTAAAGGGTCAGTGCCAAAATTCCAGCATGTTTAGCCTTAAGACAGAGAAGGATCATTTCACTGCAGGTGATGTAACAGAGTGTGGGAAGTGAGTAGGCTAAGTAGGAAAGGATATAAGTGGACAAATAAGTAAGCTATTGAATGAATCAATCACTTGATCAATATTAATTGTCCTTTATGTATTCTCTGATCTTATTATTATAGCCATTTATTGAGCATCCATTAAATACCTGGTCCTGTGCTGGGAAGTTTACATAAATCAGGTCACTTGATTCTCCTATCACTAATAAGCAGGCTTTACTTTTCTTCCTTTTCACTTTTTGTAATATTTTATTTTGAAATACACATAATCACAGGTTGTTGCAAAGATAGTGCAGTGAGAGCCAGTGTACCCTTCATTGAGTTTTCCCTTAGTGGTTACATCTTAAGTCAAAACTAGGAATTTCATATGGGTACAAAGTGAGTATATAGGTCTATGTCATTTTATCACACATGTACATTTATGTAACTACTCCAAAATCAAGATATAGAATTATTCAATCACTGCAAAGATTTCCCTTGTGCCATCTTTCGTGGGTAATCACACCCATCCCTGACCATCCCTAATCCCTAGCAATCATTAATCTGGTCTCCATTTCTATAATTTTGTCATTTTGAGAATGTGATTTAAGTGGAAGTATACAACATGTAGCCTTTTGAGATTGGCCTTTTTTTTCTCATTCTAATGCCCTCTAGATTCATCCAAGTTGTTGCATGTGTTAATAGTTTATTCTTCTTTGTTGCTAAGTATTATTTGATTGTATGGCTATACCACAGTTTGTTTAGCAATTCACCAGTTGTGGGCATTTTGACTATTTACAATTTGGGGCTGTACAAATAAAGCTGCTATGAAAATTTTATACAGATTTTATATGGTAAGTGAACTTTTCATTTTTAAGAAACTGCCAAACTATTTTTCAGTTTTTACCATTTTTCATTCCCGCCAGCAATGGAGGAGAGAGTTTCTCTTCATCCTTACCAGTATTTGGTGTCATCACTATTTTTTATTTTAGACATTCTGATGAGTATGTAGCAATATATCTCATGTTCTTAATTTGCATTTCCCTAGTGGCTAATGACTGTGAACATCTTTTCATGTGCTCATCCTCCATCTGTATATTCTTTTTTGGTTAAATGTCCATTCAGGTCTTTTGCTGTTTTCTAATTGAATTGTTTTAGTTTTTTTAATGTTGGCTTAGAGAGTTCTTTATGTACACTAGATTTGAGTCCTTTCTCAGATCTGTGGTTTGCAAGTATTTTCTCCCAGACTGTAGCATACTTTTTCCATCCCATAATAAGGTCTTTCATAAAGCAAATATTTTCAATCTTGGTAAGGTTCAACTACGGATTTTTGTCTTTTATGAATTGTGCTTCTAAGAACTCTTCACCAAGCCCTGGATTCAGAAGATTTTCTCCTATGTTGTCTTCTCAAAGTTATACAGTTTTACAGGTTACATTTAAATCTGTGATCCATTTAGGTTAGTTTTTGCATAAAGTGTGAGGTTTAGGTCAAAGTTCATGCTTTTTCTATTGATATCTAATTGCTCCAGTACCATTTATTGAAAAGACTGTCCTTTTTCCATTGAATTGCTTTTGTTTCTTTGTCAAAAATCAGTTGGCTGATTTTTGGCTCAACTGATAGAGCATCCACCTTCTATATGGGAGTTCCAGGATTCAAACCTAGGGCTTCCTGACCCATGTGGTGAGCTGGCCCATGTGCAGTGCTGATGCGCACAAGGACTGCCCTGCCATGCAGGGGTGTCCCCCACATAGGGGAGCCCCACATGCAAGAAGTGCGCCCTGTAAGGAAAGCTGCCCAGCATGAAAAAATGCAGCCTGCACAGGAGTGGCACCACACACGCAGAGAGCTGACACAGCAAGATGACGCAACAAAAAAGAGACACGTTTTACCAGTACCACTGACAAGAATACAAGCAGACCCAGAAGAATACACAGTGAATGGACATAGAGAGCAGACAACTGGGGGAAGAGGGGGAAGAGGAGAGAAAGAACTAAAAACTAAATCTTTAAAATTAAATTAATTAATTAATAAATGCACCCATTTTTTTAAAAATCAGTTGGCTGTATTTGTGTGGATCTATTTCTGGGTTCTCAACTCTGTTCCACTGTCTATCCACCATCAATAGCACATCTTGAATACTATAGATATATAATAAATCTTGAGATCAACTAGAGTGATTCATACCACTTTATTCTTCTTAAAGAATTTTGTAGGTATTCTAGCTCCTTTGCTGTTCTTTATGAGTTTGAGAATAATCTTATCTATATCTAAAAAAATCTTTTGAGGATTTTAATAGGAATTGAGTTAAAACTGTTTATCAACTTGGGGAGAATTCACATTTACTATAAGACATCTTCTACTCCATGAACACAGTATATCTATTTATTTAGCTCTTTAATTGCTTTTATCAATCAGTCTTTCATAATTTTCAGCAAGCAAGTCCTGTGCAGATTTTATCAGAGTTATATTAAGTATTTCATTTTGAGCAATTATAAATGAATTTATCATTTATTTTCATTTTTAATTTATAATTTGTATTTAATTTAGTATTTTTAATTTAGGTTCCCACACATTCATTGCCAGCATATATTTGTATACTACACACTAACATTCTATACTAGTTAATAGTATAGAAAATACGACTGATTTCTGAATGATTATCTTGTATTCTGCAAAATTGCTGAACTCAAATTTTGAATTCTCTAAGTTTGGGGTAGATTCCTTGGGATTTTCTACATCACATCATTTGCAAGTAGAGGCAGTTTTATTTCTTCTTTTCTGATGTGTATGCCTTTTATTTTCTTTTGTTGCCTTATTGCACTGACTAGAACTTCCTGTGGTGATAGTGAGCATCTTTGTCTTTTCCAAATCTTAGGAGGAAATCGTTCAGTCTTTAACCATTAACTGTGATGTTAGCTATGGGTTTTTTCAGAAGTGTTCTTTATCGAGTTGAGGAAGTTCCCTTCTATGACTACTTCACTGAGAATTTTTGCAGTAAGTATGTGCTGAATTTTGTCAAATGCTTTTTTTATATGATGCTGTGATTTTGCTTCTTTAAAATGTAACCATGATGGATTATATTCACTGAATATTTGATTTTCAAATTGAACCAGGCTTTCATCCCTGGAATAAGCTCCACTTGGTATAGTAGAGAATTTTTTATATATAATTCTTTTCTAATAATTTGTTAAACCTTTTTGCATATATATTTATGAGACATATTGGACTAAAGTTTTTTGTACTGCTTTTGTCTGGTTTTGTTATTAAAGTAATACTGAACTCATAGAATGAGCTGGGAAATGTTCCTTTGACTTCTTTAAATATGGAAGGGATCATGTAGAATAGATATTAATTCTTCTGCAAACATTTGGTAAAATTCTCCAGTGATTTCTTTTCTGGAATTTTTTAAATCACAAATTTAATTTCTGTAATAGCTACAGGGCTATTTAAATTATCTATTTCATATTGGATGAGCTGTAGTAGTTTGTACTTTTCAAGGAATTGATTCATTTCATCTAAGTTGTCAAATTTATGTGTATAGATTTTTGCATAGTATTTATTAACTTTTTTTGGTGTTTTCAGGGTCTGTTCTGATATCTTCTATTCATTCCTGATTTAGTAATTTGTGTCTCTCCCTTATTTTCTTTTTCAGACCTGATAAAAATTTGTCCATTTTTTATTTTCTCAAAAGACTAACTTTTCTCTCATTGATTTACTTATCGTTTTTCTGTCTTCAATTCCATTGACACAGTCTCTTAAATTTATTTTTTATTTCCTTCTGCTTGTGGGGTTTATTTTTTTCTTCTTTGTCTAGTTTCTTGAAGTTGGAGTTTAGTTATTGAGTTGAGCCTTTTCCTCTCATTTCTAATGTAACCATTTAGTGCTATAAATTTCCCTCTCAGCCCATACATCCCATAAAATTGAAATTGTATTTTCATTTTCATTCATTTCATCACATTTTTTATTTCTCTTGAGACTTCTCCTTTGAAGAGAAGTCTCCATAGATAATATACGTGTATTTAGAGAGTTTCATGTTATCTTCCTATCATTGATTTCTAGTAGCTTCCATTGTATTTAGAAAAAATACTCTGGATGATTTCAATTCTCTTAAATTAGTTGACATTTGCTTTATGGCCCAGGATATGGTCTGGCTTGGTATGTGTTCTGAGGTCATTTGAAGAGAATGTGTATTCTGCTTTTTTCTGGTGAAGTGTTCTATAAATGTCATTTAGATCCTGTTGGTTGAAAATGTTAAGTTCTTCCATATACTTGCTGATTTTCTGTCTAATTGTTTAATTTTTTAAAGGATTGTTGATGTTTTCAATTATAATTGCTCATTTGTCTATTCCTCCTTTCAATTCCATCAGTGTTTGCTTTACATATTTTGTAGTTCTCTTTTTGGAAGTGATAAGTCCGTTAACATTTTTCCATCTACTTTCCAGGTTATAAACTTGTACTCTTGCTGTATCTTCATACATGTAAGCCTATTTTTAAAATGCCTTTTTGTAGTTTTAGTGGGATTTCAAGATAGAGCAAAATTAGACAGGTATATTTGCATCCCCATCTCCACCAAGATTTATTGTTTTTCACCTCTCTTGCAACCACCTGATAATTGTCTATCTTTTATTAATTCATTCATTTCCTATTCCCCCAAACCATAATGACAGGTCCAGGAAAACAGAGGCCTCATCTGTCTGTTCAAAAATGATTCATCAATACCTATACAATACTTTGCTCAGAGTAAACACTATTTTTTAACAAATAAACCAAAAATAATAATGAATGTTTAACTTCTTTTTGAGCCTACCCTAAGTGTTTTAGTTTTCTCTTCTTATTATAGTGTACCTATCATAACTCTTTGAATCAGAAAGGTATATTAAGTAAAGAGCAAATGTGCCTTCTTAAAGGAAAACAAAATATTGTGCACTAATTGTGAGAAAAGTATTTAATTAACCTAAATATTTGTTTTTCTGCATTTTGTATTATTTTCTTCTTTATTTCATTCATTCATTCATTCATGTAATCAATTCGTCACTATTTATAGAACCATGCACTGCCTTAGCTGTTCTAGTCATGGAGCCTATAGTCCATGAGAAAATATAAACTAAACAAAGAAGTAAAAATAATCATGCAAATCATTACAAGTGTGAAAACTCATACAAGCAGAAGGACAAAGAACTAAAGCAAGTCTAATAGGGTATATTGCCTCATTTGGTGGAGAGCAAAAATTTCCTGAGAAAGATAAACTCAATATGGGGTCTGAACATAGAGTAAGAGTTTGCAAGGTGGAGGAAAAGGATCAGAGACTATCCAAGGCAGAAAGAAGAACATGACAAAAGGCCCGCAAGTGTATAAGAGGCAAGGAAAAGGAGAAATTCATGATGGCATGAAGACACAGGGTTAGATGAGAGAAATAGAGAGGGGCAAGATCATATATAACACTATAGGTATGTCAAGATTTGTATATAAAATATATGTTCTTAGGTATTTTGGGGTATTTTACATAAATTATACAGAGATTAAATGGAAGCAAAATTAGATAAGAGTATATTTTTATATGTTCTTTAGTTGTTATATTGATGAGATGCCCAGCAGTTTGAACTGGTCCATAACAGTTTTCCCCCAATGTAAATGAAGATATTAAGTTGGAAGGCAAAGTTTCAGCCACATGCTATTTTTAAAGTCTAAGTCAATAATATCATAGAAAATATCCTCTGACACTTCTATTAAACCATTTACAGTTTTGGAATTAGTTAAATATTCACAATGGTCTTAGCTTACTCTGCTCTTCTTTCTTTGCAACTTTCTAGCTAACATTTATTTTTTGTCAGCCATGGAACAAGAAAATGGTACTGAAGGGACTGAATTCATTCTCCTGGGATTTGCTGGTCAATACAAGTTCTAGTATATCCTCTTCACAGCATTTCTAGTCATCTATGTGCCACCCTCATGGGTAATATTGAGATGATCCTGCTTATCAAGATTAATTCTTGCCTGCACATCCCTGTGTACTTTTTCCTCCAACATTTGGCCTTTGTTGATCTCTGTTATACCTCTGCTATCACTCCCAAGATGCTGCAAAACTGCATAGGATGCATGGTACAATTACTAGTCTACGGCACTTTTGCAACCAGTGACAGCTACATCCTGGCTGCTATGGCGGTGGGTCATTAGGTGGCCATCTGTAACTGACTACACTATCCAGCAGTCATGTCCCAGAGAGTCTGCATTCAACTATTCTTATATCTCATGGGTTTCCTAAATGGCTCTGTGAACACTAGCTTTATTTTTTCAATGAACTTTTGCAAATCCAAGGCAATTAACCACTTTTTCTGTGATGAACCCCCAATTCTGGCCCTTTCATGCTCCAACATTGACTTCAACATCCTGCTACTGACAATCCTTGTGGGCTTCAACTTGATGTTCACTGTATCGGTTGTCATCCTTTCCTACATATATATCCTGGCTGCCATCCTGAAGATATCTTCTACTGCAGGGAGGAAAAAAGCTTTCTCTACATGTGCCTCCCACCTGACAGTGGTCAGCATTTTCTATGGGACTCTGGCTTACATGTATCTACATCATGGTACCAATGGTTCTGAAGAGCAGGAAAAGGCCGCTTCTGTGTTTTATGGAATTGTGATTCCCATGTTAAACCCAATGATCTACAGCCTGAGAAACCAAGATGTGAGAGAAACTGTAAAAGGGATAGGAAAGAAGTGTTTCCAGGTTTGAACCTTGATTCTAACTTTCAGTGCAGTTAAACAACCAGACAAACAGTGCTCTCTTATTACTGAACTTTAAAAGGATTATGTTTGTAAACTGCTCTGTATCTGGGCATGATTAAATTATGATTAAGGCTTTGATTGAGCCACATCAGTAGGGCAGTGAGACCCACCCCCTTGGTGGGCAGGGACTTACAGTTAAAACTACACAGCAGAGCAGAGGAGTTAGTGGGGGTTTTGATGTTGGATTTTTAATGCTGGAGTTTTGAGCTGGAGCCTGGGAAATAAGCACTCAGAGGTACAGAGCAACTGAGCTCAGAGAGAATCAAGCCCTGGGGAGAGAGACAGAGCTGGTCACCTGACAGTCTACAGCTGGCCCTGTGGAGCCAGGCAAAGCCTCGAGAGCCTCATAGTCTACAGCTGACCTTATGGAGAAAACAGAGGCGCTGAGCCTAAAGAGAAATGAACCCTGGGAAGAAAGGAACCCAGGAAGCCCGAGCCCTGGCAGACTTTGGCAGCCATCTTGCTCCAACACGTGGCAAAAGACTTTGGTGAAGGAAGTAACTTATGCTTTATGGCCTGGTAACTGTAAGATTTTACCCCAAATAAATACGCTTTATATAAGCCAACAGATTTCTGGTACTTTGCATCAGCACCCCTTTGGCTGACTAATACAATACACCAGGTGAAATAACACATCTTCATATGCCCAAATCTTCCTACACCTTCAAGATTGAATCTCTCCCTGCAGGCTTCCCAGCTCAAACCTTTTTTCCTACCAATCCTCTACCTCTGGAAGTAATTTCTTCTTCCACTGAATGCCCATAGCATGTCATTTGTATCAATAAATATTATTTGTCACTTCCTACTTAAATTATTTATTTATATCTCACACTTTCCCCACCACCCTTAACACAGTTGAGATACATTTTATTTCTATGACTTTTTAACATCTGCCATAGAGCCTTACACACAGGTTTTTTATAAATAATAAATGAATGAATGAATGAATGATGCTATGACAGTTTTAGATTATTTATGAACCCCAAAAAAGATAAAGATTATGTTTGTAAACTGTTCTGTTCCTCTGGGCATGATACCCTTTGATTGGATTAGATTCAGCTGAGACCTCTTTGTTTAAATTATGTTAAGAGTAGGGCTTAGACTTGATCACATCCATAGGGTGTAACTCAGATAAGTCCCAGCCCCTTTGGTGGGTTATATAAATGGACACGCAGGAAGACACACAGAAGAAGACAGGAAGAGAGAGAGCTCCATAGACATGGCAGAGGAGAGAACTTTGATCCTGAGGCCCCAGGAAGAGAGCCATTAGCCTGATGGTTTGCAGCACTGAGAAAGCCCAGAAAGATGCAAACCCTATGCCAGCCTGGAGATGCAAGAGAGGAAGGTCAAACCCTCGCAGATGTCACACACCATCTTGCTTCAACACGTGGCAAAAGACTTTGGTGAGAAAATAACCTTGAGGTGGACTCTCTAGGGCCTTGAAACTGTAAGCTTTTACCCCAAATTAAATACCTTTTATGAAAGCCACAGATTTCTGGTACTTTGCATTAGCATCCCTTCGGCTGACTAATACAGATGCTGAAAAGCAATATGTTGATAGCTTCCTAATTGGAAGCTAGGCGCGTGTGCAGCCTACTCTAGTGGTCTCTAAATATCAATTTGTTGGTAGCAACATTAGAATATCCAGGAAAATATTTTGAAAGTATAAATAACAGTTGCCCAGCCCTTGTGATTTTCTTTAAATAATATTGCATGGACTCCAGTATCTATAGGTATCTATCTATACAGAATCTTGCTTTAATTTCATGCATTACTAGAAGGTAGTATTTAAGAGCAAATGTTCAGAATCCCTTAGAATGTGGTTCTTATCCCAACCCTGCTACTCACCAGCAGTGTCCCTTTGCAAGTTAATTGAGCTCTCAAGATCTTGTTTCTCATAATAGTACCCATCTCATGAGGTTTGTTTGTTTGTCTGTCTGTTAGAAATAAATAAGTTCATGCATGGAATCATAATACCTGACACTAATAAATCCTCCATGTATGTTAATCTCTCTCTTTCACATGCACATGTACGCACAAACACACACACACAATCAATAAGAAATCTCCTAAGGTTTGCAACATGAAAAATTTCATCCTCTAAGAAGCTTCTCTCTACTTCAGCGGAAAACTAATTAATGAAGGTTTTGATCCTGTCTCAGCCCCTGAAGTCACAGATGCTCAAGGGAACAGGTACTGATTCCATAGTCCTCAGCTATACACTCTCTCTCTATGAGAATATGTGGATAAATCATTTTGTGGGAAATCAGCCTGCACTAGCCTAAGGAAGAGAATCTAAAAGCAAATCTCCTGAAAATAAAGCAAATCTCATTTTTCCTATTCAGCTGTGCATTATTCCAGCCTATGAGGACCACAGTAGAAACCACAGCATTAGAGCCAATATGCCAACATGACTAATTCCAAGATTGGATGAAGTCATCTTAACTTTGGCAAAGTAAAAATAGAAATGGAGTGAGAAGGTTATCAAGGGTATTTAGAGATTGAAAATGGCCCTGGAGGTGACAGCTGACATATTAACCACAATGTTCACAACGAAATATATACAATCACTGCAGAATATAGACAATAATTAGACAAGGTCACTCCATGACTGAGATGGAGCAAGACAGAGAAAAGGCCACTGTGGTGATGTCCGAAACAAGTCAGGGATAAGGACCTGGGGCACCCACAGAAACAGCTCAACATGCCATTCTTCCAGTTAATATTAGTGAATACTCCTTCCTTAGTGACTTTAATCTTCTCACTTTTTTACATATAATTACCAAGATATCCAATCAGTGAAATGACCTTGCTTTCTGGTAACAATCCAGAGCTGGCCTCAAAATCCTTCTTAGAATCACCTAGCACAAGCCAAAATACCATAATAGAGTTTTCCAAATTCTCTCTTATCCAATACCTCTGGTCCTTCTGGTATGCGTTTTTCCTGGCAACAGCAAATGAAACAAGTCTAACTTTAACTACATATGTGCTCCTGGAGCTTGTTGGCTGCTGGGCACTAAGACACGAACATCTATTATTTCTCTTGAACTCTGCTTCTTTTTGTTATTTATTTTTTATTACAAAAATATGTGTCCAGTATTTTTAAATACAGCTATTTTTAAGGTTTAAAAGACAGAAGTTTTCTACTCAAATTTCTGTCCCTAGGAGTTTGGATATTTTCTGATGTTTTCTTTGTAGTCACCATAAGGACTCCAAAGCATTGTAAGATGTGGTATCTGTCCATAATAATTCCCTTGGGGTGTCTGCACTGAATTCTCCCATCCCCTCAGGTGTATTATCAAGATTATTATTGTTGTCATCATGCTTTGCGGTCTGTTATCACTGTTATTGCTATTAAGTTTGGTTGTTAGAAAAGAGTTAATCAAGTTTCTCTGTCCTTAAAGAGTGTCCAATTCACTGAACATGATGACACATTTGTATCACTCCTACCTGTCCCCCACCAGCCCGAGCCACCAGGATATTTCCAACTCCCCTTTGCAGGAAGCTAACACACCTAAGCACCACAGGAGGCCAGAGGAGGTCACCCCAGGAACCGAGTCTGTTTTGTGCCTTTCCATAATGGGCGTGAAGCACCTAAGAAATATTCAAGTCTTCCCTGACCGGTGAACAGGCCACACTAGCCAGAGAGGCCCCAGCGAGGCTGTCCCCTGGCAGTGAGATATGACTTGCAGCTGATCGTCCCAGGAATTGCCTTCCAAGCTAATCGCCCTCCAGCGACGGCGACCCAGCCTTAACCGGCTGAGAAGCATTACAAAGCACAGTCCTTCCCAGACGCCCTCTGACAGTCCCCGGCGGGGAAACGAGGACCAAGGTCCACTGGCAAGAAGCAGAGCTCCCAGGCGCGGCATGAAGAGCAGCCTCGCTGCCGTGTGATGCAGTGCCTTCCCGGTGACGCGTGCATCGTTGTCTGGCGCCACCTGGTGGTCTTTTTTATATTGTATCCCAAGCTCTCCATCCTTAGTGTCTGAACTGAGATTTTGTCGCGGGATCCAGCCCCTGTCCAGGAGGCCAGCAGCGAGGGCAGTGTCTCCTGGGCACCAGCGCCGAAGCCATTCCCTGGGGAAGGTGGCATCAGATAAACGGGCATTCATTGCGACAAGTCCATCTGGGCGGGTGGGCCAGCACAAGCCGGTACCCCGCGACCCTCGAGGACCAATCTGGGTCTTCGCGGGTGGGCGGAGATGGTCGCCTCGTGCCCGGCCACTTTCCCACTTGGGTCACTGTCGTGGGACCTTCAGGCGCCCAAATCTCTCCACATCCCACTCCAGGGATGGAGTACTGTCAGGCTGGGGAGGATTTGGAGTGGGGGCCGCTGGCACGGCCCAGCTGGAATCCCTGGGGGGCCCGGCAGTCAGGGGGATGCCTCCAGGAACTTTTCCCAATCCCCTGTGGGGCAGTGACCAGACAGGGTTTGCCGCAGTGCCCCAGGGAGAACATCTACAAGTCGCCCAGGCCTCATGCCCACAGCCCTAAACTGCGTGGTCTGAGGGGAGCTGGGGTGACGCTGGGCCAGCATTGTCCACAATCACCTGGTCATAGAGGTGTGGATCTAACTCTGGACTTTCTCTTCCACTGATATATTTGCCTATCTTTATGCCAGTGCCACACTGTTTGGATTACTGTAGCTTTGTGGAGAATTTGAAATTGGGAAGTATGATTCCTGTTCTTTTTTCAATTTTGTTTTCATTATTCTGGGCCCCATGCAGTTCCGTGAGAATTGCATTTTCCATTTCTGCAAAAAAGGCTGTTGAAATTTTGACAAAGATTCCATGAAATTTGTATTTTGCTTTGGGTAATAGTGACATTTTAACATATAAACTCTTCCAATCCTTAAACAGGGAATATCTTGTCATTTATTTAGACTTTCTTTATTAATTTCTTTCAGCAGTGTTTTGTAGTTTTCAGTGTACAAATCTTTTGTACCCTTGGTTAAATTTATTCCTAGATTTTTTAGATGCTATTGTAAATGGAATTGTTTTCTTTATTTCTTCTTTGGATTGTTCATTGTCAATATATAAGAACAGAATTTTTGGTGTTGATCTTGTACCCAACTTCTTTGCTGAACTAGTTTATTAGCTCTTGTTGATTCCTTTGGACTTTTTCTGTAAAAAATCACGTTGTCTGCAAAAAAAAAAAAGAGTCCTCTCTACAACTTGCTTAAGTTTGCAAATATACTCTTCCAGAAGGATATTTCCTCACATAAATATACATATATATAGAGGGAGCTTTTATTAAAAATAGGTTCACACCCTGCATATATTTCTGCAAAATGCTTTACTCACTTAACAGTATGCTGTTAACATTTGCTATATGGATACATATATATCTATTTCATTGTTTTTAGGGGTTTCATGGAAGTGCAAACTATAGATTTAAGTCTGACTTATTTTAGCACCACCTTATCTATTTCCAATATTTTGCTATAAAAATAAATACTGCATTAAATCCTCTGTCCTCAAGGAAAATTTTTTCAACCCAATTGTATTGAAGTTTAAACTGAGGTTGAGGAAAGTTATATTTACTGCCTAAGATCACACATCCATTAAATAGTAGGTCCAAGATTCAAATGTAGGTCTTTCTAACTTCAAAGTCTGCTTTTCATTGTACCAGGTAATATAAAATAAAGTTTCAAAGTAGCCTGGGTACAGTATCATTTAAACAAAATCAAAATACTCACAGATGTAATAACAGGGATTGGATTTACTGATTCACCTGAAATAAGCAGAAAATGAACAAAATATATGAAATAAGAGTTTTGTAAATCACTGTACATCAACCAATTATGTACAATTATCCCCTGAGAGATGAGAAACAAATGAAGTAAGCCCTAAAATATGCAGCCAATGGCACAAAAAGAGTTAACCCAGGCTGAGAGACTGGAGAGAACAAAGTGACTAGAGTTTTCAGGGGAGAATATAGGAGAAAAGAAAAACTGAGCTCTACAGAGGATCCCCCTATATTATGCAGCTGAGTATTGATCAGTATATACATGTCAGGAAACAATCTGAGGCACTTAATGGATTAAAGTGAACAGTGCTCAGTGCTCACACAAGGTTGGGAATAGTACCTTTTCTCATAAACCAGACTGTAAAATCTCAATATTCATGAGGTATTGAGCAAAATAAATACAAAGGTCTTGCCAGAGTAATGGGTAATAATTAGCTCTTGACTGACCTTTGTTCCATTACAACCTAAAAAATCTGTAAAGCAAGACCCAGAAGGATCAGTTTCCAAAGAATTTAACTGAGCCCCAGAACTAAGCTCAAGAATATTTATAAGAATGCAAAAATATCTGGCATCCAACACTGTCACATTTATAATGTCTGCCATTCAATCAGAAATTACTAGAGGGAACAGATGAACAATAGGTCAAGTTGTTGAGCACCTACTTTCCCTGTACAAGGTTCTCAGATTCAATCTCCAGTATCTCCTTAAAAAAAAAAAAGCAAACAAATTGTATTAGTCAACCAAAGGGGTGTTGATGCAAAATACCAGAAATCGACTGGTTTTTATAAAGGGTATTTATTTGGGGTAGGAACTTACTGATACCAGGCCATAAAGTATAAGTTACTTCCCTCACCAAAGTCTATTTTCATGTGTTGGAGCCAGATGTCTGTGAGGGTTCAGGTTTCCTGGGTTCCTCTGGGCTCAGCGCCTCTGTTTCCTCCACAAGGTCAGCAGTAGACTATGAGGCTCTCTAGGCTTTGCCTCTCTCCACAAGGTCAGCTGTGGACTATCAGGTGAACGGCTCTGTCTCTTTCCCCAGGGCTCTAGCTTAAGGCTTCAGCATCAAACTCCAGCATCAGAACTCTAACATTAAGAACCCCCAACTCTGTCCTTTACCCTGCCTTTTATCTGTCCCACCCACCAAAGGGTGAGGACTCAGTACCCTTCTGGCACAAGAGGTTTACATGATTACTTAATCAAGTAAACGTATGAATCCAATATAATCTAATGTGCCCAGAGGAAAAGATTGGTTTACAAACATAATCCAATATTTCTTTTTGGAATTCATCAATAATATCAAACTGCTACGCAAATGAAAAAGTCAGCTCAGGGAGATGGCTTCCCACGTGCAAGTACAAGTTTCCAGATTCAATCCCCAGCCCTGGTACCTAAAAAAGAAAAAAGAAAAAAAATTACTAGGCATACAAAAAAGTAGGAAAACCTAAGTCACAGTGAGAAAAAAAATTAATTGATCAAAACTTACTGTCAGGAAGTGGATGTGGCTCAACCACTTGGGCACCCACCTACCACATGGGAGGTCCCTGTTCGGGTCCCAGTGCCTCCTAAAGAAGAAGAGCAGACTCCACCTCCACTGCAACAAGCAGAGGCCACAAGCCAGCAGTCCCCACAGCCTACAGGGAGCTGACGTGGCTCAAGCCATTGGGCACTTGCCTCTTATGTGGGAGGTCCCAGGTTCATTTCCAGGTACCTACTGAAGAAGGCAAGCAATGAGCAGGCAGTAGAGCATACCATCTGGGGAAAGGGGGGAATAAATAAAGAAAAGTAAAGTAAATAAAATAAATCTTTTAAAAAAAAGTTGACATCCATGGACTGAATTGTGTCCCCAAAAAAGATATGTTCAAATCCTAGCCCCCGGCCCCATGAATGTTATTCTACTTGTAGATGAGCTCTTTAATTGCATCCAGCATCCATGTGGAATCTAAGCCCCCTCTTGATATAGATGTGGAGTGGACACAACCATTCTAAGGTCCACAGGATGGAGGAATAGAGTATGAATTAGAGTGGACTTACTGATATTCTATTCATGAACTATTGTGATTAGTAATCAAAGAAAATGTGGCATTGGTGTGGAGAAAGAGGTCATGGTGGCTCCTGGGGGTAGGGAGTGGGAGGAAGAGATGTGATGTGGGGGCGTTTTCGGGACTTGGAGTGGTCCTGGGTGGTACTGCAGGGACAGTTACCAGACATTGTATGTCCTCCCATTGCCCACTGGGTGGACTGTGGGAGAGTGTGGGCTATAATGTGGACCACTGACCATGAGGTGCAGCAGTGCTCAGAGATGTATTCACCAAGTGCAATGAATGTCTCATGATGATGGAGGAGGTTGTTGTTATGGGGGGAGAAGTGGGGGAAGGGTGATGGGGGGTATATGGGGACCTCATATTTTTTTAATGTAACATTAAAAAAATAAATAAATAAAGACAAAAAAAAAAGAAGAGGCAAACTTGGATTAGGGTGAATCAAAATACAATATAACTGGCGGCAGACTTGGCCCAGTGGTTAGAGCTTCCGTCTACCACATGGGAGGTCTGAGGTTCAAACCCCGGGCCTCCTTGACCCATGTGGAGCTGGCCCATGCGCAGTGCTGATGCGTGCAAGGAGTGCGGTGCCACGCAGCGGTGTCCCCTGCGTAGGGGAGCCCCATGCGCAAGGAGTGCGCCCCATAAGGAGAGTCGCCAAGCGCGAAAGAAAGTGCAGCCTGCCCAGGAATGGTGCTGCACACACAGAGAACTGACACAACAAGATGACACAGCAAAAAGAAACACAGATTCCCATGCCACTGACAACAACAGAAGAAGACAAAGAAGAAGATGCAGCAAATAGACACAGAGAACAGACAACCAGGGTGGGGAGGGAAGGGGATAAAAATAAATAAAATCTTTAAAAAAAATACAATGTAACTAGTGTCCTTATAAAAATAGGAAATTTGGACACAGTCAATGGGAGGGGAAAGATGGCCATGTGACAGAGGCAGTGATTGAGTTATACACACAGCCAAGGAACCTATGAATTTCTGACCAGCCACTACCAGTTCCCTATAGACTTCAGAGGTAGTATGACTCCACAATATCTCAATTTCAGACTTCTAGGCTCTAGAACTGTGAAACAATAAATTTTTGTTGTCATTGTTGTTGTTGTTGTTTTTAATTTTTCTTGTTTTAAGCCATCCAACTCATCATAATGTTTTACGGCAGTTCTTGTAAACTAAGACACCAACCAAAAACTGACACAGATGTTAGAATTAACAAACAAAGGGAAGAAGATATGGCTCAAGTGATTGGGCTCCCATCTACCATATAGGAGGTCCAGGGCTCAATTTCCAGGGCCTCCTGGTGAAATCAAGCTGGCCCAACCAGTGAGCTGGCCTGAGCGGAGAGCTAGCCCACACAGTGTGCTGACCCACGCGGCATGCTAGCCCCCACAGAAATGCTGGTCCGCACAGAGTGCCTGCCCAGACAGAAAGCTGGCATGGTAAGATGATTCAACAAAAAGAGACACAGAAGAGAGACATTAAGAGATGCAACAGACCAGGGAGCTGAGATGGCACAAGAGATTGAGCACCTCTCTCCCACTCTGCAAGGTTCCCAGTGCCGCCTAAAGAGAAGACAAACACTCACAGAAGAACACATAGGGAATGGACACAGAAAGCAGACAGTGAGCGCAAAACAATGGAGTGGGACGGTGACAAAATGAATTAGCAAAGAAGAATATTAAAACAATTATTATGACTGTACTCCATGTGTCTAAAGAAAGTAAGTAGAGATGTGGAAGATGAGATAAAACTAGAACATCTGAGATTTTTTAAAAATTACAGTGGATGGGATTAACTACAGATTAGACATGGCAGAAGAAAGGATTCATGAACTTCAAGACATAGCAGTGTAAACTCTCCAAAATGAGAGAAAACAGAATCAAAAAGAAAATGAACAACGCATCACTGAGTTGTGGAACAACTTCAAGCAGTCATTTATATGTGTGTGTGTGTATGTTGTTAGATGTGCTGAAGAAGTGAAATGGGTTTCTACATTAAAATCATTTTAAAGGACTTCAAGAGCTCCTAGAACTATCAAGAATGCTACTGATGCAATTTCAATTACTTTCCCAGAGAATTTTATCATTATGTCTTCATATTTTACCTTGTCATAAGATTAACTTTCTTTATTCATGTAGGCTCTTGTTTCTTCAGTAAAGGTAAATAATATCTGTTACTCTAACTCGAGGAAACTACAGTGAGAGCTTTTCAGTTTTTCTCTTTTCTAATAGGTGGCACAAGAATCAAAATAATTTTAAAAGCATATTATGGAATTAATTCCTTCCTTTGTCTAATTCCCTGCCTTGTTCCCAGAAAAATCTTAAACAAAATTATGGTCTCTCTAAACACAATTTTTAAAAAGCTTATTTGAAAATTTTCCACCCATTGTAATAAAAAGCTATTCCTGCCAGATGCCAAACTTTAAAATGATTTTAATGTTGAGAGGTCCATTTGATATGTCAATATAAACTCTGTTTGTGAGACAAATTATTCTGTAAAACTTAACCAAAGAGAATCAGAAACTGAGGTAGCTTCAAACTAAACTAACACGATGATCCAATGATGTATAAAAAATAAAATGTGAGGAATATGCCTCCCTGGTTCTAGTGAGTGTTCACTTTTTTGGTATATAGTAAGTATAAAGGGAAGGAGAAAAATCAGTAGGAAAAAATAGGGATCTGCCCTGATAATTGTGAAGAAAAAACTACAGAGAATCAAACATTGGTTATGTCTCCCACAAAATCATTTGACTAAAGAATACCTGAAGCACAACAGCATCAATCCATGGACACATGTTGTGAGGTTCTTTCATGTCTGAAGGTTAATTATAGACCTGGAGAGAGAATCAGAATTACTATTCACTAACATTAATATCAGCTTTCTATATACTAACATATAGAAAAGGCGTTAGTTCATTGAACTTTGATGAAGCCTATAATCTCCATTGTATTAGTCAGCCAAAGGGGTGCCGATGCGAAATACCAGAAATCTGTTGGCTTTTATAAAGGGTATTTACTTGGGGTTAAAACTTATAGTTACAAGGTCTTAAAGAATCTAACTCAAGGCTGCTTTCTCACCAAACTTACCTGCCACATGTTGAAACAAGATGGGGGGAGGTCGCTGCCTGGTCTCTCCTTCCTTCTTCTTCTTAAGGTTCTATGGGCCCAGCTTCTTCCAGTCTCAGCTCTAGGCTGGCATACGGCTCATCTCTCAGGGCTTCCTATATCAGTCTGGCATAGGGCTTATTTCTTTCCAGGCTTTCTCAGCCACTGAGATGCTTAGTTGCAAACTATCAGGCAAATGACTCTGCTCTCTTCCTGGGGCTTTAGCTGTTTGAGCCTTCTCCTTTCTATCACACGGCAGGACCAAAATGGCCAAGTTCTCACCTCTTCTGCCTGTCTTCGTGAATGAATGTCCGTTTTTCAGCCCACCAAGGGGTCAGGGACTCAATCCTGTCACGCCCTACTGACATGTCTACTCAAAAGCCCTAAACTGATTTAATCAAACAAATTTAAAACCTTTGAATTTAATACAATCAAAGGGTATCATATCCAGAGGAATAGACCAGACAATAGAGATAGACAAACCTAATCTCTTTTTGGGGGTTCATAAATAATCTCAAACTACCACACCCATTTTTAGATTATGAAAATCAGAGCAGTGAATCTGTTCAGCACCATACAACCAAGTGATGGAGCCAGACCTGCTCTCTTAGTCAAACCATTTTTTTAATTAGGGCAAACTAACTTAACCAGAATATTTTCTCTAAATTGTCTATCTCTTTTTTCCCACCCTTTCTATTGCCATACCATTTATAGTAAAATGAACCACTTTTACATATATGCCTTAGTCATACCTCTAAGAGTCTGTAGCTGGCTCAGATTTCGTGGGATTTTCAGCAGTTGTTGTAAACATATCTCCTACATTTTTATTGTCCTTCCGTAGGTCCAATGTCATCAATTACTTTTCCACTGATGAATCCTCAGTGCTTAATTATTTCTACTCCAGCATTTATACCAGCACCATGGCAATCATTGCTTTTATGGGATTTAACTTAAGTAGTGCATTGTTTACCATATTTGGTCATCATATTCTCCTACATATCTATCCTAATTTCCATCCAGAGGATGTCCTCAGGACTTAGAAAAGATTTCCATAATGGTTCCACCTAATGGCTGAAACCATTTCTATGGGGTCATCTCATATGTGTATTTACAGCTTGGTTCTAACGAGCTCTGGGGAAAATATATAAATGACATCTGTGTTTTACAGCATCACAATTCCTACGTTGGACCCCCAAATCCAACCCAAGAAACAAAGAAGTGATAGAGACACTAACCAGAGCAAAGAAGTGTTTATGTATTGGATTTCAATTCCTAATACTAGGCACACAGAAACATCCAAGCAAAAGCTTTTTTAAAGATGCTATTTGCCTGAAACAATTTTTCCAACAGACCCAAAAATTTGTTGATGCGTTTCCTATATCCCTAAAGTGCATGAAAGGTTATCAAATTTTCACAGAGATGTATTTATGTCTGATGAACCAGCCCTTCTTGCTAATGACTGCTCATTTTAAAAAGTATGAAAAATCAGCAATCAATTGCTATAGCAACATCATTCTAAGAGGTCTGGAAAACCATATGCAATATTAATCTGACAGAGGCAACATTAACTCCCAAAGAAAGTTACAAATAGAAAAGGGAAATTCCTGCACACCAGGAAAGCAGTTGGAGTCCACAAGGGCAGCTGGAGTAGATTGAGGGAGCACAACAAAGTGAAAATATTAGGCAGATTGCCATGATGGTCAATGACTAAGCAGAACCTCCAGGAGGAGTCAGCAATAGGAAATTCTCCCCAGACCCTGTGAATACAAATCTCTCTTTTTATCCCAACAACAGTGCCAAGATGCCCTCTGCCAAACCCTCACAGACATCTGGATGCAGAAAAGCTGCCATACTGAAGGCTTCCATCTGGTCCTGCCCTCTAACATTAAGTCTAGAAAGAGCCCAGCCAGTCAGTGAAACAAAGGAAAGTTTCTCTCCTTCTAAAATCTGAGAGCTGCTGTCAATTCAAAGAAACATCAATAAAATTTGCATTAGCCAAGCATTCTCACATTGGATTCCAGAGAACTTGTTCTCTCAACTTGCTCAACATGAGAAAGAGCCCATAGCCATGTAGTGATAAAAGTTCTCAGTTAACCAATATCAGATTTCTTTATTGCTGAATTTTCTAGAAGTATATTATATTCTGTATTAGTCAATCAAAGGGGTGCTGATGCAAAATACCAGAAACTGGTTGGTTTCTATAAAGGGTATTTATTTGGGGTAGGCGCTTACAGATACCAGGCCATAAAGCCTAAGTTATTTCCAGATGGTTGGCATGTGCCAAGGTTCCTCTCTCCCCAGGTCTTGCTTGTTCAGGTCCTCTGTTTCCTTCACAAGGTCAGCAGTAGACTATGTAGACTTTGAGGCTCTCTAGGCTTTGCCTCTCTCCACAAGGTCAGGTAAATGACTCTGTCTTTCTCCTTGGGGTTCCTGCCATGTTTAAGGAGCCATTTCTATTCCTCTGTGTTCTCCTGGCTCAGGTCCTCTCTTCCTGGGGCTCCAACTAAAGACTCCAGCATCAAACTCCAAATCAAAACTCCAACATCAAAATGCCCCCAACTCTGTACCTTGCCATGCCTTTTATCTGTGAGTCTGCACCCAACAAGGGGTGGGGTCTCAACACCCTAATGACATGGCCCAACAAAGCCCTAATCATAACTCAATCATGCCCAGGTACAGACCAGATTACAAACATAATCCAATATCTATTTTTCGAATTCATAACCATACCAAACTGCTACACATACTAATGTACACTGTGAATCACTAAGAATGAGTGTATAGGATTTCCCAAACTTTTTTGACCACAATACCTTATCTATTCTATTGTTACAATTCTAAAATGCATACTTCTTTTATATTTTAACATTTCTGTTTAGTTTGCCAAAAGGGTACCAATGCAAAGTAACAGAAATATGTTGGTTTTTATAAAGGGTATTTATTTGAAGTAAAACTTACAGCTCCAGGGCCAGGAAAAGTCCAAATCAAGGCACCATAAGAGGTGCTTTCTCACCAAGTCAGCTACTATTGATTCTGTTGTCCAGGAACATGGCAAAGCAAGATGGCTGCCAATCTCTGCTGAGTTCCCAATCTTTCTGCAGTTGTAGGCAAACCTCGCATAGAGCTTGTCTCTTACCAGGTCTTCTCTCTCTCTCTGGGCCTCAGGTGCTTGAGCCTCTTAGGGGCTTCCCTATTTGCAGCTCAACTGTGAGCAGAACTGCTCTCACATGACAGCATCAAAGATGATGGAGGATGGCTCCCTTTTCTTTGTCCATCTGTGTGTCCATTTATATCAGACCCAGGAAGAGGATGGAGACTCCACCTGAGTCACGCCTTACTGATAGAATCCAATCAAAAACCCTAAATGACCTTATCAATTAATCTAATCAAAGGTCCTCTGCTTTTCTAAAAAAGAGTCTGGAGGCTGGCAGAAGGATTGCCCTCATGCACAACTGAGCAGAGTCAGAGAGACAGATAAAGCAGATACAACCCCCAGATATTGGTTCCAATGAAGGCTAAAGAGACCCATGAGAGTTATGGTCATGGCCGATGGGGTTTACTACCAGGGCAGATGGCCCCTCTCTGGAAATGGTGTTTATGTGTGATGAATCTGGACTCAGATGGGATCTCTCTTCATAAGACTTTCATGCTAATGTGCTGGAGGTGCAGTTAGTGTTGGGGTTTAAGATATATTTAGGGGATTTGAATCTCTGGACTGACAATGTGATAGCCAGGTCCTGAGCCTCAACAGACTCCAGCACCTACAATCAGATTTATTGGACTCACCACACTCAGCTAAGATGGAGTTGAAGAAGGACAACCACCACACCATGGAGCCTAGAGTGATTACAACTGAAAGTGGGAGGATTGCATCCAGCATCCATGTAGAATCTGAGCCTCCTCTTGACATAGAGGTGCAATGGACACAACCAATCCAATGTCCACATAGAAGAGGTGGCATTGGATTGGGAAAAGTGGACATGGTGGACGATGGGTATGGGGAAGGGCAGGAAGAGATGAGAGGTGGGGGCGTATTTGGGACGTGGAGCTGCCCTGGATGGTGCCTCAGGGGTGATCACCGGACATCGTGGATCCTCACAGGGCCCACTGGATGGAATGGAGGAGAGTATGGGCCATGATGTGGACCATTGTCTATGAGGTACAGAGGTGCCCAAAGATGTACTTACCAAATCCAATGGATGTGTCATGATGATGGGAACGAGTGTTGTTGGGGGGGGAGAGGGGGGGGTGGGGGGGTGGGGTTGAATGGGACCTCACATATATATTTTTAATGTAATATTATTACAAAGTCAATAAAAAAAAAAAATTTACCCAAAAAAAAAAAAAAAAAAAAAGGTCCTCTGCTGAATTTAATGCATTCAAAGGGTACCACATGCAGAGGAATAGATGAGTTTACAAACATAATCTATCTCTTTGGGGGATTCATAAAATAATCTCAAACTGTCACAATTTCTGAAATTGGGATTATCTTAAAATCCACATGTACATTTAATAGAACAATAAAAATTGCCATTAAACTAATGATGAGTCTCTAAATTAATCTATTTATCTAATAAAACACAATGAAATAAATATATTATTAACAGTGGGGAACCAGTGTTTCCCAGAATAGTGTTTGAAAGAACTTTTTTTTAAAGTTTAGTTGAACACTTTTATAAAGGTAACTACAGTAAGTAGGCTGTTGGAAGTTTTTACTACAAAATACCATGTGCAGAGTAGCTAAGTTACTAAATAGAATCCCCCATTTGTATATGAACAACCAATCTTCTATTCAGTCATTAAAACAAGTGCCTTAAAGGTTTCTATTTGAAAGCACGTTATTTAACCTGTTATAATTATTGTAGATATAAAATATTTTTATTTCTTTAAAAGGTATCTGAAGAATAAGATGGCCATTTCTTCCAATCTACCTATTTTGATGAAGTTTCCTAGCTCCTGAAAACATTTATTACTGTCATTATTTACTAATTTTAATATGCATTAGCTTTCTCCCCTGCCAAAGGGAAGTGATCTCTTGCAAACACTTTCTGGAACCTCAGCTTCTGTTTACCCAAAGAGTGCAATGAATTCCAGATGCAGTCCACTTCGGTATAGAGGAGAGAAGTTCCAGGCAGAGGGACTAGTAAGGCAAATGACCCAAAGCAAGAGCACCCTTTATTCTTTTAAGAAACACCAAAGAATCGGCTGTAGTTGGAATGGAATGAGAAAGGACAGTGAACAACAGACCAGATCTTGCAAGTCTTTGCAGGTCATCAAGAGGAAATTGGGTTTTCTGAGAGCTATGGGGAGTTCTGTAGAATAGTTTTAAGCAAAGAAGCAGGATAATTTCTCTGGGCAACTTGTTCAATTAGCCAGACATTCCAGGTTAAAACTGACTTCAGTTACAGTTATGTCCAGAGGCTCAAATAACAACATGTTGGCAAAGTAACTTTTCATCTCTCAGTTCTGCCTTCCTCAGCCTTAAGCTGGTTCCTCTCCTGAAGGCAAATGGCTCCAGCAATTCCTAGTCTCACATGACCAAATGCCAGAGAGAAGCCCCAGAAAATATCTCTTCAGAGCTCACTGACTCTTCTTGGATTATGTACCTCTCTCTGAAGCAATGGCAGAGAACAGGGAAAGAAAGCGCAATCAGCACAAGACCCTGAATCAGAGATGGGTTCGACCACAAACTGAAAGGGCAAAGAGTGGTTTCCCAAGAGAAATTTAGGGCACTGCTACAAAAAGGTGGGAGATTATAAACTGGACCAAGAAGGATAGATATCCACTTACTTTGTTAAAGAGAGATTCTTATGCACATAAAATTTCAGTGTGGGGTAGATTGAGATTGGCTAAAACGAGTGGGCAAAGGGAAGTGGGAGCATGGGAGAGAGAAAGAACTGATTGTGAGAGGAAGGATCTGGGAAGGACACTTAGAGTTGAGCACTGGTTTGGGGCTTGCACACTGGTCTCTATTCTGCCTTTGGCACAATAAGGCCTGCTCATTCAATTTCATCCTCAAGGGCCCTGGGCTCTAGCCCTGTGCCACCACTGACCTGTTATACCCAGACTCAGTTCTCACCCATATATGAATGCATACATGTATCTCTCACTACACTCTGAGCACTTAAATATAGCATCTATGCCTAGCTAATCTCCATTGCTCTTATAGGGCATTTTATTATAAGAAAGTACCTAAAGATCTCAAATCACATTAGCCTAACCACAATAACTAAGATAGTAACCAATCAAAAAATGTCTTTCAGTCCCCTAAATATTTTGGAAGGACCTTCCTCCTTCTTGCCCAATATCTGTCCCTCTCTATATAGACTACTTCTTTACTTTAGGTTATTCTTCAACAGACTTCTATTTGTTGGACAATATGCTGGTCTGGGAAATTAAGCTCAGAATTTTATGATGCCAATAAAATGGGAGGTTTGGGTTCTTTTCTAAGAAATTGTACAGATATCCAAGTTTCAAAAAAAGTTTTTCTCTTTGAAAATACTGTCCCTGGCAAGTTGTGAGACAGATATTAATAGAAGATAGATAGATAGATAGATAGATAGATAGATAGATAGATAGATAGATAGATAGATAGATACATACATACATACATACATACATATATACATACATAGGTAGGTAGATTATTCTATTTGTTGGTCCATCAACTCAAATAAATGCATTTTTCCTATTAATTAGGCTGGACTATGAAAAGAGGAACGAAGGCTATTCAAATGTTCTAAAATGATTGAGAAGTGAAAGTCTGAAATTTAGCAGACTCATTTAGGGATATTAGCTGACATTTTTAATATCCTTTTCACACATTCATCATGTTCTTCCACAGTTCCCAGCATGACCATCACTGGTGAGTGGCTTCAGTGGCTGGAACACAGGGGGCCCAACCATATAGGAAGGTCCCATAGTGATTCTTAACTCTTAAAGGTCATAGCTGCCACTGGAGAGAGAGATAATATTGTCACTGATGGTAACTCTATTAATATTTCATCAAAGTCCTGCAAACCTTCCTTCTGTGTCTGTAAACTTCATTGGTTTGGTATTAGATATTAGGTCAACTCACTTCAGCCTTCAAATTCCTAAATATTAACCAATGGATTTTCTTCGTCAACCATAAAAACATTCATTGTGTGTCTTTCTGCTAAGTGCAGTAAGTTGGAGAAAAGAGAAAAATACAAATATGACCAAAATACAGAGGCTGTTGCTATAAGCTCAGAGTCTAAACAGGCTGAGAAAAGGGCCCAGAAATAGTTCTATGTTCAAGACCTCAAAGAGCAGTGGAAAAAAACATTGAAGACCTAGAGCTTCTTTTCTTGCTCCACCACTAAGACTTGTGTACACTTGGGCAAGTTACTTTCCTTCCCTTCCCCTCGGTTTTCTCATCTCTGTATTAGTATATTCACCCTGTATTAGTCAGCCAAAGGGATGCTGATACGAAATACCAGAAATTGGTTTTTTTGTTTGTTTTTAATTTTTTATTTATTTATTTTTATTAAATTGTCTTTTTTTTAAAGATATATAGATCACAAAAAGTGTTACATTAAAAAAATATAAGAGGTTCCCCCATACCCCATCCCCCCATCTCACCCCCACACTCCTCCCACATCAACAACCTCTTTCATCACTGAGACACATTCATTGCTTTGGTATACATTTTAGAGCACGGCTGGATCACATGGATTACAGTTTACATTATAGTTTACACTCTCCCCAGTACATTCAGTGGGCTGTGGCAGGATATATAATGTCTAGCATCTGTCCCTGCAATATCATTTAGGACAACTCCAAGTCCCGAAAATACCCCCACATCACATCTCTTCTTCCCTCTCCCTGTCCTTAGCAACTACCGTAGCCACTTTCTCTAGATCAGTGCTACAATTTCTTCCATTACTAGTCACAATAGTTCTACAGTAGAATACCAGTAAGTTCACTCTAATCCACATTTTATTCCTCCATCATGTGGATCGTAGGTTGGTGATATTCACTCCACCTTTATATTGAGAGGGGACCTAGATCCCACATGGTTGATGGATGCAATTCTCCTGCTTGGAGTTGTTGGTTCCCTGGTATGGTGATTGACCATCTTCACCAACCTGTTAGTGGACCAGTGCAAGTCCAACAAACCAGAAAGTAGGAGTTGCAAGTCTACGGAGGCTCAGGACCCAGCTGGCACATGGCCAGTCCAGAGATTGAAGTCTCCTGAGTATACACCAGCCCCAGCACCAACCACAGGTTCAGTAAAAGTGACAGAAGAGGCATGTGTAGAAAGGTCACATCTGAATCCAACTCCATCACACTCAGGAACACGAATTCCCAGGTTGGGCCCACTGACAAGACACTGAACTCCAGAGCCAATTGCCATGATCGTAGAATCTGTGTGTCTCTGTAACCCTCAGGAGCACAAATACCTGCAGCTGTATCTACTTTGGCTGTCTCTGGGATCCTCCTGAGGTGTGCATAAGTGCGACACCTCTGATGACCTCCTGACTCTTTTTTGAAGACTCTTACCAGGAAGCAGACTTGGTCCAGTGGTTAGGGCATCCGTCTACCACATTGGAGGTCCACGGTTCAAACCCCGGACCTCCTTGACCTGTGTGGAGTTGGCCCACGTGCAGTGCTGATGCGCGCAAGGAGTACCATGCCACACAGGGGTGTCCCAGCATAGGGGAGCCCCACACTCAAGGAGTGCACCCCGTAAGGAGAGCCGCCCAGCATGAAAGAAAGTTCAGCCTGCCCAGGAATGGCGCCGCACACATGGAGAGCTGACAGAGCAAGATGATGCAACAAAAAGAAACACAGATTCCCGTGCCACTGACAGCAACAGAAGTGGACAAAGAAAAACACACAGCAAATAAACAAAGAGAACAGACAGCTGGGATGGGGCAGAGGGGGAAGGGGAGATAAATAAATGAATAAATCTTTAAAAAAAAAAATGAAGACTCTTACCCATATTATCTCATTTGCCTTTACCATTTCCCCCTTATAAAGGGTATTTATTTGGGGTAGAACCTTACAGTTACAAGGCCATAAAGCATAAGTAATTTCCTTCACCAAAGTCTATTGCCACATGTTGGAGCAAGGTGGCTGCTGACATCTGCCAGGGGTCAGTCTTCCTGTGTTCCTCTCTTCCCAGGGCTCATTTCTCTCTGGGCTCAGCACCTCTGTTTTCTCCACAAGGTCAGCTATAGACTATGAGGCTCTCTAGGCTTTGGCTCTTTCTACAAGGCCAGCTGTAGACTATCAGGCAACCAGCTCTGCCTCTCTGCCCAGGGCTTCTGCTGTGTCTCAGTAGCCATCTCTATTCCTCTGTGGTCTTCTCCTGTGTGTTTATTTCCCAGACTCTAGCTCAAAACTCCAGCATCAAAACTCCAACTCTGTCCTTTGCCCTGTCTTTTATCTGTGAGTCCCCACCCACCAAGGGGCAGGGACTCAACCCCCTACTGATGTGGCTCAATCAATTACCTAATCATAATTTAATTATGCCCAGGTAAAGACAAGTTTACAAACATAATCCAATATCTATTTTTGGAATTCATGAACCATATCAAACTACTACACACCCTATAAAATCTCATCCCCTTGAGAGTGGGTAAGGCCAAAGCATTCAATGCAATGGGATTTCACTCCCATGATTAGGTTACGTTATGTGGCAAAAGTAACAAGATGTTCTGATGTAATTAAGGTTCAAAATTTATTTATTTTTAGTTTATCAAAAGTGATATTACCTTAGGTAAGCCTGACTTTTTCAGATGAAAGAACTCAAAAAAGGAACTAAGAACTTTTGAAAGAGAAAGATTCTCCTGCAGGACTTAAAGAACTAATATGCTGTATTATTAGCTTTGCAAACCATGAGACAAGGAGTGACCTCTAGGAGATGAGAGTGACCCCTGGCTGACATCTTGGGAAAAAATGAGGACCTTAGTCCTATAACTGCAAAAAAATAATTAATTCTGCCAACAACTACCTGAACTTAAAGAGGACCCCAACTTCGCAAAGCCAACACCTTGATGTCAGTCTTTTGAGACCCTGGGCAGAAAACCCAGCTAAGTCATGGCCAGACTCCTGACCCACTGTCAGGATAATAACTGTATGGTGTTATAAACACTAAACACTAAATGATATCTATTCTTCTGTTGTATTACATTTTATTCCTTTGTAATGTTAAATGAAACGTGTTCAATTTCATAAAAGAACACTCCAGTGGTGCAGGAATCTACACAGGAGAAGGCAATGTTCCCCATAAATTTCCTTAACCACTGTCTAAACTCCACCAGCATCCTAAAAAGTATTCTGAAAACCTGCCTGTCCTTTGGATGCTATAAGACTACAAGTCACGTTTATGTAGTTTTAGGGTTCACAGGGAACTTGTAGGGGCAAAGGGAGACAGAGGCTCATGTTCTGGAAAAGAGACTCTAAGTCCCCATTGGCAGGATCATGGACTGTGGTAGATTGAATTATGTACTCCAATTTAACCATGTCCTTAATCTTAATCCACATTCCTGCAAATGTGAATCCATTGTAAGTAGGACCTCTTGAAAATGTTATTTTAGTTAATGTATGGCCCAACCTAATGAGGGTTGGCTTTAATCCAGACTACTGAAGTCCTTTATAAACAGAAGGAATTCAGACATAATCAGGAAAAGCCACATGGAGAAGCCAGAAGTCAACACAACCTGGAAGAGAACAAAGAAAGATTGTCATATGATACAAGGCAGGGATACAAGCCAAGGATCCCAAGATTTGCTGGCACACAGCTCCAGAATGTTACAGATTGGAGGGAGAAAGTATTGCCTTATTGACACCCCACTTGTGAACTTCACCTGGCCTCAAAACCATTAGCCAATTGTGTAAGCCAATTCATTGTGTGGTATTCGTCATAGCAGTCTGGCAAACTAAGACGAGGAATTCACAGATCATAGGAGAACATTCCTAGTATCATGTTACAACCATCAGAACCCCTCCTTTCCCACCAAATGTCCATCAGTTCCCTCAAAATCTAAAGAATCAGGGTGACAAAAATCTCAGACCCAAGGTGATTTCTCTGGGGACAATGTAGTATGATAGAAAAAGCATGGAATTTAATGTCAGAACTGGGCTCAGATCCTAACACTGCCACTAGCTAATTGTGACATCACAGGAAATTCACAGTTGTAATTTCTTCATTGCTAAAGCAAATACCACCCCATGGGTTGGCTTAAACAATGGGAATTTACTGGCTCATGGTTTTGAGGCTATGAGAAGTTCAAATCAAGCCATCATCAAAGTGTTGCTTTCTTCCCCAAGACTGTCATTCTGGTGCTAACTGCTAGTAATCTAGTCCTTGGTTCCTCTGTCACATGGCAATGCACACGGTGGCCTCTCCTAGCCTCTATCTTCTTACCTGGCTTCTACTGACTTTCAGCTTCTGGCTGCTCCCTCTGTCACTCTCTCTCCCTCTGTCTGAATTTCATTCTCTTATAAAGAACTGTAGAAATAGGATTAAGATCTATCCTGATTGAGTTGGACCACACCTTAAATGAAGTAACCTCATCAAAGTTCCCAATTACAATTGGTTGACACCCACAGAAAAGGCTTAAGTTTAAGAACATGTTTTTCTAGGGTATATAGCTCTAAATAACTACATTCACTTTATTCCTCAGAGTCCCAGGCTACTTATCTATGAAAGCCTGGATACTGATCCTACTTACAAACCATTGTGTGGGTTAAGTGAAAAAACAGCACACATAATGGCACCTAGCAGGACACCTTGTAGTGAAAAGAATAAAACAGATTATGACATGGGAAGCACACTGGATTGGGGGTCTAGACTCCTAGGCACAGTCTATTTATTTTTTCATGGGCATTCCAGCCAACTGTGTATTAACCAGGTAAGCTATTTGAATTTTACAAGTTACATGGACTTCAAAGTCACTTGGACATTCCATGTTTTAGTTTCCCTCTCTGTAATATGACAATGATAATAATAGTGCCTAATGCATAGGGTTGTTGTGAGAATTAAATGAGTTCATTTCATGTGAAACACAAGGGTGTCTGAAACATAGTTCACATGAAATAAATGTTAGCCATTATCATTATTGTTCATTTGTTGAGAATATGTGTTCCAAGAGCCACGTTAGACACTGGGATTGCATAAATGAATATGCATGGGTCTCTTCCATGGAGGAGTGCAAAACAAACAAACAGGTTTTCATTGAAAAATAAGGCCATAATTACAATAGAAGAATGAACAAATGCCATGAGAGCCCAGAAGAGGGAGCCTCTAACATTGGATGAATGAGGGGATACTTCACAGAGCAAAGAATATTTAAACTGTGCCTTGAATCAATATGCCACATAAACAAAAAGGGAGAAAGGATTTGGGGATAAGGGTGAAGCAATAGAAAAGTTAAGAACAGCTAAATCTTAGAAACATCATGCCTAGTGAAAAAAATTAAGAATGAGAAATATAACATATAATTTCTGTAGAAGAAAGATTTGCACACAAACCAGCAACCTAAATTTTGCAGGAGCATGTACAAACAAAAATGTGCTCATGAAACACACTAAGGGGGAATAGAGAATCAAGATTTAAAAATAAATTTTTAAAAAATTTAAATATAGAGAGGAAGAAAGACCATGTCCATCCAATGGTAATAATGTACCATGAACTGAAGGGAAAGAGAAGAAAAGAGGGAAGGATGGAATAGACTAGACACAGAATATATGAGAATTTGCCAGCAATGTATTGCATCAGAAATGTCTGCTGGTAGAACGAGACATAAGGTTATTTGATCTGAATCCTCAAACGAAATATTAGGGGCAGTGGACATCATACATGTACACGAGCACACATTTGAATATGTAGAAGGGCATGGATCCAACTGGACAGAGGAAAATGAGGCTGCTTAGTAATTAGACTAGCCTACCTGGACTGTTAATGCAAATTAGAAATAGGTGCCCCTTTTCCTGCACAGATGCAACCTGTGACAGGGCATAGAACTGGGAGAGCAGAGGTGTCCCTGCAGTGGTTATTCTTTCATCAAGCATCCTTCCCTCCTGCCTCAAAAAAAAAAAAAAAAAAAAATTGAACAGCCCTAAACTCCACACAACATTGGGGAAGCAAAGGCACACAAGTTGCACACAGTAAGAGCATCCTATATTGGCAAATTAAAGAGTATTGAGCCTCAGTGTGGGAAAGTTGCCAACCACATCTTCCCACATCAGGGCTTGGGAAAGGATGTCTCCTGAAAAACAAGATAACACCCATCATCTTCAAATTGAATGTCTGCTGTACAGCTCCAGGAATGTCCAGGTCAGCACATGACTCTTTAATATCAAGTTGTTTTCCCTCTGGTCAAGACAATTTTTTTTAAAGATTTATTTATTTATTTATTTATTTATTTATTTATTTATTTATCCTTCCTCCCCCCGCCCCAGTTGTCTGCTCTCCTCTCTGTATCCATTTGGTCAAGACAATTTAATCACAACACTGACTTTCTCTGCTCTAGGAAATTCTTGGAGAAGTTATAACATATATTCTAGACTTTGAAGAAGGGAGGGATGTTAGCATGTGGCAAAGGGAGAAAAGCACAACAGAGGATGGGTAGGGATTGATTAACAGGAACACAAGAAACCTGAACTGCTAAAGGACAAACTGAATCAAAGTGTTTTACTAACTTGAAAGAAAGAATAAAAAATTTGAAAACGAGCTTTACATCTGAAGACCATGAAACAGTGTATGTGTTCCATGTTGACATGCTTTTATGTACATGAGCTAATAAGGTCTTCATAACAATCCTGTGAAATCACTATTACTGTCATGTAGCACTGGAGGAGATAGAAGGGAAGGAAGATCACAGGGCAAGGAATGGAAGGGTTGAAGATTCAAGGGGCTTACCAGAGGAGAAACCAATTTTAATGATAGAAGAACACAACAGGCAATATAATAAGGGTATTAGGATTATAGACTTTGCAGACAAATGAACTGGATTCTAGCCAGCCAGAGAAAACTTCAACAAATACTCACCATTCTATGCTTGTTTTCAAAATGGGCAATACTAATAATATCTGTATCATAGGGTTACTGTGAGGGCTAAATGCTTATGAAGTATTTAATGAAGTGCTTATTACACAAAGTGCTCAATAAATAGTCAACAAATATTTCTGAGTGCCTACTTTGAGTTTGTCACTGTTCCAAGCCCAGAGATCCAATGTCCAACAATAAAACAGATACAGTGTTTATCCTTAAAAAGCATACAGTCTAGTCAGGTACATAGGTAATAATGAAATAAGCATCAGCATTAATGTTACTTGAGAATTCTTCTAAGTGCTAGAAAGTTGCGGAGTGCCAAAAGACTGGAAAACTGATCAAAGTCTAGAGGGGTCTAGTTTAGAGGGATAAGAAAAGAATTACCTCTGAAAGCAGAATTTGAGTAGACATCTGAGGTTATTAACAGAGGTGGAAAAGCACTACAAGAAGGGGCAGCATGATGCCCTGTGATGGGGCAGTGGGATGTAATCCAGGAACTAAAAGATAGTTTTTGAGGATAAAGATGCATGAGGATGACGTATGGAGATAGAAAGAGTAGTGGAACATGGGAGGCCTGCGGTTCAAACCCTGGGCCTCCTTGACCCGTGTGGAGCTGGCCCATGCACAGTGCTGATGCGCACAAGGAGTGCCCTGCCACGTAGGGGTGTCCCCGCATAGGAGAGCCCCATGTGCAAGGAGTGCGCCCTGTAAGGAGAGCTGCCCAGCCCGAAAGAAAGTGCAGCCTGCCCAGGAATGGCGCCACACACACGGAGAGCTGATACAACAAGATGACACAACAAAAAGAAACACAGATTCCCGTGCTGCTGACAACAACAGAAGTGGACAAAGAAGAACGCACAGCAAATAGACACAGAGAACAGACAACTGAGGTGGGGGGTGGGGGGAGGAGAGAAATAAATAAATAAATGTTTTTAAAAAAAAGAAAGAAAGAGTAGTGGAAGAAAAGGCTGGGATGGGGAAGGATGACTACCTAGGGGCAGACAATTCAGGACCTTGTAAACCATGGTGGATGTGGTAGCTTTAATTATGTACCCCCTCAAAAAAAGATGTTATTAATCTTAATCCACATTCCTGTGCATCCCCACCCTAATCTGCTAGGTCACCCAAAGAGAAAAGGCTTGAGCATCACATCTAAAAGAACCATTTTATCATTTTGCCTTCCTTTCAACATTCATAGCCTCTATTTCAATCCTAGCCTTATGACCATTAAGATTATCTTATTATGGCCTTTATACCTATTCATGTCAGTCACCATATGTAGCCCAGCACTCCCACCTCAGCCCCAACCACTGATTCTAAAACCTGCATGGCTCTATCACATTTTCTGAACTCATCTTCCACCATTCTCATTTTTTTTAAGATTTATTTTTTTTATTTCTCTCCCCTTTTCCCCCCGCCCCAGTTGTCTGTTCTCTGTGTCCATTCGCTGTGTGTTCTTCTGTGTCCACTTCTATTCTTGTCAGTGGCACCAGGAATCTGTGTCTCTTTTTGTTGCGTCATCTTGCTGTGTCAGCTCTCCATGTATGCGGCACCATTCCTGGGCAGGCTGAACTTTCTTTCACACTGCACAGCTCTCCTTACAGGGTGCACTCCTTGTGCGTGGGGCTCCCCTACCCTCTGCATGGCACAGCACTCTTTACGCACATCAGCACTGTACATGGGCCAGCTCCACACGGCTCAAGGAGGACCTGGGTTTGAACCATGGACCTCCCATATGGTACGCAGACTCTATCTGTTGAGCCAAGTCCGCTTCCCCCACCATTCTCTTTAAATCATTTCACTACACCACTGGAATGCAACTTCTCTCATCAACAAACTTTCCTGTATCCCCAAGTTCTTCTGACCACATTCCTTACCTCTCAAGTGTTGATGGTATCTTCTCTACTCCTCATACCACTGGACCTGAAATTGGGGTAGATACCCTCCTTACTCCTTTATTGGTGCTTTCAGACCAACCATTCCCCCTGCTTCCTCACAAAAATATTAAAGCTTTGAATATCACATAATAAGACTTTACCTCCTACTCCCCTTCTTGTGCAGTCACTTACCCCATATCTCCAAAGCCAAGTCATTGCCCCTCAATTCCTGAAGTTAGCTCCTGGATAACTGTCATTATCTCCAGCACAACTCTTGTCATAAATTGTAAAGGTCAATCTCCTCATACAAAATACTGCCAATATTTTGGCCCCTCAGAATTTTTACCTCCTCTTCCCAACCAATCTTCTCCTCTTCTAGTCCTGCTCCAGGCCTTGTCATTACCAGTAGTTACAACCAATCCTTGCATAACCACAAGTACATCCTACTCTCTAACCATCATCTTCTGAGTCCCAACTTCAAAAGTTATTTGACCACACCTAGATCCATTTATTCTTCCACATTTTCACTGTCCTTCATATCTTACTTCAACTATTAGTCAGCTTAAATTCTGTGGTCAACCATCATTATCACCCTCTTGCAAATACCCACGGCTCCCTTTCCTTTCTCTTGCTTTATCATATTCACTTAACTAAATAGTAGTGCTAAGTCAATCCAACTCACTGGCTTCTCTGCAGTTTCACACATTCAGCTAATAGAAAAAAAATGCTACCTTACTGGCTGGTCTCACTTAATCTTCTCACCATCTTCAAGGCTTCAGGAGCTATCTGGAAAATACGCTATCATTCTTTAGTCCACCCTCTCTCACACTCTCCTAGAAAACTATTTCTCTTCATGCTCCTATTTGAGGCCAACCCCTCTTTTTGTATATGAACTTCCTTTGATTGTTAAAAGACATTACTCTACCAATTCCCCCCCTCTTTCTTGCACCTTCCACCTCCTCTTCTACTGGTCATTCCTATCAGCATACAAATAAGCAGTTTATTCCTCCCAGTAATTATAAAAATAATTAAAGTACCTCTCTGATGCATTATTCTTCTTTCTTTTACAGCAAAACTTCTTGGAAGGGTTGTCTAAACTCACTATATCTAAATTCTCATCTCCCATTCTCTCTTAAATATACTCCAACCTAGTTTTAGCTAAAATTGCTTTTATCCAGATTATCAATGACCTCCATCTGGCTAAATCCTATGGTCAGTTCTCAGTTCTGATCTTTCTTCATCTTTTGTTAGCAATTTACACAGTTAATGACAAATTTTTCCTAAAAACACATTCCTCACTTGGCCTCAGGGACCCCAATCTCACCTGGTTTTCCTCTGGATTCTAACTGCTTTTACTCAACATGCTTTGCTGTTTCCTCTATATGTCCCTTAAATCTAAAGGAGGGAAAGTTCCAGGGCTCAATCCTTGGACCTCCATTTTAATCCATTGACACACATACTTTATTTCCATTTAGATGCTTGTGACTTTCAAATTTATATAAAAAGTCCAAATTCTTACACCCAACAGCCTATTCTTTATGTCCTCTTGAATGTCCAACAGACACCTTAAATTTAACATATCCATAGCAAATCTTACATTTCCCCTAAAATCTGTTCTTCCCTGTGGTAGACGGAATCATGTCCCCTACAAAGACATATTCAAGCTCCACCCCTAGGCTTTGTGAGTGTTTACTCACAAATAGGCTCTTCATAAATCTTGTTTACAAGAGGATGAATTGAATCAGGATGGGCCTTATTCCAATATGATGGAGTCTTTATAAGGAGAGGAAATCTAGACAGACACAGATGACTGACCAGGAGTTCAAGCTGCAGGAGACAAAAGAGACATTACAAAGAGGCAGAGAATGATTGACCGCAAGCCACCACCAGACTGCTAGAGATGTCAGAGAAGGCATGGCCTACTAATATTTTGGTTTTGAACTTCTGGCCTCCAAACTGTAAGCCAACAAATTCCTCTTGTTTATGCCAAACTGTTCGTGGTATTTTGTTATGGCAGCCCTGGCAAACTAAGACACTCTCACAGTCTTACTCATCTAATGGCAACTCCATCCTTCTAATTGCTCAGGTCAAACACATTGGAATTATCCTTAATTCCTTTCTTTCCCTATATACAATCTGTCAGCAAATCCTCTCAGATACACCCTCTTCTTTTGCCTATACTTTCAAGATATATCCAGAATTTTATCAGTTCTCACCATTTCCACTACTATGATCCTGATCTGAACAGACACCTTTCCCTCTATACTGTTGCAATAGTTTCCTGTCTGGGTTCTCTAATTCTGTACTTATTCCCTATAAACTATTCCTCACACAGTGGTCAGAGGATCATGTTAAAACATAGCAGGTCTTGTTTCCCTCTGCTCAAAACCCTTCAATGGCTCCCAGGCAAGGCCCTTACAATGCTCTCCAGGGCTCTGCAAGCCTGGCTGGTCACTCCTCTGACCCACGAACCCACCATTCTATCTCTCTCTCTCCTCCAGCGATGATGACCTCTTTGCTGTTTCTCTAACATGCCAGACTTGCTTCTGCCTCACTCCCTCACTTCCTCCACATCTTAACTCAAATGTTGATTTCTCCCAGAGAGGCTTGCCCTAAACATCCCTATCTAAAATTCATCCCGCCACACACATTTCCTATCCTGTCCTCTTTTTTTTAATTATTTCCCCCTTAACAGGAGGAAAATTGCTATATAATTTAGTTGTGTATAGGTTTGTTTTACTGTCTCTGCTCCCATTAGACTGTGAATTTGATGAAGATAGGGATTTTTCTCTGTCCCTTTATTAACATTTCTCTGGAACCTAGAATAATGTCTGGTACAAAGTAGAGCTAAAAAAATGTTTAAGTGAATGAATGAGGAAACTGACTCTCCAGGACTTTTAGTAATTTCCCCAAATTACAAATTTGGCTGCTCTTACATTTCAAAGCCAGAACTCAAACCTGACTCTTTTCAGTGCCCCTGTTCTTCAAAGATGGCAACCTACATGAGGCTGAATGGAAAATTCTCTGTCCTTGTTTAGAGAAGATAGTCTAAGATTCCCATTCTTCCTCATTCCTCATAAACATTCATAATCCCACAAGAAAAAAAGCATTCCCAGTGTCACTGCTGGAACTTCCCACTCATCTCTAATTTAGTTAATTCAAACAAACAGGACAGAAAAGGAGCTGCTGCCCTATGATTAGAGAAGCAAGTAAACAGATCCCTAAAATTCAAGTTGCAATTAACAATTCCAGAGAGCACAGGGGTTTCAGATAAACTGAGAGAGCACTTAGCCCTGCTGCAAGTATTAAACTCGCCACGTGGACCATATCTTAATCTCAGCTCACAGGACAGTTGGGAAATAAAGGCCCATTCATGAAAATTAAACTGACTATTACTCTCTCTTTCAGGGCCCATTTACCTAGAAGTTCAGTGTTCTGATTGGCTGGGAATTTTTTTATTTGAAGGAATAGCATTTATACATTTGATGATGACTAAATTATGTACAAGGCACTCTCTTCTGTTAAGATAAATGTAAAGATGAAAATAAGAAAATATAATTTGTTGAGTACTTATGTGTTAAACTGGTATTATATCATTTAATCCTTACAAAAGTACTTTGATAGGGTATAATGTCTTTTTTTTTTATGAGCACTGGTGTTGGGGATTGAACCTAGGACTTCATTTACATGGGAAGACGGGAAAACTGCACTCAGCTCAACCACTGAGCCGCATAGGCAACCCTGAACTGGCTTTCTCATTTGTTTTGCTTATTGTTTGTTGCTTTGTTTTGTTTTGTTTTTAGGAGACATTGGGCCTCCCATGTGGGAAGCAGGTGCTCAACTGCTCGAGCCACATCCATTCTCCAGTGTCCTCTTTATGACTGAGAATGCTGAGGCTTAAAGAGCTTGGTCAATCTTTCTCAGGCCCTAGGACTAATAAATGTCAAAAATCAAAATTTCAATCCAATATTTCATTCTTTCCAAAGCTGAGGGAGGGCCTGGCTTCCAGGAGCTCAAATGCTCACCAGAAAAAAATAGAAAAGCACCTAACGTTTGTGCCAATAAAACTAATCATTGTATTGATAGATAGTAGTTAAGAAAGAATTCATTCTGAAAGGAATTAAGAATTAAATCTCTGTATAAGGCATTTGAAGTAAAAATAAGTTTCAAGAGGTAGACAGTGGACCAAGAAAATACCAGAGGGAAGAGATTTTACATGAAAAAAGACAAAGCCTTGAATAAACTAAAGCAGTAATATTCATTAGTATAAGAACCTGACATTACATTAACATCCTCACTCTCCAGAAGAAATCATTAAGTATACTACAACAGGAGAATTCACATACTAAAGCCAGGTACATGTAATCTGTTGGAATTGTTAAAGGAATTCAGAAAGAGTGCGGCCTCTAACGCTCTTCTCCTGTTGGTCTAAAGTCCTCCATCTGGTTTTCTGAGTCCCTAAACTTCTGCCAAAGAGATGGTCAACAGGTTAACAACCTACTCCTAAAAGCTAAAAGCCCCTAGGAAATTTATGATCTATAAATCATGTCTCACTCTGTATTTATTTATTTATTTGGTTTACTCTTAAACCAGCTGAGAGCTAGCATATGATGCACAAAGAGTTTTGCTGGGAAGGAAGGAAGTGGGAAGTGGAATGAAGAAATTTGGCTGGTTTAGGTAAAGTCTTCAGGCAGGCAATGCTAAGCTGTCAGTCAGTAAGCACAGGAAAGAGTGAGGCAAAAAGTAGGAACAGAAACCCAACTCCAAATGGCTTAAGCAAATTCGGGAATCAATTGGATCATGACTCTAGACTAAGATGCAGGCAGGTGTGTGCTAAACTTGCAGGCTTTGTCACATTGCCTGAGTTCAGGTTCATATTCAAATCCTTACACTGGAGGGCCTTGGGAAAGTCACTTAACTTTTCTGAACCTTCCTTCTCTCCTCTAGGTAACAGGGTGATGAAAATAACCATACCTACTTCATAGTCTTGCTGTGGGGACTGAGTTAATGCATGTGAAATGCTTATACTAGTACCTGGTGGGTAGTAAGTCTTCAATATGCTTTAAGCATTATTGTTAAAACTCAGGCAGATTCAATCCAGGTCCTCAAGCAATGTCATCAGGAGTTTCTTTCCCTTCAGCTCTCAGCTTTTCTTCCCTCTGTGTTGACTGAATTCTCAGGCTGACTCTCCTTTAATGGTGGTGTTACCAATTTAGCAGTCCCTGCAGGAAAAGCAAAAAGTCTTGGGGCTGATTCTCATTGGCCTGGGTCAAGTCTTATGCTTATCCCAGAATCTCTGTAGTCAGAGAGATTCAATGTTTTGTGCAAGCCAACCTATAAGGCAGACATAAGTGGAGTTAATGCCACCTGAACCACATGAACCAAGAATGGAGATGGGTAGCTTTGGAAAGGAAAAGGAGACTGCTAATACCAGAGGGGTAGGGAAAGCTGAGGAGGCCTAAACAACAGATAATCACTCTGTGGGATTTCAGCAAACTGAAGTTTATAAACATCTCGTAAATTTCCACTATGCCCATGATACTATACCAGTATGAATTATTGGTTGCAAACATCAGAAGCCAAGATTAAATAACTTAAATGGAAAAAGAATTTCCTAGAGAGTATCTGGTAACCTAAAAAGCAGAAAGGAAAGCTGGAGAATCAGGCTTGGGCAGGAAGGAGCAATGCTAGCCCTGACCAAAATCTTGTCCATGCTCTGCCAACTAGGGGACTGAAAACACAAATCTCTTTATCCTCTTCCCTGTGTCTGTGGCAAGAGTTGAGGCCCTTCTACCTATTTTGGGTTTCCCTCCAAAATAAGATGTTGCATGTTAAGCTGACAAAGAAGAAGACTGACTATAGTTTTCTACTTAGTGACTCTATGGTAGGTTGAATTATGTACCCTAATTGGGGGAAGGAGGGAATGTTCTTGATCTTAATCCCATCCCTGTGGGTATGAGCCCATTGTAAACAGAACCTTTTGAAGATGCTATTTTTAGTTAAGGTGTGTCCCAACTGATGCAGAATGAGTCTTAATCCTATTACTGGTGGCTTTATAGAGAGAAAGCCACAGTGAAGAGCCAGGAGCCAGAAGTCAATGGAACCCAGAAGATAAAGGAGAATACATGGCTATTAATGGGAAAGCCAAGGAGCCCAAGGATTGCCAATCAGCAAGAATACTACGAACCACAGAAGCAAGACTTCCACGTTCTGAAATCATGAGCCAATAAGAAATTCCTGTTATTAAGTCAACCCACTGTGTGGCATTTGTCTTAGCAGCCAGGAACCCAAGAGATTGATGGTAAAGAACTGGTCATGAAGAGAACAAGGTCTTGTAGACTTTAAGAACCTTATAATTAAGATGGGGAGACAGATTTTTGTAGAACTACCAACACTAACAACATGGTGAAACCCAGCTCAGAGGAATGTGATTTCTTTTGACCAAAGGAATCCAAAATCTCCAGAAGTGGCAGCAAGAGGATGGGTATTACTTTGCAAGGGCTGAATGAGCAGAACTCAGGGTAGAATAGAGAATCATAGGAGATAGGACTGTGTGAGGAAAGGTATGAAAGGGGACAGGGAAACAGGCATATAAAATAGAGAAGATTAGTGTAGAATTTTGTTTATTCAGCAGAATCTCAGTGCCTCATAGAGTCTCTTTAAAAACAGCTGTTATCCAACAACTACTCAAGGCTTGAAATAAAAGTAAACATTCCCACGCCAAATCCATACCCAAAATAGAAGCTGAAGAGAAACAGAAATACCGAGACCACTATAGCAGCCTGGTTTGAAGCTTTTTATGGAACAAAAGGCCCCGTGGGCTTCCCAGGGCCACTCACTCCTCCTCAAATCACTGTTCTGTCTCTCCAGGTTGCCCACTGTCAGAGTGGCAGGGAGGGGGCCGAGAACAAGCAACCAACTCAAGCCAGAGCCAGCCTCTCCAGCAACTCTGCACCCAGGCAAGCATGCCCTTCCTGAAACAGCAATACTAAAATAATACCTTTATTGAGCATTTGACATGGAGAGCACTATTCTAAGCGCTTCCCATGAGTTATATCCTTTACAACCCTAGTAAGTAGGTGTTACTCTAATCTCCATTTTACAGATGGAAAAATTAAGGCAGAGAGAGGTTAAATCATGTACCCAAGGTCACTTAAGGTATGCCTTCCTTCTGCCTTTCATACTTCACAAAAGAGCGGTAACTGAAATCTCTAAAACATTTTAAAGTTTGCAGAGGTTGGAGAAGAAAAGGAAGGGCATGAGTGGAGGGGAGGAAACAGTTGTCAGTTATTAAATACTTATTAAATTCTTGCAAGGTGCCAGATTTTGTGCTAAGCACTCTGCAAGTTAATCACCTTCCTGTGCCTGTTTGCTCATTTATAAAAGGGAGATAATAGCAGTGCCTCTCTCATGGAAAGGATTAAAATGGGATAATCATTTTAAAGTGCTTAGAGCAATGCCTGGCAAACAGTAAGTGTTAAATAAAATGCTATTATAACTGTTCAGCTTTTTCAAGAGAGAAATTAAGTTAAAAGGTTTGGGTGACTTGCCCTTGACTATACAACTAATAGAAAAACTAATAGAAAATCCTACATCTTTATTGGGGAAGAGGGGGTAAGGTGGACAATTGCAGGGGACAGTAGTTGTACTTCTCTCAGCCTACAGATGACCATTATAGAGAATGTAGAGTCAGCAAACCTTCTTAGATCAAAGAATGGCTCAAATGTCATACTGGGTAAGGACCCTTTGATGAATCCAGTCAAAGCCGTAGACCTTATTACCATAAAAATACCACACGTATACCAGGGCAAAAACTTACAAACAAGGCCCCAGGATTCTTAGACACCACAAGCCCATCCAGTAAGCCCACTTGTAAAACTCCCACCCTGGATAACCCAAACAAAACCCCACTTTATACTGATTCAAAAAGAACATTTCCAAAGAAGTTAGGGCAATGTTCTCATTTCTGTTTCTGACCCAGTGTCTGGTGTGTGACACAAGAAACAAATTTTTTTAACAAGCCTTCAAGTTGGTTCTGATGCAGGGAATTCCCATCCTTGGAGAATCACAAGTTTATGGGACTTGTCCAAAATCCTCCAGGTAAATAGAGATCAAAACAGGATTAGCCCTGAGAAATGGCACCACCCAAGGAGTCCAGTAGCCAGCATAGAGCTCTTCCATCACTAAGAGGTTTATTATAAAGAACAGGCTCAGTGCAATTGTGGGAACAGGCCACTCTGAATTTGTTGGACAGGTCAGAGCCTGGAAATTCTGATAAGAGCGATGTTGCATTCTTGAGTCTGAATTCCTTAGGCTGGGAACTTAGCAAAGAGTCAGTAGACTAGACGCAGAATTCCTTCTGATCCCTGGAACCCTCGGTTGTTGCTCTTAAGACCCCCAACAGGTTGGATACACTATGCAGGGTAATCTCCTTTACTGAAAGCCAATTGATTATAGATGCTAATCCCATCTATTAAATACCTCCATGCAAAAGCTAGGACAGTGATTGACCAAACAGACATCATAACCTCATCAAGGGAACACATCTAGACGTTAATAGTTGGGGCTCAGGGAAAATGGGACTGTGACCTTGTTGCTTTTCTTTTTATCAACCTTTTTGTATTTTCCAACTTTTCTACAGTAAATATGTATTATATATAATGAGATATCTTTAAAGTACATTTAATATGTATGTTATTATATTTTAGGTTAGTGTACATTTAATTTAAAACATTAACTCGCTTACTTTATATTCTCCTGGTTTCTTATTTAAAAAAAAAAAAAAAGGCATTGTAGGTAGGGTGATGTGGGGGACAGCTGAATGAATTTACTTGAAAATGAGCCAAAGCAAAGACAGGATGGAAAAATGTGGCATTTGATTAGGAGCTCTGTGAAGAATTACAGATATAGACCATGCAGATCTAGAATTTCCAGACTACTCCATCAACCCTTAAAGATAAAACAAAATTAATAGTACAGGCTTGGATGACTTAATAAAGCCTATGTTTTCAGATCATCAGTGCTTTTATAAAGAATGCCATTAAGAAGTTCAGGAAGACAGAAAACGCCTGCATCCTGGGGTACATAAAAGAATGATGATCAAACCATACACCTGCCTAGCGCTCACCAGTTTTCAAAGCCCACTTATAATAATTAGCAATTGGAGAGAACCCAAAAAACCAACAATAGGGAATGGCTAAACAAACAATGGTCAATTAACTCAGATGGAATAGTTCATAAGGAGAAACAATGATAAGCATATAGGCTGTGTTGCTCCTGGAAATATCTGTAAGACCTCATGTTAATTAAGAAAAAAGTGAGACACAAATTAGGACCTTGGGACTTCAATAAAGCATTTTAAAAGGCCTACCACATTAACTTTTTTAGACATGATAGCAAAAGGAGGACTTCATTGTTCATTAGAGAAAAGAGTTGATTTCAAATTCTGGCTCCACCAGAAACTTGCTGAGTGCTGTTAGAGGTTAAAAGCAATCCTATATTTACATAGGTAATGCATTTAGGTCCTCAAAATTTTTATAAAAGTCTGAGTTGGGAAGTTAACTTCCATGCCATAAGGAGAATTCCTTTCCATGGGAAGAAAACATATATATAAAATCTCTAATCCGCCTGCCTTTTGAGCAATCCTTTTGAATTTATGTCTAGCAATTCATATAGTCACTGATTTTACTCTTTTCTTTCCAATTGAACCTGAAATCTGAAGGCTTCAGTCTAAAGAAAGTTTGACTAAATTTAAGGATTCACCATTTTTTGCTTGCCCAATCAATTTCATTTTGGTCTCCATTTGCATTGACTATTAATTATTAAGTTCATTATGTCCAATATCAGAAGTTTAATTTTTTCAGTTTCTGCAAAAAAACTATATGTCAGGCATTGTATTAGGAGCTTTTACACCAGCAATGCAGTGGACAATAAGTAAAACATATATACAAGCTCTTAACACAATGCCTGACACATAATTTGCTCTCAATAAATGTGTACTAAATTTCATTTTGGATGCAAGCATGCAGATTAATAGCAATGAATAATAATGCACACAGAATAGTATTTTAAAGTAGAACAGCGTTATCCTATAAAGAGGCCTGTACTAACAAACAACAGGGCTTCTGGCTTTGCTCAGGATAAGATTTTTATCCCTGCCTTAAGTAGTGATAGAGAGCCCCAGACTGTTAAATTTGCAAATGACAAACTGCCAAAAGGGAAGTAAATATCTTGAAACATGAAATTAAAACCTAGAATAATTTTGACAAGTTTTGAGGTATGGTTTAAACATAACAAGATGAAACTTAATGAGGGAAAATGCAAGACCTTGCACTTAGTTAAAAATACTAATTGCCCTAAAACAGATTAGAGAAGAAATAACTTACTCTAGCAAAAAAGGAAAAGATTTAGGGAATTTAGTTGCTAGGAATGTCACTGTGTGTCCATATTATAATTTGACCCCAGTAAAAGGTAACATGATCACAGGCCACATTTATAAAATTCTAGTATTTAGCATGAGAGGTAAGAATATTTTTGAGAGTTTTGAGTTGCGTTCTGTTCAACCTACTTTAAGAAAGATTTAAGCAGAATGTGTGTTTGGAAAAGAGAGACTAGGCTAATCAATGAAAGGACTCTCAATCTTATCATCTGTGAAGGGTCTGGTTGAAAAAAAAAGTCTCTGTAGACTACTTCAGGTGATTCTAGATATGGATGAAAAATTAACATTTATTCTATAGACCGTCAGAGTAGAACCAAAGGGTAGAAGATGAAGCAAAATGATTCAATATGTGAAAAATGTCCAAAGACCAGAAATATCCAAAGACAAATCACCTTAGTAGACAGTGGGTTCACCTTTAATGGAGATGTTTGAGCACAGACTAGATAATCACCAGATGGAAGTAGTAGAAAATTCATAATCACACAGTGATTTTAATCTTTTCCCCTATTCTAATCTTGAGTCTATGACACCTCAAATCCAAGTATGTGAAAACAAGTGCATGAAAGACAAAAACTGGAAACCAACGTAGAAGAATATCAACAGTTAAGAGTTTCATGCACATTAGGTTCCTTCTTCATTGATTTATACCCCCTTCCTTATACCACATAAAAAATGTATGTGTGTGTAAATAATAATCTAGACCGAAAATATATAAATTAGAAAAGAAGGGAAATTGTGGCAGCAAAGAGTAGAAACTAAAACAGAATACAAGTCATTTGAGGGTCTATGCAGTTACTCAGTGAACCATGAATTTGGCACTGAGCTTCCTGATTATAAAGGGAAAAGGGAAAATGCTATTAGCCACATGATTCTCAAAGTTCTAGAGAAGACATGTCAGATCTTCAGGGATGCAAAAAACTTTTCCTGTCACTTAACTTTGAAATAAATTGCTCTTAATGGAAGAACTTCTATCATTGATGTGCAGGCAGTAGCCACTGGAGGTTCTGAGGGCAGGGAGAGGGAAAAACAGGTGTAATATGGGGGTATTTTTGGGTCTTGGGAATTGCCCTGAATGGCATTGCAACAACAGATACAGGCCAATATATAGCTTGCCATAACCTACAAAATTGTGCAGGAGAGAGTGCAAACTACAATGTAAACTATAATCCCTGCTTAATGGCAATGCTCCAAAATGTATTCATCAATTGTATTGAATGTACCACACTAATGAAGGATGTTGTTAATGTGGAAAATACAGGAGGGCTAGGGAGCAGGGAATATGGGAATCCCTTATATTTTTTATGTAACATTTATGTACTATAAGTATCTTTTAAAAATATATAAAAATACATAGTTTTTTTTTACTTCTATATTTTTTGTCTTTATTTTTTTAATGTTACATTCAAAAATTATGAGGTCCCCATTTACCTCCAACCCCCCTCACCACACTCCTCCCCCCATAACAACGACCTCCTCCATCATCATGAGACATTCATTGCACTTGGTGAATACATCTCTGCGCACCGCTGCACCTCATGGTCAATGGTCCACACCATAGCTCACACTCTCCCACAGTCCACCCAGTGGGCAATGGGAGGACATACAGCAACAATCCCCCAAGTGCTATGGCAAAAATACATACTTTTTAAAAATTGATTTACTTTGGGCATGCCATTTACCTGGGTTTCAGAGCCAGTATATATAGACCTGGAATTAGAAGACATATTTTTCAGGGACTGGAAAAATAAAGTGAACTAGCTGAAATTGAGCTGCTAACGTACAAAAGAAAAAGAGAAAATAAATTGCTCTTTTGGGGGTCCTAAGCAATGTCACAGCGGTGTCCCTAACAAAACCCCTGCCACAAATATAATAGTGTGAGCCTTGAAGCTTGATAACTAAAGAGCAAAACATAGCAAAAAACAATTATCTGCAGACCAAGAATATATGGTTTGAATTTTTCTTATGAACTAACAGGACCTAAAAATAAAGACTTAAACTGCATTGTAAAAACTGAGTGGGTAATATAGCTTTCAGACAATCCTTTGTATCACTTCTCTAAACCCAATTTGAGAGTTTGAGATTACATTCTCTAATAAGGGGTCTTATCCTCCTTAAATTATGATTCTTTTCCTTTGGCTTTGACTGTGTTTTTAATGTCCAGTACCCTGTGCAGGATGCCTCTCTTCCCCTGGCACTGTACCCCTTCTCTCACCTACTGCCTCTTTATACAACTCACTTTTCCCTTTGAGGTACCAGGCAGCTTGTGTGACATGTTTCCTCCCACAGGGAACTAAATTAAGACATCAAAATCTTGTCACATCAGGCACCTAAAAATCACTAGTTGTTTGCTAGCACTGTTCATTTGAGATAAAATCAAAATTCTGATCCTGAAAGAAAACTGCCAGTTTCCATTAACAGTCATAGTCAATTCAAAACTCTTTACTGGGAGTAAGGGTAGAAAGCTAATGAGACAAAAGACTATTGGGGCTTTAACCACACTTTCAGCTAGGATATATTACTTAAAGAGTGATGCTCCTGCACTTCAATGTCCTACTGACCATTGTGTATGAGCTCAACTAACAGAAGACCTTGAGGAGAAGGGAGACTCTCAATAAAAGCCTGCGAGTCCTGACCACATCGGGAACTTCTCTCCTGCTCTTTCTCATTGATCTTTCTGAACTTAAAGTTGTCTTATTTCCTTTTAGTTGTTTATTGTCAAACTCCTCCAACTAGAACATGAAGCCTCTGAGAGCAAGGACCTTGCCTATCTTGTTGTCTTCTGTATCTCCAGGGTCTAGAACAATGCCTAACATTTTAGAAGACACTCAACTTCCTAGGCTGGCTAGATGAATAAATGAATAATTCTTAAATTTCTCAATTGATTTGGTAATAGGGATAAATCATTTGCCCTCTGATGGATTTGGTTTCTTCCAAAGAAGGGGTTTAAAAGAAGGTGTTTGAGTCAGGGTGCCCAGGATTGCTGCTCTGCACCAAAATGTTATTGCCCTCTCTTCCGCAGTAGGATAGTTAGCTGAGCGTGTGGCTGCCCAGCAGTTGTGTGTGGCCAAGTGCCTGAATTCTTGCCAATGAAATGTGAATGGAAGTGATGTGTGTGCTCTGTTTCAAGGCCCTTAAGACAACAGATGCACTTCTTCCATGTTTTCTCTTCTTCTTTCCTGCAAACTAGATACAGAATATGACAGCCACCCAGCCTCTACCATGCACACAGTGAAGACGCCCAGGAGGATACCAGAGTTGCCCAATTGGCCTGGGCAACCACATGGAGCATAGTCTACCTCCTCACTCTGAAGAAGAACTGAGCCATTGCATTTTAGGAAAAATATTAAAGCCATTTAACTCCCCACCCCACCCCCCACCCCCAATAATGACTACAACTAGATAATTTCTGGAGACCCACTCCAGCTTAGAAGGACTTGATTAGAGACTGACTTCATCACAAATAATCATTTATTTCATTTAAGAAAACCATGTTCTCAGGGACTATCATCCTATGAGAAGGATACACTTAACCCTTAATCATGTCTTAAGATTTTTCTCTGTTTATGAAATGTGTGTTTCCCACAAACAAAATTTAGTTTGCACTTTTGAAAAAACCATCTATACCAACCCAATGGAACAAGGGTTGAATCCTTGGCTTCTTTGTTAATCACAAATAGTACAGCAGTAAAAATCATATAAATCATTATCTTTTCTCTATGTTCTGTCACAGTATAGCATTCAATCATCTCAGTGTTCCCAAAGGGCAGAAGGTATACCAGGAATGGTAGCTGAGATATTTTAGGCAGAACACAAACTTCTAAAATGTATTTTAATGTATATTTCATGTACCTTCTACTTACAGAAAATTACTTCTCAATAATGAGGTGATATGTTTTCCTTAAAAATAAATTTATGTAATAGAAAGTGAGTTCATTTAGAAAAAAACATGAGTATTATAGTAAATGACAAAAATTGTGAAGGTGGCATGCAAATTCTGAAATTTGGAAACAACTTCGTAGAGATGAAACTGGCTACTCTAAAAGAGGCATTGATCAACCAAGTCAATAGACTAAATGCTTGAATCAAGTGAAATTAAGATACCAACAATGAGCAATCATAGGCACGCTTATAGTTTACAAAACACTTTTTCACATTCATTATCAGTGATAATTTAATAATTGAATTGTTAAAATATAATATTAAAGCAATTGGAAAATAATGCAGAGTTTTATTTTTTTAAAGCTGAGTATGTACTATGTTGTTTGTGTTACAACAATGACAAAGTAAATGCTATTGATTTTTTTTCATATTAGTCTTTTATCTTGCCATTTTTCTGAACTGCTGACCTCATCTATTTGTTCTAGTAGCTTTCTTGTGAATTTTTCAGGATTTTCTAGATATAAGATAATATCACCAGTGAATAATGAAAGTTTTACTTCTTCCTTTCCTATTTGGGTGCATTTTATTTCATCATCTAGCCTAACTGCTCCAGCTAGAACTTCTAGCACAATATTGAATAACAGTGTTGACAGTGGGCATCTTTGTCTTACTGTCTTTCTCCTGACCTTAGTAGGAAAGCTTTCACTCTTTCACCATTGAGTGCAATGCTAGTTGTAGGTTTTTCATATATGTGCTTCACCATATTGAGAAAGATTCCTTCTATTCCTATCTTTTGTTTTTATCAAGAAAGGATACTGTACTTCATCAAATGCCTTTTCTGAATTAATCAAGAGGATCATGTGATTTTTTCTTCTCCATTTATTAATGTGGTTTAAAACATTAACTGATTTTCTTGTTTTGAACCACCCTGCAGACCTGGCAAAACCTACTTAATCATGATGTACAATTCTTTTAATGTGCTTTTGGATTCAGTTTGCACATATTCTGTTTTTGCATCTATGTTCATTAGAGATATTGGTCTGTAATTTTCTTTTTTCATAGTGTCTTTATCTGGTTTTGGTATTAGGGTGATAACGGCTTCATAGAATAAGTTTTGTGGCATTCTTTCCTGTTCAAGTTTTTGGAAGATCTTGTACAAGATTGGTTTTAAATTGTCTTTGAATGATTGGTAGAATTCACCTGTGAAGCCTGCTTGGTCCTGGGCTTTTCATCTTTTTCTTTATCCCTTCCCCCCTTGTGACCTTTTTTCATGCTGTCTGCTCTCTGTGTGCATTCACCATGAGTTCTTCTGTGTGTGTATTTATTTATTTTATTTCCTCTGCCCCTTGCCGCTTGCTTGCTGTCTGCTTTCTGTCTATTCACTGCTCGCTCTTTTGTGTTTTTGCTTGTCTCCTTTTTTTTTGTTGCATCACCTTGCTGAGTTAGCTCTCCGTGGCACTTGCAGGCCAGGCGTGTTCCACAGCGCCTGCAGGCCAGGTGGCTCTCCACAGCATGTGGGCAAGTCTGCCTTCACAAGGAGGCCTGGGACGTGAACCCAGGACCTCCCATATGGTAGACAGGAGCCCAACTGATTAAGCCACAGCTGCTTCCCTTTGGGAGGTTTTTAATGACTGTTTTAAACTCTTCATTTGTTATTGGTTCATTGAGGTCTTCTATTTCTTCTAGGGACAGTAAGATTGTTTATGTGTTTCTAGGAATTTGTCCATCTCGTCTAGATTTTCTAGTTTTTGGCATACAGTTGTTCATAGTATCCTCTTATGAGCTCTCTTATTTCTACAGGGTCAGTGGTAATGTCCCTCCTTTCATTTCTGATTTTATTTATTTGCATCTTCTCTCTTTTATCTTTTTCATTCTAAGGGTTTCTTGATTTTGTTGATGATCTTCTCAAAGAACCAGTTTGTGGTTTTGTTGATTCTCTCTACTGTTTTTTGTTCTTGATTTCACTTATTTCTGCTCTGATCCTTACTATGTCTTTCCCTCAGCTTGCTTTGGGATTCGTTTGCTGTTCTTCTAGTTCCTCCAAGTGCGCAGTTATATATTCAATTTTAGCTCCTTTTTGTTTTTAAAGATTTGTATTTTTTTTTATTTATTTCTCTCCTCTTCCCGCCCCCGCCCCTGTTGTCTGCTCTCTGTGTCCATTCACTGCATGATCTTCTGTGACCGCTTCTATCCTTATCAGCGGCACCAGGAATCTGTGTTTCTTTTTGTTGCGTCATCTTGTTGTGTCAGCTCTCCATGTGTGTGGCGTCATTCTTGAGCAGGCTGCACTTTCTTTCGCGCTAGGCAGCTCTCCTTACAGGGTGCACTCCTTGCGCATGGGGCTCCCCTACACAGGGGACAACCCTGCGTGGTAGGGCACTCCTTGAGCACATAAGCACTGCGCATGGGCCAGCTCCACACAGGTCAAGGAGGCCCAGGATTTGAACCGTGAACCTCCCATGTGGTAGACAGACACCCTATCCATTGGGCCTAGTCTGCTTCCTATCTTCTTTTTTAATGTAAGTATTTAGAGCTATAAATTCCCTTCTCAGCACTGCCTTTGTGGTGTCCCATAGGTTTTGATATGTTGTGCTCTCATTTTCATTTGTCTCAAATATTAACTAAATTCTACAATTTCTTCTTTGACCCACTGATTATGTGAGAATGTGTTGTTTAATCTCCATATATTTATGAATTTTCCCTTTTTCCATACATTTTTTTAAGATTTATTTTTTATTTATTCCTCCCTCTCTCCTCATTGTTTGCCCTCGCTGTCTACTCTTTGTGTCTGTTGTGTGCTCATCTTCTTTTTAGGAGGCACCAGGAATAAAAGCTGGGACCTCCCATGTGGGAGGGAGGAGCCTAATGGCTTGAGCCACTTCCATCCCTCCATCCATTATTGATTTCTTGGCTTCATTCCATTTTGATCCCAGAACACATTTTGTATAATTTCCATCTTTTTTAATTTATTGGAATTTATTGAAAACTGTCTTGTGACCCAACATATGGTCTATCCTGGAGAAGGATCCATGAGTGCTTGAAAAGAATGTATATACTGCTATTTTGGGGTGTAATGCTCTAAAAATGTTTGTTATAGTCATCTAGTTCATTTATCATATTGTTCAAGCTCTCTGTTACTTTAGTTATCCTCTGTCAGATGTTCCGTCCAATAATGAGAGTGGTGTGTTGAAGTTTCCAACTATTATTGTAGAGACATCTATTTCTCCCTTCAGTTTTGCCAGTGTGTGCCTCATGTATCTCAGAGAACCCAGGTTAGGTGTATAAATATTTATTATTGTTATTTCTTCTTGATGAATTGACCCTTTTATTAATATATAATGACCTTCTTCATCCTTATAACAGTTTTGCATTTAAAGTTTATTTTGGTTTTTTTGGTTTTTTTTTTTTAAAGATTTATTTATTTCTCTCCACCCCCACCCCCCACCCAGGTTGTCTGTTCTCTGTGTCTATTGCTGCGTCTTGTTTCTTTGTCCTCTTCTGTTGTTGTCAGTGGCACAGGAATCTTTGTCTCTTTTTGTTACATCATCTTGTTGTGTCAGCACATCATCTTGTGTGCCACTCCATTCCTGGGCAGGCTGCACTTTCTTTTGCACTGGGCGGCTCTCCTTAATGGGGCGCACTCCTTGCGCGTGGGGCTCTCCTATGCGGGGGCCACCCCTGCATGGCAGGGCACTCCTTGCGTGCATCAGCACTGCTCATGGGCCACCTCCACACGGGTCAAAGGGGCCCAGGGTTTGAACCGTGGACCTCCCATGCGGTAGACGGACGCCCTAACCACTGGGCCAAGTCCGTTTCCCTAAAGTCTATTTTGTATCACTACTCTAGCTCTTTTTCAATTACTATTTGAGTGGAATATCTTTTTCCAAACTTTCACTTTTAAACTGGTTGTGTCCTTATATCTGAGGTGAGTTCCTTCTAGACAGCATATAAAGACCCATATTTTGTAATCCATTCTATCAGTTTATGTCTTTTGTTTGAGGAGTACAAACCATTAACATTCAATGCCTGGAGGACATTATGTCAAGTGAAGCAAGTCAGACACAAAAGGACAAATACTATATGTTTGCATTACTATGAAGCAAATATATTGTGTAACATATTGTATGATTCAAAAAACATTTATATGTATCCAGTACATTTATAGAGAAATGTATGTTTTTATTCAAAAAAAATTTTGTCAATGTTACTAGTGTAAAGGCATTACTTTCTTCATCCATTTTGTCCTTTGGCTTTTTGTTGTCATATATTACTACTGTCTGTCTTCTTTTAAACTTTATTTACCCTTTCTAATAATCTTCATTTCTACCCTCTTCTCCAAGTCTCTTATCCTTGTTTTTTGTTTTGGTTTTTTCCTTTTAGGCTGCAGCACTCCCTTTAGCATTTCTTGTAATTCTGATCTTTTGGTAACATACTCCCAGTTTTTGTTTGTCTATGAAGATTGGAAACTCACCCTCATTTTTGAAGGCAGTTTTCCCAGATACGAAATTCTTAGCTAGCAGTTTTTCTCTTTCACTACTTTAAATACATCATACTACTTTCTTCTCACCTCCATGGTTTCTGATGAGAGGTCGACACTATCTTATCAAGTTTCCCTTGTATGTGATTCATTGCTTTTCTCTTTCTTCTTTCAGAATCCTCTCTTTATCTCTATTATTTGTCATTCTGAATAGTAGGTATCTCAGAGTAGGCCTATTTGGATTTATTCTTTTTGGAGTGTGCTGTCCTCAGATATTGATATTTATGTCTTTCATAATGCTTGGGAAGTTTTCAGTCATTATTTCCTCAAATATTCTTTCTGCCTCTGTTCCATTCTCTTTTCCTTCTAAGACACTGATAACATATACTTGCCTTCAATTCTTTGAATTGATTTAGGAGATTTTTGTGATTATCATTTGATTAGTTGTCTTAAATCCTGTATCTCTTCATGATAATTGTTTTTTTTTAACCCATTTTATTTTTATTTTTACCCCCTCCAGTGGCTCCCTCTTCTGTCTGCTCATTGTCTGCTCATCTTCTTTAAGAGGCACTGGGAACTGAACCCAGGACCTCCCATGTGGGAAGTGCGTGCTCAACTGCTTAAGCCACTTCCATTCCCTGCTAGTTCCATCATCTGTTAGTTGCAGTGTCTGCTTGTTGTGGCATCTGCTCATTGCAGCATCTTGATGGTTGTGGCATCTACTGGTTGTGGCATCTGCTGTTTGCAGCATCTTGCTGGTTGTGATGTCTGCTCGTTGCAGCATCTGCTCATCTTCTTTAGGAGGCACCAGGAACCAAACCCTGAACTTCCCAAGAGGGATGTGGGCACTCATTGCTTGAGCCACATCCATTTCTTCTTCATGATATTTGGTTTGTTCCTTCAACTGGGCCATCTCTTCTTGTTTCCTAGTATGGCTTACAATTTTTTGCTGATGCCTAGGTATCTGAATATGTTGGTGAATTTATTCTGGTGGTCAATTTCTCTCTCTTGCCTGGTGTTTTTTTTCCTCACAGTTCCTTGATTTTTCGCTCAACTTATTCTAATTCTTTTAAATCACCAAGCTTAAGTTATCAAAATTGGGCCGGGGATTCACTAATGAGGCACAGATATTTTTCCCAGGGGGCTAAAGAGAAACTAAAAAGCCGTTTATCTCCATGTAATTTTCTGACCAGCCAGCAGATGGCATTTCTTTGCAAACCTTTCCACAGAAGTGTTTCCTTCAACCTCCACTTTCCAGCGTTTCTAGTCTGGTCAGAGTCAAGATTCAAAGCAGGCTCTGCCAGCTGAATTCACTGAAGAGAAGCCCTCCAACTCAAACGCCTTTTTCCCTTAAAACAGCTGACAGGGAGGAAGTCTTCTGTTCCTCTCTCAATTGGCTGCAGTGAGCCAGGGGTTTTATCCCAGCTTAATGTCTTGGGTTGGGGGATGGGAGCCTTTCCTGGCCACCTTGAAGGTTTGGTAACTCACGTTTGTTATTTTGGGCTCTTCATCTTTCTGTTGCTCACCCTCCTGGGAGTTTCACAGCACTGTCCTGGCCTATTGACCCCCAAAGCAGGTCCCTTGGACAGCTTTTGGCCCTTTCGACATTGTTTTTGTGAGAGAGTTGAGCTCTGCCTGACTACTTCAGCACCATCTTCCCCAGGACCTCCATTTCTGGTAACTTTGATTGGAAGCTAGGCATTGTGAATTTTAGTTTGTGGTTATTGAAAATTCCGTATTTCTTTAAATATTCTTGAACTTTGTTTTGTGATGTGGTTAAATAACTAGAAAATCCTACCGAGGCTCAATTTTAAGTTTTGGTAAATAGGATTAAAACAGTCTTTAAACCAAGGCTAATTTTGCCCCAATACTGAGGCAGTACTCTTCTGAATACTTTACTCAATGTCTCATATTCTACTAGGTTTTTGCACTACATATGGTGGGAACATGAACTATTCCTAACTCTACATGAGCTCCTTGCTTGTTCCTTTCTGGTGGTTCTTTCCAAGGCCTTGGGTAGTTTCTTCACATGTATGCTCTTAGTATTTCACATACATCAATGCTCAGCTGAAATCTCAAGGGGAATCAGCAGACTTCTAAAAGTCAGTGCCTATGTGTGTGTGCACGCACACCCATTTGTGCATGTATGTGTGCATACAACTCTCTCCTCTCTGTGCCATTCTCTCATCTCAAATACTTTGTCCTGTGAATTCTAGTAGCCTTGAACCCCCTGCATTCTAAACTCTATCTTCAGGAGGGCTACAGAGACACCCACATCCTACAGTCATGGTGGATGGCTGCAGAGTTCAGTGCCTTGCAGGGAGCCCTACTTTGAAATCTGAGCTCCTGAGCGTGAGGGAGCTGGACTCAGATGTGACTTCTCTACAAATGCCTCTTCTGTCCCTTTTAGTGAACCTGTGGTTGGCGCTGGGATTGGTGGATGCCCAGGACACCTGAATCTTTGGGTTGTCCGTGAGCCAGCTGGGCCCTGAGTTTCGGAGGTGTTGCAGCACCTACTCTCCATTTGTTGAACTTACCCAGGTCAGCTGACAGGGAAATGAGGATGGACAACCACCACACCAAGGAACCAAGAGTCTACAGTTGCGGGCACGAGAGTCCCACCCACCACCCATGTAGGCTTAAAGGCCCCTCTCAATTGAGAGGTGGAGTGGGCATCTCCATCCCAGGGTCCTCAGGATGGAGGAATAAAATATGGATTAGAGTGGATTAACTGGTATTCTATTATAGAATTATTGTGACTCTAGCAATAGAAAAAAACATATCATTGATGTGGAGACAGTGGCAATGGGAGCTGCTGAATGCAGGGAGAGGGAAAAGGAGTTGTGATATGGGGGCAATTTTTGAGACTTGGAATTGTCCTGAGTGATAGTGCAGGGACAGATGTAGGACATTATATATCCTGCTATAACCCACTGAATGGCCTAGGAGAGATCATAAACTACTACGTAAACTATAATCCAAAATGTATTCATCAAATGCAACAAATGTACCACACTAGTGAAAGAAGTTGTTGATGTGGGAAAAATGGGGGTGCGGAGTATATGGGAACCTCCTTTTTTTTTTCTCCCCTCCCTCCCCCCGTGGCTTTTTGCAAGCTGTCTGTTCTCTGTGTCCATTCGCTGTGCGTTCTTCTGTATCTGTATTTATTTACTTTTTTATTTCCCCTTCCCCCTTTAGCTTGCTTGCTGTCTGCTCTCTGTGTCCATTCACTATGCACTCTTCTGTGTTTTTTTGTTTTTGCTTGTCTTCTTTTTTTTGTTGTGTCACCTTGCTGAGTCACCTCTCTGTGGCATCTGCAGGCCAGGCGGCTCTCTGCGGCGTGTGGGTGAGCCTGACTTCACAAGGAGGTCCCAGGATGTGAACCCAGGGCCTCCCACATGGCAGATGGGAGCCCCACTGATTGAGCCACAGCCTCTTCCAACCTTCTATATTTTTAATGCACATATTATATGATCTATGTATATTTTAAAAATAAATAAAAATATATTATTATTTTAAAAATAAATGATAAACTCTGTATCTTCAGGGAGTGAGTATATCTCAAATAGTTGAGCACCTGCTTCCCATTTATGAGATCCCAGGTTCAATCCCCAGTACCTCCTTAAAAAAAAAAAAAAACCTCTTTATCTTCATCTTAGGAAGACCATCACTTCTGTCTGTGACACTCCTACTGCTGTGGCCTGGAAACTCTCCAGGCAGTAAGCTGAAACAAATGTAGTGGCCACCTCATTTGTTTCCCTTCTCTCAGAAATCACTGTCCTATGCTACCTATTGTCCAATGTCTGAAAACAATTGTTTCAATATGTTTAGTTTGTTGTTCTAGTTGTTTAAGATGGGAAGGTAAATCCAGTCCCTGTTAACTCCAGCATTCCGTTTTGACCATGAAGAATCTTTTGAACACCAAATGAAGACATTGAACAGGCAATTGAATACCCAAATCCACAGTTCTGGAGAGAAGTCTGGGGTGAGTACACGAAAGCATGGGAATCATCTATAAGCTTCAGGAAATGAATGTAAGTTTAGAAGAGGATCAAAAACTGAGCGCTGAAGCACTTCAGCATTGAGAGATATGGAAAATAGGAAGAAAATAAAAATAAGAAAAATAAGGAGAAATCAGTGAGACAGGAAGAAAATCAAGAGAGTGTGAGTGAAACCTGGAAACATGCATTTTTGCTGTTTCTCCCCACAATCCTATTAAATAAATATAATTACTACTTTCATTCCATCAATGATAAACTGAGGCTCAGAGATGTTATTTCCCTCAAATTATACTTGGCTTCACAGGCCATATGATTTCCTCTTCCAATGCTGAATCCCATTCAGCATCTTACACATCTCAGAATGGGCATAGGAGTAAAGCAGCAAAGAGCCACTAAAGGGAAAGAGGAAGTTTTAGTATTGTTCCAGCTTTCCTAGTGCCATTTAATGTGAACTCTCAGCAGAGGCCATTTTTATCTTTCATCCCTATTAATAAGACTTAAGGAGAAGGGAGCAGATGTGGCTCAAGCAATTGAGCACCCATCTCCACATGGAAGGTTCTGGGTTCAGTTCCCAGTGCCACCTAAAGAAAACAAACAGGCAGGGGACTTGGCCCAGTGGTTAGGGCGTCTGTCTACCACATGGGAGGTCCGCAGTTCAAACCCCGGGCCTCCTTGACCCGTGTGGAGCTGGCCCATGCACAGTGCTGATGCGCGCAAGGAGTACCCTGCCACGCAGGGGTGTCCCCCGCGTAGGGGAGCCCCACGAGCAAGGAGTGCGCCCCATAAGGAGAGCCACCCAGTGCGAAAGAAAGTGCAGCCTGCCCAGGAATGGCGCTGCCCACACAGAGAGCTGACACAACAAAAAGAGACACAGATTCCTGTGCCGCTGACAACAACAAAAACGGACAAAGAAGGAGATGCAGCGAATAGACAGAGAACAGACAACCAGGGTGGGGGGGAAGGGGAGAGAAATGAATAAATAAATAAATCTTTTAAAAAAAGAAAACAAACAAACAAACAACAAGTAGACAACAAGCAGACATATGAGCAAAAACAATGAGCAGATGATGAAAAAAAACAATGAGCAGGGAGGGGATGTGGCTCAAACATTGCTCACCTACCTCCCATACAGGAGGTCCCAGGTTCAGTTCCCTGTGCCTCCTAAAAGAAAAAAGAAAAAACAGACAACAAGCAAAAAAACAACAAGTAAAGACAAAAAAAAAAAACCACACACACACACAACAGACAAGGAAGCAATCTCAGGGGTGGGGTAGGGGTGGGGTAGGGGTGGGAATTTAAAAAAAATTGAAGAACATATATCCCTAATACATAAATATTTACACACACCCTACTATAGTTTACATGTCATAAAATATGATAATATTGTACAGATCCCTGGGCCTTTTTATTTAATCTTGCAAGAGACACTACCAGCATTTGGTGGGCAGAGGTCACTAAAGCCACGGCCTAATCACTTATAATAAAGAATAGTCCCAAATTATGATTTTCAAATGTCTTCTTAACATCGTATCAATGAAAATCATTATCTGAGCCTAACTGTTTTACAATAAACACAAAGAATTTTTTTCCACAACTTTAACATATACTGAATTTTCTTGCATTACAACTATCAACATAACTGGATGAAAGATTGTAGTTTGACTGGGAACTTTACCAAGAAATTTTCACCATTTGGAGAAATGGCATCACCAAAAGCAACAGTTTTATTGTATTTGAGTCTCTAATACATGAAAAGCATGTCAATCTACCTTTGTAACTGTTGCATTCATGGCAAGGCACAGTTTCAAGCATCTATTTTACTATGTCTTCTATGGCAACTGTGCTTAAGCATCTAAATACTAAATACTCCCCCTTGGAGTTCTCTCATCCCCTTCTTTTGAATTCCCACTGGCTTTTTAAAGCCAGGCTCAAATATCATCTATTATCACCACTCGAAAATCTTTCCCAGCTTCCTCTTTGGGTGCTCCATGGCCCATTGTTCATACCACTGTTTATAAGTATGAAGCTTCCTTACTGCAATTACTAGTTTCATGTCTTATATCAGTCCACGGACTCCTCAACAACGGCATGCTGGTGAGGGACTTTGACTTTTGAGTCAGTCAACTAGTTTCAAATCCTCCTCTGCCACACTCTAGTTGACTTTGGGCAATATAATTAACCTCTCTAAATGTCAGTGTTCTCATTTACAAAGTTAATACTTACCCCCAAGGCAACTGAGTGAATTAAATACTGGAAATAAAGCACCTAGCACAGTGCCTTGTCCCTAAGTAAATGCTCAATAAGTAGTGTTATTTCCTTAATTGTTATTGTATTTGTTCATCCCTTACCCTAATGATAGACTGCAACACATAGTGGATGTTCAATAGATGTTTATTGAATGAATTAATTTGGTTAATTCAAATTAATTCATCAATTTGAATTCTTAATAATGCATCAATTAATTCAAGAAATAATTATTTTCAAGAAAGAAACTGTATTGGAGAAACATGTAATAGAGTAAGTTATTAAGAGCATTATTGGGACAGAGAATTGTTATGGGTCTCTCCAGTCACATCATATGGCCAGCTTACCAGCCAAGTCCTGCCTCTGCCTCTTGACCATTTATAATTAATCTGGATGGCCCAGGCCTAAGAAAGATGGGAAATAATGAGAAAAAATAGAAATGGTTGCTCTTTTATTCAAGCTTGGGTGCCAGAATATAGATAATCCCTTTAAATAGGAATTTCTAGACTGTGTGGGAAGATATGCCTCATACCCTGCTCCATTTAAAACAAGCATGGGGACTGGAATGGAGCCAAGGATACTGACATTAGTGGGAGAAGAAGTGATCATGCTGTTTCTCCCACAGAAATGGTTGCGAAGAACATTGGAGAGTTCTTTACACTAACAACCACCCAAAAGGAGAACTGAGGGAGAATAGCAAGCTCAATCACCAAAAAAAAAAAAAAAAGATTTTCATATTCCCAGCCACATTGACAATCACAATGGTGGGATTAGGTCTGATTCTGCACCTCCAAAGGATTTGAGAACTGTAGTATGTATTTAGCTTAAGAGATTTTTTATACAATTATCTGGAAATGTCAAATGAAAGTTGGTGATAGCTATTTAAATAATTCATGTATTATACTTTAATATGGCCTAGCTTTTCTTAGGGGGGGTCGAATTTTAAAGTTCAAAGAGCCCTGAGACATGATTCTCTCTCTTATTGTCTGTATGTTTAAATGTCACCCAGACAACGTTTTCTATAGATACCATTACAAGTTTGATAAGAATGGGTTTTCTGGGAAACTCATTTGGAAGCTGATTAATTTTTCATATGTTCTATGATAGCAATTCAGTTGAATGGCAATACATAGGGCAGTTGCCAAGCTACCTTAGATAAAGGGAGCTGATCCAAGCAGTTTCTCTACTTACTAAAATGTAATTTATTACAAGTATCAATTAGGGTTGTGTTTTAATTGCTAGGTATAAAGCATTATTTTATAAAATGCAAATACCTAAATGGAAAGTCAAGCTGCTTCTCTCTAGACTCGATTGTCACTTGTCATTAACTAGATAATAATTTTAGGGAGAGACTTTCTGTCTTTCAAATAGATATCTTGAATCTGTCCATTATTCCATTTACTGCTTCCCCTTGTTGAATAGCTGGAGAGGAAGCCAAGTCTCACCATAAAATGTCCTAACCTAAAACTGACCACAATACTACTTGGCCTCATGGACTTCAAATTCCCTTCATAACCAGACCTTTGTTCTTCTTTCCAATTCCATCCCTTTTTTGGGGGATCAACAATATATTATGTTACAAATATTTTGCCCATACTTTAAAATGTCCACCATTTTCTAGATCTATCACATTCCTTGAAGTTTCTATACATGCTTTGTTTTCTCTTGTTTCCAGCCTTTGTATATACTATTCTTTATACTTAGGACATTTTTCTTTTCCCTCTAACTCACTGCTGCTCATCATTCAAGTCTCGATTTAAACCTTTTTTTTTTCCTGAAGGCCTTCCCTGAACCCTGGACTGGGCGAAATGTCACTTTAATATGCCCTTAGAGTACCTTGTATTTCCCACAGTCACATACTTATCTGTTTTCTCCACAATGTCTGCCTTGACCACGACTGTTTCTCCAGCAACAAACTTAATATATGTACTCCATAAACATTAGTTGAATAAGTAGACTGATGGATGAGTCAACTGGTTCAATTACCCTCACACAGGTAAGATGATATTCCCATTTCATATAGGAATTAGTCAAGGTCTAGCGAACTGAAGAGATTTTTCCAACACCACTAGGGCCTTTTGACATCAGAACTAGTGCTCAAGTCTTCTACTCCCGGACAGTGCTATTGCTGTTATTCTAAGAGTTACAAAACAGAATTCCCACTGGATCTTGACCATCTGTTATGGAGGGGACTGTTGCAAACTGAGGGACACATGAAAGGAGCACCCACTATTCAGATCCAGTCAATTGTTGTAGTAGAATAAGGCCCAGTGTTTCCAGAGCTTTTTTTTTTTCCAAAAAATGGAAAACTCAAAATTGTATGTGAAATTTTCTGATTTTTTAAATATGGGCAAAATATTTGTAACATATTATATTGTTCATCCCAAACAAAACACTCATGGACTAGGCATAGCACATAGACCTTGAGTGTGCTATCTCTACATTCCCACACTGGGCCTCTCCTTTCTACAATACAATGTAGCAGTTTGAGATTATTTTATGAATTCCAAAAAGGAAAGATTACGATTTTAATTAATCTATTCCAGTGGGTGTGACACAGCTATAAAAACAGGTAAGATTGCCTTGAGAAAGAAGATAGTCAAGAAAGAGGAGGTTCGCCCCCTGATGTCGCTTTCACAAAGGCACCATCTAAGAAATCTACTGTTTTATGCTGTATCTCACCTCAGCTGCAATTGCTGCTATTGATCAGTTTTCTTGAACATGCCTTGAAAGCTGAGAAGACCTTCATTTTCTCTTTCACTGTACATTCCTGGTTCTCCTCATGTCTCCTGCAGTCTGCTCCTCTCTAGTCCACTCTGGTTCCCTTCATGGTCTCCCTTTCTCCTCCCTCTTTAGGTATAACTTAGTGTCCTCAACCACTTCTCTCACTCTACACATTATCTCTGGGAAATTTCATCTACTCTCATGATTTTAGCTATAATCTATATGCTGATGATTCTTAAATATTTGTCTCTATCCTACACTCTACCCCTGTGCTTCAGACTTACCTATGTATAAACTAGATCCTGGGTATATGTACCTGATTCATCCATTGAACCAACATGTGTAAAACAAAAACAAAAACTAAATTTATCTTATCTCCTCTTAAACCAGTTTGTGCCTCCTCCTGTGTCTTCTCTCTCACAATTGATGGCTCCACCGTAACCCACCTAGTCAATCAATTTAGGAACCTGGTAATCACCCTGACTCCTTCTTATCCCTCACCTCCCACATCCAAGCAATACCCACTCTGAGATTTTCTTATAGTATTGAAGCAATAGATTCCATATATCCCGTGTTTACTTTCATTACTTATAACCTCTGGATTACAGCAACCCTAATGAACTTGACTCCCTCCAACATGATGCAACTCTACAAAGCAGATGCTTGGGGATGATGATGCTCTTCCTATCTATGGTGTTGCTACTGTAAATGTGGTCCAGGGTCCAGCACCATCTAGTCCCACTCAAGAACTATGGAATCAGAATCTGTATGTTAAAAGCATCCACAGATATTTCACAGGCACAGCAAAGTTCTAAGATGCTTAGGGACCTGCAAGTACCTATACTTAATTTATTCACATTTTCTGTTGTTGTTTTTTTCTCAATATATTTATTTATTTTTCTCCATCAGCCTCCCTTCCAAATACCTTTCTTAGGAAACTGTGTAATTGTTGGGGTCTTTAAATTTCATGTCCTTCTTAATTTTTCTTCTTTAGGTCTTACCTATCATGTCAGTCCTGGAACTTTGTTTGTATCTTGAGACTTCTATGGCTTTTGGTGAAACCAACAACCCTTTGTTTCTGTTCTCAAGTGACGATTTTATTTTTTATCCCTAACAGCACATATGGGGGATAGAGGGGCAGTTGTGAGTCTGAGTCAGCTGAGTAGCCATATTTTAGCTCAGACTCTGAACAAATGTGTTAATGCTCCTGCATAAGATAACCGAAAGGTGGTCTGAAACATTAGATTTACGTGATGGTAAAAGAAACACCAGCATGTACTCAGGCCTTCTATGTCCCCAGAATATATGAGGCAGGTACTCTTATTATACCTGCTTTACTAATGAGGAAACAAACTCGAAAAGATTAAGTCACCAGCCTATGACAGAGGCAGGATCCTAACCCAGGCCCATCTGAAACCAAAATCCATGCCCTTCCCACCAATGTCCAACCGAGGGAAGCTCAAACGATAGCACAATATTCTGCCTTAATCCTCTTCAGACGGCAAAGCCACCTTACATTTGTGTGACATTCACAATTAAAGCATGTTGATCTGCATTAGTTTATGTGATATTCATGCCACCCTCTGAAGTAGGTAAAGCAGGTCTCTTCCCCCCTTGGAAATGGAGGAAAAAACAGGCCAGAGGTGTGAAGTTTGCCCATTCTATAACAGGACTGTGACTAGAACCCAGGTCTCCCAAATCCTAATCCAATATCATTTTTATTACTCAGACTGCCTCTTCTCTAAATTTTCTAACAAGTCCACATTCAATAAACTGGTTTCATTCATTGGCAAAATATGGGACTAATAATGCCAATTTCTAATATATTCACTGCACCCCCACAATTAGAAGTCCTTGATGAGATCTCCTTTATTAGCAGGAGGTGTCACTAAAGCATAGTCTCAGAAACCCCCTGAGAAGAAATTCTGTATCACTAACTTCAGATGGGTGGGAAAGAGGATAAGGAGGGAAGGCAACATGTCCTGAGAAACATCAGTGCAGTGAGGTCTGTGCTAAGGACCTTTCCATGGGTTATCTCTTTTAATTCCATCAGAACCTTCAGCTGTTTTCTGAATGTAGAAGCTGTGGTTTGGAGAGGTCAGTCACATGCCCAAGGTCATCCAGGTGCTAAGTTTGGGAGCAGGAATTTAGTCCCACACCTATATGTCTCAGATCAGACAGATCTCACTGGGGAAATATGCAACTGGGAACCAAAAAAATAACTGGTGCAACCAGTGCTACTTTTTGTTATTTCAATTCCCTTCCTTGGCCTCTGTTGTTTGTTTCTCTCTGATTCCCATTTGAACCAGGTAGACCCTCCATTCACAGTCTCTGAAGACTGTTGCTGCTCCCTTTGTGTACCAAAACCCAGCACCGCACAATTACTCCAGATCTCAGATCCTTCATGCTGAGGGAGGCCTCACTGGGGATGTTTCAAGTACTTCCCTCTCCACCACCACCCCCACCTCAAAATGCTGAATGGATAGAACTGACAAGTCTCAGCCAAAGGGAAGACCTATTTTCAGGTTGTTAAAAATCTTAAAAACCCACAAAGTATGTCCTTGTCTGCTCTGCTGATATGTAAAATTGGCTTAAAGGATAGGATGGAATAAAAATTCAGACCATCCTCCTGGTCAGTTTTAATGCTCTATGACAGTCATGAGATGCTGGTCTCAATGTTAACATTGCAGGGAAACAGATGTGGCTCAACCAATTGAGCTCCCATCTACCATATAGGAGATCCAGAGTTCGATGCCCAGGGCCTCCTGGTGAGGGCAAGCTGGCCTGTGCAGCGAGCTGGCCCACACAGAGTACTGGCCCACACTGGAATGCCGCCCTGTGCAGAAATGCCTCCCTACGTGAGAAAGCCACCCAGCATGGGAAAGCCACCCCGTGCAGGAGTGCTGACTGATGCTGAGAGCTGACACAGCAAGATGACATAACAAGAGACACAGAGGAGAGAAAATAAGAAGACGTAGCAGAACAGGGAGTTGAGGTGGCACAACAGAGTAATCACCTCTCTCCCACTCCAGAAGGTCCCAGGATCGGTTCCTAGAGCTACCTAATGAGAATACAAGCAGACACAGAAGAACACACAGCAAATGGACACAGAGAGCAGACAATGGAGGGAATGGGGGGGAGAAATAAATAAAATAAATCTTTAAAAAAAAAAGTCAACATTGCAGACTATTGACTCAAACCAAACAGCAAACTATCCTAGACATAGTGGTTTAAAAATGTTTGGATATTTTCATAGTGGTTACAGTTAAAAACAACAACTGAGGGAGTGCTGATTTCCTAGCCAGGGGAGCTCTATCACATTCCCCAATGGAACAGCAATAATCCCCCAAGTGCAATGGCTAAGACCAATAAAGAAGGATGGTCCAACAATGAGCCCTTGATACTAATGACTATGCTTGTGAGCCTGTGCACCTGAAATAAGAACTAGGTCTAGAGCTGCAGGGTGCCTAAGAGTTACCTCCTGAGAGCCTCCATGTTGCTCAAATGTGGCCACTCTCTAAGCCAAACTCAGCATGTAAATGCATTACCTTCCCCCTAGCATGAGACATGACTCCCGGGAATGAGTCTCCCTGGTGCCAAGGGATTACTACCAAGTACCAGCTAATGATGTAACTAGAAAATGACCTTGAATTAAGGGGTCAACTCAGACCAGCAGAATATCTCAGCCTATATGTAGTAGCAGGTGTTAAAAATGCTTTTTGACCTTGAATAAAAGGGGGAAATGGAAAGGACAAATGGGTTTATATGGCTATGAGTCTCCAAAAAAGAGCTGGGAGGTCATCAGAGGGGTCGCCCTTACACACGCCTCAGCAGGGTCCCAGAGACAGCCAAAGTAGATACAAGCCCAGGTATTGGTTCTTCTGAGGGCTACAGAGGCCCACAGATTCTGTGGTCATGGAGATGGCTCTAGAGTTCAGTGCCATGTCAGTTGGCCCTACTTTTGAGTTTGTGTTCCTGAGTGTGATGGAGCTGGACTCAGATGTGATCTTTGTTCACAAGCCTCTCCTGTTACTTTTACCGAACTGTGGTTGGTGCTGGGGTTTGGTATATACTCAGGGGACCTGAATCTCTGGATTGTCCTTGTGGTAGCCAGGCCTTGAGCCTCAACAGACTTGCAACTCCTACCCTCTGGTTTATTGGACTTACCCCAGCCAGCTAACAGGGAGGTGAAGAAGGTCAACCACCACACCAGAGAAGCAAGAGTGCCTACAACTGCAAGCAGGAGAACTGCATCCATCATCCATGTGGAATCTAAGTCCCCTCTCAATATAGAGGTGGAGTGGACATAACCATGCTAGGGTCCACAGGATGGAGGAATAGAGTATGGATTAGAGTGGACTTACTGATATTCTATTCTGGAACTATTGTGATTAGTAATGGAAGAAAATGTAGCACTGACGTAGAGAAAATGGCCATGGTGGCTGCTGAGGGTAGGGAGAGGGAAGAAGAGATATGCTGTGGGGGCATTTTCAGGACTTGGAGTTGTCCTGTGTGGAACTGCAGAGAGAGATGCTGGACATTGTATGTCCTGACATGGCCCACTGGGTGGACTGGGGGACAGTATAAACTATAACATAAATCATTATCCATGTGGTACAGTAGGCTCAAAAATGTATTCACCAAATGCAATGAATGTCCCAAGATTATTGATATGGGAGGAGTGGGTGAGAGGAGTGGGGGTTATATGGGGACCTCATACTTTTTTAAAGTAACATTAAAAAAAATAAATAAAGACAAAAAACTTGTAAGGGGAGCTGAGGTGGCTCGAGAGTTGAGTGCCTCTCTCCCACTCTGGAATGTCCCAGAATCAGTTCCCAGTGCCACCTAAAGAGAAGAAAAGCAGACACAGAAGAACACACAGCAAATGAACATGGAGAGCAAACAGTGGGTGGGGGGGGAGGGGACAAATAAATAAATCTTTAAAAAGATAAAAATAAAAAAATAAAACAACTTGTATTTATTAATTCATTGATTAGTTCTTTTTTTCAGCAAATTTTTATTATCTTTTATTTTAAAGATACATAGATTACACAAAATGTTACATTAAAAAATAGAAGAGGCTCCCATATACCCCATTCCCTGCCCCACCCCCACTCCTCCCACATCAACAACTTCTTTCATCATTGTGGCACATTCATTGCATTTGATTAATACATTTTGAAGCACTGCTGCACTACATGCATTATAGTTTGCATTATAGTTTACAGTCTCCCCCAGGCCATTCAGTGGATTATGGCAGGATATATAATGTCCTGCATCTGTCCCTGCAATATCATTCAGGACAACTCCAAGTTCCAAAAATGCCCCCACATCACACCTCTTCTAACCTCTCCCTGCCCTCAGCAACTTCCATTGCTAGAGTCACAATAGTTCTATAATAGAATAGCAGTAACTCCACTCTATTGATTAGTTCTTGATTCTATGAGGCAGCAATTTATACTGGACAGTTCTGGTTTATTGTCAGTCTCACACATGTATCTATGGACAGTTACCAGTCAGCTGGGAGGCTCTACTCCTGAGATGGGCTGGCTCTTATTTAAGGTGGCAGGCATGACTTGGTCACATGACTCTGACCATCCAGCAGACTAGTTCCACTTATTCACGTAATGTCTATGAGGGTTCCCAGAGGGACTAGAAGCCTGCAGTCAGAACTGGCACATTATTGCTTCTTTCTCATTTTGTTGGCCAAAGACCAGACCAGGTTCAAAAAACGAAGAAATAGACTTCACCTGGTGATGTAGTTGCTGCAAAATTGCATACAGGGGAGTGAAGAATTGTGGCTAGTTTTACAATCTACCTTAGCCTGAGAGACATGGCCCTTTGGTCATCTCCCTTCCTGGCCCTACCTTGGAATTCTCCACCCTGACTATCCATGTCAGGCCAACAGAAGAGAATGACCTCAAATATGCAGATTTCTATTCATACTCCTGGTCTCAGTTCATTCCCCTGGCTTAGATCAAACTATGCCCTTAGCAAAATCTCCTTTGAGCCCAGATGCTGGAGCTCTGTGTGCTCTGGTAGAGGCCACCCAGGAGTGGAAGAGACCTGAGCCTAAGACATTTCCATCCCAGGAAGGGGGGGCATCCCCAGCAAATGACTAGGGCAGGAGACCAGCCCAGGATTTGGAAGACGATGTCAGATCCACAGGCAGCTAGTACAGTAGGTGGGCACTAGGCAGAGAGTGCATGCAAAGAGAGAGAATGGGGCAGAGCTGTAGGAAAGCAACTGTCTGTTCACCAGGGCTGTCATAAAAAATCATCACAAAATTACATCTGCAATGACCCTTTTCCAAATAATGTCCCAGTCTCAGGTACCTGAGATTCGGACTTGGACATATATTTTGGGGGTACAGTATTCAACCCACTATGGGAACCTACAATTTTTAAGACCCTACTGGGTGTCAAACATAACATGTACAATGAAAGTTGTAAAAGTTATCATCTATTCCTTTTATTTATCTAAGATAATATTATTGTATCAGTTGAACAAATAAGAACTTTTAATAACTTTATTTTAATATTATTAATACTACCAGGCCCAGTATTAAGCACTTTGAATATTTTATCTTGTTTGAGCTTCTAAGGAAGGTATTGTTATCCCCATTCACAAGTAATGAAATGAAGGTTATATGTTTTGCCCAGAGTTACCCAGCTAGTAATTGTCAGGGTCAGGATTTGAGCCCATGCAGGACTTCACAGACAAACTTCTTTCTGCCAAACTAAATGGCCTGCCTGAAAGCAGTCAATAAACAAGGACTGCAGTTGGAAAGAAATGTCAAGGGATGTGGCAGCGGGTGACAGCACTTTCAGTTCCATTTGGAAAGAAGAAAGAAAAGATTCAAAAAAAAAGTGAAGCAAAGTCCAAGCCCTAACAGAACTGGAGTGCAAGTGCTGGCCAGGTGGAAAGTGGAGATAGTGGAACTGGGGGTTGAGATTAGAGTGAGATGAACAGACAGGCTGACACTGAGTCACAGGGTGTCTGATTTGGAGCCCCTTAAAAATAAGACCAGTCTGGGGAAGTTATGACCTTGGTGAATGGACTGAGGCTTGACTGGCAGGGAGGCAGTGAAGGTTGGCAGGTGACAGGCACTGCAGCTGGACACAGGGGGCCAGGAAAGTCATTCCACTCCTATTGGAATGGCCGGGCTCTCTAGGATTCTGGCATCTCTCTGCCAGCTCACAGCTCTTGATTCAGTAGGCCTTTTCCTTTCACTAGGAAGGGGTGTGTGTGTGTGTGTGTGTTTCTGTGTGTTTATTATTCTAGCTAGGGTCTAGCTTTTCTTAGCACCCAAAACTTCTGTACCTGTTCCCTTTACTGATGAGCTCTATTTAATCCATGTTCACCAGCACCAGCCTTTATATCTTGTGGCTATGTCTGTCTGTCTATCTGTCTGTCTGTCTGTCTTTCTACCTGTCTGGGATAATTATACAGAAGGAAAGAGAAAAAGAAAGAGAGATAGAAGCAAAAGATGTAAAAGAAGGAGAAGTAAGGTAGAAGAAAATAAAGTGAGAATCATGGGGGAGGGAGGAAAAGTGCAGAGAATGAACTTTTGGGCACCAGGCATGGCTCCAGGATCCTGTAGAGCTGTCGGGTGGCTAGCGACTGGGGAATCGAATTGTCTTGCAAATATCTAACTTGTAAAGAGTCCAAACCAGAGTTTTCCAACCACCATTCCACCCTCAGAGTAGCCAGAGCTACTTGGTGGCCAACGCCTTTCAGATCTCCTCTAGCAGCCTGGAGCGTCTACCTAAGATCCCAAGCAAATGTTATCATTTTCTATTTATGACACGCCATGGAAGAACTGGGAAGCCCTGTTCCAAACTAGCATTTCCCAAAGCATGAAAAAAGGGCTCCACAGTCATTTTAGGAAATGCTATATACTGTATTCCCCTTTGTAGATATGCTTGCAAAATACATTAGCATATTAAAGTCTCTGAGAAGCCCTAAGGGTAGGGAATGAGATGGGGGTGAATTTTTAACTCTCCTTAGGTCTTTCAGAATCAGACTAGAGGGCTGATTAACTTATTTCCTTACATCCAGTTGACTAAAGTCAAGGTTGAGAGCTAGTATAACTCCCAGCCCCAAAATAGATTTCTTCTCTGCTGACAGAATTGATTCTCCTCCCAGGTGACCTTTCTTAGAGCAGACAGTCTTCAGGATTAGAGGGCTGTCTTTCAGGACCAAGAAACAGGTTCTGAACATGTCACCCAATGTGTTCCGATAGGCCTAGTCTCCTGCTTGACCAACAAATACATACTGCCTACCAAGAATTCTGCAGCTAGAAACAAGCTTGCTCTAACTTGCCTGTTGAAGCTTAGCCAAACATGAGTTTAATTTTCAAGGTTTAGAGCCATAGTTTAAGGGACTAAAATTTCACTATTGAAATTGTGGAAGTGTGGAAAATACCTACATTTTGAAAGTGACCACAGCCCTCTTCACAGGTCCTGATTTTCCCAATCTGTAAGATGATAAGGCAGACATCCTAAGGGCAAAGACAATATTCTGTAGATGGCAAAGAGGAGACATGAGTGACAAAACCTCTGGTCACTGCTCAAGTGTCTTCATTTACCAAGACTACTAGAACAAAGTACCACACAGTAGTTGGTTTAACTAACAACAATGTTTTGTCTCACAGTTCTGGAGGCTAAAACTCCAAAATCAAAGCTGTTGGCAGGGCTAGGTTTCCTCTTAAAAGGGAGAATCCATTCCATGTCTCTCCCTTGGCCTCTGGTGTGTGACCAGCAATCTATGTGTTCCTTGGTTTGTGGTGGTGGCACAACTCAATCTCTGCCTCCATCACATGGTGAGCTCTCTCTCTCTCTCTCTCTCTCTCTCTCTCTCTCTCTCTCTCTCTCTCTCTCTCTCTCTCTCTCTCTTCCTTTCTCTCTGCTTCTGTATCTTTGTGTCCAAATTTCCTCTCCTTATAAGAATACCAGTCATAATGGACTAGGGCATAGCCTAATCCAATTTGACTTCATTTTACCTATTAACATCTTCAGAAATCCTACGTACAAATAAGTTTACATTCACAGGGCCAGGGATAAGGACTTGACATCTCTTTTAGGGGAAAACAATTCAATACATAATATCAAGAAACTCTGCAGTACACCCTACCTCCTCACTTCCAGTGACAGGAGATAATGAATTTCCTTTTTATTTTTTTTAAGATTTATTTATTTTCATTATTTCTCTCCCCGTCCCCTCCCCCCGCCCCAGTTGTCTGCTGTCTGTGTCTGTTGGCTGCGTGTTCTTCTTTTGTCTGCTTCTGTTGTTATCAGCAGCACGGGAATCTGTTTCTTTTTGTTGCGTTATCTTGTGTCAGCTCTCTGTGTGCGGCACCATTCTTGGGCAGGCTGCACTTTCTTTCACGCTGGGCGGCTCTCCTTATGGGGCACACTCCTTGCACGTGGGGCTCCCCTACACGGGGGACACCCCAGAGTGGCACGGCACTCCTTGTGCACACCAGCACTGCACGTGGGCCAGCTCCACACGGGTCAAGGAGGCCCAGGGTTTGAACCGCAGACCTCCCATGTGGTAGATAGACACCCTATCCACTGGACCAAGTCCGTTTCCCTCCTTTTTATTTAAGCCAGTTGGAGTCAGGATTTTTTGTTCTTGGAACTGATGGCATCCAACCTGAGGTGTTTCATGATCTTTTTCAGCCCCAGTTAACATGATACCAAGAACCTTACGAACATTAGCTCACCACAGCTCTATGAAGGACCATGTATAGTCCTATTTAAAAGGAAAGAGAAAGGTTTACAGAGGTTAAGTAAGTAGGTAAAAGTCACTGAGTCAAGGTCAGTGTGTGAAACCTGTCTGATCAGAAATCCTTGTTCTTAGCCACTCTCCACCAGAAAGTCTGAAAAGCAGACTTTCAGTTAGTTCCTGTGGGACATAGAAAAAAATTCCTTGACCATTTAGAAAGCCTCAGTTTAAGACAATTATCTCTTCATAATTTCTCAAATTCCTTTAAAATCTAAATTGCTGCAAAATTATTAAGAAGAGCTGATAGCAATATATCCAGTGCTATACTTTGGGCTATTCAAGCAGGGTGAAGCTCCAGCTAATGTCTACTACTCTTTCTTAAAAGACTGCCCTATTTTAGAAAGAAAATTAAATTATTCTGTTGATATTTTTCAATAGTCCAGACATACATAGTTTGTATGTATGTTTCTCTCTCCTAACTTTTTGAGATTATTAAGAAATTTTCCTCTATTTAGTACAAAAATATTACAAATAACTACCAACTATGTACAAATTAGTATAAGGAAAAGAAGACATAATATAAAGAAGAAATGATCACCCTAGAACAAAGAAAATGGCCTTGAAATGTAACAAAAGGCCTTTAGTCGGGACCTCAGGAAAGGCTTTCCAACCAGAAAGATATGCGATATTAAAAGTATTTCCAAGAAAGCCTATGATGGAATTCTTTTCAAAAGAGGGTTTCCAAAGCAGAAAAAAAAAAAAAAAGAAAACTCTGGCAATTTTTGGTACAACTTTTTATTGCTTGTGGAAGAACAAGACTAGTTCTTGCCTTAGGAGTTGTTTGGTTAACAAGAACATGTTCAACTAAACTAAAGTAAATGGAGTTTCCTAAAAGAATACCTTAAAGAAACCAAGAGCAGGAATACCAAAAACAAAAAGCCATCAGGAATCAAGGCAGGTCAACAAGTTCTCTCCCTCTTTCTGCCTTCCTCCTTCCCTCTTCCCATTCTTATTTTTCCTTTTTCTTCCTTTCTTCCTTTCTTTCTCTTCCTCACTTCTCTTCCTTGCTCTTTTTCACTGTATCATATGATTATTCAGTTTGTTTCTAATCCATTCTCTTTACAAATGAAATTTTCTACCTGTGTCTGTCCCATTATGATACAAGATGACTCCCCCAGACCTCAATTCTACATTGCCTGAGAAGGTCATTACCCAGGGAAAACTAACCAATTCTCTCTGTAACCCAATTCCAAATTCTCTGGAGAAGATCTGGTTGGACCACCCAAGCCTCTGGGTTGGCTTTTTTTGAGTCAGGTGCCCACTCCCCGCCCAATCAACTGTAACTGAAGAAGAAGCAAGAATATGTAATAAAACTATGGCTACAGGAGTCCATTTCTGTATTGTGGGATGGGGATGGCAAGACAGAAAGACTATTCTCCAAGTAGAGGGCTGGGATGGCTACTAGAGATGATCTTCAGTGCTTTCTGCCACCATGAAATCCTCTACTTAAGGAGTTTTAATGATGACGTTATTTACCCTGCCCACTCCGACATCTCATGCTACACATCTCACCCCCTTCCAAAAGGATGTGGAAAATATAACCAAATAAATCATGAACACTTCATTTTTCAAACAGAAATGGAAGCAGGCAGGAGAAAGAGACTAAAGGAGGCACATGGCTGGGCTCCTCAGTTACGGAAACTGGGCCCCAGGGTGGTGTTTCCTCCAAGGAAAAATAGGGGGTGGGAGTGGTATACCATCTTCAGCCTAAGGAAGGAAGCACAATCTCAGCAGCTTCCTGGACACTTGCCCTCATCTAATTAGCACTTTCATCCATTAGGAGCAGCTCAGCCTCGAGGTGAACCCTTTACCTCTCGCCATGAGCTCTGGTGGCTCAAGCTTTCTCACGTTGCTTGTCGCAAATGCACAACAGGATTCGGGGCATGCCCTGCTCAGACCGCTGACCTAAGTCCACCACCGACACTGGCTACAGAGAGAGCTTTCTAAAATGCAAAGGTCTCTGAGGCACTGCCCTGTCCAAACCCTTCCCTGATTCCCCTCTGCCATCAGGACAAAGACGCTGGGCCAGGCCTGCAAGACCCTGCACGACACAACCCTGCACACCCCTCCAGCCTCCTCTCCCACAGCTCCATGGTGGATATAGCCAGTGTCTCAGCCCTCCAGCTCCAGCCCTCCCTGGACTCTGCAGTCCCCTTACTCACAACGTGCTGCTTCCCATGTCCACACGTGGGTGCAGCCTCTTCCTCCCATCTGGAGCGCACCTGTCCTCCCCTGTCATTCCCTGCTGAGCCCCTGCCTCTGCTGTGACCTCTGTCACACCAGAAAGGATGTTTTCTGGGCTTGTGTCCATCACTCCTTGCTGAAACTGTTGAGTCCTTGAACACAGGGACTCTGCCTTGCTCAGAGGCATATCTCCAGGGTCTAGAGTGGTACTCATGCATCAAAAAACATTTGAAGAAAGAAGTACATAATGAGAGAGGGAGTGAGGGAGAGAGGAAGAAAAATAGGAAAGGATAAAACTTTCCTATTCCTAGTTTCCCTGACCTGCTTAGTAATGGGACCTGTGAAAAGGCAGGCAGGCAGTTAGAGGCAGAACAAAATTCTCCCACCTGTCACAGGCTCAAAGGGTTCCAAAACTTTTTCACATACAAAATCTCACTTGGCCCTCAGAAATCCCTGTTAGGTGAACAGAAAGCATTCCCGCTTACTGTTACTGGGAAAGAGAAGCTAGAGAACTGACATGACTTGGAAGGGCATCCCGACAGTCTTGGACCCTATAGCGAGGGGATTCCATTCCATCCAAGAGGATTCCGTGTTGGGGGACAAAGATGCAACCCCTGCCAGGGGCTACTGGCCTCTGGGCAGCCTGGAGGAGATCCCACTTTGAGCAGCCACCCAGGAGCCCAGAGCCAGAGCCCAGGCTCTCTGCCCAGTTCCTCCCACAGCACAAACATAGTTTATTCCCTTGGGCCCAGCAGCCTGACGCCGTCTGGCCCTGTCTGTCCTACATCTCAGAGAGGGTGAACAATCCTTTTTTTCTTTCTGGAGCTTGTTGCCTTCAAGGTATTTATAGACTGCTCCTGGCCCCACTGTGGCATCTTTTCTCTCCTGTTTAAATTTAGCTCCCTTTGTCTTCTTCCTCTGCCTTATCTGCTGACCCTGACTGGGTTTCCTCTACTGCCTTTGTTCTCCCGGTGTTTGTTCCACATCTTCTTTCATCTGCTGAGCCGAAACAATCTAGCGTAAAGTTTCTCTGAAGCTTTTATATAACTTTCTCTTCCACACCCAAAGCTCCCCAGAAGTCTCCTCTCTGTCTGCTTTCCACTTTCTCTTCCAACAGCCTTCACCCTTATCTTCTCTCAATCTTACCCATTTATTGGAAGGGGAAATGGGCCTGACCAATTTATAAACAGAGCTGGAGCTAGCTACTTCCCAGACTTCTCTAGTTAAAGATATTTTCACTTTTCAAAGCATCTGGTTTTGATACCCCAATATTGAATCTCACATCCCAGAATGATTTTGTCTTGTGCATGCCAGAAGGTGTCAAAGTCTTGCCCATCTTGGTCCTTTTCAGCCCTAAATCTGACCATAAGATAATTGTGTCTTAGTGCTGCCAAGAGCAGTCGCCACACTCCAGAAGTGAAAGTGTACACTGTTGGGCCACCAATAATATTTAAGAGCTATAAGGTAAGTAAGGAGCTATAAGGAATCTCCAAATCACACAGGGGTCTCCAATTCCAATGGCTCCAGGCAACAGGCAGGTAAAGAAATGAATGAAACAGGACTGGCCTAGATGGTAGGGAAATGGGATGTGTACACCATGTTTAAAGGGGCAGCACATACGACATCTCCTGGATCTCCTGATTTATGCAGAGAAGCTTGAAATCTGGACTTCTAAATAATGGCAATGAATTCAAGACTTTTAAAGCACAATATGAGCAGAACAGAACACAAACCACATGTTGTGACCTCTGCCCACCTCCATCAGCCTCCCCTTCCAGGGGACATCTGCAGGCCTTGTTCTCTGCCACCTCTCTAGACATGGCTCGTAGCACGAATGGCTCTTCCAGTTCCATTTAGCACCTCTGAAGTTCCCAGCACTTATGAGTCCATTCTTACCCTTCTGCTGTTCTTAAGACTAGATTCTGAACTGAAAGCAGCAAGGCTTTGCCTCTAGCCCAAGCTCTCCATTTCCTCTCTGTTCTCTCCTGCTGCTCAGCAGGGGTGATGTTCATTTTCAAAATGATCTCCCGGAATGATCTTTTATAATGTACCTTATGTATGTTGGTCTGGATAAGCCAGATAAACAGTTTGTAGAAACAAACTGTTAAAATTGCAGTGGCTTCAAATCATGAAGGTTCAATGCTTGCCTATGCTACAAGTCCATTGTGAGTGAGCTGGAGGCTGGTGGAACTCAGGCTGGTGGAGTGGTCGCCATCTAAAACATTGCCACCACCATGGCAGAGAAGAGTATGACAAACTGCACACTGGCTCTTAAAACTTCTTTCCAGAAATAACATTTAGTATTCTTTTCACTGACATTTCATTGTCCTACCCTTGCAATATGATCATATCTAATTTCAAAGGAGATGAAGAAGTGCCATTTTTTCATGTGCCTGGAAGGTGGAAAAATGGAAATATTTGGTGAATAGCACTAAATGATTTCCATAATTCCATAACTGGTATTTCTGCTTTGGAAGGGAGGTTTATAAGTTAGTTCTATTCAGTGATTCTGAATTCATTCATTTATTCACTTAACAATAATGACTGAGCAAAGCCCTAAGGTTGACGATCAGGGAGAGGGAGAGAGAATTGGTCTCTGCCTTCAAGCAGGCTATGACTTGTCTAGGCATCCATGGATGCCAGTAACAAAAACAAGGTGCATCATGGGAAGTGTCCAGATGAGTGTAAACAAAGTACTAAGCATAGAGAAGGCAATAAAGACAGAGAGGGTGCCATCTGAGCAAGTCTTAGAAGAGGAGAAAGGGAGACACAAGCAGATAGGATTTTTCCTCTCTCCTCTCCCCAACACCCATCTAAATACACTGCTCATTCCCAACTGAATCCCTCCATCCCAATAACTGTGGCTGCAATGGCAGATCCAAGTGCTTAACAGGTACAATTTCCTGAATAACTCGTACAACGCTAGTGCATAGCATGCAAGCAAGGGAAAATACACACAACATCCAAAGAAATTCTTCCTCCATCTTTGGTTCCAAACCCAGGCTGGAGCTAATTGCTTAGGTTCAAATCTAAGTTCTACTTACTTGCTAGATGACTTTGTGCAAGTCATTGAACCACCCGCTTCTGTTTCCTTTCCTGTAAAACAGAGACTACCTCAAAGGGTTGATAAGAGAATTTAATGTAGCATGACAAGTAAAAGCACACCAGGCACCCAGTAAGTATCACATAAGTAGTAGCTGGTATCCTTTTCCATCCCATGTCTGTCCTCCCCTTTTGATTGCCCAAGTCTGAGTAACTTTCTGTTCTTTCTTCTTCCTTCCTCCATCACTTGACTGTTACTCCTAAAGTGTGTGCTCTTGGGCATTGATGAAAGCTGCTCTTAAACTTTTCTTGGTAGTTCATTTCATGTGCATAAATACTTGAGGCAGAGGGTAGAGGACTCTGCATCATGTTGTCACCTCATCACCAAAGAACTTTTCATAAATCGGTTTTCAAATATTTCCCCTCAAATACTCTGAAAACTTCTAGCTAGAGATATACTTTCCATAGGATCCTCCACAGACTACAAATCCCACAAGATGGGCTCAAAGGAAGAGAAAGAAAGGGAAAAAAAAAAAAAACAGACATGCTGCAAGAGAAACTCCCTCTTGGAAATGAGCAATAACCCAGAATTTTCTGGGTTAAATTCTGGCCATAATAACTTTGTTTTGTATGTAACAATTTTGGGAACTATTGTACAAAGGCAAGAACTGCCTCTTATTCATTCACTTGTCCATAGAAATGTGCATAATGCTTGCCATATAATAGTCATGAGTAAATAGTCAATAATGGAACTGAATTTGCTGTGCAATCTTGGAGAAGTTATTTCCTCCTTAGGGCTCAGATTTCCATTTTTAAAATGAGAAAATTGGACTCGAGCGTTCTAAAATTCTCTCTATCCTTGGTTACTAGCCAGTCCATTACGAGATTTCTTTTCCTTGCCTTCAGTCTGGGACTGATTGAGCCTTTTAACTTAATTCAAGGTGGGAGCAAGAGCAAAATTGCCAAGCTTCATGAGCAGAAAGTCTACAGAGGAAATGATCAAAGCTGACATTTACTGTACATCAGCCACTGCAGTGCTTTATAGGACAGCACCACATATAATGGCAACAGGATAAGCCCATCAGATAAATAGTACTCAAATCATTCCCATTTCACTGAAAAGACATGAGGACACGGAGACAAAGCTATTGGTTAAGTAAGTTTGCCCAGACAGCAGAAAAGGAATTTGAATCCAGGTCATTAGACTCCAGACCCCATGCTCGTAATCATTAAGCTACACTGCCTCCAAGATGGCATTAATGTAGGGGCTTCACAGATTCAGAAAGTCTAGCCCACTCTGTTTCCCATTAACAAAGGACAAGAAGCCCTAAAGAGTTGCTTGATTTCTTCAGGGTGATTAAACATATTGGCCAATGTAATATTTCTCTGTCCCTGATTCCACCTTTCGTTTGGCCTCGGCTTTCATGAAAGAATGAGGGAATAGTAATAATCCATGCATTTTTTAATCAACTATCATTAAACAAATAATCTTCAACTGCACTTCCAAAATTAACAAGAATTTTGATGTCCATTTAAAAGATATGATTTTTCATGGTGGCCTTCAGAGATACATAGCAAAAAAAATCCTGTGTCCATTTTACAAATGAGGAAACTGAGGTTCTGAGAGGTAAAGAAGTTTTCCTAAGGGAAACAGATGTGGCTCGACCAACTGGGCTCCAGTCTACCATAGAAGAGGTCCAGGGTTCGATGCCCAGGGCCTACTGGTGAGGGTAAGCTGGCCCACACAGAGAGCTGGCCCATGCAGAATGCCAGCCCACACGGGAATGCTGCCTTGAACAGTAGTGCCAGCCGACGCTGAGAGCTGGCACAGCAAAATGACACAAAAAGAGACATAGAGGAGAGAAAATAAGAAGACGTAGCAGAACAGGGAGTTGAGGTGGCACAAGAGAGTAATTGCCTCTCTCTCACTCCAGAGGGTCCCAGGATCAGTTCACAGAGCCACCTAATGAGAATACAAGCAGACACAGAAGAAGACACAATGAATGGACACAGAGAGCTGACAACAGGGGGAATGGGGTGAGGGGGAAGAAATAAAGAAATAATAATAATAAATCTTTTTTTTTTTTTTAATTTGCCGAAGATCCCACACCAATAAATAAGATGTGGATCCTAAATTTGAACCGGGTCTTCAGGTTCCAACAAGACAATAAGAAAATACTCTGAGGTGCAACATATCCAGGGCACTTGGCTCCCAAAGTCAATGCCAGGTTGGGGGTGAGGAGTAGGTAGAGTTAATGAAGATATAGGTGTGAACTCAGGGGGAACTGACATGAAGGAGAGCTTGAAGCAGGAAAGGAAATCCAGCACAACAACCTGAAATTAAAAGGTGAGGGGCATCCCGTTCTTTTCCATGGTGTTGGAGAGGTAGAATGGGTATAAGGCATTTTTCTTGCACCTGTTTTTTCATTGCTTCCTTCTCCTCAACTTTCTGCCTCTTTGAACCACTGCCCTTCCACCATCTTCACTCCTTTCCAAAGCATGGATGCGACCAGTTTATGCACTCAATCACCAGCCTTCACTGCATGCCTACAATATGCCAGGCCACTATGTCAGGCACTAGAAATACCATGACGAGATATGTACAAATCATTGAAACCTAAGGAAGCTGGGGCTGACTTCATGCCAGGAAAGACTTGCAGAAATAGTATATTTGATAGAACTTGAGGCAGAATAAAGGTTAAGCAAAGAGTCTTCCAGGCAGGTGGACTACATATGCAGATATTTGAAACATTTTTCTGGCTGAAGCACATGATGCATAGAGAGAAAGTGTCAAGAACTGAGGTTAGAAAGCAAGGTATGGCCAAATCCAGGTGGGCCTTGGAGTCCAGCTGAAGTCATTCCAACTTTATCTTCCAGGCCATGAGGACCCTCTGAAGACTTGGGACAGTTCTCCTATATATTAGGGAAGGTTTGAAGTCTTGTTCTTTTCATACCAAGCCCACCCAAAGACCCAAAAACTGCTTTAGAAATTCTTGTCAAAATTAGAAAAGAAGCATAAGGTCGAAGAAGAGAGAAAATAATCTCACTCCCCTTTCCAAAAAGGTAACAGTAGCTTAAAGAACAGGGACATTTTTATAGGACCTGTGCCAACAGGAGGAGATCAGAGGTCCCCATTCCTTGCCTGGAGCCCAGGAAGCTGGTAGAGGCAGGTCCTAACATAAACCCTTGATGTGACTCTGTGTGGAAACAAACGTGAATGCACAACCCAATATTACTGCTGATGAAGTCAGTCTGAAATATTGAGAAAATAAGAAGATGTAGCAGAACAGGGAATTGAGATGTCGCAAGAGTGTAATTGAGTAAATGGGGTTGGTGAGCACTATGGGACAAAGATTGACTTCCTCTCTGAGCCCTCAGGCCTCTTCAACGACTGTGCCATGCTCATTCTGAGTGCTATGCCCAAATCCAGCACCAGGAGGCAGCGTGGGCCCATGGTCAGCCTCAGCAACTGCCCAGACACACCCCTAAAACAGTGAACTGGGGAAAAATCAGCAAGAGAAATGGGTCCGGGTAACAAAAATGGGAGAAAAGGAGGGGAGTTTCTACAACAAAATTATTGAAATTAACTTTAATTATAAGAGGTTCTCCTCTAGGAAATGCCCCTCTAATCTATTAATCTAGTCCTTTCCATTTTATAATTGGCTCCTGACAAGCAGAAATCTATGAAAGTTCTCAGTCCCTCCTCAGTTCTTAGGAAACAAAAACACAACCCTGGGCTAGCCCTTAATGCCCTCTGCCACCTGGTCCCAGCCTCCTTTCCTAGTTTTCTCATCCTTGTTTCTCCTCATATGCAGGACCCTTGGGCCACCTTTACCACCTTGCAGACTCTTATATGTGTCTGTTTCCAGGCTGTTCTCTCCACCAGGAGCAGCCTCTCCCAAAAGCACTGTCCCCGTTCTGGAATCAGAAACATTCTTCAAGATCTAAATCAAGCTTTATTGACACCATGACGATTTCTCCAACCAATCCCCAGGCAGAATTTACCTTTCCTCTCTCCTGTGCTCCCCAGAACATGTTCTACCTTTCTTCTACAGCATCTGCCACCATCCACCTCAGGTGGAAAGCATTTATGTGTGTGGGCAGAAATGTTACCCTAATATTTTTATAGACTATTCTGGATGTACAATGGTGCCTTGCAAATAGCAGCTACTAGATGAACCTACAAAAAAAGAAGGCTAAGTTCTCTCTGAAGAATGGCCAAGAATATCCTTGCCTGTCAGGTGAACTTTAGTTTTGTAATTTAGAGAAGGCTTCAAATAAAGGGGTAGATCAATTTGGGGGTTGGTTGATTAAACTATTTTTAAAAACTACACAGCTTTAAAAAGGATGAGAAAAGTCTACATGTGCTGGTGTGGTGATGCCTAGGATAAATACTTAAGAAAAAAATAAAAGGAAAATTTCAGAACCGAATTATGGTATGGCCCCATTTGTTTAGGAGGGAAAAAATAAAATTTTATATATGTATGTGTAATTGTACATACACAAAAATCTGGAAGAATATGCCAGATACACTAACAATGGTCAACTCAGAGAAGGACTGGGGTAGAAAAAAGAAAGAATACTTACTTTTGTCAACATTTTGTTTTTTACCATTGACTAGTCACTCAATATTTATTTTTTTAAGGCACTATTCTAGCCTCTGTGTATTTTTAAATATAATAATTAAACTAGCTTAAAAGATGGAGGTAAGAATTTCTGCCTTGTCCTCCTACTGATATCAATAATAAAACTGGGCAAAATATATGAAGCAAACATTTTCAGGCTTTACACAAAGAACAATAAAGGACCCCAATCCCTGAGACGTGTGCCCACAGTCACCCATCTCTCTGATTGCATGCACTCCCCTACTCTGGTCTCAGAAGGTGGGTGCCAAAGAGAACTGCTATTTCACCAAGCTAAGGTAGATATGGGAGCTGCATTTTTCTGGAAGCAGCTGAAATTTCCAGGGCTGGGTAGTTGTGCAGAAGGAATAGCTCAGACATCTGTGTGGGTTTCATGGAAGGTTCTTAGCAGCTGGCTGAACTGTGTATGTACAGAACAAATCTCTAGAGGGCCAAGGAAAGACTGTCCACAGCAGAGCTAAGAACTGAATGGGTATACCAAAGGTCACACAGTTCTGGGGATGGTTGGGAATTCTGGCCCACACAAAGTGGAGAACCTTACTGATAACTCAGGCATTCAATTAAGACCTCAAGAAGGTCAGACCTTAGGAATAAGGATCAAACATGGATTTATGGTTATCTTCAAACATGAAATAGATCCAACCTAACAGAGAATACAATCAAGCCTGGCAGGACCCAAGAGACTTAACTACCTTCCATAATAAAAATCAACATCCTATAAGAGAAATGACTTAATATAGACTTTACAATGTATCATCCAAAATGAGCAGCATACAACAAAAAAATTACTGCATGCGTGAAAAAGTAGGAATATGTACACTATAATCAAGAAAAAAAAACATTCAACTCAAATATACTCCAAAATGACATAGACAAGCACTTTTAAAGAGTTATTAAAAATATGTACATGAATTTAAAAGGAAAAGATGGTCATAATGAGTGAAAAGCTAGGGAATCACCATGAAGGAATAGAAATTAAAATGGACAGCTAAAAAAATATTTGATTAACCCAAAAGGAGACAGAAAGAACAGAGGGACAAAAAATGTGGGACAAATAGAAAAGCAAATACCAAGAAGGTAGATTAAACCCAACCACATCACAAATTATTCTAAATGTAAATGGATTAATCACACCAATTAGATAGGAAGTAAGACTTTTGGTATGGCAGAAAGAGGAGGTGCGTGGCAAATCCTCTCCCCAAATGCAGCTATAAGACTAAAAAAGAATATTGTCAAGGACTACCATTTTGGGGCTCTGGAAATAAACTGAAGCCATACAACAAATAATGAAGAAGTGCTTATTCATGAAAAAACTACTAAAAGTTGTGTAAGAATTGTGAAAATTGGTACAATTCTTTCTTAGGGCTGCTTTCTTCCCCTTGCCTCCCCTTCCCCCCCCCCCCCCATACACACACACTAGCTTGGACAGCAAGGTATTTCTAGCAAAGTGGGCTGGCTATGAAAAACAGTCATTTCACTGCCAGATGGGGCTCGCTTGGTTTGGCATTGAAGCCAGAAAAAAAATCATATCCAATAGCATTGTCAGTAAAACTAGCAATCTTGGTGGCAAACAAAGGGGGAAGTTCAGCCACTCTACTAGTCTGAGATTGCAGTCTCTGTTGGAGCAAGCAATATATCAAAGGGCCAGCTGGAAATTTAATAAGGAGATCCAGGAAATGAGACAGCCTTAGAGGGGCTAGATAAACCCTCCACATATCCCTGGAAGCCATGCACATATGCAGATAAGGTACGAGAAGGCCTAGTGGAGAGTAAAACCTGAAGCAAACTTAAACATTACCTGAACTTTGAATGCGCTCCCCAACCCACATGGATACATTGCAAGACGATGACAACCTTACTGGCTTGAGGTATGTGGTAGGCAGAATAATGACCTCACACCCAGATGTCCACATCATAATCCTGAGAGCCTGTAAATATGTTGATTTACATGGCAAGGGGAACTCTGAAGATGAGATGGGGAAATTATCTTGGATTACCCAGGTGAGTCCTTAAAAACAGAGAACCTTTTCCAGCTGGGACAGAGAGTTACTCTGTGAAAAGTACTTGACCCACTGTTGCTGGCTTTGAAAATGAAAAAAATGGGCCATAAACCAAAGAATTCTAGTGGCCTCTAAGAGGCTTGAAACAGCAAGGCAATGGATTCTGCCCTAGAGCCTCCAGAAATGCACACAGTCCTGCCAATACTTGATTTTAGCCCAGTAACACCCATACTGGACTTCTTACCTACTGTAAGATAATAAGTTTTATTGATTTAAGCCCTTAAATTTGGGCTAATTTGTTATTGCTGCAACAGAAAACAAGTACAAGGAGTTTGAGCACAACCACTGATCAAACATTGTGTGACCATTAAGCTATGAAGAGATGGGAGCAACCCTTAGGAAGTCAGGCTTAAAATAAAAACAAGAATTTTAAAAACTGAGCAGAGGTATCAGTGGTAACATAGCACAGTGGAGACCAGAGCCACAGATTTATTCCAGGCAAGTTACTATGCAAACAACAGTAACAACAACCACCACCACCCTTGGAGGAGACCAGAATGCAAGGTTGCTGCATTACATAAAATGTCCTGTTTTCAGCAACAATAAAAAATATGGCACATGAAAAGAAATTGAAAAACATGACCCACATCCAGGAAAAAGAATCCAGTCAATAAGAATGGTCTCTGTGACAGATAAGGTAGATACAACCCCAGGTATTGGTTCTTTTGAGGGATAAAGAGACCCACGGGTTCTATGGTCATGGCAGAAGGGGTTCACTGCCATGACAGATAGCCCTTCTTTGGAGCTGGTGTTTCTGCGTGATGGAATTGGACTCAGAGGGGATCTCTTTTCACAAGACTTGCATGCTACTTTATTGGAATTGTAGTTGGTGCTGGGTTTAAGATATATGTAGGGGATTTGAATCTCTGGACTGATAATATGACACCCAGGCCCAGAGCCTCAACAGACTTCAGCTCCTACACTTTGATTTATTGGACTTACTCCACTCAGCTAACATGGAGTTGAAGAAGGTCAACCACCACACCATGGAGCCTAGAGTGTCTACAACTGGAAGCGGGAGGAGTGCATCCAGTACCCATGTGGAATCTAAGCCCTCACTTGACATAGATGTACAATGGACACAACCAATCCAATGTCCACAGAGAAAATGTGGAATGGGTGTGGGAACGGTAGCCATGGTGGCTGCAGGGTGTGGGGAATGGGAGGAAGAGATGAGATGTGGAGGCGTTTTCGGGATGTGGAGTTGTCCTGGATAGTGCTTCACGGACAATTACGGGACATTATAGATCCCCCCAGGGCCCACTGGATGGAACATGAGAGTCTGGGCTATGATGTGGACCATTGACTATGGGGTGCAGTGATGCTCAGAGATGAACTTAACAGGTGCAATGGATGTGTCATGATGATGGGAGAGAGTGTTGCTGTGGGGGGAGTGGGGGGCGGGGGCGGTGGGGTTGAATGGGACCTCATATTTTTCATAATGTAATTTAAAAAAATAATAATAAATAATTAAAAAATAAAAATAAAAAAAATAAATGATTTTAGAGTTTGAGAACCTTAAAAAAAAAAAAAAAAAAAAAGAATGGTCTCTGTGTGAACCCTGATGTTGAAGCTAGAAGAAAAAGACTATAAAGCAGTTTATAAATATAATCAAGGAACTAAAGGAAAGTATATTCAAAGAATTAAGAAAAATATAACAATGACTTCGCATACAGAGAATCTTAATAAAGAGTTAGAAATAAATTTTAAAAAATGAACCCAATGGAAATTCTAGAGTTTAAAAGTGCAATAACTTTTCTGTCCTTCTCTCCCATTTATCTGCAAGCTCTGTTCTTTTCCCCCATTTCCCAATAATTATTTTTACTGGCCTAACTAAAAAAAAAAAAAAACTGTAATAACTGAAATGGAAAATTCACTAGAGAGACTTAAGAGTGGATTTTAGGTGACAGAAGAATCAGTGAACTTGAAGACAGACTAATGGAAAATTATGCAATATGAAGGACAAAGAGAAAAATATGAAGAAATAAATGAGGAGAAGATGTGGCTCAAGCAGTTGAATGCCTGCTTCTCACAGGGAAGGTCCTGTGTTCAGTCTCTGGTGCTTCCTAAAAGTGTAAAAACAAACAACAATCCAAAAAAATAAGAATAAAACAACTAGGGGAGCCAATGTGGCTCAGTGGTTAAGTGCCAGCTCCCCAAATATGAAGTCCAGGGTTCAATCTTGAGCCCCACTACCTCAAAAAAAATAATCAACAGAACCTCAGAGACCTGATGGACATCATCAAACATCCCAACATTACTGTCAAGCAGTTTCAAAGCTCCAGCACAGTGGCTATCAGGACTACAGATATCAATACTGGAGCTGTTTAGTTGGCTTACCATAATTTCATGGATTTGGCCAGTAAGGAAACAACAAGCTAAATGGATTGTTACTTGCACAGAAGTGAGGTCAGCACAGTGTGTGCTTCCAATGTCCCTAGTCCCTAGTTCCATAGGGTGACACTAAACCAGAGGGTCCAGATGACCAGTTGCTCGGGCAATGGATTGCCCTTCCATTGAGAAGCTTCCTGTAAACTACAGCCAACTACTTTATAGAATCCTGCAACTGTACCCTAAAGGGGACATCAAGGTAGAAAGTCCTATGCTCAGTTGAAACAAGAGTTGGGGGTGGATAGATGAGAGACAGCCTTGTGGAACTCTCCTGCAAGTTAGGGAGATGATGAATGATAAATTTCCTCATGGCAGGTCCCCACAAGGCTGCTTTTCTCCATTCATTCTAGGAAGAATTACAGGATATTCCATCCAGACATGGGTCAGATTGTCATTCTACTTTGCCTCTGTGACCTTTGTGGCCATATTCTAGGACATAAGACACTGCATCAGACTGTTCTCCTACACATACCTGTAATAGGAGTCCTGGAAGGAAAGAAAAGAGAAAAAGGGATAGAAGAAATAATTGAAGAAATAATGGACAAAACTTCCCAAGTAGGAAGAAAGCATTCTACAGATCCAAAAAGCTCAACAAACCACTTGTAGGATAAACACAAAGAGATCCGAGTCTGGAGGTTGTCAGAAGGAATGCCCTTATGCACAACTGAGCAGAGTCTAAGAGACAGATAAAGTAGATACAACCCCAGGTATTGGTTCTTTTGAGGGATAAAGAGACCCACGGGTTCTATGGTCATGGCAGATGGGGTTCACTGCCATGTCAGATGGCCCTTCTTTGGAGCTGGTGTTTTGGCATGATGGAACTGGACTCAGAGGGGATCTCTTTTCACAAGACTTGCATGCTACTTTACTGGAATTGTAGTTGGTGCTGGGGCTTAAGATATATTTAGGGGATTTGAATCTCTGGACTGACAATATGATACCCAGGCCCAGAGCCTCAACAGACTTCAGCTCCTACACTCTGATTTATTGGACTTACCCCACTCAGCTAACATGGAGTTGAAGAAGATCAACCACCACACCATGGAGCCTAGAGTGTCTACAACTGAAAGCAGGAGGAGTGCATCCAGTATCCATGTGGAATCTAAGCCCCCACTTGACATAGATGTGCAATGGACACAACCAATCCAATGTCCACAGAGAAAATGTGGCATTGGTGTGGGAAGGGTGGCCATGGTGGCTGCTGGGTGCGGGGAATGGGAGGAAGAGATGAGATGGGGAGGAGTTTTCAGGACGTGGAGTTGTCCTGGGTGATGCTTCACGGACAATTACGGGACATTGTAGATCCCCCCAGGGCCCACTGGATGGAACGTGGGAGAGTGTGGACTATGATGTGGACCATTGACTATGGGGTGCAGTGATGCTCAGAGATGTACTTACCAGGTGCAATGGATGTGTCATGATGATGGGAGAGAGTGTTGCTGTGGGGGGAGTGGGGGGTGGGGGCGGTGGGGTTGAATGGGACCTCATATTTTTTTAATGTAATATTTTTTAAAAAAATTAAATTAAATTAAAAAAAAAAAAAGAGATCCACCATAAGGCACAACATAGCCAAATGGTTGAAAGTCAAAGACAGAGAAAACCTTGAAAGGAGAAAAAGAAAAATTACTTATGAAAGAACAACAATATGATTAACAACTGATTTCTTTTTTTTTAAAGATTTATTTATTTATTTATTTATTTCTCTCCCCATCCCACCACCCCACCCCAGTTGTCTATTCTCTGTGTCTATTTGCTGCATCTTCTTTGTCCGCTTCTGTTGTTGTCAGCGGCACAGGAATCTGTGTTTCTTTTTGTTGCATCATCTTGCTGTGTCAGCTCTCCGTGTGTGTGGTGCCATTCCTGGGAAGGCTGCACTTTCTTTCATGCTGGGCAGCTCTCCTTACGGGGTGCACTCCTTGCGTGTGGGGCTCCCCTACACAGGGGACACCCCTGCGTGGCACGGCACTCCTTGCGCGCATCAGCCCTGCACATGGGCCAGCTCCACACGGGTCAAGAAGGTCCGGGGTTTGAACCACGGACCTCCCATGTGGTAGACAGACACCCTAACCACTGGGCCAAGTCCGCCACCCAACAACTGATTTCTCATCAGAAACAATGGAGGCCCAAAAGCAAAGAATGACATATTCAAAGTACTGAAAGGAGAAAAAGAAAAAAACTGTCAACCATTCAGTAAACCAATATTTCAATGTTAAAGATGAAGTAAAGGTATTCCCAGGTAAATAAAGACAAAGAATTCATTGTTAGCAGACCTGTCTTATAAGAAAGACTAAAAGTAATCCTTCAGGTTGAAAGAAAATAATACAAAATGGTACTAGAATCCACGTGAAAATATGAACACCAAAAATAGTAAGTGGAAAAATATAAAAGATTGTATGCATATAATTTCTGTTTTCTTAACTACTTCAAAAGATATAAGATTATACAAAACAATAATTATGACAATGAATTGTTGGATTATAATATTATAGATGTACTATATATGACAGTAATAGCACAAAGGAAGAAGGAGGATATGGACTTATATTGGAGCAAAATTTCTGTATCTTATCAAATAATCTGAAGTTAATTTTTCATGCTATTATAATAAATTAAAGTATATATCATAATCTGTAGAGAAATCACTAATAAAGTAATTCCAAACAATATAGTAAAAAAAAATTACAAAAGCATCTCCGCCAATTAGGCAAGATCCAAGTACCTACTTACTACAAGAGGTGCACTTTAAATACAAAGACACATATTGGTTAAAAGTAAAAGAAAGGAAATGCATATGTATGTACATATTTATCATGCAAACACTAAGCATAACAAAGCATCTGTGGATATATCAATAGCAAACAAAATATACCAGAGTATTACCAATTCTCCTCTGTAGTTTCCATGCAGCAGTAAAAGCATGGCCTATGTTTGAGTCCTACTCAGCATTTTACTATTAATAGTTAGGGAACACTGGACAACAAAAAATGGTAAGAGTTATAGTATAGCAAACACTTTCCATGATTTTTTTTTTTAAGATTTATTTTTTATTTATTTCTCTCCCCTTCCACCCTCCCCCCAGTTGTCTGCTCTCTGTGTCCATTCACTGTGTGTTCTTCTGTGACTGCTTCTATCCTTATTTGCAGCACCAGGAATCTGTGTTTCTTTTTGTTGCATCATCTTGTTGTGTCAGCTCTCCGTGTGTGCAGCGCCATTCTTGGGCAGGCTACACTTTCTTTCACGCTGGGCAGCTCTCCTTACGGGGCGCACTCCTTGTGTGTGGGGTTCCCCTACACGGGGGACATCCCTGCATGGCAGGGTACTCCTTGTGCGCATCAGCACTGCTCATGGGCCAGCTCCACATGGGTCAAGGAGGCCCGAGGTTTGAACTGCGGACCTCCCTTGTGGTAGGCGAATGCCTTATCCATTGGGCCAAGTCTGCTTCCCTCCATGAATTACTGAACAAGCAGAAACAATAACAATTATCATTATTACCAAAATTGTATGCCTAGGTTGTGTCAAGCAATTATACAGTGGAAAAAATGCGGATGATAATATCGATCTTGTAGGATTTTGTGAAGATTAATCAATGCTTGTTATGTGCCAACCACTATGCTAGACACTAGCAATACAATGTTACTAAGATAGACAAGGTCCTTATCTCATGCAGTTCATTTACAATCTAACAGAAACAATCAGAGGGGCAAAAATTAATTGGATTATTTTATGTACGATGCAGAGCTTTAAAGTAGAGAGATACAATAGAATATTTAGGTGAGCAATTCAGATTGAAGAAGTAATACTTATGCTGAGATTTACAGTACAGGAAGAGACAGCCAGGTGAAAGGCAATGCTGTAGAGGAAATAGTGCAAAGGCCCTGGGGCAGGGATAAGTTTGCAATATTGGAGGAAAAAAAATCACTGGGGCTAAAGGGTGTGGTGTGGGCATCAGGAAGATTAGTGTGAGGTTTGGTTAGAAATGTAGATGTGCAAGGCTCTGGAAACTACAGTAAGACAGCTACATGTAACTTTATGTGACAGGAAGCCAGCAAGTTTTAAGTCAGGCAGTGACATGAAGTGATGTACATTTTAAAAGAACATTCTCATTTCAAGAGGGAATATAGAGTACAGGGCAGTGAGAGCAGAAGCAAGGAGCCCAGTTGGGAATCATTATAGGAATCCAAGAGAAAGGAAGACAGTGCCTGAAATAGGATGGTTGCAGGGTGGATGGAGAGAAGTGGACAAATTTTGGATAGATTTTAGAGGTAGAGCTAACTTGTAGATGTACCTGATTTGGGGTGGGGGGACGAAGGGAAAAAAGAAGAATCAAGGACAACACTCAGGTTTGGAGCTTGAGCAACTGGATGAATGGTGATGATGATGCTAACCAAGAAGGAGAGGATGGAGAGGAACAGAATTGTGCAGGACAATGAGATAGAAGTGTATGTGTGTAGAGGGGTGGGAATCAGGGGTCCTGTGTTAGCTATGTTAGGTTTGAGAGACTTACGAAACTTCTTAAACTGTCTAGTCAAAAATATAAAGACGACCAAAGATACAGTGCCTACCTTCCAGGAACTCACAAGTCTGGTTGGGGAGAAGAATTGATACATAAATAAGAAATATAATAAGTACTGTAAGGATTTTTTTAAATGAGAGTATGAGAAAGAAAGAGATAAGATCCAACACGTTAGTACATATCTGGGAAGGTTCCAGGGAATACAGAGGCTCAGTTCAGATTCCAAGTATGGATGAGCTTTACTGAGCAACACTGGAGTGTGGTTACCAGGCAGAGGAGAAAACTTAAGTTGAGACTCCCTAGAAGTGACTCATGCTCAAGGAAGTTTGAACAAACAGATATAATTAAGGTTTGGTGCATGTTGGGGCTGGGAGGGAGAATGGTGGGAGAAGACCCTGGAAAAGGTTAGAATTACATTATTTAAGCCTTCTAAGGCAAGCAGGGGGAATGGGTTTTATCCCATAACCTAGAATTGATGGGAGAGATATGGAGGACTTTTAGGCAGAAAAGTGACTTCTTGGAAATAGGTGTTAAGATCACTCTGATGACAGTGTTTGGAAAGTAGTGGTGATTGATGGCAGAGATGAGGGAAGCCTGAAGTAAAGAATTTTTTGGAATGAAAATGGGGGAAATGAGACTAGAGAGGTTTGGTGATAGAGTTTGACAATTGATTAGATGTGGGAAGACGTCCAAGATAACTCTGAGAATGAGCATGAGTATCTGGAAGAATAGTGGTGCCATGAACCAAGATAAGGGACCTGGGAGGAGAAATAAATGTCTATGGAACTTCAGAGCCAAGTGGGCATTAAAGATCCCTAAAACTTACCCTGTCTCCTCACAACTAAGTGCCTGAAGCCCAGAGAGAGGAGTCAACTTACCCAAGGTCACAATGTGCTTTGGGAGGCACATCAGAGATGGAACCTGGGTGTCCTGACCAGTCCAGGGTTCTTTCCGCTACACTCCAGAGCCTTCACCTGACCAAATGCTTGTCCCAGTGAAGTTCTGGAAGGTTTCTTTCTACCCTCAGGATAAAATCTGGACTCTAAGGTTCTGCATGCGTTGGCCCCTTCACCTCTCCAACCTCATCACACCACAGTCCCACTTTTGCACTACAAATCCAGCCCCGCTTGCCTTCTTCCTGCTCCCTGAGCAAGTCAAACACATTCCCACCTTAGGGCCTGGCATTCCCTGTTCCCTCTGCCTAGGTTGCACTCCCTTAATCTCAAGGCCACTTCCTTCTTGCCAGTAGGTCTCAGGTCAGAAGTCACCTCCTCATAAAGGCCTGCTCTGACCAGTCAACCCCAAGCACCCACCACCTATCCCACCCTGTCACTGTACCCAATTCAATTTTCCTCATGACAGTTGTAGTTCTCTCAAAGCATCTTACTTATCTATTGGGTTGTTGATATTCAGTCTCCATCTGCCGGAATGTACAGTCACCTTAACTACATCTTCAGAACTTAAAGAAGAATTCAGCAGTGTGTTTGCAGAATGGGTGAAGTGAGGATGGAAAGAAAGAAGGAAGGAGGCAAGGACGAAGCGAGCCCTCCTGTGGGCAGAGGAGGCAGGAGGGAGTTTGTCCAGTGCCCACAGCCAGGGCAGGTTTCCTTTGAGCACCTACCTCTAAACACCATAAAATCTGATCCCCATGGAGTAACTGAGGCCCAAGTCCTGGGGAAAGTCTGGAGCTCATTTTTAGGATAAAGAAAATAAGATCCCCGCATACTCTAGACCAGGCCTGGCCATCTGGGAAGCAGAAACACCAGAATCTCACATCTGTCCTGATGTCTGTCTCCCTCCATCCACTCTCTCTTACCTGCTTCTACTTCTCCCTTTTATACCCTCCCCCTTTATTCCCTGTGGACCACCCCCACCCTACCACTTACCTGCCTCTTTTCCTCCTTCACCCACTCCCAGCTCCCTTGCATCTCCCCCAGTGCCTTACCCCAGCCCTTTCAGCTCTCCAGCCCCTACCCAGATGCCCCTTGCTGCCCCTTATCTGCTCATCCCCTCGCCCACACACACTGTTGTTTTTTAGCTTCTAGATAGAGGCCCAGAATAAACAGTAACAGCTCAGAGATTTGCATTCCAGGCTCTGACAGACACACTGAGAGAATGATTGGCAGGCCCTCAGTCAGGGGAGAGGGCGACGGCTGGGACTTCCAACCCACATTAGGATGCAGGCTTTGGCATCAGCCCAGGTTGCACTCCTACCTCTGGACCTTGAATCATCTTCCCACCACTGACTTCAACCTCCCTGAGCCTCATGTCTACAACGTGGCTTAAGAACATTCCCTCCAAGGGTCACTGGGAGAAGGACACAGATAGTGCATGACAAATGCCAGGCATGTTGTGAAGACTGTGCTCATTCATCATCTCCGCAGCCACACGGGGGTCCACAGAGTTCTGCCTGAGCCCAGCTGACTTTGACTTTCAGGGAATCTCTTGCCCCTTTCCACACAGTGAAGCAGCTCTCAAGCCCATACGCACTCCAATTGTCCATCCCATGGTTCTAAATTCCAAAGCCAAATGAGCCCAGGACGGCCTCCCCTGACCCCATTTGCTTGGTTCCCAGGACAAAGGGCAGAGGCGAGAACTTGGTTTCCTCTAAAGAAATGAGAGGGCCGTGCTGCTCCCATCAGGACCTTAGGAAATGACTTCAGCAGCCCCCTTGGCCAGCTTTCTGGTGTTAATCATTTTCTCACACCCAGGCACCTCGTCCCCACCTCCTGAGCCCTACTCACCCTGCTTATAATTAAGCATGTCACCAGTGTGGCTGTGGAAAACAACACCAGGAGCCTTTTCACACCTGCTCCAGGAGGCAGTGACGGGCCCAGCCCTGGGCTCAGTGCAGAACCAGCTGCTGCCAACTGGCCCACAGGGGCAACAGGACAGGCACCAGCAGGGTGCCAGTGTCATCACGCTGCATAACGGAGCAGCTGTTGTGGCTGATCGCCCTTCTGGGGCCAATATCCAGCCATTACAAAGAATCGGCCCTTAGGAACCACCTACCACAGCCAGAGAGGGGACGCACCTCACCCGGTGTCAAACAGCACTGATTGCTGTATGAGAGCCCAGCTGTCCCACCTCTCCAGCATCTAAGACACAGCTTCCCAATCATGGTGATTTTGTCTTCCAGGGGACATTTGGAAAAGTCTAGAGCAGGGGTTCTTAAGAAGAGATCCCATGAACTTTCATTGAAATTTTTAAAAAAAACATTATTCTTGTGGGGATGTGTTGGTGCAGGTGTGATATATTTATTAAATAACACACAGTATGGTGTGAACTTAGTAAGGGGTCTGTGGTTTTCACCTGACTTGCAGAGGGGTCCATGGAACAAACACAGTTAAGAACCCCTGATCTAGAGATATTTCTGATGGTCTCAACTGGAGGGGGCAGGTGAAAGGAAGGGATGCTGCTAAACATTCTATAATACACAAGACAGTGCCCCAAAACAAATAATTATCCAGCCCTAAATGTCCATAGTGCCAAGATTGAGGAACCCTCACAGTCTGTGGCTGTCAGTCACATCAAATGCCCTTTTTACAACTGACCATTAGGCCCTCTTTGGCATTAGATACTGTTGGGCTACAAACTGGGACATAGTTTGTTGGCCAATGCTTGCTCCCATGTGCCTAATGGCACAATAATTGCTGAAGAAGATAATTCCCAGTATGTCCCTATTCCCATGCCTTTACTCAAGGAGTGCTCTCTGCATGGAAAGTTCTTCCTCTGCCTCTTTCTCCTTGTTTAGGTGTCAGTATAATTCAGTGGTTAAGCTTGTGGGCTTTGATGTCTGAAGCCCTGGGTTCAAATCCCAGCTGACCTACTTCCTATTTGTACAACTTTGAGCAAATTACTTCATTGCCCTAAGCCTCAGCTTCCTTATCTGTACATGAGGGTGAGGATGGTAATAGCACCTGCCTCTAAGACTGTTGCAAAAATATCATGAGTTCATCCATGTAAAGTGCTGAACACAATTCTTGACATTGTTGGTGTGCAATAAATGTTAGCAATTATCGTTATTGCATAAGAAGTCTTGCCCTCAACTAGACCACAGGCCCCTTCAGGAAAAGAAGTCTATACACCTACCTGACTGCTGTTTTACCTAACACATCACCCACTGTGAAAACTATTTTTTAAAAGAGTGAAGGCAGGTGAAAAGAGGCAAAGGCAGTGATATCTAAACATCCTAGACCATGGCAGGACCTAGGACACGTGATCTCGTTCATATGTCCATCCTGGCTCAGAGCCTTTAAGAAATTGCCTCAACTCACACTGACAAAGCATGGAAATCCCTGAGGCAGTCACCACCTTGTCTGATCAAGGGGACCCACACGTTCTTCTAAGCATCCTTAGGTTAGGAAGCAATACCCTACAGCAGGGTTTTTCAGCCTTGACATTATTAACAGTGGGAGCCTGATAATTCTTTGCAGTAGGGGCAAAGAGTACACATTTTAGGATGTTTAGCAGCATCCCTGGCCTCTGCCCTCTAGTTGCCAGTAGCACTCCCCGCCCCCCGCCCAAGTTTCAACAACCCAAAATATCTCCAGACATTGCGATCTCTCCCCTCAGATGAGAATCACTGAACCGTGAGAACCACTGAACTCCCATGTATTCTCAGTGGAAGTGAGACCACCCCCAGGGGGGAGAAAATCAGTACTTGGGGTAAAGAATTCATTTCCTCTTTATGCATAAAGCACAGATATGCCAAGAGTAGACAAACAGGTATACAGTATATTTGTGGTAATAAAAATTCATGGAGGGAGTTGACTAGGAAAAAGAAATGTTGCTGGAGGGATGAAAATGAAAAAGATTGAGAAACTCTGGTCTAGGTCCTTTGTAGAAAGTCATCAAATGGAATCAAGGCAGATGTTAAAAGTATAATGATAACGACAATAATATCTGCCAGGCTCTGTGCTACATCCTGTATGTTTATTATCTCAGGGAAGCCATGATCCAGGGACAAAGTCAGTGCTTCACATACTGGGTTTGCAGTTGAAGGTCTAAGGTCTAGAAATGTCCTTTTATGGGGCCCTGGATCACATGGCAACAAAAAGGCAGAGCCAGGACCCAAGACCTCAGGTATGCCCAGGAGATCATGCCAGCATTGTTGTATTCATCACTTAGTCTTTTCCAAACTGCCCCATGTATTCCCTTCCTTATGTCTGGGCATTGCCTTCGGACCACATTTTCTGGGGTTTAAGAAAATAATACCTGATAACACTTGACTAGGCACTCCTCCTAACAGCTGTTTGTCATAGGTGCTATTATTGTTGACATTCTACAGATGGAAACTGAGACCTAGAGAGGCTGAGTCACATGCCTCAGGTCACAGCAATCGCAAGGTCGAGCTGGGACCTGCATCCTGGCCATCCTGTTCCAGGACCTACAGCACCACCACCATGACAAAGGCCTCCCCTCCCAGCCCCACAACTCTACACAGAGGCCTACAGGGTCCCAAGGACTTTAGAATTCCTCAGAAGAACATCAGCCTATTGTTGGTCAGTCTGCCAAAGGCCGGGTGGGAGCCCTGCCCTATCTTTTCATCCACACCCTGGCCTGGGTGGGAGCCCTGCTCTATCTTTTCATCCACACCCTGGCCTGGGTGGGAGCCCTGCCCCTATCTTTTCATCCACACTGGCCTAGGTGGGAGCCCTGCCCTATCTTTTCATCCACACCCTGGCCAGGATGGCAGGGGAAAGCAAGGCGAGAAAGAAATGTAGACAGGGAGGCTGGACAGAGGGAAGGAAGAGGGGCTTATGAAGGGGAAAAGGAAAGAGAACACATGAGGGAAAGGGACAGGAAGAGAGGAAGCTGGGTGGGTAAGGGAGGCTCATAATGAAGGAGAGAGGAGGTAAGAGAAAGGAGGCAGGAACTAGGGGCAGGAGTTCTGCTGCTGGAGATGAGAGGGGGAGGTGGGAGAAGGATTGCTGAGCTATTTTTATGAACCGAGTGCAGCTGATTTGCATGTTTGGCGTCACTTTGCATATTGAGGTCAGAAGGTCCCAACTCCTCATGTGGGAAGGAATAAAAATTCATTAATGCAGCCTTCTGGAAGGCTCTTCAAACACACTGTGTCCGATTCTTTCCATATGGACGGAGGTGAAAGGAGGAAAGACCCAGCCTACCATTGAGTAAGGATATATTGTGCTCAGGTTTAAGTGCAGATGACCCAGCCTCCTGGGGCCTTATTTTCCCCATCCACAGTAGGGCAGATGGGATAGGGCTATGGAAAGAGCCCAAAAAAGTTGGGTGAATCACTCCATGAATTCACGCATAGAAACAGCTCATACCTCAAAGAGGATGTAGGCAAAGGGAGTTGGCGGAAAGTGATCTGCCAGGTAACTCAGACCCTTACCCTTTGTCTAGAATCTTGGTTGCAAAAGAAAGAAAAGGAAAAAGAAAGAAACCTTCCCACATTAGCTTACAAAAGGAAAATAATGTCTAGTGTTTATGTGTGTCTCACTTGGACTAAGCATTTTACATGCATTATCCTCAGGCTATCCTATGAAAGAAGTGCTCACAGTATTCCCATTTATAGATGAGAAACTGAGGCTCCAATTGGTCAATACCCATAGTCACAGTATTAGGGGCAGAGCTGTAATTTGAATCCAGAGCTCCTGACTCCATAGTCCACACTCCCAAGTCCCACTTTATAAGGACACAACATATAGGCAAGGCAGGCAATAAAAGAGAGCTCAGGGTCATGGGGATAGAATGGGAATGGAGAAATCTCATGAAGCAGACCAGTTTTGGGGGTTTCTCAGGGTTTGGCTTACATGCAGCTTTGATTTGTCCTTGTAGGAACTCAGACACCAACTCTACATGAGCTTTCTGTTCAAGTCCCATCATCAACCAACAGATTTGGTCCTGGAGTCATTCAGTTCCATCTCTCCAGAGAAAAGATACTATTTGCCCTGCCTGACCTTTGGGCTGCTTCCCCTTGGGTGATACCTCAGATGTCCACCCTTGGTCCACCAAAAGTTAGGGAGTGAGCGTGCAGACTGGATACTTAGAGGTCATCGGCATAACCTGAGAGGTAGTGGGGTGGGGACCAACAGCAGAGGGGAGCAAAGGTTTACTATTAGAGACAGTGACATCTGTTCAGGGTAGCCTTTGCAATAAGGGGCTACAGAGTCTGAGCACAAGTCCAGCTGAAGGAGAGACACAGTAAAGTCCAACAGAAAAGGTAGGTAACTGCCCATGTGGGAATACAGGAAGAGAGCAGTCTGGGGTCCTTGCCAGAAAATACCTCCTCTGGCTGCCTGCTGAATACTTGAAGCTTCACCATTAGGAATGCCTATGGAACACTGTGAAAGTCACTTAACCTCCCTCTGTATGAAAAACATATAGGCAGCCCTAGACATTTTGGTAATTATTAGGTAATTGTGGGCACGTACATGAATGTTGTAGCAGAAACTGCTGGTTATCTCCCCAACAATCATTCTTCTCTCCTTCTATAAACAGATGTCTTATCTGGGCACAGGCCACTCAGCCAGAGACTATCTTTCCCAATCTTCCTTGCAACCTAGCTGTGGCCAAATGCTTAGATTAAGGTAATGAGATGTGAGCAGAAGCTATGGGTCAGGCCCTTCAAAAGGAGGCGCATGATCTCCCTTCTCTCTAGTCCTCCTTACTGGAATGGCCACATGTTGGCGGGAGCTGAGTCAGCCATCTTAGCCACCAAGATGGAACATGCATTTTAAGTATGGCAGAGCAACAAGATGGAAAGGGCCAAATGCCCAGGGCCATTGAGCCACCTAATCAGCCCTGGACTACCCAGGCTCACATTATAATGTGACTAGGAGGTAAGTTTCCTTCTTATAAGCCAGCATTTGTTAGCTCTAAGCGTTGCAGTGTCTTTCCTGGCCTCAGTTAAAGGCATCCCTTGAGCTCATTCCTAGGTCCTTTGAGTAGCACAACTGGGTGCCTTTCTCAGAGGAGATAGATGGAGATGGAGAGGGAGGATTGGGCCCAGGTAGCTGAGTACAGCTCTAGTCCCAGCTCAGAGCTTCATCCACAAAGGCCTTGTCTGCCTCTGCTGTGGAGGCTTAATTTCCTGACCCGCTAATCAGCATCCATAATCTGTAAAGGATTTGGAGGCCTGTGATGGTTAGGTTAATGTGTCACCTTGGCCAGGTAATGTTGCCCAGGTGTTTGTTCAAGCAAGCACTGGGCTAATTAAATATAAGGACATTTTATGAACTTTAATCATCAGTGAGTTGATTGCATCTATGGCTGATTACATCTACAGTCAACTGAGGAAACTGTCTTCAGCTCTGAGTGACATCTCATTCAATCAGTTGAAGGCCTTAAAAGGAGAAGTGATTCTGCATTCAGAGAGAGAATTTCCATCTCTGCTTCAGACAGCCAGCATCTCCTGAGGAACTCATGAAGGACCTTCATTGGAGTCCCTGGCTTGCAGCCTGCCCTATGGAATTTGGTCTTGTGCAGCCCCACTGTCACATAAGAAATTTTATAAAATCTCATTCTATTTACAGATATTTCCTATCAGTTCTGTTCGCCTAGAAAATACAAGGCCTCTTTTGGGAACAAGAGGTATTCTAGGGGATTTAGTCTGGATGATAAAATGTTTGTATTTATGAGACATTTCAAACGAATATAAACACCTTAGGAATCGTAGATATCCACTATACTCACCACAGGCCCAATCCTTCTCTTTTTTCTTTCACTCTCCCCTCACATATTAAACATATTGAGTTTTCCACCTCTAATCAAAATGAACCAAAGTGAAAAGAAGCCTCAAGGGAGAGGCTAAGCTACGAGAACCCCAAGCTAGACTTACCCATGAGTTATCTAGTTCAGTCTTCAGTGGCAGGTTCTCCAACCATCTCCATGCCCCAAGTCATAAACTAAATATTCACGGTCCCAAAGAAGAAGGGGGTTAGACATATGCCCACTCTTGACTTTTCCTAAGAGTGGACAAAGAAATAATTGGTTCTCCTTGGCGTCCCCTAAGGAAAGAATGTGGACACTAGGAATCATTTTCCTATCAAAAACTTCATACATAATCGTGGAGGGTGTATATTCCGTGAAGATTTGGACAATAAGGTTGGGAAAAGGGATTCATTCCCAACAGCCAAGAAATGGGCAAATGTCCACTAGACCCATCTCATCCTCTCAAAAACTAAAAGCAAAATAAAATAAAATAAGAGCAGAAGAATAAATGAGACACCAGATAGAAGCTCAGGAACCAAGGAAATTTTCTTTCCCACAGACATATTATCACCAATGGAATAACTTAATTTTCTAGCAGGGCCAATGATTCAGTAAACAAGGAGTCAGCACTGTTAGGAGAACAAGTCACAGAAGAATATCATCAGGATATGACCTCATCATCCTCCTCTGGAGAAGAGCCTTGAAAGAGGGTGGTGGTGGTGGTAAATCCCTAGGTGTCAGCACTAAGGCAAGGAAAGGACTAATAGAGTACAAGATTGGGTACAATGATCTCTTGTTGCTCCTCTCCTCAGACTTACAATTTCTGACAAGATTCCGCAGTGCCTGCTTCTTCTCTCTGTATCTAGTATGATGTCATTTCTCTTACACCATACTTGAATGCCACTCAGCTCTAGTTACAGATAGAAAGTTCCATGTTTCCTGTCATTGCCATCTGGCCACCTACTATGCTTCTCAGAATTGCCTCCTAAAAATACCCTTCTCCAGTATCCCCTGTGAATTTAGCAGAAGAAAGAAAAATAAATAAAAATTAATCTGCCCAGATTGGCTTTCCATCAGGGGACACATTTGTAAAGTGTACCAGAGTAGAAAATCAGAAGCTTTAGAAAGAGACAGACTTGGATTAGAATCATAATGACAATTACTTTTATTATTAAAGCTGAGGTAATACCATATGCTAGCTACTGTTCTATTCGCCTTATGTGTATTATCACATTTAATCTTTTCAACAACACCCTCAGATAACATTATTATCCCATTTCATAATAAGAAAACCGAGACACAAATAACTTGGCCAATGTCACCCACAAGAAACCAGCTGAGTTGGAACTTTGACCCAACATTCTGACTCCACATCCAAGCTTGCAAACCCTCTGCAAAATGACCTCTGAATAAATGTTAGTGCCTTCTGTATCTGTCAAATCCCTGACTCAGACCAACTCAAGCATGAGGCAACTAGACAGGTAGGGAAAGGTAGAAAGACACAACTTGCAAAGATGAGGATAAGGCGAAACCAACTGCCTGGCTGTCTTGAGGGCAGCCAGATGATATGGAGCACGTGAATGGAGGGGGTGGTTTAATCAGCAAATGACATTCAGGGAGAGCTTGTCAGCCCCAGCAGACACATATCCAAACTCCTGGGTTCCAGCATCATGACTCTGGGCACTAGCAAGAGCCAGACAGGGTGGATGTCAAGTTGTCAAGGATTCAAGAAAGTTTCCAACCCCAGCAAAAACATAGAGAGATAGGGAGAGAGATAATAGATAGGTACATGCATACATAGATAGAGATTAATAGATGATAGATGATAATGATAGACAGATGATAGAGGATGGATGAATGGATGGATAGATAGATAAATAGATAGATAGCGTATTGGACCAGAATGCCAAAGGAAATGCTTAGTGTGGCCATTTGATATTATTTATGAATCCCAGAGAAAGTGAAAAATTATGTTTGTAAACTGGTCTGTTCCTCTGGGTGTGATACCCTTTGATTGTAATGTATTCAAAGGTTTTAAGTTTACTTGATAAAGTAAGGCTTTGATTTGACCACATCAGTAGGGTGTGACTCAGGGTTGAGTCCCTGCCCCCTTGGTGGGCTGATATAAAAGGACACTCACTCAAGAAGAAGCACAAGAAGAGAGAGAGTTGCATAGATGCCAGAGGAGAGAAGGCTCAAACAGCTAAAGCCCAAGGAGAGATGAATCATTCACCTGATAGTTTGCAGCTGATAAGGACTGGAAGGAAACAAGCCCTATGCCAGACTGATATAGGAAGCCCTGAGAGATGGGTCCTATGCCAGCCTACAGCTGAGATCAAAAGAAGCTGGGCACACAGAGCCTTAAAAGGAAGAAGGAAGGAGAAACCAGGCAGAGATTGCCCGCCATCTTGCTTCAACACATGGTGTAGCAGTTTGATATAGTTGTGAATTCCAAAAATAGATACTGGATTATGTTAGTAAACTGGTCTGTACCTGGACATGATTAAATTATGATTTGGGCTTTGATTGGGCCATCTCAGTAGGGTGTTGAATCCCTGCCCTTTGGTGGGTGAAGACTCACAGATAAAAGTCATGGCAAAGGAGCTTTTTTTTTCTTTAGAGTTGGTGCTTTTTGAGACTGGGGTTTTTAATGTTGGAGCTATGATGTTGGAGTTTTGATGCTGAAGTCTTAAGCTGGAGCCCCAGGAAGTAAGCACACATAAGAAAGAGAAGCAAGCCCTGGGAAGAGAAGAACCCTGAGCCCAGAAAGAAGCAAGCCTTGGAAAGAGAGGATATCAGGAAGCCTGAACCCTAGCAGATGTCAGCAGCCATCTTGTTCCAACACATGGAAATAGACTTTGGTGAGGGAAGTAACCTATGCTTTATGGCATGGTATCTGTAAGCTCCTACCCCAAATAAATACCCTTTATAAAAGCCAACTAGCTTCTGGTATTTTGCATCAGCACCCCTTTGGCTGACTAATACACATGGCAACTGACTTTGGTGAGAAAGCAGCCGTGAGTTGGACTCTTAAGGGCCATATAATTGTGAACTTTTACACCCAAATAATTATCCTTTTGTAAAGCCAACAGATTTCTGGTACTTTGCATCAGTATGCCTTTGGCTGACTAATACACTTAGCCAGAAACAGAGCCATCTATGAGGAATCAGGCATATGGCTGGCATGGCTGATGCCGAATCACCAAGTACCGTAAACTTGGCAGAGAGTGAGCTGAGGATACAGATGTATACCAGCCCTAGTCAAGACAGCCTCTAAATCTTGGACCGGCCTGAGCTTCCTGGCAGGGGGATGGCTGACTCAAGCTAAGGAGGGCTCAGCTAGTGTGAGATTCTACCTTCCTGCCCCTTCCAACCTCTGTGCTCAGGCAGCATGGGGCTCCTAGACAGCTCCCGGCCTTATAGATGATTATCACCATCAGCATTAGCTTTTTTTTTTTAAGATTTATTTTATTTATTTCTCTCCCCTTCCCTCCCCCTCCCCCCCCCCCCCCCCCCCCCCCGCCCCGGTTGTCTGTTCTCTGTGTCCATTTGCTGTGCGTTCTTCTTTTTGTCCGCGTCTGTTGTTGTCAGCAGCACGGGAATCTATGTCTCTTTTTGTTACGTCATCTTGCTGCGTCCTTGAGCCTTTGCTTTGTGCCAGACATAGTTCAAAACACATCTGGCATGTTTTTTCATCTAACTATCACAATTGACATTTTAAGTATGGAGGTGACTGGCCAGGCACTTCCAATGCTTTACTGTGTGGGCAAATTACAGTGTGGGTAAGTGGTATGTCATTTAAGATTCTTGGATTGCAAGCCCCAGCCTCGCCCCTCCATCTCTTTCCTTTCCATAGAGTCCTTGGAGGCCTCATGTTTCAGACAGGGAAGGGGGGAAATGGCCCAACCCCTTCAGACTTTGAGAAAGTGAAAAATAAACTATTGTGTTAGGCCACAGAGGATTCAGGGTTAATTTTTTACAGCAGCCTTGCCTGACTCACAAACCTCAGAGGTTTTTTGTGAGAATCAAGTTGATGCATGTAAAGGACTTATAATCTTCCTCGATTCGTAGTACACACTCCATAAATGTCAGCTCTTGTTAACATCCCTCCTAGATCGATTCCTGGATCAGAACTGAGTGGGCTTGAGGCCTTACCGGTGTTGGCTTTTATTGTCTCCGCATGAATATCCACTCAGCTCCTATTAATAACAGCATAGAGCTGAGGCTGCAAATGCTTCCTATTTGCACAGAATTTTATGAGTTTCTTAAGTATTATATGAGCACCTTAGACTCTCAGAGCTGGGAAAGCTCCTAAAGGTCATCTTGCCTGGTACCCACCTGGGGCTTCACTCTCAGTGCCAACATTCTTACCAAGGTTGCCTTTTGCCTCATCTGAACATCCAAGGGGCATATCCAAGAGTTCTTGCTGCTGGAAAGTTCTCCCTTATGGTTGTCCGAAACTATCTATTTCCAGGAGCTCCTTCCCTGACCAGTACACCTGCCCAGCCCATCCATCCTTAGTCCACCCAAACACATTCATTCAATTCATTCAGCAAAGAGAATGTGAGCTTTTACCCTGTGCCTGGTTCCACTGCTTACTTACCCTCTCTGAGCTTCCAGGGCCTCATCTGCAAACCAGGATTAAGAAATGCACCAACTTCACAGAGTTGCTGTGAGGAGGAAATAAAGAAATGTACACAGGACCCATATCACAGTGCCTGGCACATAGTGGATACTCAATAAAAAACTAGTTTCCATTGTTCCTGTTGTGGTTGCAGTAGATTAGGAAAAATTGAAGTTGAATGAGTGTAAGTCTGATAAGAACTGCCAAAGAGAAAGTAGGGGGTGCTGGAGAAACATGGAATGGATTTGAATTGGGTTTGATTATTCCATCTTTTCCCAATGTGGAGAAATACAGTTGATCATCAGGAGGTCCTCAGAAAGGTCTGGAAAACCAAGCAGAGAAAGCCACAGTAGATATGTTACAGGGCTTTTCCCCTTGGGAGGTTCCTAATTGCATGGGTTGGAGCCAGCCATGGAGGTGGCGGTAGAAGGGGAGTTGGTTGCACCAGAAGCCAGGAAAATAACAGGCAGTTCCAGTTGCAAATGGTGAACCAGGAACAGGATGCTGGTACCCAGGATCTGTTTTTATGTAGCACAGAGAAGCCCTAGCCACTTAAAGGAACTGGGCAGGGTGAGCACGATGCATGGACAACAGCCAAGGCAGCAATGACCTGTGTGAACTTAAGCCTTGCTGACAAGGAAGTAAGCCCAGCTGAGGGACACGGAACAACGAGAGACAGAAGCCAGGGATTTTGTGTCAGTGATAAAGAGGGAAAAACTCATTTTTCCTCTAAGGAGGGAAATTCCCAGCCTCCACCAGGAAGCAACCCTGAATGTGTTAAGAGGAAAGTAGGAGGGTAATAAAGAAAATCTACGCATCAGGCCATCTTGACCGGAAACTGGCACTGCTTTCCAGTTGGCAACTCTTGCCAACATTTGGGCACAGAGCCAGGTCCCATTAGCCAATTACCATAAAAGACACTGACAATCGCCATCAAGTAGCCATCAATATGACTCAATGCCTCCACTACCAGGCTTTCCTCCAGAAAAGCCACAACCTGAATTTGATTCCCAACTCCCTGTGCAGATTCTGTATGACCTGGAGCAAGTCATATCACCTCTCAGAGCCTCAAATTTTCTCATCTGCAAAGTGGAGCCAATAGTAATAATCTGACAAGGTCCTAAGGAAGAGTAACTGAAATGCACATGTATTTAAAAGGCTTACACACTCCCTCTTGATTTAGAGGTAGAGTGAATATCGCCATCCCAGGGTCTGTAGAATGGAGGAACAAAATGTGGATTAGAGTGGACTTACTGTATCCTACTATAGAACTACTGTGACTCTAGCAATGGAAGAAATTGTATCGTTGATGTGGAAACAGTGATCACAGGAGTTGCTGAGGGCTGGGAGAGGGTAGAAGAAGTGCGATATGGGGGCATTTTCGGGACTTGGAGTTGTCCTGAATGATATTGCATGGACAGATGCAGGACATTATATATCCTGCCATAACCCATTGAATGGACTGGGGGAGAGTGTAAACTACAATGTAAACTACAATCCATGCGGTGTAGCAGTGCTCCAAAATGTATTCATCAAATGCAGTGAATGTGCCACAGTGATGGAAGAGGTTGTTGATGTGGAAAGAGTGTATGTGGGGGGAGTGGGGTATATGGGAACCTCTTATATTTTTTAATGTAACATTTTGTGTGATCTATGAATCTTTTAAAAAAAGACAATAAAAAATTTTGCTTACAAAAAAAAAGGCTTACACAATGCTTAGCCCATTGTAATATTCAAAAAAAATAAAATCTCCAGCCATCATTGGTATGTGGCAGGCTGCAGAAGTCTTGTTTCCTCAAAAGGAAACAAGGGAAAAATTAATAAATAAAATATAAAATAAAATAATAAGAAACAAGGGATCCAAATATGTGTCACTCTCTGGAGTATGATGACTCAGCTCTGACCCACTCCTAGAATTCTAGAGACAACCCTTTGGGAGAGGGACAAAGACTTAGGTTTGCCATGTTTTAGTTCCTTAGACAAAGGACTCCTCCCACAAATTACTTCCATATTCCCTTTATCACAACAGTATCAGAGGCTCGTTTAAAAAAAAAACAACCACCAAAAAGTTGGGTTGCAGAGTGGCTGAAAGCCACAGTGGCAAATCCCCTTGCTTCCTGAGGGCCCAGAGGGTATGGGGAGTAAAATATTGTGGGGAATGTGTGTGTATGTTGCTGAACTGTAAATGTTCTTAAAGACCAGGAAGAGAGAGCGTGCAGTATCTCAGCGACATTTGCAAATAGAGCTAAATTAAGAGGTGTCACCTTCGCCAGCAAGGTCAGAGGACTCGTGCCTGCTAACCAAGAGAGGTGGGAATTGCAGACAGCAAACAAAATTGCACTGCCACTTGGAAACCTGCCAACTGCTATAATCAGGGTAAAAATAATTGGAGAAGTAAGTCAGGTGTGAATCAGCTGCCCTGGCACTGAGCAGAGGGATGGAACACTGTTATCTATCCCCTCCTCTTCCTGGGCCCCCTCCTGCCCTGGCTTCTAGAACATGGTTTCTGTCCAGTGCTCTTCTGGTTTCCAGCCACCCCTGTCCCCTTCCCTTGGCTTCTCATTGCTTTCTCACACATGCCCTAGGACTCGCTCCTTGACCCCTGCTTCTCTTCTCTTAGGTTGTCTTTCCTGGAGGGTTTGTCCTTTCTCAGGATTCATCTCCTTCCACCCCAGCTTCCCTGTTGCTAACCACTGTGCTAGAACCTCCAAGCCCTATCTGCCCCGAGTTTTCCACAATCCTCAAGTCACCTTCCTTTGCATACTCTTGGATGTGTCAGTCACTCATTGGTTTGTTTTATCAATAAAGATCTACTGAGTATCTACATGTCAGGAGCCCAACTAGGTGCTAGGGACAGAGAAGTGAAACGTGCATGCCATTGGGCATTCTGTTGTAAAGAAGGACATTTTAAATAAATTTTTAGAAATTAGGAAGTTTAAAAAAGTGTTATGAAGAATTTAACATGGCCTAAGATGAGGTAAATTGAGGGTGAGGAAGGAAAAGAACACTATTTTTTGTGGGTAGGGAGTGTGATATTGGGAACCTCTAATATTTTTTAATTTAACATTTTGTGTTATCTACGTATCTTTTTTTTAAAAGATAATAAAAATTTTTTAAAAATACTTTTTCATAAAGGAACAATACTCTAAGTCAATGACGTGGAAGCAAAGACCAGAAATGTAAGCAGGAGCTAAGTGGACAAAGAGTGGAGAGAGGAACATTCCAGAAAGATGAAATAGCATTGAAGAAGTCTCTCAACAACTTCTTTACAAAACAATGTGACTGTGGAGGGGGCATCAAATGGAAAGCCTCCAATTTGTTGATTATCAGGCAGATGTTAAAAGCAGGGAGACAGAGGCACCATGATAAAAGGAATCCTTCAGTCAGACATCCAAATAATTACCTAAATTGTCCCAACCCTGACATTTATCACCAACCCTTTCCTTGGAGGTATGTAAGTAGGAAAGTAATGAGAAGAAAGTAATTTTGTAATTACCCTGCGTGAATTATGACTTGAGAGGCTATTTCCAGGGGGTACTTTAGAGTAATTTCGTTCAGCATTATCCAAGTTTAATTTAGTACAACATTATCGGTGCAGAGAAGCTCTGGAACCAGACTCACAAGGACAGGATTTTCATCCTGTCATTCCTAGCTGTCTGACTATGGATCCTAAACTCTCTAAGCTTTTGTTACCTTCTTTGTGATACAGGAGTAATTCCCACTTTACATAATTCTTGGGAACATTTAGGAGAATCAAATAAGACAATGAATGAGAAAATGCTTTGCAAATGGTAAAGCACTGGTCGTGAGTGATCATTCTTCCATGCCTTACGCTGAGGTTCAAGGGTCCTTTGGGTTACAACTGACCAAAGAAAACCTAACTCTAAGTATTTAAAGAAGGAAAAAAGTTACTGGGGACTTAACCAAAATATCCAGAGTTAGCTAGCTTCACAGTTGGATCAAGGGGCTCAAAAGATACCATCTGTACCCACATGTCTCTCCATCTTTCAGCTCTTTTCTCTGTGCCTGGCTTCCTCCTTAGGCTCCTCATGGTGGCTGTCAGTGGCTCTAGACCTGTACCCTCCTAGGTTCAAATCCAGCAGGAAAGAGAGACTGTCTCACTCGAGCCTAAAGTCCTGAACCTGATTCTCCCTGATGCTAATTGTGCTATGTGACCATCCCTGTACTGATCACTGTGTAAAAGGGAATGTGAAGGCTTGAGAGTCACATGCTCAACCCTCGAGCCTGAAGCATATGAACCAAAAGCGGGAGAAGAATGGATCCCCAGAGAAACCAAGAGGAGGATGAAAGGAATGCAGGCAACAGAAACAGCAGATATCCACACCGTCCCTGTATCCTAAACCCCTTCACAGGAACTCCAGGTGGGTCTTCAGTATCTCAGAGTCAGGGGTAACCAGAGGCTGACATGATTCCAGACTCAAGATCGGTGCATAACCCTGCTTAAGAATCAAGTCTACAAAAACAAGCAATATTGGGTCTCTAAGTCCCCAAAGTCCAACCTGTTCTCAAACATCTCATCTTTTCTTTCAGATGGAACATGCTCCTTTCACTCCTTTGGGCCTTGTTTGGCTGTTAACCATAACCTCTGAGCACCTGTGTGGTGAGAGTCATCTACTTCTCCTACAATCTTGATTCCACCCATTAATCAAGAATTCTATGTCTGTTCTGGCCCTGGCTTCTCTACTGCTCTGCAGCTTTTGTCTTGCAAGTAGCAGGCCATGTAAAAGATGCAGTGGTGTTTGGAGGATAATGGAGAAAACTTCACAGAGGAGAATTGAATCGTGTCTTAAAAAATGATTAGGGGTTTGCTACCAGAGTGAGGGAAGGTCATTCCAGGCAACCTTGGGATCCAAACCACTTGCATCTCTCTTTGGAAGAAATAAAACTCTTTTCTCAACCCAGAAGTTTCAAACTAGCAGCCCGCAGACAGATCAAGCTGACAGATGTGTTATATTTGGCCTACATAGCATTTTGTAAAAATTTAAATTAGTTGCCAATGTTTAAAAATGGTGATCTTTTTTTACATAAAGTTCTAGATTTCCAGTTGCTCTTGAAAAATCAGACTCTGGCAACGGTGGACCTGAGGTCCCTTTGGGGCAAAATCAACTGGGTTGACTAGCACCTCCCCTCTTGAGACAGGGCAGGGACCCCACTACTTGCCAATCTCTCTGTTTTCCTTTAGCCACCTGGCCCCTGTTGGAGTTTATGACCCTGTCTCAACCCAAACAACAAACCAGTTACTCTTCAGATCATCTTCAGTAATTATATTATGATATGCTAGGATATGAAATATGCTTTTATTTTTAACAAGCTAATCTGTTTACGTTACACCCTTATTTTAATCCCCAATGTTTCTCCAACTCAACAGAACAAAGTCTAAACACCCAGTACAGTCTGGGTTGACCTCAGCCCCCCTCACTGCCTTGTCCTGCAGTTCCTAAGCTCCCAAACCCTCTCTGCTGAATGTTTGCCATTCCCTAACCCCATCCTTCCCTATAACTGCTTGCTCTCCACTCTCTTGCCTATGCTGTCCCACCATGGCTGCTCTCGCTGCTCAAACTTCCTTCAGTCTTCACTGTTCATTTCAGAGGTCACCTTCTCTGTATTGACCACCCGCCCCCCCCCCCCCAAACACACACACCCCACCTCTGGCTCCTCTAGGGAAAACTCTCATTTCTTCCTCCAGGCTCCGGCAATGGCTCTGTGTTCCTACCTCGGTTTCAGCACCCACCATGCTTCTCTCTAATTATCTGTTTACATGTCTGCCTCCTCCACACCCACCCTAGACTGAGATCCTTGAGAGCAGAAATGACTGATTCATCTTTGTAGATTCAGTGCCTTTCTATATACCTTGGCAGATACCAGATACTCAATAAATTCTTGTTAAATGAATGGGGAAAGGAACAAACACACAGCGAACCAATTGACGTGTGTTCATGGAATGTCACACCTCAGCGATTGTAATGAAATAAACCCTTCTCATTGAAGCTTTTCTCTCAACTTTGGCCACAAGGAATTCTTTAACTTCTCTGGGTCCCTGTAAAAAGAGTGGTTTAAAGATAGAGTCTTAGTGGGTTATTAGAGGAAGCTGGAAGGAAGGTCATATCTCTTGGATATTGACAGATGCAAAATACAAGGCCTGAAAAGGCCTCAGTACTGATCTTCCTAGCCCCTGGCAGCCTACAGGCACCAAATCCCTTGAAGTTATGGGCTCAAGTCCCAGCATCAACTCTGGTTCAGGCAGAGTAACTCTGTGTCTGCCATACCCCAGGAAGAGGGTCTGTGATAAGTTATTATTTTCTCACTCCGCTCTAGCCACATTTAACCTCCTTGCTGTTCCTTAAATATACCAAGCCCCCTCCTGCCAAAGGGCCTTTGCACCTCCCATTCCCTCTGCCTGAAATTTGCTTCCCCTTTACATGATTCACTCCCTTATTTTATTCAGACCTAAGATCATATCTAATCTTCTCAGAGAAGCCTTCTCTCATCACCAACGTAAAACAGCAAACACGTACCCCACCTTTCACCGCTCTCTATCCTTTACTCTTTACTCTTTTATTCTTCCTTCCTCTAAGGAAGAACTGCATAAACCAGTTCTCTCTCTCCCCATCTTTTATCTTTGTCTCTGCTAGGCTTCCACTCTCTTCAGCCAAGATAGACTTTCTCCACATGAAGAAAAAAAGCCTAAGTCACATCCTTCCCTAAGTGAGAAGAGACCTTTCTCACCAGCCCCAGGGAGAATAATCTCAGAGAAATAATCTGCTGGCCTAACTCAGGTCACATGCCCAGCCCTGAGCCATTACAGCAAGAAAATACATACTCTAATTGGTCGGTCTGGTTCCTGTCCCAAGACTGGCTCTGAAAGGGTCTCTTGGTTTGGCTCCAATCTCAAGTGCATTCCCCAAACTGCGGCCGAGTCCAGAGGAAGAACTGCTTGGCTGCCCAGACCTAGGCCAAATGCAGACTTGCAGCTATGGATGGAACAAGCTCCATTTGAGCCATATGTTTAACAATGGGTGAGTAGAAAAGTATGGTGTAGCTGCTCCCCAAGTTAAAAGGAGATAAACAGCTATTGGGAAGACAGGTATATTAGACATCCGATTATGGCTTCACAGTTCCCACAGCACTTGCTCTCATCTTTTATTTACCCCCACTAAATCATACATCCTTCCCAGGTGCCAATACCCCTGGAGTGACATTCAAATCTTCAACAACCAGAATGGCATGGGCACTGGTCAAGGAGAATGGATCCCAGCCACAAAACACTGGGATGTGCACTCAGAATCAGTGGAAGGGTGGCTTGATGGCCCCTGATTTACAGGTAAAGATGCTGAAGCCAAAAGATATGTTTAAATTTGTGCCCAGTCACATGGAGAACTGGTGACAAAATCTCAAGACACCTGACACCAACTCAGGCCTCTTTCCACTCTCCTAAATTACCCACTGTCCTCAGCCATCAGGAAGTGAAGTGAGGCAGAGTGGAGGAAACCAGAGAAGAGGTGCTATGATCCCAGCTGCTGAGAGAAAGAAGTCAGCATTGCTGCGGCACGTAAGGAGGGCTGCTTAGTCAGTGCCACAAAAACCTGGAAAGCAGCGCCTGCCAGAGGGAGAGGAAGCAGTCCATGGGGTGGGAGTTTGCAGCTAGGATGGCAGATGCCAGGAGGTTTGCAGCTATTCTGGGATGCCGGGAGCGGCTGCTCCACTACCCTGGCCCCAACCTGCCCCCCTTCCTCAGGGTAGCATGGAGCCCCCACCCTATCTCTAGCTCCTTATTGATGTGGAGTCTGAAACCTGAGACATCACAGTCAAGCAGTCAGGAAGAAGGAAATCAGCTCCTTAAAGAAAAGAAAATGATTTATCACCTCCAGTCATGCTAAATGCTTAGTCATTGTCCTTATTAGAACTCTAAAGTCACTCAACCTACCTAAGAACTCATCTGGTCCAAGTGCTCCATTTTAAGGATGAAGAAACCGAGGTCCAAGGCTGGGTCCTGATTTGCTCCAGATCCCACAGCCAATTTTAGGGAGAGCTGGGCATTGCATGGTTTCTCAACTCAGGACTCCTTCACCTGGGCTGCCTAGGATCAGGAAACCATCTGCTCCTCACTCTTGGCAGACCAGGCTTTCTCTTCATGGCGCCAGTTGAACTTGGCCTTCCTTGTCTAGATCTGCTTTTGATCTTCACATCCCTATGCCCCCCACCCCCGGCAAAGGCCATGCTGCAGCTGCAGGCAGGGATTCCTGCTACAGCCCCCTTTCCTGCCTTCAAATGCCATTCTGAAGGCCACACACACAGCTCTGGTCCCCCCTCTCTTTTCTAGATTCAGAGTCCAAGCCAGCCCAGAGTGTCCAGACCCCAGATATCTACTGTGGCAGGTTGTTCTTAGGTCTCTGAGCCAAAGGCACCTCCCAGGCAGAAACACCATGGCCCCAAATGACCCCCCTGGAGAGAGGGGAAAAACAAAAGAATGGATAAGAAAAACATTCCTTCTCTTTTGCTCCTAAGACATCCCAACCTCCTCTCCATTCCACCCACCTTCTCAGCCTGGGTCAACAATGAGGAGTGTTTCACACCCTCCGTGTTCAACTCTGTGATTAGGGTCATAGGCTCTGGACATTCCAGACATACCCGAGTTAGATTCCAGCTCTGCCATTGACCCAGTGCAACTTGGACAATTCAACTCACCTGCCTGTTTTCTCGGCTGTAAAATGGGGATAATGGTAGCATTGCCCTCAAAGAGTTGGGAGGCTTTAATGAGAGAATGGACTTGACACATGCCTGGGATAGTCAGAGCTCAGTGATTTTTAGTGATGGGATGATGGCAGTGCCTCTGCAGCATGCAGCAAGGGCGAATGTCATTGCAGTCACTACTGCCTTCCCTGCTTCTCTCAGCCCTTCTCATGCCCTGCTTCCACCAGGAGGCTCTCCCTGGTTATTCTCATCCCTCCATCAGTTCCCCTCTTCAGAACTTCTATACCTCCATTCCCCATATTACTTAGTGCTTCACTCAATTCCACGTCTAATTATTCTGAACTGGAGTTAGTATTGTCTCCTCATCTAAATCCCTAAGCACTTTTCAGACAAGGCAATGACTCTTCTTCTTCCCCTCACAGTGCAAAGCCTAGGAAAAGGTGCACAGGAGGTGCTGGAAATTTTAGCAATTGAATGAGTGAATGACTGTTCAATGACTTTCATGGGAATGGAGGAACGCCATCTTGGAAATTTCTGTATCTGTTTCATCTCTTGTTTCTTGGATTCTGGAGGCTTTGACATACCCTATTTCAAGACACATTCATGAGATCCTGGAGCCAGATCTAGAAACCTGTCATGCAAGAGACCTCAGCATATCTAGCTTATTACCAAACAGAGGGGAAATTAATATCACATATAATATCTAATAACTTATGAAATGCTCTCTCATAGCAACTCACTGAGAGAGGAAGAGCCTTTTTTCCCCCATTTCCACAGAGGGAATCTAAGGCTTAGAGGGGTTAGGACACTACTCCAGGTTCACACAGTTGGTAAAGAGCAGCCCAGGGATTTGGGGTCAGTGTTGCTGGCCCTGGAACTGGAGTCCTGCCCTCCCACCAGGTGCCATGGAGAAAAGCCATGTTAACATCGCTCCTAATTGGCCACAGGTGGACTCGGCAACCCCCTCTCCCTTAACCAAACAGGATCTGCCAAGAGCTGCTTTGTCCAGAGCAGGTTTCTCTAATGCCAGCTCCTTTGGGATCTTTAAGAAAACCCAACATGGTTCCAAAAGACCCTCCCTGTAACCAGCATTCAGGGACGCTGGCGCTGCCCATATTTTCTGTCTCTTCTGTTGAGGCTCTTGCCCCTCTCTGGCCCCAAAGTCTGGGGCAGACCTGGGACAGGGAAGGTGTGCCATTTCCAAAATATGATAAGTCTCCACTCTACTTTACCATTCCTACAAGGATGTTCTGGGCAGTAACCAGGTGAATCATTTGCCCCATTGAACCAACAGGGGAGACTGAAGTACAGAGAGACAGTGACACGGGCTGGTAAGAGGCTAGGGCTTCGGGAGAATGACCATGCTAAAGTCTTTCTTTGTTCTTAGGAGTGGCACAACTTTTGGCAAGTTAATTAATTTCTTCACACCTCGATTTCCCCAAGTGTAAAGGTGGAGTTATCATACTTATGTCTCCAGTTATGGCAAGGATTTTAAAAGGATTTTAAAAGATGCAGAGTACTGAACACAGAGCAAGCATTTAATGAGTGACAGCCATAAGCTCATCCATCAACTGACTGAGTTACTTTCAGCAAATTGCCTAATCTATCTGGGCCTCAGTTTCTTTTAATCTGTAAAATGATGATTAAAAAATTAAAAAGGAAAAGAAGCACCTCCTTCCTAGAACTGCCATAAGGATGAAATAAGATAAATCATGTAATGTACTTAGCCTTGCACCTGGCACAGATTAGGTGTTCGATGTATGTTGGCTATGCATTGACATCCCCAGGGGCAGAAAGCCGGGAAATGACAGAGCTAGAGCTCCCACCAAGGTTGTCTGGCTCTGACCAAGGTCATCTAGCTCTAATCCAGCAGACACCCCCCACCACCACCACCAGCAAGAGGGATAATGGTGAGCAAAAAAAGAAATCAGCATTGATGGCTGTAGCAGTTTGATATAATTGATGAATTTCAAAAAGAAATATTGGATTATGCTTATAATCTCATCTGTACCTGGGCATGATTGAGCTATGATTAGGGCATTGAGTCCCCACCCCTTGTGGGTGGGGATTCACAGATAAAAGGCATGGCGAAGAACAGAGTTGAGGGTTTCTGATGATAGAGTTTTGATGTTAGAGTTTGATGCTGGAACCTTAAGCTGGAGGACCAGGGAAAGAGACAGAGCCTTCCCCCTGATAGTCTACAGCTGACATTGTGGAGAGAGGCAAAGCCTAGAGAGCCTCATAGTCTACAACTGACCTTGTGGAGGAAACAGAGGAGCTGAACCCAGAGGAACCTAGAAAGCCTGAACCCTCACAGACATCAGCAGCCATCTTGCTCCAACATGCGGAAATAGATTTTGGTGAGGGAAGTAACTAATGCTTTATGGACTGGTAACTGTAAGCTCCTACCCCAAATAAATACCCTTTATTAAAAAAACAACCAATTTCTGGTATTTTGCATCAGCACCCCTTTTGCTGACTAATACAGTGGCCTAGCTGGCACAGGTAGGAATAAATCACTCCAAATAGGGCAGCGTTTTTGTGCATAATCCAAGAGACAGAGCACGCTTATCCATGTAAACAGGTAAGAGAGAGAGAGGACACAGGGCCCAAAGATGGGCATGACCTCATCGCAGTTCCAGGGTATTCCAGGTGAAGCTCTGCTTGACAAAATTATTGAAGATCATCCTATAAATAGGTCCTGCTTCCCCTGACCTGAGAAGGAATCCGGCAGCTTTTCTAGTTCCTGCCCCTTATCTCTTCTTCCTGGGTCACTGCTGCTCTTGTTTTCCAGTAGATCCCAGGGCAGGAGGTAGACTCCCTCCCACCATCCTCTTCCCAGAATTCCAAGGATGCCTGGGAGAAGGCAACCACCCTGAGTGAATGGGTCAGCAGGATGACTCAGAGCCAGCGGCTGGTAATAGGAGCAGCTCAGTGGTCAGGCTATAGAGCATCTGGACAGCTCAGGCACTCTGGATGGCACCAGAAACACAAATGGAAAGGAGCTTGGAAGGACAGGGCCTCAGCGGGAACCCACAAGGAAATGAATATATACAGAGCTGGATAGGAAAGGCTCATGGTCTTCAAAGTCAGCAAGCTTATGGAGAACTTTGCCTCACGAGGCAAGAGTAGGATCACCAAACAAACACACTCAGCCCTCAGTTAATGCATGGCTTCCTCAGGGAGATCTCCCCCTACCGGTTCACATTAGGGTAGAGCCCTGCTTTTGCCTCCCCGTACCATCCTGTATTCTCCCTTGGAAGCACTCTGTATCTATACAATTATTTTTTTCTCTCTCTCTCTTTATTTTTTTTTTAATGTTACATTCAAAAAAATATAAGAGGTCCCCATATACCCCCCCACCCTCTCACCCCACTCCTCCCACATTAACAACCTCTTTCATCATCATGGCACATTCATTGCATTTGGTGAATACATTTTGGAGCACTGCTGCACTACATGGATAATGGTTTACATTGTAGTGTACAATTATTTTAGATGTACTGCTTCCGTGAGGATGGACCTTGTTCACTGCTACATCTCCAATGGCCAGCATGGCACCTAGTGCTTAATAGATGCTCAGTAAATATCTGATTATTGGCATAAGGGAGGGTCTCTCTTTCTCATTCCCCTTGGGTAGGACTCTAGTAAGGTTCATGACTAGTTACTCCCACGCTCCTTCATTAGAGGTCAAACAGCCTTCAAATCCATCAAATTCAGGTTCCACCTCTTATTAGCAATGAAATCTCAGGCAAGTTGCTTAACCTCTACCTCTTTACCCTAATTGGGTTGTCTTCACAGTACTTATCATTGCCTGACTATATGTGTTTGCTTGTGTGTTTATTGTCTGCCTCCTCCAGCCAGAAAGTGAACAGCAAAAGAGCAGAGACTTTGTTTTGTTCACTGCTCAACAGAAGGGACAGTCAAAAATATCTAACAACGAGGCATTCTGGGCACTGGCCAATCAGCATGGATATTGACCCATGTGCCATACAGATACATATTGATTGCATATCAAACCTGACTGTGTACTCCAGTACCTAGGGCAGGGACTGGAATATATATAGGTGCTCAATAAATATTTGTTAAATAAGTGGCTGGTTTTCAATCACTCTGTCTGTAAAATGGCACTTTGCAGCTATTCAGCATATACCAGTTCCTTTCTGCCCCCAGGCTGAGCTCCTCTGCTCACATGTGGAAGCCTTCCCTTTCCTCTGACCACCCCAGCCTCTCTCTCCAATCAGGGCAAATCTTATTTTGCTCCACAGGCCTCAAAGCCATGGACTTCTGCTGTTTCCACCTCCCACCATGCTGGGAATTAAGTGTCAATGGGGATCTATTATTTCTAGCAACATCCAGAAGCATCTCTGAAAATTTCCACCAGTGGTCAACAATAGTATCCCTAGATATACATTTAACATCAGCGCAAGCCTGCCCTGGCCATTGAGCTGTTATATTCTTCCAGAGAAGGGAGCCTACCAACGAGTGCAGCTGGCCTGATCTTTATGAGTGAGTTCACTCATTCATATAACCAATACTTGTGACGTTTCCATAGTTATGATGTGCTGGGCCCTAGAGAAAAATATAAATAAAGCACTGTACCTGCCCACAAGTCACTCACAGTCTAGCAATAGAGACAGGTAAACAATTCTGTTGAGAACTCCTGAGCAGGGAGAGACACTTAAGATGGCAGAGAATTGCAATCCTTAATAAATTTTAGTGTGTTTTCTCACTTTAATGAAATTAACTTTTCAGAGGAGCACACCTATTAAGCACTTGGCACCTCTGGTTTTATATCAGTGGGGACTACTCTGCACCTTTTGGCTGCCTGGGCCTGGCAAGACAGCAGCAGTGACTCCAGGGAAGACTGGGCCAAGAGAGCACTGGGTGAAAATGGAGCAAAATAGTTCTCCCAGTTTCCCATCTGGCCTTGCCTCCTCTGCTTGTTTTGCTCCTTCCAAGGGGGATCCAGGGCTGAGCAGAGGATAGGAGCCAATTGCCAATCACACTATATATAAATTCATCTTATCTGGGGGCATGTGATAATGAGATGTTACTATTTTTGCCTCCAATGTAGCCAGATCTACCCTCCCTAGCTCCCTCCCTCCCATGCACACGCACACAAACATACATACACAACTTCTGAAATGGTCAGAAACGATGCATAATGTCCATGTCCAAATTCAAAGGGATGACCTAAAGGCTCACCAGTGCAAGAACAGGAAACAGATAGAAAAGAAGCTCAGGAACTGGGCCAGACCCAGAAACCAAGAACCAGAAAGAAAAAATGTGAGCTGCTCCCGGGTAAAATGGGGTTATTGCATTTGGGATGTTGTTCTCTACTCACTTCCGCCAACCTCCCCCCAAATAGTAATCATAATACCTAAGGTTTATTGGGATTTGACTATGTGCCAAGTACTATGCTAAACATTCTACATGGCTCATTCAACTTTTACAACCACCCTATGTCAGTTATTTTATTATTATTAATATCCCAAAGCCCTTGCTCATAGCCATTATGTTACATAACTTCCCACTATGTAATATTTTGCCTCCCGGATTGAATCGAGATTTTAAAGAGTCAAAACAGAAAGCATTCAATTACTTTTGTGTAATGATATTAATAATTATAGTCATAGTAATCACTAATACATTGACATTTTTTAAAGAACCAGGTTCTACATGTATTGCCTCTTTCCAAATTTCCCAGTGGCCTTGTAACTAGCAGAGCTTTTATATGGGTGCAAAAGTGATTGAAAGGGAAATTAATTCTAAGGACATGTATATTACTAGAAGGAAAGCTAAAAAAATGTAACATGGGACTATATAACTTCATAATGAAACCTCATGTGAAATATAATATGGGTAATATTGCATATATAAGACTGATTTCATAAAATATAAATATAAATAAACTAGTGAGATGGAAACAGCTATGTATGGCAGGGGAAGCATAGAGAGATGGAGAGGTGATGAGTTTTTTTGTTTGTTTTTTTGTTTTTTATTTTTAGAAGTAGTATTGGAATAATGAAAATGTTCTAATAATGATTGGAGTGATGAATGCACAACTATGTGTTTATATCAAATACTATTGACTATACACTTTGGATGGACTTATGCTTTAATAATAGGTATCAATAAAACTGAGTTGTTAAAAATAAAAAAAAATTCCCAGTGGCCCCAGGAGATGCGAACTAATTTCATGCCCTGTTAGAGATGGGCACAATGAGAATAAGTAACTAGCCTAAGACCACACAGCAGTGAGTGGGGGAGTAAGTAGCAGCTAATGGCTGCTCTGCTTTATTTAATGAACATGTTTCTACAAGCTTTACAGGCAGCAGCTTTGCCCATCCAAGCACCATAGTTAAAGATGTTCTGCTTGGTGTATCTTTAACATTAATAAAGTGTTTTCTTAGCACTCTCTGTTGCTTGGCATTCATATTATTTCATCTTTTTTATTATTCTAAATATTCCTGCTATGAATATTTTTGTATGAACTAATTTCTTATTAATTACCAAATCAAAGGGAAGAACCATTTCCTTTTGTTTGGGCCCTAAGCCAGTTCCCTTGCTTCCAGCCAGGAACTAGCATGTAGCTAATTCCTGCATACCCAGAACATGCAATTTTGAAAATGTATTTATTTGCTGATTTAACATATTACTGCAAATTGGCTCTTATTTTCATGTATTGAATTGCTAGAGAGACCATCCTTCTTCTACATGGTGTTTGTATTCATTTTCCATTTCTGCATGACAAATTAGTACAAGCTTCGTGGCTTAAAGCAATAGCCATTTATTAGCTCACAGGTCTGTAGATCAAAGTACAGGCACAGCATAACTGGATCCTCTACCAAGAGCATCATGAGGCTGAAATCAAAGTATCAATATTTGCCAGTTATATTTTCATCTGGATGAACCTCAGGGTAAGGCAGATGAGTGATTTTCAGTTTGCAGTATATTTTTTAATCTATGAGTTAGGTAAGTCTGCAATCACTACTTTTGAGTATTTCTTATCACCAACAACATCATCATCATCATCATCATTTCTTTATTAACATCAGCTGTGCCTAGTTGCTCATTTTCCCCACATGAACTTCACTACTAGTTCATCCTGTTTGCTAAATACTTCATTAATTTACTATGATTTAGAAAAGAGTCATTTTTTCTATTTTAAGACTTACCCAGCACTAAAGAGATTTGTTTTTCATCTCTCCATATCTTCATTCTACTACAGTTCCATAATTTTCCTTAAATAAATTTACGCTAATGCTCATATATTTAAAAGTTTATTGTCATCATGACAAATTTACCAAGTATGTCAGGGAATCAAAATAATTAAAATGACTTTTTAATTCAGTTGAATTCTGCAAGTCTTTGATTGATTTCTGTGTTATTTTCCCAGTAGAATAAACCCTTGACATTCATGAACAGTCACAGTTTCAAAAATTTGCAAGAGACCCTAAAAGGCCAAAATACGTAATAATTTATCCTTTTGTTGGGGTTCAAAACTGAATTATTGCCACTGCAAGACTGCTGTGTAAGAGAAATCACTCTGCTAAGGAGAACAGCCACCAGGCCAAGGTATCTCAACATGAATTTGTGTTATCTGTATATGTAATAACTCTTATAAAGTGTTAAAAAAAGAAAAAAAAACAACTCTCTAGAAATCAACTACTAGTGCTAGAGGTGAAAGGAAAAAAATCCAGGTCATCAGTTTTAGTTTCCTAGTCTTCTCAAGCAATTGCCATAAAATGGGTCTGGTTGAACAGTGGGAATTTATTCATTCATGGTTGAGGCTGGGATAAACTCTAAACCAAGGCATCATTAAGGCTATGCTTTCTTCCCAAAGACTGGAGCTCTGGGGCTTGCCGCCGGCTATCTTGGTCCTTAGCTTGGCACAAGGCAGTGTCTCCTGGCCTTGCTCTCTTCCAGGTCCCCTTGATGTTCAGCTTCTTGCTTCCTGTGGCGCACTCTCTCTCCATCTGAATTTCATTCTGCTCATAAAGTACTCCAGTAATAAGATTAAGTCCCATCCTGATCAAGGTGGTCACATCGTAACTGAAATAACCTTATCAAAGGTCCTACTTAGAGTGGGGTAACACCCCCCGGAACAGATTGGTTTGTTTTTTTTTTTTAATTAATTAATTTATTTATTTTTAATGTTACATTTTAAAAAATGAGGTCCCTATATACCCCTTCCACCCCCCTCAACCCACTCCTCCCATAACCACAACCTCCTCCATCATCATGGGACAGTCATTGCACTTGGTGAATACATCTCTGAGCACTGCTGCACCACACGGTCAATGGTCCACATTACAGTTTACACTCTCCCCCAGTCCACCCAGTGGGCCATGGGAGGACATACAATGTCCAGAAACGGTCCCTGTTGTACCACCCAGGACAACTGCAAGTCCTGAAAATGCCCCCACATCACATCTCTTCTTCCCATTCACACCCTGAGCAGCTACCATGGCCACTTTCTCCAACTCAGTGCTACATTTACTTCCATTACTAATCACATTAGTTCCAGAATAGAGTATCAGTAAGTCCACTCTAATCTATACTCTATACCACCATCCTGTGGACCCTGGGATGGTTATGTCCACTACATCTCTGTATCAAGAGGGTGCTTCGATTCCACTTGGATGATGGATGCAATTCTCCTGTTTGCAGTTGTAGGCACTCTTGGCTCCCTGGTGTGGTGGTTGACTTTCTTCACCTCCATGTTAGCTGGCTGGGGTAAGTCCAATAAACCAGAGGATAGGAGTTGCAAGTCTGTGAAGGCTCAGGGCCTGGCTATCACATGGACAGTCCAGAGATTCAGGTCCCCTGAGTATACACTAAACCCCAGTGCCAACCACAGATCTGGTAAAAGTGACAGGAGAGGTTTGTGAACAAAGATCACACCCGAGTCCAACTCCATCACACTCAGGACCACAAACTCCAAAGTAGGGCCAACTGACATGGCGGATTGGTTTTAAGATATGCTTTTCTGGGGTAAATACAGCTTCAAACCATCACACCATCTAAACCAGGCATAGTCCATAGTGAATTTAATTTAGTATTTCCCAAACCATGCTCCAGGTATATTAATATCTGGAGGTCTGACAAAATATATATATAATAGATCGCTTAGGAAATGCTGGATAACACACACATTTTACCCCCAACACCCACCCTGGTGACTCACCGTGAGCATTTATTTGTGTATTAAATTGTCTGAGAAATTTTGTAACAACAAAAAAAAAGTGTTTGATTTTCTTTAATTCAGTGTTTCTCAAACTTATCTGAGAGCAAACATTTTTCTCATTGTATACCGTATTCCATGGGACACCAGTTTGGGAAATAATGGTTTAATACTTAATTTATAAAATGATTAAGGGTAAAAATTCACTTAAAAGATGGCTGCTCCAATTAACCTCACTTTTTCAGAAGACATTCCACTCAGTGAAATGCCCTTGAGTTTGTTTTCCCGAAGGTTTTGAGACTTATCTCATGCAAGAATACATTCAAATTATCTGCAAATACGATACTCTCTTATTACCTGTTTTGATGCAACTGATTTGTTGTCCTTTCTGCATAACTAATTGAACAATTTGATGATTTAATACATACTACAGCACTATGTATTCTCTTAAGTGCTTTATTAATAATAGCTCATATAACCAAAAGCAACTGCATGAGTTAGGTGCCATTAATTTTATCCCTTGTTGAACAATGTGATGGCAATGTTGCCAAGATTCTATTTTTTAAGGAAACTGTCACTAATTATACTCCTCTATCATATTATTCATTTTAATTGTAAATATAATCTTCCCATCATATAATAAAAGAAAAAGTTCCATTCCTTTTTTATTTTTAATGGCCTTTAGTCAACATAAAATACTGAATTGTGCTGAATACATTTCTTAGCTTCTAATGAGATAATTATATTTTCTACCATTTTTCATTTAGTGATATGATAATAAGGTATTATGCCAGCTTTGCTTCCCTGGAGTTGACAGAACTTGTTTATAATGGGTTTACTTTTTGGAATGTGTTGCATTTTGTGGGTTAAGAGTAGGATTTCATTTCTAAGCTCATAAGTGGTATTGAACCACCATTCCATTTTCTAAAGGGGGAGGCAACTCATATTTATCTAAGTCAGCCTGACATATAAATATTTACTAAGTGGCTACCGTGTTACTCTGCATAGACATTGTACATTGGAGAACATGAAAAATTCAAAATGAGCAAACTGTGAAAGCTTAGTGGGAAGGAAGGCAGACCTTCTGTGACCATGTAAGGAAAAGAACCATAGAGAGAGCAACGTCAACGATTTTGCAAACTTTGTAAGTGACCAAAATCTGCATAACTTCACCCTATTGCTCCCTGTTGGTTTCCCTCAAAGACCTAAGATTCGACTTAAATACAAGAGTCCCGAGGTCACACAGTGAGTGCCAAAGAAATATCAAAATGAAGAAATGAGTCAGCTCTTTGACCAAACCAACCAGTCGAGCCAGTTTAAAAAATGCAAGAGCTAGAGATATGTTTTATGGGTCATCAAGAAAAGAGGTGTTGCAAAGATTTCACCCTCATCTGAAGTCAGTCTGCGGTAGAGGTGAGGATGGGGGGACAGGAGACTTGAAGCCATTGGGACAGGATAGCAGAGTTCTTGCGGACTGAGAGACAAGAAAGGACCACGAGGTTTTGCCAGCAACTCCCACTCCCCTAGAGGCAGACCCCAGTGTCTCTAGAGCCAGGGTACCCTACTGGGAACTGACAGTTGGCCCTTCGCATCCCAAAAGCCACTCAGGTCCTAAGCCCAGGGTAAGTCCCTCTGTTCCAGCCCAAAACCTAGCCCCAGAGAGCTGATGCGGTCAGGACTTAGGGAAACCAAGGAACACACAGAAGACCTTGCTTCCTATGATTGTCCCTGACAAGCCCTGAGCCAGTTACTTGGTATCTAGTGACCAAATGCGTTCGGACCCAGGGAAGCAGTTGCCACATATCAATTGAGACTGAATCTTATAGGTAGGCAAATTGTCACACGCACAGTTCTTTTTCCTCTCCATCCCTCTCATATCTTCATCGCCCCTACCCCCATTTTTCTTCTCCCTCCTCGGAAGTTCCTTTCTCGGGTCCAAGCCCTCCCAATTTTCCCGGCTGGATCTGATGCCCTTAGGCGCTCCCTGCTATGTCTGCATTCCAGATCCGTGCCTCGGCCTCCACCTGGACCCTCCGGCCCTCTCCCTCACGGCTGCGCCTCCCCTGCCCTGCCCTGCCCTGCCCTGCCTCCTCCCTCTCGTCTTCTTCCCGTTGCCTTGTCATCGGGATCCTGCGTGTGGCTGTGGATTCTGCCGCCTGCTTCCTTCTCTTCTCGCTCATCTTGGTGGGGTCCAGAGCCAGTTCTCCTGTTGCTCAGAGATATGGAGGCAGTTGCTAAGAGACAGTGAAACGTCAGTACCTGGCCCTCGAGGAAAAAGGGGGGAGTGAGAAAGGGAGCGAGGAGGGGAAAGGATGGAGGGGGGAGAAAGGGAGGGAAAGGGAGGGAGGGGAAGACCTGGCGGAAGCCACAAAGCCCAGCAGCCTCAGCACCGGCTGAGTTTGAGAGAGAAGCTTCCTGATTCTGCCAACTTTCTTCTAAGCATCCTCTCTGTGACTACCCTTTCGGGTAAAAGAAGGGGCAGGAGGACCACAGAACGGGAAACCACAGAGGATGCTGCCCCGGGATCCAGGAGCCACGGAAGAGGAGAGGCCGGGGGAGGGGAAGAGACCGGGAGGCAATCTGTTCTCCTGAAGCAAGCAGGGATTCCAGGGGGAGGGAGACCCGCATCTGCTGCAGATTGATGGCTCTGTCCTTGGAAGAGAGTGAGTAAACCCAAGAGGGAGTGGGAGTGGGAGGGGAGACCTTGGGGCTCCGAAAGACAAGTCTGTATAAAGGGTAGCTGGGGTGACTTCCCACCGGGTGGGATTGGGGCTGCAGGGATGGAAAGAGGGGCAGGGCTGGAAGGAGGCAGTGAGGAGGGGACAAGTGAGGAGCTGGGGGCCACGGAGGGTCCAAGATAGGTGGCAGGTGTGTCACTGCTCTCAGTCCCTCAGCCTGCAAGGAAGGGACCAAAGGACCAAGTGTGGGCGTGGGCTCGTGCTGGGGGGCGGCCAGGGGTGTGCTGTGTTCATGGGGAGGGATGCTGGGATTAGGGGTGTGTGCTGGGGGTGAACAATGGTGAGAGCAGACTGCAAAGGGGGCTTGGCATGAGCGTGTGTGCAGACGGAAGCGGGAGAGGAAACTGGGGAGGCATGAGCACAGGGCAGGGCAAAATCTGGGAGGGGGGCTCCCAGGAGAAGAGCGACACACATGTGTGCAAGTGTGTATGTGAGACCCAGAGAGGCAGGAGCGCTGAGAGTGTGTCAGAGTGTGGAGTGGTCCGCGTTCTGTTTTAGGTGGGTGTTCAAGGTGGGGTGTTTTGCACTGACGGGGGTGGGTGTTAAGGAGAAGAAGGATAAGGAGGGTGGCCGCTGGGTGGGGTGGGGAAGGTGGGGGGGGTGACAACATGATGAGCATGGGAGGAGGTCTGAGCCTGCCACTTTGGGGTACAAAGAAAGGGGGAGTGAGAGAGAGATGGGAAAAGGCACCCGGGAAGGAGGTCGTGGTAGCAGAGAGGGTGCTGGACTTCTCAGCCGGAGTGCTTTCCTTGTTGACAGAGGGAACTCTGCCTCGGCCTCAGCCTGCTGAATACAGAATACAGAATACAGAAAGGTCCTGCGGGAGGCGCTGGCTGGGAGAAAGGGCCACGGCGCTCCTAGCTGACCCCCAGCCCTGCACCTCCCAGACGTTCGGCTCTTCCCAGCCCTGGAGGCCTAGACAGTGG